>NC_132937.1:28343145-29543145 GCF_034638445.1 Ciconia boyciana
GACAAGTGTTTTTACTGTTATTGCATGTTCCAATTAGCTTTAGATGATTGAAGCGACAAATGTCTGACCACAGCTCCACTACCATTTCACAGCAATGGCAGAGTGCTAGTAAGGCTGGAACACAAGTTGGAGAACTGATGAAAATGTACAGCCTAGTATGAGCCATCTGCTCAAATTCTGCTCATGAACCTATAGACATATCTGGTATAATATCTGGAAAAAAAAGCCTTTCTCATTACTATGATGGAATATTCAAAATTTTCTCACATTTGTTATTTGTGGTGCAATTCTTATGGTATATATATGATTAGAGCAACAAGTTCACACTTGGTAGCTCATAAAAAAGGTAAAACTTGTTTTTTTGACAGTTTTTTTCTGTTGTGGAAATAGGGAAGAAGTAGGGAAGAGTTGGCTAAAGAGTTTGGAAAACACTCAGTAGTTGAACTGCATCTGTCTAGTTTGGCAAGGACTAAATTGTTATCATCTCTCAGTTGCTTCATGATCTGTGGAAAAATCAGATGGTGGGCTTGGATCCCTTTCCTAGCAGACAGTAATCAACATGGCGGTAAATTAACCCACCAATTAGCACCACTCCGGCTGTCTCATCAGAGATGCTTGGATGTGAATGTAGGTGGAAACCAAACTATACTCAGGTCAGGGGTTGAATCATTTACAAGAAATGATGCTTAATGCTCTCAAATCTAAACAGGCAGATGAGATCAGTTTTTAGGGCTGTTGGTCCAGCAATTTTCATAAAGATTAAACTCAGGAAAAGCAAAATTTTAGCTTTAAAGGGTACAATATTTATTCAGAAACATTTATTTCAGGCCTCTTTTGTCAAGGGACTGACATGAAAAAGCCTATTTAATAGAGAATTTCCAACTTCTTTGGTTGAGCAGGATTGATGCCGGTAGAGGTTAAGTGGATAGGATTATACGTCTTAGCTCAGTTTCAGGACTGTAGTTTATAATATTGGTAGGCACTTGAGTTTGTCAGATGAGGCTCATGTCTGTGGAAACATGCACTTTGTCAGAAGTGGGTAGCTGCAACATGCATTTGTTTGTTTTGCATACTGATATTTTGCAGGCAGAGCAGAGATTTTCTGGCATCTACATGATAAGGAGAAATATAGCTGTTTACCCTAACTTCTGCTGTTATTCTGATTCTGAACTGAATTCTAAACTGAATTCACTATTGTTGCAATACAAAAGCGATGAATCTTTAAAAACTCTAATTATAAAGATGCCAAAAAGTTATAACTCATGTTGAGAATTGCTTACGCCAGCTATTCTCTATTTCCCAAAAACCTTCAAGAAAGGTCCTTCTGACTTCACATTTTGCATAGTTAGGGTCTGTCTACACATCATCCTTATCATCATTGTTGCTATTTTTAGTGAAATTTAAGCTGCTTTCAAGCCCCTTGGGGAAACTTTGAGAAAAGCATGGCTTGGTGAGTTACGATGAAGTGTTTCAGATCCTGCTGGCACACCTAGAAATATTAAATTAGGTTTTTGCAGTGGATCTTGGCAAGAGCCAATAGATGAAAACAATTATGTGAGGTGAATTTGGGAAGCTGATCATTGGTGAATTCAGAGTGTCGCACGACCAGGAGCAATTTAAGGTAGGCTAGGGGTCCTGGTGGCTCATGGAAAATCTGCAGGAAGTCTTACAAACTTTGAAGTGCTAGCCAACCATTACTGGCAAAATCTTCAGGCACTTCCCTCTCTCCCACGCTTACTTAGCTTCATCATCCTGTCCTCAAAATGCCTCTCCTTTCAGACACCTCTTCCTTCAGCAGACTGTCTTCATTCTCTGTTGCCTGCCTCCCATTTTCTTAAAATGCCACAGGAGTCCAGACTACTCTGGCAGGACTCCCAAATTCCAAAGAATCTCCTGTGGATTCTGAACTTGCACTGAAGGAAAGATTGAGAGACACAGAGCTGCTGAGCAGAGATCCTGAGAAGCTGTTCACAGAGAAATACTGTTTTAATTGATGGGCTCAGTGAAGTAGAGAGAGGTTGTGGAGCAAGTATCATAAAAAGCAATTTCTGCATAGTTACAGTCATCATAGCTCCAAATTGTTAGCTAAAAAAAAAAAAATCCTCTTCACACTGCTGAAGTTATATGTCACAGTTGTCCACTGGGACATTCAAGGGGGATGGATCCAGTTCTGGTTTCTGGCTACCTGTCCACTGAAGGGAGTGCAGGACTGGCTGTGTCATGGAACCCAGTCCTCTGTAATTGCATAATCTCACAATAGATGTAAAATGTAGATAGGCCTATACAACTTCACTGCCACAACAGCATGCACCATATATAGGATCCCAAAACTTTCCAACATCCTTATAAAAAAAACGACAACTAGTTAAAAGTACAGGAAGAAGACAGGAGAGATGAAGGCATTACCAATGTCCTGGTGTCCCTGAAAAAGCAGAGAGTTAAATAAAGCCTGCAGATGCTCCTCTTCATAACACAGAAGGCAAAAAAACCCCAAACCCAAACAAAAAAAAAAACCCTCCACAACCTAAAATATTTGAACAGTGAAAAGCTCAGCAGAGTAGCAGATTCTCCTATCTCAACACACTGCTGATCTGAAATAATAAGTTAAAAATGACTCCAAAGAGGGTACAAGTCTGTGATACACGAGTAGACAGAACCCCTGGATAACGCTCCACAAAAAGACAGTCTCTTGTCTATTGAAGCGATATCTTTTCTGCTACTGGCAGATCCTCTGTAGCCACTGAAGACAGAGGCTGGGAGCACATACCCAGAGAAGGGTATTTGACCTCATTACACACTGACAATGAACACGTGTGACAGTGCCTAAGGCAGGCCTGGTAAAATTTGCATGAGAATAAAGCAAAAGATTCATCACTACAGGAGAAACAGCTGTGGGAGGTGAGTCCTAGGTGAGAAAATATGGTAAAACATAAAGAGAGAAATGTGATACCAGACAAAAGGTTAAGATATATACAAGAGAATCAAGACAGTTTAGGGACAGATAGGGAGAAATTAATTCTATTTATGCTGAACTCAGGCTGCCTCTGTCCCAATGCTCTCCTAAAGAACCCGCCCAGCACAATGCTCTTTCTCACCAAGTGACAAAACCTTCCTAATATCTTGAAAACATTACTAAGCAAAACCTTAATTCTATTTGAAGTTAAGAAATATTTATACTCTTGGGGAAAAAATTGAAACAGACACTGTAAGGTCCAGAGTAACATTAAAAATTCAGAGGAGATGATCCTTTTCCAAAAGGGGGGGTGAAAAAGTATAGAAATACAAAGAACTTTAATTCTGCTATTAAGTAGTCGGTAATAAAAGTCAGACTGTGAAATATAAACAGTATGCTAGTTTAGCAGTTACTTTCAAAATAAAATTATGTTAATTTATTATCACAATCTTAATTTCCTTATCGCACACTCTGGTGTTACTGAAATGAAACAGCAGTGGCTGTTGAACTGCCATACGTGGCATAGAGTAACAACAATAGAGTTGACTACTTTGTGAATCACACCAGTACATTCTGGAGACAGTAGCTGTGCATATATACACAGTAAAGGTACAAAATGTGCCAAATACAACCTTTACTACCTTCTTATTTACTCTAAATTGTCAAATCAGGTGGACTTGCACAGTGGTGCTGAAAAGTAACATTTCTGAGTGGTCATAAAACAATTCAGAGAAATACACATTCACTGCACTCTTCATACAGCTTGTGAAAATGCAGGCACTGGTGAGCTTCTCAAAACTCTCTCTAGAAATTCAGTTCAAATTTATTTATGTAATAATTAATTCTCACTGTCGTGGTTTGTTCTTAAGCCGGCAACGAAGCACCACGCAGCTACTGCCTCACTCCTTCTGGTGGGATGGGGAGAGAATCAGAAGAGCAAAAGTAAGAAAACTCGAGGGTTGAGATAAAGATACAGTTTAATAGGGAAAGTAAAAAGTTGCACGCAAGGTAAAGCAAAGCAAGGCATTCCTTCACTCCTTCCCATGGGCAGGCAGGGGTTCAGCCATCTCCAGGACAGCAGTGGGCTCCACTGGTTACACATAATGGTGACTTGGGAAGACAAACGCCATCACTCCAAATGTCCCCCTTCCTTCTTCTCTTCCCAGCTTTACATACTGAGCATGAGGCCATATGGTATGGAATAGCCCTTTGGGCAGTGTGGGTCAGTTGTCCTGGCTGTGTCCCTCCCAGCTTCTTCTGCACCTGGCAGAGCAGGGGAAGCTGAAAAGTCCTTGACCAGTGCAGCAACAACTAAAACATCTCTGTGTTACTTTCAACACTGTTTTTCAGCACAAATCCAAAACATAGCCCCATACCAGCCACTATAAAGAGAATGCTAATTCTATCTCAGCTGGAACCAGGACACTTACAAAGCAGATTTCAGGGCTATCCTGGGTGGAATGCAGTACAGTAATAGCATGAGATATTTAGGATGTTTACGTGGTTCCCAAGAGATGTTACAAGAAATTTCCCTGAATGCTAGTAGATGGCAATCATGCAATCAAAAGATACAATAGAAACAGTGGTCATCCTAAAGCCTGTCAAGAAACTATTTGTGTTTTGTATGAGCATCAAAGGGGACTAAAAAGACATTTCAGTAGCAAATGAACTAGTATTAGGGCTTGCCAGTCCCTTCCACTTTTCTGTAGGTAATATGCACTGTAGTCACTATGGTAACTGCAGAGCAGTGCTGCAAATCATAAGTAAGGTGCCAATGAATTTTGTATGCTGAGTAAATGTTTAACATCATTAGATTCTCACGAGCACCTTAGCTATTGTAAAGCTAGAATGGAGTTGTCATCTGCACTGCTGGAATGCCTTCAAGTTGGGCAAAATGAAGGTGTAGCTCAAGACAGCATGTCTTAGTTGTTTATGAATTCCTGAAACTTTCATTCATCTGGCTTAAATTTCTCACATAATTTCTGAAAAAAACCAGGCATCTAAAAGTTTCCTAGAGATTTTATGATATCAAAGAAAAAATAGTTTTATAAAATATTTAGGTCTTTTTAGGTGAATCCAAGATAAAGTGCATTTGAAAAACTATAGAAAGAAATCCAATATTAAATAGAGGTAAATAAAGAAATTAGATCTTCTGGATTTTAATAAGGCTGCTAAAAAGTAAGATATAAATGCAGGCATTCTGACATTTTGTACCGTAGTACTGACTTCTTTAAATCAGGATAAATAGCAGCTGAGAGTTATTGACTTTTTTTATTTTTTTCATGCCTTGTTAAAAAAATCACATGTTCTGGAACCAGCAACTGTGTAAAATAATCCATGCAGTCACATTAGTTGTGTATATCCTCTGTCCATCCTCCCAATTCCTTTCTATTTACTGTGCATTCCATTCAGATTTTGTATTTCATTCAGTTTCAGATTAGAAATCAGCATCTTTGGGATTTAGCATATTTTGTCATATATTTGTTTCTCAGCACACACAGCCCAGTTCTACCTAGAGCTTTGGAACAATAAGGCAATGCAAGTGATAAATAAAAAAATAGTATGGAGCTAAGAGATTTCTTCCTCATACACTAATTTCTTTAAATGTGTTCTTCAGAGAATATGCTATGATGTCTACAATGTATATTAGAAAACAACTAGGCTCCTGACCAAGGAGTTTTAAATTAGATCATTGACACAACAAGAAATAGAGGGTATGGAATAGGAAGACACTATGGAAAATAGGGAAAGAACAAATGGAAATTATTCCAGTAGAAATTTTACTAAGAGCTGGATTATTCCATTTTATTATGTCAAGCCAACAGACTTGAAATTGTACTGACACTGTTTGTACTTTTAATCAAGCAGGATGAAACCACAGAGTGTATAATCTTTTTAAAAGCCATATAAAAATAAGTTTATTTTGATGATAGATTTTATAAGGCATTTTTGAACAAAAGAGGAAAATAATAGGGTCCAGTGAACTTGTACAACAGATGAAGAGGAAAACAGATTAAAAGCAGGAAAAGAGGCAAAAGAAACCAAGAAGGATAACAGGAGAATCAGGATAGCAAAGTGTTACTGTTTACCCATATTCTGTAGTTGTCCTCCCATGTCCTTTCTCTTAGCAGTAGTTATATTCACCTTTTGAATCTTGTTCAATTCTGTAAAATTGAAGAAATGCATTTTCTTGCTTGAAATTTGACATGTCTATGTACTTTCTATTGACATGGATAGAAGATCATAAATGGAAATCAGCTTGACAGTTATAAAGTGTGTGCTTGGTTTTCACCATTTACTGTAACTCAGCATAACTGAAAATTCATTTATTCAAAAAAATGTCTATAAAAGATGAGGCTTAAGTGTTAAGCATTATTTACACAGAAACATAAGCTGCTCCCTCAAAAATGGCTCTAGTAAATGCTCCGTTTTACTACATCCACAAGGACTAAATAAAAAAGACTCATTAAAATTGCCTTTGTATTAATATAGCAGGGAATTCCTGGGAGTACTAACCAAAGGCAGTTGATAAATAAGACTACTGCATACATTTTGATGACTTTAAAAATAATTCTTTGACTTGGGAATATATACATTAAACAATCATGGATGTACAGTCTAGTCCTTCAAAGTTTCCTAAAACATAAGCAAAGGAAGCTGCATATGGAATACAAATCTCAGAGCTGGGTGTCTTTTTAGTGCATGGGCAAAGAGCTAGGAGACTCAAAGAGGTAACCCCACAAGTCCACAAACTAAGCATGTAACTGCCTAAAACTTGCCAGGAAAAAAAAAAAAACAGGATTTACTCCCCCTCCTTTTCTGAGTGAGTCAGGACCATGCCAGATACTTTCACCCAGTGAAGATCCAGAAGCACAAGAGCCCTCACCTTGGGAATGGCAATTGTCAGCAGTGCTGAGGAATTGACTCACTCTCTTTCCTTTCAAAAGGCAAGTTACAGGAGGATGGAATTCCACCCATTCCTTTCAAAGTTGGTATCCCTCAGGCAGAAGGGAAATGCAAGCCTTCTAAAGGCAAATACATATGCCAAAGAGAGCAAAGATTTGGCATGATGTTTTTACCTGAATGGCTAAAACACTCATCTATAACAGGGAGCCCCAGGTTGTGAAGTAATCCTTGGAGCAAGAACAGGAACATGTAGGGCATCCAAAATCCAGGTGATTCTCTGCCTGGATGTGTCAAACACACTCCAGTTTCTAGATCCCCAGGATTTAGGCATGGAATTGAGGCAAATAGATGTTTAGGGTCATGGCAATTCTGAGAAAAACACAAGCAGAATGGTGAGAAGTGAGGGTCTTTCTGCAAAAGTTTAAATGGAGAAGTGTCCATTAATCTTTATAGATTTTCCAAGCAATCCAAGTTTTTTATCTAGAGTGTACTTTTGAAGGTCACAATTTGGACTCAGGTACTTAGCCATGTAATTAAGTTATTGTTTCAGGTGCCAGTTTCCCTTTGTCATTTTTAAAAAATAGACCTTTAAGATAGGGGAAATTCTGCCATTCTGAATAATGCCCAAACAGTGAGAAGAGAGTTATCATAATCCTATATGGAGGCTACATCTAAATTAATCCTTCTATGCTACAACATTTTCAGACTCCACAGACCACCCACTGTATCAGCTAGGCAAATGACTTCAGAACTCACAAAAAGTTAGGCAAATGAAAAGGCTTACATCAGACCTCTAATCAACTTGAAATAAAAACACTTTGAAATTAATGTGTTGAAAGAGATCATGTTGACCAGGTAAACTAAATAGATGAAAAGTTCCATCTATTTAGTCATATTGAGTGTTTTTAGGGATAGAAGTGGCTCAACTAACTAAAATCAAACAGCTAGGGACTGAAAGCAAACTAGCTATCTTTTTTAAAAAAGATGGCAACATGATTCCATGAATTTTAGTCATGAACCTGAATTCCCTTATCAAAAAGAATTCACTTGAATGATAAAATCAAATGTAAAATAAAGGATTCCAGTAATACTTATAGTGTCTGATATGGCAACAGTCTTGTATTCTACAACAGGAAATCCTTCCTCTCAGTCTGTCCAGAAGTTGCTTGCATGTGTCAGCAAAATACCAAGGCATAAAAAAGAATCTTTAAAATCTTTTAACAGTCTGCCACGAAAGTTATGTCTCCATGACCTGGAAATAAAAGGTTCTGGCATAGGCATATTTAGGTTCATCAAAATGGTTCAAAGAGAATATCCAAAGGAAAACCAGAAAGCAAGGAAGGAGACAGGTGATATATAAGGGTGGAGGTGAGTGGTGGGGGAAGGTCCAAGATAAAATTATGGGAAAAAAAAAAAAAAAATTGAGAGATCAAAATCAAAAGCATGCAAGTGAATTGGTGAGTTCTGTAGTTCTTGTGGCGAGCAAAAGAAAGAGATCAAGAACAATTGTGATTTTGTCGGCAACTTGAAGTATTTATTATCACTAGAGAAGTTATTTACCTGGTTGTCTCAATTAAATACAGTTGCGGCCTTAACTGAAACTGGTTGTTAGAAGAAAAAGTTTCTAGAACAAAAATGGTAAATTAAGCAGAAACAAATGACCCAAAGAACAAAAGCATTCATTCCAGAGCTCTGCAGGAACATAAGAATGAAATGTCTGGTGCAGCTAACAAAAATATACAATGCTCCATTAAACTGGTAGGAGCCCGGATTCTCTTACTGGCTCTAGCCCAATTTCTGTTATAGAACAAAAATGTTATTTGTCTTGCTGGTTACAAGTGTTTTCTACTGAAAAAGCACTATTAACAGCGCCTACTAACTGATATTTTAGTGCATCATTCTACCTTTGTTTAAGGTTATTTTTTTCCAGTTATTATGAAGTTCTCTATTTCCCTGCTGGAAAAGACAAAAAAAGTAAGTCTGTACCTCATCTATTAAAAAAGAAAAAGGATATTGATACAGACCTCAGTTTAACAGTGTTTTGAGATTTACTGGTAAAAAGCAAGAAGTGTATTTAACTCTTATTGGTGTGTTGTTTTTTTTTTACTGATGTGGTGTTTTAAACTCCCATGTGTAGGTGTGCAACTTATTTCATCTATGCAACACTGGTAAAGAATTATATGAAACCAGTTTTATACCATTGTGAGAGCAAGGCATTTTTGTAATACAATTAAGAACTTCTTCTATTTTCTCCATGGAAGATTTTAAAAAATTCTATTTTCAAATTCAGTTTAGGAAATTATATATAAGTTGATGATACTCTGGTACATCACTAGAATGTTTTTTAGCAGACAAACTTTTTTGTAAAAAAACAACCAAACAAAAAAGAATAAAATAGCTCCATAACTAATCTATCTCCTAAAAAGCTGAATAGCATAAAAGTATTATTCCTGAGGGAATTGGCATTGATGTAGTTGCCAAGGGCCACTCTCCCATGATATTCGAAAAGTCATGGCAAAGTCAGGGTGAAGTCCCTGGTGACTGGAAAAAGTGGGAAACGTTGCACCCATTTTTTAAAAAGGTGCTGGTAGAAAGAAGGAGGACCCTGGGAACTACACGACCTGTCAGCCTCACCTCTGTGCCTGGGAAGATCATGGAACAGAGCCTCCTAGAGAAAGCTATGCTAGAGCACATGGAGGACAGGGAGGTGACTATATGTTTGAGACAGCCAGCATGGCTTCACCAAAGGGCAATGTCCTGCCTGGACCAACCTAGTGGCCTTCTATGATGGAGTGACTACATGCATTGAGAGAAGGGAAGAGCTACGGATGTATTATCTATCTGGACTTCTGTAAGGCCTTTGATTGACGGTCCCCTTACAACATTTCTTCTCTCTAAATTGGAGAGATATGGATTTGATGGGTGGACTGTTCTGTGAATAAGGAAGCGGCTGGATGATCGCATCCAGAGAGTAGTGGTCAACGGCTCAATGTCCTGGATGGAGATCGGTGATGAGTGGTGTCCCTCAGGGGGTCTGTATTGGGACCAGTACTGTTTAATATCTTCATCAACAACATAGACAGTGGGATTGAGTGCACCCTCAGCAGATTGGAGATGACACCAAGCTGGAGTGGTGTGGCTGACACGTGCCCTGAGGGACAGGGATGCCATTCAGAGGGACCTGAGCAAGCCTCAAGAAGTGGGCCCATGTGAACCTCATGAGGTTCAACAAGGCCAAGTGGCAAGGTCCTGCACCTGGGTCAGGGCAATCCCCAGTATCAATACAGGCTGGGGGATGGAGGGAGTTGGAGAGCAGCCCTGCAGAGAAGGGACTTGGGGGTACTGGGTGGATGAAAAGCTGGACGTGAGCGACGGCAATGTGCGCTCACAGCCCAGAAGGCCAACTGTATCCTGGCCTGCCATCAAAGAAGCATGGCCAGCAGGTCGAGGGAGGGGATCTCTGCTCCCTCTGCTCTGGCTCTGCAGGTGAGGCTCCCAGTCCTGGAGTACTGCATCTAGCTCTCTGAGTCCTGCATCTAGCTCTGGAGTCCCTGGTACAAGAAAGACACGGACCTGTTGGGAACGGGTCCAGAGGGAGGGCCACAAAAATGATCAGAGGGGCTGGAACACCCCTTCCCTATGGAGGACAGGCTGAGAGAGTTGAGATTTATTGTCCAGCCTGGGAGTAAGTAGAAGGCTCTGAGGGAGACCTCATTGTCAGGCCCTTTCAATACTTAAAGGGGGCTTATAAGAAAGATGGGGACAAGCTTTTTAGTAGGGCCTACTAAGTATAGGACAAGGGTGGTTAATTGGTATTTAAACTAAAAGCAGGGGGAGATTTAGATTGGACATAAGGGAGAGACATTTTTTACTGATGAGGGTGGTGAAACACTGGAAGAGGTTGCCCAGAGAGGTGGTAGATGCCCCATCCCTGGAAAATGTTCACAGTCAGGTTGGACAGGGCTTTGAGCAAACCTGATTCCTTAGTTGAAGATGTCCCTGCCTCATTGCAGGGGTGTGGACTAGATGACCTTCAAAGGTCCCTTGAAACCCAAACTCATTCTATGATTCTATGATTCTATGGATTCTATGATTCTCCATGATTCTATGATTCTATGAATTTTTGTCTTGCTGCTTCAGACCTTGATTTTAATACTCAATTCATCACACTTTGATGTTAATCCATTTAAGAAATTTGATATAGAAGCTTATATGTTTCTTAGCAATTACAGATGTACCCATAGTTTTTAAAGCCTGATATGAAGACTTTATTGTTTCCTTTCTGGTACTGCAGCATCTAGAAGTGAAAACCCTAGGCCAATTCATCAATGTCTTCCTGTTTTAGAAATAAGCAATCCCAAATCATGCCTGCCATTTTTGCCATTTCCATCCCATTCCTATCACTGTCAGAATTATTTTAGCCTTCTGCTCCTTTCTAGTTTTAAATCCTGTCTTCACTCTATTCATATAAATTGAGTTTTATTTTTAACATCTACATTGGTATAAAAATGCAATAAAATAATTTAGTTCAAGGATTGTTCTGATTGTCATCAGGATTATCTGCAAAATCATGTTTTCCATAAATTTGACTGTATCCCTGACAAATACACCTCAAAAATCTTTTATAAGTCTAGCCTGATTTGCTTCTTCATTATGAACTGTATAAATTATTCAGCAATATGGTTCTGTTATATGACTATACACATGTACAGAATTAATCTCCTTAACTTAAACAAGCACTACTGATTTTTGTCCAGAAAAAGCCTAACAGATTCTGTTGAGAAATCTACTCTTTCCTGCCATGCAGAAATGGTACACCATTTATCGTTTGAGAAGTCAGGCTCTGATAATGTAGATTACTTGTTCTTTTCTGTTACAAAGGGTAGACAGAAACCTGCACAACAGGTTGTGGGAGCACATTTCACACAAGGCTTGTTTCATTACAATTTTCAGTATTAATCAGAAACTCTGAAACTTTTACTGAGAAAGGCCAGCTCAGTATTTTATCTTCTCAGTCTTGATCGTGAACTCTTACCACACACACAGACGTGGTTGTTGAAATACTGCACACCTTCCAAAGATTTAGTACCTCCTACCAGGTCTTACTTTCTGATTTTAGTTTGATACCTTGTCATTACGTCTATCTTTAAATCATCATTGTATGCTGTTATCTCACTATTTAAAACCTGTGAATGTTGACTCTGAGAAGTGAATTCAAATAAATCAAAGCTATCTTGCCAAGTTTGACTTTTCTGTTTCAAGTTCATAAATTTTGTTAATAAAACTTTGACAGACAGGATGTAATATCCAGTATCCAGGTATTTAAACTCAGAATGGAAAATAAAGTCTCATCTCTATATATTCTAAAATGAAGAGAGATTGGTAAAATCATGCTGTTCTGCTTTCATTATCACAGACTACAAAAGAGGAAATAATTTGCTTAAATTCCTTGCACTGCTAAGATCACTATGTGAACACAATTTTCAGAAAGATTTGTGAAGCAACTACTACTATACCTATTTTACAAGTAGGGAAACTGAGTCAGAGAAAGGTTCTTATGGCTTAGGCATGACTGCATATAAATTAATAGCAGTGCTAAGATTAAGGCTGAAGAATTAGTAACTATCGAGCATCGACCCAGTTCACCAGAATATATTACCAGGACCCATTTTTTCCACATCACAGAAATTCTTTTTGTAAACTGCAGTGCTGGGCAACCCTGTAATTATGCACAGAGCACATTAGGACAAAAAACAAGGAATAAATTTTGGCTCAAGAGGTTTACATGGAGCTTCAGAAACTTACTCTCACTACCAATAATATTCATTCAAACAGCCATCTACTCGGGCCCTGATTCTCTCTTAGGCCACTTTGTACTGCTTGGACAGTAGTGGACCAGATAATCAAGCCCTTATAGCATAGCATAAGGACTAGTTCTTATAGCAGCCTCAGAAATCCTTACTAACATCAGTGAGGCTTTGTACTAGTGCAGAGATTAATCCATGTGGAACTAATTGCAGGACTGTGGCCTAAGTAAGAAACTGGTCTAGCTCTATTTGCTTGTTATCCAGTTGTCAAAATGTAGTGCTCATTAAGTGCAGAAACAAAGAGTCCAGATCATAGAATCATAGAATACCAGGTTGGAAGGGACCTCAAGGATCATCTGGTCCAACCTTTCTTGGCAAAAGCACGGTCTAGACAAGATGGCCCAGCACCCTGTCCAGCCGAATCTTAAAAGCATCCAATGTTGGGGAATCCACCACTTCCTGGGAGATTATTCCAATGGCTGATTGTTCTCATTGTGAAAAAATTTTCCTCTTGTGTCCAATCGGAATCTCCCCAGGAGTAACTTGTACCCATTACCCCTTGTCTTTTTCCATGTGACTCCTTGTAAAGGGAGTCTTCATCTTCTTTGTAGCCACCCTTTAAATACTGGAACATGGTGATAAGGTCTCCCCATAGCCTTCTTTTCTCAGTGCTGAACAAACCCAGTTCTCTCAGCCTTTCCTCATATGGCAGGCTTCCCAGGCCTTTGATCATCTTTTTTGTGGCCCTTCTCTGGACCCTCTCCAGCCTGTCCACATCTTTTTTTGTATAGCGGGGACCAAACTGAACACAGCATTCCAGGTGTTGGCCTGACAAGGCGCTGAGTAGAGTGGGATAATGACTTGTTTATCTCTGCTGGTGATGCCCTTTGTTGATGCAACTCAGCATCCTGTTGGCTTACTTTGCCACAGCAGCACAGTGTTCACTCATATTGAGCTTGTTGTCCACCAGGACCCCGCAGGTCCCTTTCCACAGAGCTGCTCCCCAGCCGGGTAGATCCCAGCCTGTGCTGCACTCCTGGATTATGTTTTCCCAGGTGCAAGACCTTACATTTGTCTTTGTTGAACTTCATAAGGTTCTTGTTAGCCCACTCTTCCAGCCTATCCAGGTCTTCCTGCAGGGTGGCTCTCCCTTCTGAAATGTCCACTTCCCCACTCAGTTTGGTATCATCGGCAAACGTCATCAGGGTACACTTGATCCCATCATCCAGATCATTTATGAAGATATCAAACAGCGTTGGGCCCAATATCGATCACTGGGGGACGCCACTTGTGACAGGTTGCCAGTTTGAAAAGGAGCTATTTACCACCACCCTCTGGGTGCAGCCTGTCAGCCAGTTCCCCACCCCACCGCATTAAGACCACTTGTCTAGACCGTAACGCATCAGTTTCTCTAGGAGGAGGCTGTGGGAAACCATATCGAAAGCCTTGGAGAAATCCAGATAGACAATGTCTACCGCTCGCCCCACATCAACTGAGCAGGATACTTTGTGGTAGAAGGCGATCAGGTTTGTCAAGCACGATTTGCCCTTGGTGAATCTGTGCTGGCTTTTCCCAATCACATGCTTCATTTGACTTGCGATAGTCTCCAGGAGGATTCGTTCCATAACTTTCCCAGGGACTGAAGTAAGACTGATGGGCCTATGTAGCGGATTGATGCACAGACTCCAATCGAGGGATAAATCGAAGACCCTTTATTGAACTATTACATGGCTTATATACTTTCTAATTGTTTGTACATGCGCTACTGAGAGAACTCTTACTGGTTTATATGTCTTGTTCACGCGCCCTTCATGCGTCCCTTCAGCTAATACAATTGGCTATCTTTTTGCAACTTTGCAGTTCCTTTTTCTTCACAACAAAAAATCACGCGCTCGCCTTATCTCTCTCTCCAATGCTATCCACTCCTACTCCTGACACACAGCCTCCTTCCCTCAGGCATAACCCAAACTCTCAGTACTTCAATCTTGTTAACCCCTTCCACTCCTGCTATGCCTAATTCCTCCTCAGGCCTATAATTTCCTGGATCCTCCTTTAAGCCCCTTCTTGTAGATGGGGGTGACATTAGCCTTCTTCCAGTCTTCTGGGATGTCCCCCAATCTCCACGACTTCTCAAAGATTATGGAGAGTGGCCTCGCAACAACGTCAGCCAGCTTCCTCTTAACACCCTCGGTGGATACTGTCAGGGCCCATCGATTTGTAGGGGTCAAGCTCCTTTAATAGTTCACATACTAACTCTTCTTCCTTCACTGACGGTGAGTCTGTGTTTGCATCAACCTGGATTTTTGTTCCCAAGGCCTGAGGCCCAACAGTGCTGGTAAAGACAGAGGTGAAGAAAGTGTTGAGAACCTCTGCCTGTTCAGCATTGTTGGTGACTAATTCACCTCTCCTGTTTAACAGTGGGCCAATATTTTCCTTCTGTTTCTGCTTGTTGTTTATGTACCTGAAGAACCCTTTCTTGTAGTTTTTGACATCTCTGGCCAATTTCAATTCGGGCTGAGCTTTTGCCTTTTCTAACTCCATCTCTGCACGCCCTGGCAATGCCCTTGTAGTTCTCAAGGGTATTCGTCCGCTTTTCCATCTCTGGTACGCTTCTCTTTTGGTTTTGAGCCAACTCAGAAGCTCACAGTTAAGACAAGGGGGTCTCTTGCTCTGCCTACTTCCCTTACCTTTAAAGGGGATGAACTGTTTTTGTGCTTCCAGGAGAGCGTTCTTAAAAAACTCCCAGCACTCGCTAGCTCCTTTATCCTCCATGGAAGCTTCCCACGGAATCCCTCCCAATTGAGCTCTGAGTGAGCTGAAGTTTGCTCTTCAAAAATCTAAAACCTTTGTCTTAGTACTAACCTTCAGTGTGCTCAGCAGGATCCCAAACTCCACAATATTGTGATCACTGCAGCCAAGGCTATCACTAACCGAGATATTACAAAGCAGGTTTTCTTGGTTTGTGAGTAGCAAGTCCAGCAGTGCCTCATTCCTGGTTGGTACATTAACATTTGTATGAGGAAGCAGTCCTCTATGCATTCCAGGAACTTGATGGATGACATGAGCTGCTGTATTGTTCTTCCAACAAATGTCTGGGTAGTTGAAGTCACCCATAAGAACCAGGTTCTGTTGACCCGAAGCTTGCTTAAGTGACCCAAATATTGCTTTGTTGGCTTTATCGTCTTGGTTTGGAGGTCAGTAGCAGATGCCTACTGTAAGATCCCCTTGGGTCGTCTGACCCCTCTGATCTTGACCCAGAGGCATTCGATAGGGCTTCCACAATCGCCGTAGTTGACTTCTATACATTCAAGTTCCTCCTTAACACAGAGCACGACTCCGACTCCGACTCCTCCTCTTCTTCCCTGTCTGTCTTTACGAAACAGCCTATAGTCATCCATCGCGATCCTCCAGTCATGTGAGTTGTCCCACCATGTTTCAGTTATTCCCATGATATCATAACTTTCTGACTGGGCACAGAGCTCCAGTTCCTCCTGTTTGTTCCCCAGGCTGCGTGCATTGGTGTACATACACTTGAGGTGGTTGGTCTTCTGGTTCTCATCCTAGGAGGCAGCTAAGGAACATTTGTCGCTGTTCTGGTTGGCCTGGCTTATTCCCCAGTTGGTTACAATGGCGTGAGCATTGCCACTTTGGACCCCACCCCAAGTCCTTCAGTTTCAGATGGATTCTTGATATCTGAGAAATGTGTTTCCCATATAAAAGAAAATAATCATTAACACTGCAGTAGAATTTAAAACCTTATTGAAAAGAAGGGAACCTCTAAGGCAGGTCTTTTAATCAAGAATAATTCAGAGGCCCTTCCTCTACACCGTTTATGATCTACTTTTACCTAAAAATAATTTATGCAAAATGCACTTTGACTACCTGAGTCCATAGAACATGAATGAGACTAAAACAAATGCCTTCTAGTCCCACCACTCTCTTCCATAGTGTGAAGTCCATGGTTTATTCTAATTGTGCTCTAATCACTTTTCTCCCATCCTGTAATATTGAGATTTTCTGTCCTACACAAGACACTGCTGGACTCCTCTAACTTAACCAACCTGCTGAAGTCCCTAACAGCATGATCAGACAGACAGGGGTTGCTAAGATCAGAGTTATAGATGTTTCCTTACATCAGCAGATGGCAATAAGCTAGTGTAGGAGGCATAACAGCATATTTTAGCTAGTAAAATTTGGCATGAAGATATTATCTGCTGTATGGATGTACCAATCTAAAATCTGATTTTAAAAAGAAAAAACACAAAGTGATTAAGAATTGGAACTAGCAATTTTCACGTGTTCAATATTATGGCATTTTCAGGACATACCCAAGTTTTAACAAGCTCTAGAAGTGAGCTTGAGTGTGCTGCTGCCTAACATCAACGAGGATGCAGTTTCATGAAAAGTTTTAGGAAACCTAAGTCTGCCTATCTGCCAAAAAGGGCAGTCCTACTCTTCTCCAGTGAAAATTTCTACCTATCCCCTTGTGAAAGTACGAAAACTTGTGCAGTCATGCAAACAAATTACCTCAGGAATTGACCTGGCTAAAAAATAACCCAATAAAATAAATTATTTTTTGCAGTAGGATCAATTCTCTGATCCAACTTTCTATACAGCCACAATTAGCACAAATGCTAGTACTAGGCAGTGGGCAAGAACATGGAGTCAAGAGTGGGAAAGAGGGATAGTTGAGTTTCACCATCTGTATGGTTAAGGAGTGTTCTAGATACAGCCATGTGTTGCCTGGCTGGATATAAAAGACCTACATCAGATAGGCACCAAACCATTTAACACTCAGTAAATTGTAACTAGTTGTGTCAATTAACCCAATAATTAACCAAATAAGCAAATAAAGCAGTTGGTGCCAAGTACAGGACAAAATTTGAGAAGATCTAGCTGAGAAGTTTGGGTTGCCACACATATCAGCCCATCTATGGCTTCCATTTGTAAATTTATCTCAAGCACCATTTATCTCAAGTTCCCAGCAAGATAAATGGATTCAGACGCTCCCTTACCCCACTCCCTCAGGCATTGAAACCCACCACTTAATCATCCAGTAACACCTTCCAACCCCAATTAGCTGCTTCTTTGCAAGTGCCTGTGTTTCTGAAGATAGGCACGTGTAAAGCTACTTACCTCCTGATGCTGTTTTGCTGTGTAAAGACCTAACCACAAGGGGATTCTCAAGTAAATCTCTCCTGGTTATCTCATCCAATATGAAGCACATCTACAGGATCAGCCCCACAGAGAAAACAGGCATCAACAAGACTTCTGAAGGTTGGTGGCTAGTATGTATATGCATTGCATATATGATTACACTCAAAATCCCAGAAGTCAAAGCACTCAGCTGCAGTAGCAGGGACTGTTTCCTTTTCATTAATTCTCAAGATGTACCTTTTACACTAATCCAGGTTTTAAAAAATAGCAACAGAAATAACCTTCTGAATCTGTTACAGTAAAAAGTAATTTACTGGCTTCAGTAGGACTACTCATATAGGTAGTTGATAGAGTGCAATCTGGGGCATAGTAAAAATTGCATGTTACAATCAGATACATCAAGTAAGTACTATACAGATATTCATTTTCAGATGTTACTACTACTTTAGAAGAGTAAGTCATGATATCTTTTCCCTCTCTTCAGGTATAATTCTTGGATTTTCTCTCCGATCATATAAGATGAGCTATCGGGAAGTCAAGTACTTTTCATTTCCAGGAGAACTACTCATGAGAATGCTGCAAATGCTGGTCCTGCCACTAATTGTATCCAGCTTAGTCACAGGTAAAAAAAGAAACAGTTTCTTTGTTCTGAAGTTTTCTTTTAAATAATTTGATAAAGATGCACACACCAAATCATAAAAAAATGAATATTTCATGTGCTAGAACAGAAGTGTTATAACCTGCAGAAAGAGATACCGCTGCTATTGCTGTTTTAGAGACAATATAACAAAAGCTTTGAATTAATATACACAGAAACTAAAAGATGCTTTTCCCAATTTCTGTATTCAAACAATACCCTTCTTTTTGATGTTTTTTTTCCTTTTAAATTCTTTGGAGCACTTTATCCTTTTTAATGCCCCTTTTTTCATAACAATCAATTACATAATTATATAAAGGTTTCTGGCAAAGAGAAATGTTACCTATCTATGAGATTGTCTTATTATCATACAAGTGCCTCACAATGTTAAGTGGATTAGAGTTTCCCTTTGAATTAGAGACATTTATTTTCACAACATTTTAAACTTCCTTAGTCAGGCAGGGAACAATCACAGAAAACTCAATGCAATTCACAAATGACAGATTTAATTCTTTTCAAAAATCCTTAAATACAACAGGACTTTTTTCATGGGATTACAAGAACTTTCCCAGTTTATTGCTAAAAACTCTGGAAAAACTGTTTTCTACACTGAACAATACCTCATTTAGTGCACAAATGGTTTTAAAAACAAAGATGCTCTTACATATTTGCTACAGAACTCATACTCAAGTAAATATATGGGTAGTATTCAATCTCTAAATAACAAACTATAACTCCTTACGGGTATACTACTGTGCAATTTTATAGACACTACTGTTTTGGGGTTTTTTTACACATTATAGGATAATTCATTGGATAAAAGTCTTATGCTTCTCAAGTCAGTCTTAAGACCACTCTTGGCATCCATGACCCAAATCTCTTATTTCCTGTATTTTGTTTGGCAAAGCTGTAACCGTAAGTTTCCTCCAGGGTCTTGCATGCTGGTAATATTACTTCTTCCAACTGTAAATGATCTGAATAAATATTTTTGCTGTTTGCAGGCATGACAGTGTCTCCCAGATATGATGTTCTGGGTTTCCATTTGTATTTATAAGTGTGCTCAATATAACTGGTAATGACAATATCAGAACATATGGTCTCTGAGGTGTTAGAAATAGGCTAGGCATGATTACATTCCTTCGCAAATTTTTTGAATATCAAAGAAATTAGAACAATTAAAATGAAGTAATAATTATAGAAGCTATGAGCTGTTATGTAAATGACAGATAAATTGAGAAAGTGAAGAGTTTTGCTATACAGGTAAAACAGTTCTGGCAGTTATTCACAGACTCTTGGGGAAAATAAACTATAAAAGGTGAAGTCAACCCAGTCACATTTCTCTATAGCCTGTTTTGGTACTTTCATGAAAGAAACAATGCAGAATCACATTCAGAGGTTTTTACTCTCATTTGCCTTATGACTTACGATTATTGCACGTGGCTCAAGCAGGTATGCAGTTTTCTCCATGAGATTCTATCTTCTGATGTGTATGTTACCAGGCATGTACTAATATCTGCTTGGGAGAAAATAGAGGTTATTTGCATACCTTTCATCTTTTACTGTTTATAGGAAAATATGATTATATGAATATCTGTTTTCTTAATATTTTTGTGATTTAGGCACAAATCCAGCTGCATACTCTATGCTGGTCTTTATTCTCTACAGTCTTTCAAATTGGAGAACTCCTAAGTCAGCAATCCCAATCAGTATCTCTTACAAAGTCAAAGGCAAAATTAAGGCACACTATATGGGAGGCAGCATAAATAACCAAAGAAATAGATTAAATTCCCATTTGGATTATTTTATGACCAAATCTAGCCTGAATTCTTATACAAACACAAGGCTGACAATTTTGCTCCATTTCTGTTTTGAATGTGCTGCAGTTATAGGACTTCAAAATATTTTATACCTTCTTATTTCATTATAACTTGAAGCATTTGACATAAACAATTTGCTTGACATAATTATTTTAAAATATGCATTGTCCCTAAAAAGTATATAAAATAAATATATATGCATATGCTAACAATTCAATCCATCATGAAATAGGCAAAGACTGCAGGATTTGCACCAGCATTAAGAGCGCTATGCATTAACATTTTTTGTGCTGTTACATCAAAATCATAATGAAATTGAAATTCCAGTCCTTAAAACTGTCCCACAAGTTTTATCTGCATTATTTCAGTTAGGAAGACAGTTATTCACTGAATATAAGGGCATCAGAATGAGGTACCTTTTCTTAACTAAACGATATATTTCCTGAAATCAAATTCACAAAAATGATTCATGATCAGTCTTTATAAAAAGCATAGTTGGAACATAACATTTGTGACAAATATTAAAGCTAGAGAAATTTTCTAAGGGTTATTTGCAAATATTTTGCACAATTCTGCTTATAGCTCAGTTTAACAGACATGCTGCATCTCCTTTCCCAAAATTTCCCCCAAAATTTTGGAAGCTTGGAATTTAGTTGTATAGGGACCACTACTTTTAAATGCAAGTAAACTAGGATTAAATTCTGTGCATTTCTTTCAAATATCTTTGTCTGGTAAAGTATAGCAGAGCCCATAAAAAGCCCAGTCAAGATCTGAGACCAATTTTTGCTGCACATTGCACAAACAGTAAGAAAACATCTTCCCCTGAAAAATTTACTGACATAAATCAAGCTGGGGAAAGAGAAAGGGAACGTAGAAACAGTGAAACAGAGAGGTCCGCTGGCTTGCCAAAGACTATACAGCAGATCAGCAATAATACAATCAAGCAAAGATCCCAGTCATGAATACCAGTACAACGCACTGTGCATTAGATGATAATGTTTGTCCAAACTGTTAATGGGAGTAACACTGATACAGTACAAATGAATCTTAATCACAGACCAGGATTTTGTGTGCAAGATCCTGTACAAACACAAAGAAAAAGACTGTGAATTTTCTTACACAAAAGAAGGCTGTATAGTAAAACAATTTAGAAGGCTGAGTATGGAAGAATTGCCTCAAAGAAGAAAAACATCTTAGTATGCAGTTTGTAGTATGTCTTTGTTTATATTCACTCCCTTTTCTAATTCCAATCATGACATGACTGTCTCTCATGGATTCTGGAAGATACAGAAACTTCCCTGCCTCTGATACAGCCTTTCAATAACAGACTACAACATCAACAACTGCAGGAGACACAAGTGACTTTCCTTTGGGCAGACTCAGAGACACAAGGTTTGGTCCCCAGACTTTTTCAACATGTTCATAGTATTTACCACTACACAAACTATAGAAAGAGTTGACAAAGTGCAGAGAGCTGGAATTTCAATGTGTGGATGCCTCTTAACTAACCTCAGATGTACATATGATGCTCTTGATTTCAGCTATCAATGGACTGCAATGAATGGTGACTGTTAAAAACAAGTAGTAAGGATACATGGTCTATCCCCTCACAGAGATAAAAACAAAGGCACACAAAGTGACTCAAGTAATAAAACAAAACACAAGTAAGGTCACAATTAACAGCCAAGTTGCAGATGCAGTTGCTTGGAATGACCTATAATGAAAGAAGGATAATATTGAGAGAAACAACTGAACTTGAAATAGTCTCTAAGCCACTCCCTTACTTAAGTCAGGAAAACACAGCATCTGGATATGAAGATTCAAGTGGTGAAAAGCCAAATTTTGCCCAAAGCAACTTATGGATGTAAAATGTGGAAAATTAATGCTGCGACATGTATAACCTTAGGCAAATCATGTTAATTAACTTTTATGACACGGTCACCCATCTAGTTGACCAAGGGAAGCCAGTAGATGTGGTGGTTTGGGATTTTAGCAAAGCTATTGACACTGGGGAAGTTGTCATGGCACCAAGCCTGTCAGAGTAATCCTGATTTTCCTTACTGAATATATTACTTTCTCAACTAGTTTTGTTGGGTTTTTTTTGCTAACAGCATATTATAAAATAAAAACTGAAAAGGCAGTAAGAAAAAAATAGACATTCTTAAACTAGATTTCTCCACATAGAATCTTTTTCAACTTGAAAAGTATTCTCATCAGCTCTTGTGCATTTAGAAATGCCTAATTTTGAAGGAGAATGGCAGTGGAACCCCCGCAAAGATCTTTTGATTCTAAGCATATGCACTAGAATAATAAATACGGCATGTACCGCTGGCATGATATAGTCTTGCCACTTCTCAGTTTTCATTCCATATTTGTGTTTACAAAGGTTGATATGTTGGCACAGTGGGAATCTTATGTTTGCCCTCTAGCTATATACAGTTCTGTGTGATACAGGCAGCCACACTGGGAGCTCCTGGTACCCTGCCAAAACCTCAACTCTGCAATCAATCAAAAGCAATAACTTCTCCATGGGCAAGAGGTAATTCAGTCTCTGCGCTTGTTCTGTTTGGGCCTAGGGTGATGAGCAGTTTAGGAAAACACTTTTTGTGTTTGCATGGTGATTTTGTAACTCCATATGGACAGTGGAGTCAAAACCCTCACAGGGATTTCTGTTCCGTGTACTTACCACTATGACTATCGTATCTGCAATTTTTGCATGTTCAAAAATCCATATTTGAATGGGTGTATTGAGAGGTTTGGTTTCTGACTATCGGGCCAGCTCATATTAGGCTGCATGCAACTACAGGGGCCTGCGTGCGGTAAATTGTGAGCACAGATTCAGAGATTGTAAAGGATGGATTCGTTGTGCTTAAGCTGACATACAGAGAGAAGAAGGACAAGGAGTCTTTTTAAAAGAAGAAGAAGAAATGTACATTCGTTTGTATATGGATTTAATGTCTGATGACAAATGTAGAAGATCCTCAGCAGTCTGAGCCTGATGTCTTGTAGGGATGGCCTCATAATGGAGGGAGATCAAAGCATCTGTTAGAATCCAAATATTGTCCAGCATTCCCAGCAAGGGTTGGGTCTTTTGTGTCCTTTAAGCACAGAAAAGAGACAGACTGTGCCCTGAAAGGCTTTCTGTATGAAGACACAGAATAAGGGTAGCTGGTACCAAACAAATCAATTTGTTGGGGAACTGGCCCTGCTGTCAGAGTTGTATGGAATGTACTCGTTTCTTTGTTTTTCTTCTGAGTCTGGAGTTTGGGAAGGAAGGAACATTAAAAAGAATACAGGGATGGGAAACAGCCACAAAATCTTTATAGCTGGAAATTTGCCAGGACCTTGAGGCCTTATGGAGGGATTTGATAGAAGATAAAGTATCTTCCAATTAGTTATTGGAATTTTAAGAGGAAGGTTTCCCAAAGCACAATATCATCATAGAAGAAGGGGCAGGAGGACTACAAAGATGTCGTGAAGTTATGCAGGGAGAAAATTAGAAGGGCCAAAGCCCAACTAGAACTTAATTTAGCTACTGCAGTAAGAGACAATAAAAAATGTTTCTATAAATACATTAACAACAAAAGGAGGGCTAAGGAGAATCTCCATCCTTTATTGGATGTGGGGGGACACATAGTGATGAAGGATGAGGAAAAGGCTGAGGTACTTAATGCCGTCTTTGCCTCAGTCTTTAATAGTAAGACCAATTGTTCTCGGAGTACCCAGCCCGCTGGAGCTGGAAGACAGAGACAGGGAGCAGAATGAAGCCCCCATAATCCAAGGCGAAATGGTTAGCGACCTGCTACACCACTTAGACACAGACAAGTCTATGGGGTCAGATGGGATCCACCCAAGGGTACTGAGGGAGCTGGCGGAAGTGCTCACCAAGCCACTTTCAATCCTTTATCAGCAGTCCTGGCTAACCGGGAGGGCCCAGCTGACTGGAGGTTAGCAAATGTGACGCCTATCTACAAGAAGGGCCAGAAGGAGGATCTGGGGAACTACAGGCCTGTCAGCCTGACCTCGGTGCTGAGGAAGGTTATGGAGCAGATCATCTTGAGTGCCATCACACGGCACGTACAGGACAGCCAGGTGATTGGGCCCAGCCAGCATGGGTTCAGGAAAGGCAGGTCCTGCTTGACTAACCTGATCTCCTTCTATGACAAGGTGACCCGCTTAGTGGATGAGGGAAAGGCTGTGGATGTTGTCTATTCAGACTTCAGTAAAGCCTTTGACACCATTTCCCACAGCATTCTCCTGGAGAAACTGCCTGCTCATGGCTTGGACGGGTGTATGCTTTGCTGGGTAAAAACTGGCTTGGATGGCTGGGCCCAAAGAGTTGTGGTGAACGGAGTTTACTCCAGTTGGCGACCGGTCACAAGCGGTGTCCCCAGGGCTCTGTGTTGGGGCCAGTCCTGTTTAATATCTTTATCGATGATCTGGACGAAGGGATCCAGTGCACCCTCAGTCAGTTTGCAGATGACACCAAGTTGTGTGGGAGTGTTGATCTGCTGGAGGGTAGGAAGGCTCTGCAGAGGGACCTGTAGACAGGCTGGATCCATGGGCTGAGGCCAATTGTCTGAGGTTCAACAAGGCTCAGTGCTGGGTCCTGCACTTGGGTCACAGCAACCCCATGCAACGCTACAGGCTTGGGGAAGAGTGGCTGGAAAGGTGCCCAGCAGAGAAGGACCTGGGGGTGTTGGTCGATAGCAGGCTGAATATGAGCCAGCAGTGTGCCCAGGTGGCCAAGAAGGCCAATGGCATCCTGGCTTGGATCAGAAGTCGTGTGGCCAGCAGGACTAGGGAAGTGATTGTCCCTTTGTACTCGGCACCGGTGAGACTGTGTTGTGGTTTAGCCCTGGTTGGCAATTAAGTACCACAGAGCCACTTGCTCACCTCCCTCTACCCCCGGTGGGATGGGGGAGAGAATCAGAAGAGCAAAAGTAAGAAAACTCGTGAGTTGAGATAAGAACAGTTTAATAATTGGAACAAAACAAACAAAAAAAAAAAAAAAATTGTAATGAGAAGGAAAACAAAAAGACAGCAAGAGAGGAACAAAACCCAGGAAAAAAACCAAGTGATACAACCGCCGCCACCCGCCGACCGGCGCCCAGCCAGTCCCTGAGCAGCGATCGCTGCCCCCCAGCCAACTCCCCCCAATTTATATACTGAGCATGAGGCCATATGGTCTGGAATAGCCCTTTGGGCAGTGTGGGTCAGCTGTCCTGGCTGTGTCCCCTCCCAGCTTCTTGTGCACCTGGCAGAGCACGGGAAGCTGAAAAGTCCTTGACCAGTGCAGCAACAACTAAAACATCTCTGCATTATCAACACCGTTTTCAGCACAAATCCAAAACATAGCCCCATACCAGCCACTATAAAGAAAATTAACTCTATCCCAGCCAAAACCAGCACAGACTGCACCTCAAATACTGTGTTCAGTGTTGGGCCCCTCACTACAAGAGAGACATTGAGGTGCTGGAGCGTGTCCAGAGAAGTGCAACAAAGCTGGTGAAGGGTCTAGAGCACAAGGCTGATGAGGAGCGGCTGAGGGAACTGGGGTTGTTTAGCCTGGAGAAAAGGAGGCTCAGGGGAGCAATGTGATGGTTGGAGGCCGTCTTGGGCATAGTCATCACGAAATGATAGAGTTTTTGATTCTTGGAGAAGTGAGGAGGGGGGGCAGCAGAACTGCCACCTTAGACTTCCGGAGGGCAGACTTTGGCCTGTTTAGGAGACTGGTCGACAGAGTCCCCTGGGAGGCAGCCCTAAAGGGCAAAGGAGTCCAGGAAGGCTGGACATTCTTCAAGGAGGAAGTCCTAAAGGCACAAGAGCAGGCTGTGCCCAGGTGCCAAAAGATGAGCCGGCAGGAAAGAAGACCAGCCTGGCTGAATAGAGAGCTCTGGCTCAAACTCAGGAAAAAGAGGAGAGTCTATGACCTCTGGAAGAAGGGGCAGGCAAGTCAAGAGGACTACAAAGGTGTAGCAAGGCTGTGCAGGGAGAAAATTAGAAGGGCCAAATCCCAACTAGAACTTAATTTAGCTACTGCCGTAAAAGACAACAAAAAATACTTCTTCAAATACATTAGCAGCAAAAGGAGAGCTAAGGAGAATCTCCAGCCCCTAGTAGACAGGGAAGGAACACAGTGACCAAGGAAGAGGAAAAGGCTGAGGTACTTAATGCCATCTTTGCCTCAGTCTTTCATAGTAGGGCCAATTGTTCTCTGGGTACCCAGCCCCCGGAGTTGGAAGATAGGGACGGGGACCAGAATGGAGCCCCCATAATCCAGGGGGAAATGGTTAGTGACCTGCTGCACCACTTAGACACTCACAAGTCTATGGGGCCTGATGAGATCCACCCGAGAGTACTGAAGGAACTGGCAGAAGTGCTCACCAAGCCCCTTTCCATCATTTACCAGCAGTCCTGGCTAACTGGGGAGGTCCCAGCTGACTGGAGATTAGCAAATGTGACACCCATCTACAAGAAGGGCCGGAAGGAGGACCCGGGGAACTACAGGCCTGTCAGCCTGACCTCGGTACCAGGGAAGCTGATGGAGCAGATCATCCTGAGTGCCATCACACGGCATGTAGAGGATAACCAAGGGATCAAGCCCAGCCAGCATGGGTTCAGGAAAGGCAGGTCCTGCTTGGACCAACCTGATCTCCTTCTACAGCAAGGTGACCCGCCTAGTGGATGAGGGAAAGGCTGTGGATGTTGTCTATCTAGACTTCAGTAAAGCCTTCAACACGGTTTCCCACAGCATTCTCCTGGAGAAACTGGCTGCTCATGGCTTGGACAGGTGTACTCTTTGCTGGGTAAAGAACTGGCTGGATGGCCGGGCCCAAAGAGTGGTGGTGAATGGAGTTTACTCCAGTTGGCGGCCGGTCACAAGCGGTGTCCCCAGGGCTCGGTGTTGGGGCCAGTTCTGTTTAATATCTTTATCAATGATCTGGAGGAAGGGATCGAGTGCACCCTCAGTCAGTTTGCAGATGACACCAAGTTGGGCGGGAGTGTTGATCTGCTGGAGGGTAGGAAGGCTCTGCAGAGGGACCTGGACAGGCTGGATCGATGGGCTGGGGCCAATTGTATGGGGTTCAACAAGGCTCAGTGCTGGGTCCTGCACTTGGGCCACAACAACCCCATGCAACGCTACAGGCTTGGGGAAGAGTGGCTGGAAAGCTGCCTGGTGGAAAAGGACCTGGGGGTGTTGGTCGATAGCAGGCTGAATATGAGCCAGCAGTGTGTCCAGGTGGCCAAGAAGGCCAATGGCATCCTGGTTTGTATCAGAAGTCGTGTGGCCAGCAGGACCAGGGCAGTGATCGTGCCCCTGTACTCGGCACTGGTGAGGCCGCACCTCGACTACTGTGTTCAGTGTTGGGCCCCTCACTCCAAGAGAGACATTGAGGGGCTGGAGCGTGTCCAGAGAAGGGCAACGAAGCTGGGGAAGGGTCTGGAGAACGAGTGTTATGAGGAGCGGCTGAGGGACCTGCGGTTGTTTAGCCTGGAGAAAAGGAGGCTGAGGGGAGACCTTATTGTCCTCTACAACTACCTGAAAGGAGGTAGTAGAGAGGTGGGTGTTGGTCTCTTCTCCCAGGTAACAAGTGATAGGACGAGAGGAAACGGCCTCAAGTTGCGCCAGAGGAGGTTCAGATTGGATATTAGGAAATATTTCTTCACTGAAAGGGTTATCAAGCCTTGGAACAGGCTGCCCAGGGCAGTGGTGGAGTCCCCATCCCTGGAGGTATTTAAAAGCTGTTTGGATGAGGTCCTTAGGGACATGGTGTAGTGGTGGTCTTGGTAGTGCTAGGTTAACGGTTGGACTTTATGATCTTAAAGGTCTTTTCCAACCTATACAATTCTGTGATTCAGCAAATGTAAATTCACTCAATTGATATGAAATTAGACTTAAAAATAAAATGCATAAAGCAAACCATATGTCATGAAAGAAGGAAAGAACTATGCAAAAAATATCAACAGCTCTTAATTATGCCACTGTTGGGAAGGTGACAAATAACAACGGTGTAAGAGCCATATCAGAGTATGAAAACCAGCCTGAAAACTTGTGAAGAGAAGAGTTACACCCAGGTATATGTAGATACACGGAGGCTCCGTTCAGGCTTTAACAGCTTTCACTTTCCTACTCCTTTCACCTCTTTACCTCATCATACTTGCTCCCTTGTCAGTTTGTCTTTGCCATAACCACTCATGAAGACCAGAAGCATCTAAAAACAAGAATGTTCCTGAGGGTGCATTTTGGGGACACCAGGAACACTACTGGGAGTACTTGCACAGCAGCAGGAGAAACGCATATCATCCTTTCATCAATGCTGTAAGATCTGACAGACACAAAGTACTTTCTGAATCACTGCATCAGCTACACAGATGATTGCAGAAGAACCAACTGGAGACCCAACCATAAGCAGAAGGTTGTTATCTCTCACAAAGAGGAGACTGTAATGCTATCCTCAGGTCATCTACCCTTGTTTTCACCCCTGATTTTTCTTTTTTCCATGTTTTGATAATGGGCAGTTGTTGACCTATAATATATTATTTCCATTTAAACCACAACTCTGTAATTGCTGGATCTGCTACATACTGTCCTTCAAACATGTCTTTGGATTATAAGCTTCTATAAGGCAGATTCATCATTATCATCATTACTGGAGGCAGAGATATTAGACTAGAATAGTTCAGTTGGAAGGACCTACAATGATCATCTGGTCCAACTGCCTGACCACTTCAGGGCTGACCAAAAGTTAAAGCATGTTATTAAGGGCATTGTCCAAATGCCTCTTGAACACTGACAGGCTTGGGGCATCGACCACCTCTCCAGGAAGCCTGTTCCAGTGTTTGACCACCCTCTCGGTAAAGAAACGCTTCCTAATGTCAAGTCTGAACCTCCCCTGACGCAGCTTTGAACCATTCCCACATGTCCTGCCACTGGATCCCAGGGAGAAGAGATCAGCACCTCCCTCTCCCCTTCCCTCCTCAGGAAGCTGTAGAGAGCAATGAGGTCGCCCCTCAGCCTCCTTTTCTCCAAGCTAGACAACCCCAGAGCCCTCAGCCGCTCCTCACAGGACATGCCTTCCAGCCCTGTCACCAGCTCTGTTGCCCTCCTCTGGATGCATTCAAGGACCTTCACATCCTTCTTAAATGGTGGGGCCCAGAACTGCACACAGTACTCAAGGTGAGGCTGCACCAATGCTGTATACAGTGGGATAATGGTCTCTCTTGACCGGCTGGTTGTGCCGTGTTTGATGCACCCCAGGATGCGGTTTGCCCTCCTGGCTGCCAGGGCACGCTGCTGACTCCTATTGAGCCTGCTGCCGACCAGCACCCCCAGATCCCTTTCTGCAGGGCTGCTCTCAGCCACTCCTCTCCCAGTTTATACTTGTGCCTGGTGTTACTCCGTCCCAGGTGCAGAATCTGGCATTTGTTCTTGTTAAATTTCATGCCGTTAATGGATTGCCCAATGCTCCAATCTATCCAGATCCCTCTGCAAGGCCTCTTGTCCCCTGAGAGAGTCAACTGCACCTCCCAGTTTGGTATCATCAGCAAACTTGCTAAGGGTGCATTCAACTCCTGCATCCAGATCATTGATAAAAATATTGAACAAAACTGGCCCTAGGACTGAGTCCTGAGGAACACTGCTGGTGACCGGTCACCAGCCAGATGTAGCCCCATTCACTACAACCCTTTGAGCCCTGCCGTCCAGCCAGTTCTTCACCCAGCGCACCGTGTACCTGCTCATCTCACAGTTGGTCAACTTGTCCAGAAGGATGCTGTGAGGGACAGTATCAAAAGCCTTCCTAAAATCCAGAGAAACTACATCCACTGCCTTCCCTTCATCCACTAGGCGTGTGACCTTATCATAGAAGGATATCAAATTAGTTGGACTTTCAGGTCCAACTTTCAGTTGGACAAACAGGACTTTCCCTTTGTGAACCCATGTTGAGTGTGCCTGATGATTGCATTGTTCTTTAAATGCCTTTCAGTAGTACTCAGTATGATCTTCTCCATAATTTTCCCAGGAACTGAGGTTAGACTAACAGGTCTGTAGTTCCTTGGTCTTCCCTCACGCCCTTCTTGTAAATTGGGATAACATTGACTAGCTTCCAGTCAGCAGGGACCTCCCCAGACTCCCAAGACCTGATCGAGAGGGGTCCTGCTGTAACATCTGCTAGCTCCTTCAGTACTCTGGGATGAATCCCATCAGGCCCCATGGACTTGTGAACATTCAGCTGATGTAGCTGGTCCCTTACAATTTCAGCGTCCACAAATGGAAAGCCAGTGCTCCCACAGTCATGGTCCTCCGACTCAGAGGACCGGGCAGCCCAAGATCTATCAGTATTATTAAAGACTGAGGCAAAAAAGCATTGAATGCCTCTGCTTTTTCTTCATCCCTATTAGTCAGGTGACCATCTTCAACAAGTATTGGTCCAATGTTTTCCTTAGAAAAAGTATGCTATTAACATACTTTAAAAAGCCCTTCTTGTTGTCTGACACAACGCTGGCCAGTTCCAACTCTAATTGAGCTTTGGCCTTTCGTGTCTTCTCCCTGCATGTGCGAACCACGGCTCTGTAATCTTCCTGCGAAGCCTGACCTCGCTTCCAGAGATCGTACCATTTCTTTTTCCTCTTGAGCTCCACGAGGAGTTCCCTGTTCGGCCTAGCTGGTCTTCTGCCCCGCTTGCTTGACTTTTGACACAATGGGGTTGCCTGCTCTTGTGCTTTTAAAAGGTGGTTCTTCAAAACTGACCAGTACTCATGGACCCCTGAGCCCTCAAAAGCAGATTCCCAGGGTACTCTGCTAAGTAGCTCCCTGAGTAGCTTAAAGTTTGCTCTCTTGAAATCCAGGGTAGCAACTCTGCTGACCTTTTTTCTCATTACAGCGAAAATTTTTAACTCAGCCATTTTGTGATCACTGTGGCCAAGACAGCCACCTACCATCACATCTCCCACGAGTCCTTCTCTATTCACAAACAAGTCTAGGAGGGCATCTTTCCTAGTTGGCTCCCTGAGTACTTGTGACAAGAAGTTAATCTTCCACAAACTTCAGGAATTTCCCAGACTTGCTTGTCACAGCAGTATGATATTCCCAGCTGATGTCTGGGAAGTTGAAATCTCCCATAAGGACAAGGGCTACCAATCCAATATTGAATACTTGTCTCTTGATAGCACTGCTGGATGCCCTACCTGAGTTTTGAGCAATGGAGAATGAGGAAAGTCACTGTGCACCACAGGAGCTACAAGACTCAAGCGTTGGGTCTGGGTTCCAGTAAGATATTGGATTGTCTGGAAGATGAGGAAGGCTGCCCAACTAGTTGTTCATCCTGGTATCCAGCCGCATGACACAACTCTCACTGGTGGTAGAAGATAAGGAGGAGAAAAGAGACACTCGGGACAGAAATCTCTAAGTGGGAAAGATTTGTTGAGACTATAGATATTACTAAGGATCAGCAACATCTGGGATTTGAGCTGCATGTTAGAGAGTCACAAAGCAGATCCTGCATCAGCTACAATTCCTTTCATCCAGGCACTCCTGTTAGTGCATATTTTTTCTTCCAGGCTGTTTCCGAATATATTCTATATCCTCCGGTTCAGACCTTGGGAAATGAATGCAACAAAATATAAATAATGCTGTTGTATATGGCATGAAGAGTGTCTCAGAAGATATGCCTCCAAATATTTAAGAGCTTGCCTGGTTGGTAGGAATTGCTTTCCAGTTGTGTCATAGTTACTTTTCATGGTTGATAACTTTTTGCAGAGATGTGGCACAGGGTGAAATACCTTTTCTTTATTCCTTTGTTGCAGTGTTGTCTCTAGATGAGCACCTGAGGCAGCCATGAACACAGAAAAATGTTTGCTGAAACCTAGAATGTCCGTATAGAATTGCTGGCCTTTTTTAATTGGGCAGAAAGTCTCTCGATGTGAACTTTTTCATGCTCACACAGTCTGATCTCATTTTCTTCATGCAAGTCAGTCCAGGGTGCTGTTATACTGCTGAAGTTTGATGCAAAACTCTGATAACATCCCACCAGTCCCAGAAATAACTGTGGTGGCTTTTTTTTTTATTCTAGAAAGCATCAGTTTTGGCTAGGTCTGGGCATACTCTGCCACTTCTATGCACTGCCTCAGATATTTTACTTGGGCCACCCTGATGACACTCATTTGCATAAGGCTGTTTACACAAGGCCTTTTTCCTTTGATTCTCTCTAGGACTTAATCTTCCCAGGTTTGACTGAATACAGGGATGTCATTGATACATACCACAGCAAAGTTAATTCAGTTCACCTAAAAGCCCCATCTATGTGTCTCTGGAAGGTAGAAAGTGCCATCTGAATTCTAGAAATGGGGAAAAATATTCCTACAGCCCCTACCTGTTCTCAAGGCTGGCCTTTCTTGAGTGGCCTGTCTCAGTGTTTCTCAGGTCAACAGAGGTTGTATATTTTGCTTTTCTGATCTTGGCCAAGAGTTCATCATTGTAAAGCATGTCATTGCCATCTGAAAGAGGGACATGTGCAATCAGTGCAAACACAGATTCCTCAGAGGTTTGCACAGTTAGCAAAACAGGGCAGTTTTGTATGCCACAAACTTTCAGTTCCTGCTGCTGTGAAGACAGTTGTATCTAGCAAAATGGCAAGAAAAGCAGCTGGGATGGCAAGCTCTTCAATTGTGGTTCCTCATCTCACCAGATACAAAAGTCCCATGTACTCCTTCTATAGATAGTTTCTTGAAGGGACCTTTTTCTCTGCAGGAGTCTATCAAAATCAGCTATATCAATGTTGATCTACAAAGGGAAGTAAAAACTACTAGGACACAGAAAGACTTGTGCAAAAAGAAATTGTCTTATTATTTATGGGGCCATATCACGTGGGATGTGAAAAGATCAAATTCTTCACCGTATGACACAATTGAATAGCAATTTGGTTCTAATACTAAGTAAGAAACATGGGAATAAAGAAAACAGTAGAGTGCTCAACTCTCATGCCATCAGAAGCTTTTGGATCTTAATGTTATTCTTAAAGACCCATCATCTCTGGAAGTCAAGTATCAAAGCAAATTAAGTCCCTGGCCCTCTGGTTGTGAAGAAAAGCTCAAAAATAGGTCCTGACTATATTCTGAAAACTCAAGAGTCACACAACAGAGTACTTATTTTTAAAAATGTTGTTTTCTAAGTTATTCCAATATTTGGAGAGCATGACTTGTAATTCCTGAGTAGTTAGAGTTATCAGTTCTGGTATTATTCTTTAAGCAATATTCATCTTTGCTACTTCAGTGAAGAGTTTGAAGGGCCTCATGTCTCACAAGTTGTGAAGAGTTTTTTGGACTAAGTACATTAACACAAACATTTACTTAGATGCCTCAGTTAAGCATGTTTTCAGGATTGGGCTCTGGTTTGTAACAATTATACACTTAAGCAGAATTCATGTCTTGTTCATCCTCTCACCTTTTCATCCTCAGGCAACTATACTGCTAGCTCTTTACTGGTGGTAGATAAGAAAAAGAAAAGTACAGCATAGTACTAGAAGTACACTATTTGCACTAGAATTAACATGCTGATGCTGATTCCTTCCTCTGTAAACAGCTCTTATTTTCGCTCTACTTGTATGCAAAGCTAAATACTTTATTCTGACATTTCACTACGCACTTCTAACTTATATCTCAATACTTAGATAATATCAGAGATTCTCCAGTGAATATAGTTCCTTTTCAGAGTTAGAGAAAAAATAGGTTTTGGTCAAGAGTTCACTTAATGAATGGCTATTTCATTAATGGATACATTCTTGCACTGAAAATCAGCTTTGTTCAATATTTACAGTTGCAGTATGTCTTAACTCCCAAACCCCTGAGAACAAAGTTAGAGAATATTAGCTTACTAAGCCTGGCTAATACCTGTCTCAAGGCTAATGAAGCTGTGCAAAGGGCCTGCATCCATAAAGAAAATAAAGCTTTAAAATTCAAGATAGGACATTTAATAGTTCATTAAAAAGCAAATAGGCTGCTTTTCTGTTCTGCAGAACATCACAGTCCAATAATAACAGCGATATAAAAAAACCCACCTTCTTTTTCATCTGTTTAGTTTAAAATCAGCTGATATTTTCTTTGGTACCTCAGACCTCTCATAGAAATTCATATCCTCAATCCTGCCTGCAAGCAGATGATGCCCAGATGGTAACTGTATAACACTTGAATCATGGAAGCCAAAACCTATTTTTTCAGCTGTACTTAACACTGTAACTTCCTGGAAAAGAGCTGAATAATATTAGAAAGCACTGCTTGCTACTGTCAGGCATTCCAGAGGAAGTCTTAACTTCTTTCCATTGCCTCCTACAAGTCTGTAAGGTGGAGAAAGACAAAGCAAAAAATGTATGGCTTTGATATTGCAAGGCTGTAACTGAATCAGTGATCCAAAGTTCAAGAGGTCATTGAAACAAACAAGATAAAAGAAGGAAAACAAAAGCCTGTTCACATGAAACTCCAATTCCACACTTTCATAATGAGTTCTCAGAACACCCTTAACATAATTAGTGAATTATGAAAAAATCCAAATTATAATGACAATTTAAAATGTAATAGACTAATTGCAGCTAAAGTAATGACTCCTTAGTATTCATATGGGATATTACCAGAGGACCTTAAATTCACAAATAGGAAGTAATTTTTTCCTAAAGTTGATTTGATTGTTACCCATTAAATTCTTGGGGATATTTAGGTGTGATTAAATTATTATTTACTCCTATGGTCCATGAAAAAAATGGAAAAATGCTCATGATGTTATGCATTAGGATGTTCTTATTTATTATTAAGATATTAACTTATGGATTATAAGTGGTGTTTTAAAAGGCTGCTAGTTCATAAATTTAAAAATGTCTATACAATTTTTTTCAAATGATGTCTGCATCAGATCCCATATTCTTTAAACAGACTGCTATATTTGATAAAGGAAGTCTCAGATTGTTTCTAGATTCTTTATTAATACAAGATTTAGGTTTTGATGTAATGTAAACTTTTATATTCATAATTTTTCTTATCAAATCCAAGTTAATGTGATTCTTTGAAAAATGATAATCTAAAAATACTCTGTATTGTCAAATTAGTTACTGTTCTGCAATTTCTAATGCAACTAATGACTTAGAGACATGAAAGAGCTCCATGCATTTCCTTTTGACACAGATAGATAATACTATGTAGTGGTGCTTCTTATTTGTACCTGGACTATCAGAGAGACTGAGGCCCCACTACACTAGGTCCTGCACCAAAATCACTATGGTATTGGGGGTGATGTCTTTCAGGACAAACTTCCCCAGATTGAGAAGATGCTATGTCTACATTGCTGACTTCACTGTTGTAGATAGATAACTGAGCTAATTTTATATCAATATGGGAAGCAGGATAGCAACAGCAGCATGGAGCTCCATTCAAAGTGATTTATGTTGCTTCATGTGAATGCAGATAGCACTACAACTTGGTGGAAATTAAAATTATACTTGAGGTGTGAGAGGAGAAAAGTCAGAGAACAAAGTGTGAATCCATTAAAAATAGCCCATGGAAGCGTACATACTGTTGCAAAAAAGTATAAACTAAAAAAATGCCTGACACATGGGAAGGAATGTAATAAACTAAAAGGATTATAAGAACATGTAAACACCAGCAGAGTCTGTGTAGTGTAGACAAAAAGGAAAGCAACAGCTCCATGAGCAGCTCAGATAAATTCTTTGGAAGATCAATGGATAAAACAGCAGCAGATGAATGAACTGTTAGCTTGAAAGCAAACTGAAAATTTATCACTTTTAAGTTGGACACAGATGCACAGTGTTGTGTCACTGACAAGATTTCTAAGAAAAAAAAAAAAGAAGCCAGAGCAACTTTGATTATTAATAAACCTGGTACAAGGATAGATAGTAGCTACTGCAACAACAAAAAAATATGCAGGATTCTTTAGTGAGTGGGCAGTTACTAGAGTAACTTCAGATTACTCAAAAAAATCAAGTAATCAAGTCTTGTTGAACATATCTAAAGGCAATGTCACACCGTTCTTTTCCAAATTATCTTAATATTGCTGAATTAGCAAAGAAAGATGATCTCAGGGTTTAAAAATTGTACTAAAATTAAAATTCCAAGCAGAAATCCAATGGACAGGTTGTTATCAGATGCAGTAGTTACACACTACCATTAGTTCAAATCTTAGTTGAGTCACATCCAACTGGGCAAAACTTCTTTCCAAATGATGGCTGCTTCATGAACTCTATAAAATGAACTTAACTAGTGTCAGATCCTAGTGGACAATCATCCAAATAAAAGACACTATCACTGCAGTATACCATATTATTGGAAGTTTTAGTGAAGAAGCCAAGAACTGGCTGGCCAACAATAGTGGATCACATTTTGAGTGAGAAGGTGATACCTCCAGCATAGAGCTGCGACAAATTACAGATCAGTACAATCCCATACCCCAAATCCCATGTCATTTTGCACATAGATAGAGATATGTCTCTCTATCTTTTTTTAGACAGGCGACCTTAGTTTTCCATTCTTTAAATCTTGCACCTCTCTGACTAGAATTATATTCACTTCATTTTTCTAGCAATTCAACAAAGTGTCTCTTCAGACATCTGTTACATACTGAAGATGTAAAAGCAAATGCATTTTTACATTAGACTGCATTACTAGCTACTGTGCCTTTAGGGATACCTTTAATCTCACATCTGTATTCTAAAGTATGTCATATTATTTTTTCAGTATCAGCTAAAGTAGATCAGGAGTGATTTAGCATAGTAAATAGTTTACAGCTTCATCACATGGTATACAGCCAGTCAGATAACAGAAGCACTGTACATTTGTGGAATGTTGTTTAATAAGTGCTGCACATACAAAAACATGTATTTGAAGGACCCCAGGCACAGTCTGCCAAAACTCAGACCAGCGTTTTAGCAGATTAAAAGCTTCCACATGTATTTTAAGAAATTGCATTATGTATTTTATGGAGCACTAAGTAATGTGCTTAACACCATTCAGAAGGGAAAGGTATCTTTATCAGTGGTATCTTGCTAGGATGCATGGTTAAAGTAGATATTTTTGGCAATATGTTAAGAATAAATGAAAAGTAGTATTTTCATCCTTGGGGAATAGGGTAGAAGTCTGTTACAACTACTAGCATATTTATTTCAGTCTTGTAACAACATGTCCTGTAGGATTCAAGCTATCTTAATGTGCTTTGGCTTATCAGCTACCACAATGAACTTTTTTCTAATTAAACTGAAATAATTTACCATGTTACATTATTCTTTTTCTTAAGCAAATGTTCTGTGCTTATTGTTTCACTCCTGATACAGAAAATAAGCAGCTTTATGCCCAACAGAAGAATCCCATTTCCAGGAAAGGTTAGTCCAAATGTCTGGACATAAAAGGATGTCTTTTTAGAATTGCACTGTGCAGGTAGCAGCAGTGTTTTGTTACCAAAAAAAATTGTGAGCTGCTATTTTCTGTGTTCCTGGGTCTCTGATTCTTGGCTTGAGGACAGTCAGTCCTTTGTACTCTGTTATTACAATGAGGTAATCAAAGAAAGAGAGTCTTGGTTTGAGACTGTCAGCTGTTACTAATCACTGCTCCATGGCTTGCTGTGAATCCCTGCTTGCTTCTCCCTCCTGCTCTGCTTAGCACACATAAAGAAGATAAATTGCTCCCTAGTTTCCCTTCAAAAAGCATATTGTTTGGCACATTCCAATACTGTGAGCAAAAGATGGAATAATGTGAAGAGTTAAATGAGTATCTAAACAACCCCACAGCAGGGTCCCTTCTCAGACAGATGTGAGTTTCAGGAAATGTACTTTCCTACCGGTTCTCCAAATGTATTCTGTTATCTTGCAACCCTGAAAAGTAAAACAACTACACTTTTCAGAACAGTACATCATATTCCTGCAAGAGGTTTCCTGCAATAACACAAATATCACTGACACTCAATAAATGCAGCATCTAAGTGTACCATATTTACCTATTTCATTTTACTTGGAGCTGTAATACTTTGGTGCCTATAAATTATTTAGCAACAACAAGCACAGTCTGGGGAGTTTTACTGAATTTTTCCCTGCCTTCACTGACTGACACTGTCCTGATGATACAGAGAAGGATTTTAGAGGAAGGAAAATCAAGTTATTTGTGCATGTGTAAAAAGCACCATGGAAGCAAGCAAAGTAAGAAGTGAGCAAGGCTGTGGAATACCCTACCATGAAAACAGGGTAAAAATAGCAACTGATTTGAACCTCAAGCTCAATACACTTATAACCAAGACTCTATAATATATTTGCCTGCTGTATAAGAATGCTATACTTGATGGCCCAGGAAATACTTTCCACCATAGATTTCTCTCATTTTTTTAAATAAGATAACAACTAATCTTGGTGCACTGAAACTAAGCTGAGTTTCATAAAGTAATGTTATTCCACTGGAAGAGCATTATCAATGGTGAATGACAACAAAAAGGTCTTTCATTTGTGGTTAACTGAAGGGTAAAAATCACTGTAAAGCCACTAGAGATTATTTGGGCCTCTACCATTCACACCAGTCAGTGATGTTCGGACAGTATCTCACCATGGTTTCACAAACATATTCCTTCTAATGACGAAGCTGTGGTTAGAAGAACATGTGTTTGCAGCTAGGAGGATGAAGGATGAAAAAACATGGTCAGTTACTAAATATTTTACCACAACGAGTTAGAAATGGATGGAGGAAAAAATTTGCAGCTAGCACACATTGCACCTATTTGCTAGCATATTTTTACACTGTTTCCATCAAGAAGTATGGGACCAACAGAAAGTACGATGTTCAGTTTGCATCAATCAATTTTGCATATGCAAAAGCTTTCAGAATCACTGAGAGGTATCCAGTGTCCATATTCAGGTATAATTCAAACCAAGTGCTCTATGAATACCAGAAATAAGTATGTACGGTGAGATTAGGTTAGCATCCTCTATAAAAGGGGTTTTTTTCATCATATACAACCTTTCTCCTCACTGTGGTGGTGGAGAATCCACAAAGAAAGGCACACCACTTTATTTAAGTGCTTATGTGGACTCTTCTACATGTTGTCCCACCTTTCTGTTAACGTCTGTGATTTCTCTGATTCACTCATGCAGTGAGATTTTTTCTTAAATGTAACAGGAACATCTGTGTATCTTCATAAGGGTATATTTTTATGCTGATTTTTTTTGAAGGCAGTGCTGGTTTGAGTATCTGTGGCCCTCCAGAGCGCTCCTGAGCCCAGGTGCTCTTTCACACACCTTTGTTCTCTCCTTGTCATCAAACGGTGGCTGCTGTTTGCTCAGCTATGTGGTGAGAACAGAGCCAGCTTAAAGATAAGCAGGGGAAAGTAAGGAATGCTTAACTCACTTTTGCTGCCACCAAAGAGCAAAGTTTAACAATACAGCAACCTGAAGTAATAGCAAATTGCTGCCAAAAAGGCTAGTTTTCTGCTCCTGGACATGCTCTCCTTCTGCTTCCCTTGTACAAGTTCTGGTGTTCACATGACACCATTCTGAGATGATTCAGAATGACAAACTGACAGAAAAACTAACCCTACAAAAACCAAAGTTAATAGTTTTCTGGTGGCAAGGGATGGGGTAGGACTACAAAGCTGTGGGGCAGGTCTAGTCCTTTAGGATCCACTCTTAGCCATTTAATTAGCTCATTAAATTGCATTACTATATCCCAGTTATGGGTTTCATTAGTCAGCTTGGCTTAATCATGGTCACGTAATTTTGACTCAAATACAATTACTAATTACTAATCTTCCTGTGAGATATTTGTCCAATGTTCTTAATAGGCCTGGAAAAATTATTAAAATATCTAATTTCATTATTTAAATTTCCATATTCAAATAAGGATAAGTTAAACTGTGATTTGGAGACAGCTTGTCCCATCAGTTCATGCAAAAAGGCATATAGAGCTATATTTCAGATGTATTTTATGTGGCTTCAGGAAGTCATTAGCTGTATTAATTTAATATTAATTAACTTCACCAATGCATATAGTTCTTTGAAAATGTTACTTAGCTTTTTTCCTTGCAATTTTATTCTTTTACTGCTACTGCTATTAAAAATAATAATCTAGAGTTTGGACTAATTTTGGACCTGATCTTATGAAGGCCTCAATTGTCAAAGCTTTAAATATTATTTAACTTTTGTTTTCTGGGAATGCTCAGCACCACTCAGGACATGCTCAGCAACTATCAGAATAAAGCTCTAGAGCTTAATCATGTTAATTAAACTCAGGCAATACTTCAACTGTCTTTACCTAACTATTGCTTTTCCTTAGAATTTTTCTGTCAGCATATTTTACTGTGACCTTGCACAGTGTTATTCATTTCCACAAATCCTCATCGACATACACAAAAGGGATTGTTCTCATGGTCTCATACTGAGAGTTTACTCATCACACAGTGCTTAGTGGATGTAGGGGGTCGGGAGTAGCCCATTTAAGACTGCTTCATTAGGAGAGTGAAAGACAAACTTAAAGAAATAAAATTAGGGCAACACTCCTGAATCAACAGTTGCCATTATTGCTGTTCCACCATAGAAGTCTTTAACAAGTGACTACAATTTCCTAATGAAGACACTGTAAAAATAAACAGGAAAATAATTAGCAATAAAAAGATGTTATGTTCATAATGTTTTGTATTTAAAGACTGAGTCTGAAACATCTAAAGGAAATTTATATAAAAATCTACATTAGCAAGGAAGTGCTATCAATTCAGTTCTAATATGTTGAATAAGGAAAGAATTAATAATGATCATAGAAAGCCTCTCTTTTTTATTTCCAGTAGTCAATATTTATGAGGACCAGAATGGACAGTTTGTTTTACACGCTCATTCAGAACTGGTTCATCATTTTATATATTTAAAATCTTCACCATTATATATCAAAAGTAATTTTAAAGAAACCAAAAGTTAAAAATATTGTGGGCAAAATGTTAGATTCTCTTACACAAAACACAAGAATTTTAGTATAGGAAAGCAAACACATAAACTTCTTATTTTTTCCAAAAGTTTTTAAAGGGCACCAAAAAGCTTGCATAAACAGGGACTTCTCACATGAAAAGCAGTAGCTAAGCATTTTAATTTTTTCAAATTGAAATTATACACATGCATATATGTATACACTCACATGCACACCCCCTCCCCCCCAGTGACAGAGTCTTGCTTGCTCTGACAAATGATAAAAATCACTGAAGGTACTAGGATCAGTCCTAAGTAGTGACTGGTTTTTTTAGGAAAAGCAAAATAAAATGAATCTTGCTACTTGCCCAGTTCTTCAGTGGCATACTGCTTACTGTTGGAACTATTTGAGGTCAGTGAGTGTAAATAAAAACATCCCATTTAAAAACTGCTAGTTATGGGCCCTGATTCGGCAAACCACATTAGTTAGTGATTAACATTAAGGACAAATTTAAGTGCAAGAATGCTTTGCTGACTAGGGGTTTACATGCAGAAAGAGGGCCTCAGTCATATCAGCTGCTGACCAGTTATCATTGTCATAAATATGCATATTCCTTCTAATTATGTAAATATGTATATCCCTTCTTTCTAAAAAAAAAAAAAACACAGGCAGAAACTCTTAGGTACGGTAACAGGAAAAGTAGGTATATGCTTAAACTCAAATCTCGGACTTAAATAGCTCATAACTTTTGTCCTGAGGACATTGGGCTGTTCTGCAAGAAATCAGTTGATGCATTTGCACTAATTAAAGGGAGAAAGTGTTCTGAAGTTGTAGGACTTTTTAGCATAGGCTCTGCTTTTTGGCTTTCAAAATAATTCCTTGGAATTTATTTTTGAACAAGCAGACCCAAGCTATTATTGGCTTAAATGTTATCTAAAGAGAATATGCTCAGTGTATTTTATCTTTGATCTTACTGAGGAGCATCATCCCTCTGCATTAGTGTGCCCTAGTATAATCCAAGATTACACATAGACTATGTACAGCATGCTTACAATGTTGAGAAAATTAAAAACAATAGAAGCAACTCTGGATTTATAAATTCTAGAACTCTGTATAATCTAGAATCATAAGTACAGTAAATATATATATAATTGGCACAAAACCAGTAATAGTATAGTAGCTATTCAAGAAAGATGCTGCATGTTTAGTTCATGCTGATTTGCATAAACATGATCAAGTCAGGTGAACAATCAGAACTATCAGATTAACAATTCATCATTTTTAACAAATTGTCCTAACTAGATTTTCTAGTTAGGACAACTAGTCTCCTTTTCCCTGCATCCTTTCTCTCTCTTTCTCCTTCTCTTACAATACCCTACTTGCTTGCTTGCTGCCTTTCCTACATCCTAAAATATTTTCATTTCTTCTCTAACACCTTTGTTAAAGAACAACATAGTGCTTTGCTTTTTGTCCTGACACTCTGGAGAACTCCTTGTCATGTCTTTATTTCACCCACAGTGTGACTGATTCCTCACTTATTTCTCAAGAGAGAGAAAGAGTAGGTGAAGGGAGAGGACAGGGTAAGGGCTTGGATTTGTTTGCAGTTTTACAGACTTACGCCTGCCTCCTTCCCTCCCTCCCTCCCTCCCCAGCAATACATAAAAAAATCATTCCCATTCATGTTGTGTGCACGCACACGCTGGGAGAAATTACGGGCGCTCTGCTTGGGGTTGCCTTGACAACTTCAAGGCTTCCATGTGCGTGGGGACTGGTGGCACAGCAAAGTTTCCCAGGCCTCCTGGGGAAAAGGAGGGGAGGGGAAGAGAGGAGGCAGAGGTGCTGGAGCCAGCGGCCATGTGGAGGAGAGAGCAGCAAGCAGGATGAAAGAGGCACGTACATCTCCTGCAGGACAATGGGAGTTTTGCTGGCTGGCTGTGAAAGGACACACTGAGGATACAATGGTCTGTGATACATGAACACTTCCAGACCCTGACATTAAACCCTTCCAGAGACCCATTCAGCTCTACGAAGTCTTGTCAACATCTTAAAATGTAAAGAAAACAAACTCCTTCATTTTCTCATGTTTTACAAACAGATTTTAAATATTTTTTAGATAATTATTGTTGGTATGCTGGAAGCTTTTGCAGTTTCAGCCCTGGAAGATACTGAGTGTCCCTCTTGCAAGTTCCCTGAGTTCCCATTAACATCAGTGGGAGGGAAGGCTGCCCAGCAGCTCCCCAGTAAGGGCTCTCTGAGGTGAGAATGTGCTTCCTCCTCATATAGCTTTTGTTCATACTTATGCCTGTCATCCCTCTGCTTTGAATGCTTACTGCTATAGATGCCATGAGCGGTTAGAGCTCAAGAAGAGAGGAATTGCTGTTCCCTACTTTCAAGCTGAGAAGTCATTTATATGATAAGCAAGAGCAGAAATGAGACTGAGCAACCTAAAATAAGGGGCTGTGTAGTCACAGCCAGAGTGCATAATAGGAAACCAAGCTGGAAAGCAGCTTATAAAGAAAAGAGCATGACTCTTGCTCCCTGACATATCACTTTGCACACAGTTCACCACTCAATCCCAAAATCAGTCCAAGAAAGAAATAGGATCACAAGCTCTAATCCTTCAACACAGCAATCTTTAGTGGTAAGATATGCCCTATGCTGACTCCTAGTTATTTTTGGAGTGTAGGAGACTCAACCTAGTGAGTTGAGTGTGGAGTACAAAGTGTGGAGTACAAAGAAAATTAGGCTTGGTTAAAGCAGTAAGCACATATGCCTGTGAACCCTCTAGACTGACAGTACTCAGCATCTGGTCCTGAATCTATTACCTGGCAAGGGCAGGATACTGGGAACTGACTGATTCAACATCTGTGCATTTCCAAATCTTCTCACCAAACTATATAGGTTAAACTTGCTTTTTTATGCTCAGGATGTAAACCAAGTTTAAAGTTGGTCTTAGCTAAAATGAATAAACTACACAGCCCATTGCTGCTACTTTAGAAATAGCAAGTAAGAACATAAAACAGCAATTAAAATATATAAAGACAAAGTTGACAGGACTAGTATGCATGCATTCATTTTTCACTTTTTAAATTACACTTCTTTTTAAGTTATATACTGATATTTTAAAAATAAAATTTGTAACAAATGCTGTCTGATATAAACATTGTACAACTCAGTAGCAGCTCTGAAAGACTCCAACAATTCTTAACTTTATTTTTATGCATTGGTTAATTATATTTGCATTATTTTGCATTTGCATTATTTTGAGGACTCTAAAAAACCCAAGCTAATACTCCATCCGCCGACAAGACTGGCTATAGGATTTACTTCCTGTTTGTAAAAATAACTATTTATTACTTGGTAGCATTTACCATTTCCCTCACAGAATTTCAAAACATAAATGTAAACTTATCACAAGCATTATCATCCAGTTTACTGATGGAAAAGCTGAGCAGAGAAATGAAGGATCAAGCGCTTCAAATGTTGGATTTCCATTTTCAGTTTCTTCCTGTGCCTGTAACACTTTGTTCTTCCACTACAATGGCACATATAAATCAAGCAATTCAGGGTGCAACTCTAGTAATCACTCTTTGCAATTCATTTTGTGGGTACAAATCTTACTGGCTCTAATTGCTTCTGCCGAAAGGACAGGCAAGCCCTAGCTAAAATGAAAGGGTAAGTATGAAGCATGTGATTGGTTTTATACTTTGAAGATTTGATCAGAGCCTGGAACACAGCCTTGATCTCAGTTACATCAGTGACTATCTAGAGTAGTTTCACTGTAACTCCAGTAGCACGTATTTCCTCCTTTAGAAGATGAAGTATGATATATCTACAATGATAAGCATTTTGAGAAAATATTTAGTTTTGCCAGGCCATGATTCTAGTTTTATGTTTCCATATTATTTATATTCACACAGTCCTTTTGCCTTATTTTAAATGCTTTCTCCTCTGAGATAAGTACCCAGAGCAGAAGGTAGGCAACTTTCATTATCTTCTATATGTTCAAAGATGGCATCTAGATAAATACGTGGGCAGTCCACAAAAGTTTGGATTAGACAGTGCCATACAGAGGTACATAGGAGGAGATAATAAAGCAGAGATCTTTTCCTGACCTCTTTCTTCATTCTGCACTTTGAAAGCATGATTCCAACAAGAAACAGCAGCACTGTTTTGAGACAGATGGTATAGCCCTCCAGATGAAGTATGGGGAAGTTACCGACTACTTGAAATTTTAAGGAGAAGGAGCAAAGGGGCATTTTAAGGAGAGAACACTAACTGCACCTGTTTGGAAAGAGAAAGAGCATTTCCATTTCTGACAGTCCTCATGAGACACTCCTTAGAAATTCAGAGCTCTTTCCCTGGCAGAACTGCACCTTCATTTAAAAAACACAGTGCAACCCTGTTGGTGCAATCTCATGAACAAATACTTTAGCAGATGCCATACTGAGCACCCTAGTATTCATATTAGATCAGATGCATTAAGACGAGCCAAGAATTAGGAGTAATGTCGCAAGTTTTGCAAAGCTTATAAAAGACTCTAAATGCTTATTCATACAATAGTAAGGATTTTCTGAAACAAGCTAACAGCATTTAATCTATTTTAAACTCCCATGGCTTGGGACAGAGGTAAACTCAGGTCATTCCATTAGGGAAGAAAACTCTTCGTACACATTAATTGTAACAAACATTATCAGCATTACTTGAGAGTACTCTGTTTTCTTTCTTACCATTACAAATTCAGTGCAGCACATTTCTAAGTTACATTTTTCAGACTATGGTAACTATGCAAATCAAACCCCATTAATTGGCTCACTGGAATATAGGGAGTGCCACACTGCATCAGACCAGTAATCTTTGCTTTTAACAAGTGTTAACAAAGCACAGAAAGCTGTAACTCTTGGAATATAAAATTATGTAATAACAAGCATTATGGGTGGGAGGGGAAGACAGTGGCAGTACAAGCTGCAAAAGAGGGCCAACTTACCTTGGGTAGCTTTAAATGTAATGGTGATCAAAACTCTTCCCACAAAACTATTTTCATCGTGCTGAGTTTATAGTCTTTACTCACAACTGTATGAGGTGAATGTCCTTGTGCTTAAATTTACTAGGAATTTCTGCCCTGGATAGTAAAGCATCAGGGAAGATGGGAGTCCGAGCAGTAGTCTACTACATGAGTACTACGATCATTGCTGTACTGATTGGTATAATCATTGTGGTCATCATCCACCCTGGGAAAGGTACTAAAGAAAACATGCACAGAGAAGGCAAAATTGTTCAAGTGACAGCAGCAGATGCCTTTCTTGATTTAATCAGGTATGGATATGATATTGCACATTTTCTGTACCAATAATGATGACAGTAATATTTAGATTCACACGAGAAGGATAATAGAGAATTTTAGACAGTGACTGCCTAAATTAGACAAATTTCTTACCAATATCTCTAGCCCCTAGAATGCTACAAAAGAATACATGGATTTATTTTCAAATCAGGCTGTTGTAAGGGAAGAAATTGCTTTTAATATTAAAAGAAAGAAAGATTCTTTCTTTCACGCACAAAATAAATACTTCTGTTCTGCTATCTGCATGGGTCTTTTCCTCTCCTTCCATAGCACAATTCTTATTACCAAATTCCTCAGCTTTCCCTTACTTCCAACTTTCAACAGCTTTATCACTTCACTTGAATCCCTGATTTAGCTATTAATCTTAATTTTGAATTGTAGCTGCCAGTCTGGGTGCATCTACTCAACCTTGTTAAATTGTATGGATGGGAAATAAATTCCAGGAACAGGCAAGTAAAATGCTTGAAATAGAGGGGCACAAATATAAAAGCTTGTTTTCTCCTTGCTCAGAGACTCTGCAGTGCCTCTGCAACTACCTGAAAGGAGGTTGTAGCGAGGTGGGGGTCAGTCTCTTTTCCCAAGTAACAAGCAATAGGACAAGAGGAAATGGCCTCCAGTTGTGCCAGGGGAGGTTTAGACTGGATATTAGGAAAAATTTCTTCACGGAAAGGGTTGTCCAGCCTTGGAACAGGCTGCCCAGGGAAGTGGTGGAGTCCCCATCCCTGGAGGTATTTAAAAGCCGTTTGGCTGAGGTGCTTAGGGCCATGGTGTAGTGGTGGGCTTGGCAGTGTTAGGTTAACGGTTGGACTTGATGATCTTAAAGGTCTTTTCCAACCTAAACAATTCTATGATTCTGTGATTCTTTTATAGATCTAATATGTCACAGATGTATTCCAGGGAGTAGGGAAGCTGAGGTTTTGAACTTGGGAGCTTTTCTACAGGTAAAGCCACCAAAATTTTGTGTTCCACTAACCCATTTGGAGAAGCCAGAGACATGGAGAAAGGCCTCCAAGAGTCATGCTGCCAGGAAGGGGGACTTCAGAAAGACCCATGAAGAGGTTTGCACTCAGATTCCTCAAGATTTATTCAGTTAGGCTGCTTCTAATTCCCTCAGAAATGTCACCATTCTGGAAAGCAAAGAAAAAAAACCCCGTATGTAACAAGTACACAGAAACATATATGATTATATGTGTATGTGTTATTATTAAAGAATACTCAAACTTCAGAAGTATTTATTTCTTAATCATGACAAGACTCTAAATCGAGTGAAATGTCACAATGTGCTAGGCTACATGACTGCAAAAATTGTTTGAGAAGTAGAAATGCATTAAATATTAACTTCTTTATTAATCTAGATCAAAAAAGCATTAATAAATACAAAATTAAAAGTCAGCACTGACCCACAGAGCTTTGTTCATTTGGTAATTTAGCTAATATTCTGCTCCATAACCAGACCTGCTATACAATATTGGATGCAGAGATTGCATTGCCAGGATCTATCCAACCCTACTACATTTCATCCTGATAAAGCTAACCAGGCCAATGCTATATGCAAAGCTCTACTCACTGTATAGATAATTACATATTTGTCTTAGGATTCCTTTGAAAATTAGCTGGTCAATTCTTTTATTAGCTGTGCCACTAAAGGTATTACTAAAGTCTTATTACTTCTCATATTATTTTCTTTCTTTTTCACAGAAATATGTTCCCTCCAAATCTGGTGGAAGCTTGCTTTAAACAGGTAAAAATGTTTTGTTATTTCCAACTAAAACATAACAAAGTAAGAAATTGAAATGTAAAAGCATTTTCTTTAGGAATATCACGTACTTGTACTTACAGCAGAAATAAATCTTATATAAGCTGCCAGCTGTCAAAAAACCCACACCAAACCAACCAAATCTGTGCTTTGTTTTCAATAACATTGTCTCAGTATTTGCTATGAGAAGTGAAGAAAACACACCTGGCACAGCAAATAAAAAAATAAGTTTTTTCAAAATGTTGTATTCTTAAGTCTACAGCAAGCTTCATTAAAGTCAGTACAGAATTTACTCTTCAAAAACAGTGTTATGTTAAATTGGGAGATACTGAGATATGCACCATCTGGAAGATGTTCAAGAATGTCATGTGGGAAATGTGCATAGGTTAGAAACTGAGGCAACAATTTTGTGGACATCAATAACAAAATCATACTAGGGGACTTCCTGTCACCTATGATAGGATTGCATAGGAATGCTCTTTCTATGTGGCTTCCCAAATTCCTCTATCATTAGCCTGATCTTAAACTTAACTGTTCTACAGAGAAAATGATAGTAACTAGTTACATTCCTTTTTTAAGAGGAGGACATTATAGATTCAGTGAAACCTATAATGTGTATTTCCATAATCTAATAATTGCTTCATATTGACCCCACAGACAACCTTGAACTGATATTATTTACCAGTTATTGCTGTAGCAATTAAAAAAAGCTGGAATGTGGAGGTCAAAGAGGATAAAGTAGACACTTTCCAAAGTCCATCTGAGTTACATCTTGAAAATTGAAAAGAAAGAATTGAAAAGAAACAGTAACATTTTCTTTAGTTACATAAACAGAGACCAACAAAAAGCAGTGACTTTCTAGATTAAAGATTTGGTCAAGATTAAAGATAAACTAGTCCCAGGTGCAAAACCAACAAATGCTATGCTTCTGTTTTCAGTAAGGACAGTGATGCAGAAGAGCAGTATGGAAATACAAAAGTCTATATCTAAACTAGAAACAAAATTCAAAGAATTTAATGTAAAAAGTCAGGGAATTACATAATTTTTATTTCAAAATCATGAAAGAATTAGGGCATAAAGTTACAGGTCTAGCAGCAAGTATTTTTAATAAAGCTGTCAAGTTGGGAAGTTATTATCTGTAACTAGTGAAAGCAATCATAGTGCCTTTCAAATTGCAATTTCAAAAAGATTTGGGAATTGATTTAAGCAGTTAATAACCAATTACCCTGATCTTGGTTGTACTGAAGGATACAAGTACTTTGAAGGAAAGAGTAAAGACTTAGTAATAAATGAAAAATACATGAAAAAAAAAGATAAAGAATAATATGGGTTTCTGAAACAGATTGTACCAGAATAACCTTCCATCTTTCTTCCACAAGATTGCTCATTTTCTTCTTTTCTTTTTTTTTTTGGTGCCACAGAAGTGCAATGGATCTAATCTCTTTAGACTTCTGTAAAACAGAGTTTTTAATATGAGGGAAGTGAAATAGTTGAGCAGGAGATAAGATTATTGTGAGAATTGTAAAATTTGTGGAGATAGCAATGGAAGTTGCTGAAGGACTGGACGTATCTCAATTGATATTTTTATGGATGACATTGCCATAAGATGCACACAACAAAATTTACAGATGACAAGAAAGTCCAAGCACTTTGTACCGAGATACCTAACAAAGGCCAAAGAAGATAGTATGTCCCTGGCACACTGTAATGCTATAAAGTCACAAGAACAAAGTGAATTGGCTCTTGCAGACTTTGGCATATTTGGTTATCTCCTGGTAGCTCTTCATCACATGTGAAATAAACATTTAGAAATTAACAGTAATTTCTGCTTTGAGATGGGAAGTCATCATCATCAGAAAAAAAAAAAATTAAAACACCTCTCTAATTCAGCTCTAAGATATATTAGGTGACATAACTCCAAGAGAGGAAATAAAACAAGAGGAATGTGACTGTCTGGAACACTGGGTATATTCTGGTCATTATGTTCAAGGAAGATTAATGTAAAATAAGCACAATGGAGAGAGGAGTTGCTGTTCAAAAGAACACCACATATAAAGCAAAAAGAAGCTTGAATTAAAAAGTATTTAGGTTCAAAAACCAAAGTGGGAACAGAGCTGTGTAAGATACAGAAAAATGTTTATACAAGAAGAAATTGAAATCACTATGACTGAATTTAAAGTGGGAATTAGTAAGGTTTTTAACCTTCATTACCTAAAAGGTGAGGTCCTGGAAAAATCTTCAATTAGGAGTTGTGGGAACAAACTACCTCATCAGTTTTAAGATACGTCTTGAAAAATTCATTCAATAAAGTATCCTACAGCAACAGGAAACTTGACTCAGTAACTAGCAGCCCTAAATCTATGTTCTTAATTAAAGATGTCCTGTAGACTCTGTTTAAATTAAGTATATTGTATTTCTCATGTGCTTTACAGCTTAAAGGGATTTCCAAAAGATGGTTCAAAAAACAGGAAATGTTTAATGAAAGTTTTTTCTGACTTTCATCAGCAGATATGCTTACTGAAACACCAGGATTTTAAATCTGTCATACTGATAATATTACCTTTTGAATCAGGTACCAAAACCTAGATTTTTAGGCATAAGTTGTTTTGTCGAACCAGATTTGTTACACTAAAAACATTTTACAGGAGAAACAAGTATGTGTAAGATTCATAGGTATCCAGATGACTTTGTACATCTGACTCCATAACTTTCTTTTCAAAAGTTTACATCAGGTTTTTCATATGTTTCTCAGAAGATTTATGAAGAAGGATGATCCATCTGGCACTAATCTGGTTCTGTAACACCGTGTTTGCTGGCCCAAACACAAAACACACTACTACTCATAGTAGTCCACACTCAAAGGTGTAATACTGATCCACAGCTTTGCACACCTGGAAATCATCACTGGCATATACACTCCACATTCAAATCACATCTTTTGATATATTAGGTGCTCACATTCTGTCTTATAGCATCCTTAGGCAGCTTTCTTTCCTGACAGAGATCTGCACTGGAACCCACTAAAAAGTTTTTCTTTCTTTCTCACCATGGCCAGCAGACAGATCCTCTAGTGACTGTGTTAGGACTCACAGCAAATTTTGAACCTGTTATTTCTCCATCAATAGCAAGCACCTCCCAAAGCAGCTCCACTAACACACAGGACCAACTATCATTTCAAAGTTTTTTAACCTCAAAAGATCAACTATTACTCAAATTTTGTAACACTAAGATGTGGAAAATTGTACTTTCCTTTGAGTAATTCATTTTAGTGAAGTAAAATTAGTTTTCTGGACGTGGAATTGCTCTCCTGCAAAATGAAATGAAAATGCTGTGTGGAAAGGGGTAACCAAGGTGGGGAGGGCTTCTAGATGGTGTTGGGAAAGCTTTTATAGATTGCTGCTGGGAGAAGAAGAGCCAGGAAGGAAGACTGGGACCTTAGGATTCATTTAGGAAGGATCTTCCTAAATTTTCTGCTGCTTCTCATTTAGTCTTCTGGTCCTTTGGATTCCCTTTCTTGTTCTTCTTTCCCAGAAAGTCTGTGAGGCAAACAAAGCTGCCTTCTCTTGCTTCTTCTTCTCCTTCTTTGCACATTTTCTTCCTCAGAAATAGGAATAATAGTGGAACAATATGCCCCTTCCCCTCCGAAAAGGACCCCCCATTGTGGATCCCAGAAGCCAGGAGGAACCCCTGTAGGAGAGAAAGTGTGGTGGGTTGACCTTGGCTAGCTGCCAGGTGCCCACCAAGCCGCTCTATCATTCCTCCTCCTCAACTGGACAGGGGAAGAGAAAATATGACAAAAGGCTCATGGGTCAAGATAAAGACAGAGAGATCACTCACCAGTTACCGTCACGGACAAAACAGACTCGACTTGGGGAAATTAATTTAAGTTATTGCCAATTAACAACAGAGTAGGGAAATGAGAAATAAAACCAAATTCTTAAAACACCTTCCCCCCACCCCTCCCTTCTTCCCGGGCTCAACTTCACTCCTGATTTCTCTACCTCCTCCCCCCCCGAGCAGTGCAGGGGGACGGGGAATGGGGTTGCGGTCAGTTCATTACGCGTTGTCTCTGCTGCTCCTTCCTCCTCATGCTCTTCCCCTTCTCCAGCATGGGGTCCCACCCATGGGAGACAGTCCTTCACAAACTTCTCCAATGTGGGCCCTTCCCACGGGCTGCAGTTCTTCATGACCTGCTCCAGCATGGGTCCCTTCCATGGGGTGCAGTCCTTCAGGAACAGACTGCTCCAGCATGGGTCCCCCATGGGGTCACAAGTCCTGCCAGCAAACCTGCTCCAGTGTGGGCTCCTCTCTCTCAACGGGATCACAGGTCCTGCCAGGAGCCTGCTCCAGTGCGGGCTTCCCACGGGGTCACAGCCTCCTTTGGGTGCATCCACCTGCTCCAGCATGGGGTCCTCCATGGGCTGCAGGTGGATATCTGCTCCACCATTAACCTCCATGGGCTGCAGGGGGACAGCCTGCCTCACCATGGTCTTCACCACGGGCTGCAGGGGAATCTCTGCTCCAGCACCTGAAGCACCTCCTCCCCCTCCTTCTTCACTGACCTTGGTGTCTGCAGAGTTGGTTCTCTCACACATTCTCACTCCTCTCTTCTGGCTGCTCTTGCGCAGCAGCAGTTTTTTTCCCCCTTCTTAAATCTGTTATCACAGAGGCGCTACCACCATCGCTGATTGGCTCAGCTTTGGTCCATCTTGGAGCCGGCTGGCACTGGCTCTGTCGCACATGGGGGAAGCTTCTGGCATCTTCTCACAGAAGCCACTCCTGTAACTCCCCCGCTACCATGGGAAAGGTAAGAAAATCCTTACCTTCAAACCTTTCAGCTGAGAATTGGAAAAACCATTTCAGGCCTAGGTGGTGGCATTCAGCCCCATGCCCCAGGAAAGTCTAGGGGGGACAAAGAGCCACCCTTGCCTAGCAGATCAAGTTAAGAAGAATAATCTGCAAAATGTTGGGCTTTAGCTTCAGTCTGTTCTTCACTAGTTACTCCCTCTCTCCCTGTGAAAGACCAAAGCCATGTTGGCAACCTGTCCCTCCAAGCAGGACCTCCTCCAATTAAATCAGTGGCAGATAGGGATCACTGGAAACAGGAGATTGTTAATCCAAACAGCATACTTTCTAGTGCTGGTTATTTCCATATGACATATGTTGCTACCTTCACTATGCACTGATCATTTGGGGGCCTTTGTGATTTTTATCAGTAACAGGAGAATCTGAAAAGACTGACTGCTGATAAATATTTCACACTTATCTAAAACTAGATTACTTTGTTCAAAATCTTCTCTATACTCCTATATTCACCTGCAATTTGGGGATATCTAAATAAATCTTTGGATTTATCTTTCAACTCTAACCATTATCTCTTCATTTCTCTTTCTTTGCTAAATTCAGAGATGCTCTCTATCATGGGGCTAAGCAGTTGTAAGCAGCCTGCTTGGTAGGCAGATACTGCTTTTTAACTGCTTGTTCTTTGTGCTGTGCTCTGGGATATATCAAAAGACAAAAGAAACAAGTGAACTTGGGACATTAAGAGAAACAGAATCAGTCTAACAATTTGGGAGGGTCATTGTGTTATGAATAGGTGGAATTTTATGCCAGCTGAAGCTTAGAGAACTGGAAAGGTGCATCTGATAACTGCATTTCTTCTGAGCTATTTTTAATTAATATTCTTTCCTGAACTCATCCTTATCAAGAGGATTGGAAGTGTTAATCACACATCCAGACATGAATACTAACTAATATATGCTGTCTATTCCTTGTGATAGTTTTGGCTAGTTAAGATATATTTTAACCTGTGTCATCAGCTCTTCTGTAGACAATTTAGAATGCTTTCACACATGTCCATATGGGAAGGAAAGAAAAAAATCATTAGGAAGATGGGATATCACTGCCTTATTTTCATTTCTTTTCATTTTCTTAGCCTTGCATTTAAGCAAACATGTTGCTTTTAAAATCATCATTCACTAAAAACAATATCACCATAGTGACTTAGCACAGACATTGCTAATTATACTATCTCAGAGTAGTGACAGTAAATCATGAGTTTTCAGAGCAGTTACCCATGCAATTACCTTGTCTGCAAGCTAATCTCTGGAATGTGCTACTGCCATGGTATAATGCTGCTTCTTAAAAAGTCACGCAATATATTCAAGTCAAATGGCTGTGGGTATCTTGTACTACTAATGAAAACAAAAGAATAATAAAAGTGTAAACAACTAATTCATTATATTATGCAAGAAAGTAAATATATTGTCTATTTCATAATGAGATAACTTAATTAAAATTCCTTTTAAAGTTGTTCATTAGCACTGTGTCTTGTAACAAAGTCCAGAAATGCCATTATTTTTATATTTTACTTGCAGATAAGGTTGTTAATAGAAAGCTATTAGTATTAATATGTATCAAATAATATTTACCTTGTTCCTAATTACTTTTTTATACGTGAACTTAAGGAAAATTTTATTAGTATTTTGCATCTAAAATCTTACCAGGCAAAAATACCTCTGCCTGGAGACAAAATGCACCAAACATCCTCAGAAATGACAGGACTTCAGTGATGTTGTCTAGCCCATCACAGATTATCAGTCTAGGTGTGTGGACTTCTAGTAAAACATAACCAGCTCTTCTGAGACTCCTAAGCCTACAATGTGTTATATGAGCAGTTTTTCTTTGTCTAATTTCTTCCATTACTGAATGTTGCAAAAGAACAAGGATCTGCAGAATCACAGTGTGATATTAAAATGTCCCTTTGAGCTACATGAACAGCTGATAACTCTGATTCCCACCAAGATACAGTAGAGATCTGCCTGAAAGTAGGGATCTCATAAAAGCTCTCAAAATTATCTCTATCACCAGTTTCTCTGCAAAGTAATAATAGTCAACTCTGCTATTACCTCATCTATTTCAAAACCTTTGACATTTCCTATCCTCTTGAAGGTGCTCTTTCATCCTGTCACTTCCTATAAACAGTTGACTTTTTCAGCATTCCACACTCTCTGTGGAAACAAACACATTTGTTTTGTGGTGGTCAAGCAATCTTGTATTTTGCCTTAAGTGTCATCTGAAAAAGCACTAACAAGAATAAACCTCAAGCTACACTTTTTCCTTGGTAGATATCTCCTTTGCATTTCCCGTATTTGGTTTTCCCTAATTTTTTTTGCTTCACCAGGAACCTTCTCATGAGTTTTGATAGACAACTTTGGGCATAAGAAGACAGACACATCCACAGAATTATCCATAACCTCATTTAGCAATAATGAAAAAAAGGGTAGCTCAAGTGACTGTCCCACAGCAAATAAAATTGCTCTGATTCCTGTTGCTCAGATTCCCATTTTGAATCTCACTCTAAATAAACTGTTTCTCCACTGCTCTGGAAAAGGTTCTAGAAAGACTATTCTCCCCAGGCTAAAGCTAACATTTCTGAATACTTAAGTCTGACCAACAGAGTGAGTCAACAGATAAGATCTACATCTCTGTGTACCAGTGTAGTAGCTGAAACGAAAACAGACTTTGCTAAGTGAGGTCCTATAATCCATATTATATCCCTAAAGAGACTTAACTAATAAAGGGTTAAAGGCATCCTCCTGCTGGGACAGAATTCCAGAATCAGCACAAAAAAGAAGGAATATGCTTATTACAACCTAAAATGATTTCTAACTGGGTTTTTAAAGGTACGAAACTTCATGTGATTGTGCTTTCTCCCCTGTAGCTGCCCAACTTTTTCCCAGTCCCTTGTCGTAATTTTTGAGCCCAATGGCCAATTCCAACCTAATTTGAGGCCTATTTATTTTAAAAGGCCTATTTATTTAACAGTTGGGAAAATGTTGTTGGGAAAAATAACAATTTATAAAAATGCAAACTAAGAATCAATAGTTTTGTCACAAAATTCATGAGCATGACAAATCTGCGTCTTTGATTTTGACATATTTATGAGAAAGCGAGTTCTGGAAGCTAAAGGTGAAGCTTTAGCTCTTGAAGTTAATATGGATTTTTGTTGCTTTCAGGAAAGCTAGGTTTTCATAACAGTACATTCTACCAACAAATATTACACAAAGAATTCAAATGTCCTACAATAGTAATTAATAATTTAATGTGTGATTTTTACCTTTGTTTGCTATAATTCACAAATTCCTATCTTTCTTTTATTTTTGTCTTACCAGTTCAAAACTAACTATGAAAAGAGAATGTTTAAAGTAGATATTTCATCCAATGACACATCCACAGTGGCTTCCATATTAAGTAATGTATCAGAAGCAATGGAAACCCTCACCCGAATGAAAGAGGAAATAGTTCCTGTTCCAGGTTCTGTAAATGGAGTGAATGCCCTTGGCTTGGTGGTTTTCTCAATAAGCTTTGGCCTGGTCATTGGAAGCATGAAGGAGCAAGGTCAGGCATTAAAAGACTTCTTTGATAGCCTAAATGAGGCTATCATGAGATTGGTAGCTCTAATAATGTGGTAAGTGCCTCTTTAATAAATTCCATATTAAGTTATAACATTTTTTCATCACAGTCATGCACTGGATAGCAAGAGTCTGTTTGGCAGGAAGTCAGACAATAAGATCTTAACTACCTTGTAGCTTTTTTTGTAAATGAACCCAAGAACTGTAGTTCTGTATACAATAATTTTCCCAAACATGCCTATTCTTTCAGTGTGTTTAGCTTTTGACAAAAAAATCAGGGTCTATGACAGAACTTGCTAAGCTTATACAGAGGCATTATATGTTTTCATAAAGACAGTGATCACAACAATATGCTATCAAAGTTTCCTTATATCCTAATCTGACTTCACTAAAGGAAAATGACAAACCTCTCCCATAATCTTATTTCTACACAGCAAGACCTTGTTATCATTAGTTTCCAACACAATTGGTTCCTGCAGTTGTATAGTGTATATGTATGTCCTTGCATTGTAGCTGCACTGCTTACAGACACACATAATTTTGCCACTTTCTTTATTGTGTTCAACAGGTAAATAAAAACAATACCTTTTCCTTCAAACATTAGGTATGAAGTCTTCAACAATAAAGATTCATTATTTGTCAGGTAGAACGTTAATTATGAAAAGAAATTATGTCTTGTTGCATTCTTTACCACAGAAAACAAGCAAATGAACGAATGAACAAACAAACAAATCAACTCCAAAAGCATAAAAAACTACCCAAGAGCACAAACACACATATGTTGTAGTACTAGATACAAAACTAAAAATAAGTATATTTTTCCAGTAAGTAAAATTCTATTTGCCAGGAAACATCTATACAAAGCAAAAATCTTTTCTCCTTCTTTACGAGCTCACTTAATATGATAAAGCAGTGGATGAGAATTATTACTTTTGAGACATTTCTACATGGATTTGATGGCTGAAAGTGCAATTGAGATATTGTCATGGTTTAACCCCAGTCGGCAACTAAGCACCACACAGCCGCTCGCACATTCCCCCCCTGGTGGGATGGGGGTGAGAATTGGAAGAGTAAAAGTGAGAACACTTGTGGGTTGAGATAAAGACAGTTTAATAATTGGAACAAAATAATAGTAATAATAATAATGAATTGTAATGGAAAGGAAAATAACAAAAAGAGAGAGAAATAAAACCCAAGAAAGACAAGTGATGCAAATGAAAAACAATTGCTCACCGCCAACCGACCAATGCCCACCCAGTCCCCAAGCAGCGGCCCCTGGCCAGCTTTCCCCCAGTTTCTATACCGGGCATGAGGCCATATGGTCTGGAATAGCCCTTTGGGCAGTGTGGGTCAGCTGTCCTGGCTGTGCCCCCTCCCAGCTTCTTGTGCACCCGGCAGAGCAGGGGAAGCTGAAAAGTCCTTGACCAGTGCAAACACCGCTTAGCAACAGCCAAAACATCAGCGTGTTATCAACATTATTCTCATACCAAATCCAAAACACAGCCCTATAGCTACTAGGAAGAAAATTAACCCTATCCCAGCCAAAACCAGGATAGATATGCTGGATAAATTTTGTTCTGTGGTAACTTAATATAAAAAGACAAGGGGACATTTATGGAAACAAGGCTGTATCAAAAGTCCAGCTGCAGCAGGATTATGTTAGAGATTTATGCTCAGCACTAGCTCCTTCTTCATCTGTAGCTGTGCTTGCCGATAGGAAAAAGCAGATTATACCACCTTTGTTGCTGCCCCACAATGCAGCTAACCTCTGTCATACAGATGGCTTCATGCTAAAGTATTTATCCAGTGCCCCACTGGAGAAAATGGGGCATGGCCAAAAGCAGCTTGAAATCATAAGAAGTTAGCCTTCTATGTGGGTTCCTTCCCCAACAACATGGGAAACAACACTGGAAAGATAATAGAACTGGGCACTTGGCATAGTCTCCAACTATGTTGGTTGAGCCTTTGTTCATACAGACAGAATTATAACAGAATTGGCTAAACTAGCTTTTAAATGACACTTGAATTCCAAAGCAAGCTCATCTCCCTTCATGTCTGAAAGGCATGCTGTACATCTTTAAATCCCTACCAGATCCTGAATCCAATGGAGCCTATCAGAAACATTCACTGCTGTGGTTTAATCCAGGTTGAACTGTTAAGAGTTAGTTAAACTCTTGAACTGCTTCTGAATAGTTGCAGTCATCCTAACAGTGAAATCCTACATTCATGCATGCATATAAACACAAAAGGTATGGATAGGGGAGTGGATTTCTACTTTGTTCAGTACAATACTGATTTGATTTCTTATTTGCAGGTATGCTCCACTTGGAATTCTGTTCTTGATTGCTGGAAAAATTGTTGAGATGGAAGACATGGGTGTGATTGGTGGTCAGCTTGCCATGTATACTGTAACAGTTATCATCGGTTTGCTAATTCATGCTGTCATTGTCCTACCTCTTCTCTACTTCCTGATCACTCGTAAGAACCCTTGGGTATTTGTTGGAGGCTTAATCCAGGCGTTAGTCACAGCTTTGGGAACGTCTTCCAGGTACAATACAATATTTTAAGGCCATATTGTTTTTATAATATTATTGGTTTGAGAAACAATTTTGCCTAATGTAATTGGTTAACTCCATATTCAAATATTCACTTGGGCACTTTATTTCAGTTCCGCTGCTCTCTGACAGAGATGATTATTATCATTATATTGACTTGAAGTCTATTTTCTATGAGAACTCTTGAACAGAGATGAAATAGGTCTGTTTGGTGATGCAGACTGTATGGTTGGAACCCTTGTGACTTTGATTAGCCTTGGTGTTTGAGATTTGTAAGTAGTTTGTAATGGCTTACTGATAAAGGATGCTGCTGGCAAGGGAAGTTTTACATTTGTGTGTGGCAAAATTGAGCAGCAAACAGGAAAGTTCAGAGGGGATTCTGAGAGAGCTTGAGAGTCCTTCTTGGCAGGTGACATTCTGTGCTCAAAATCCTGATAGCCAATGATGGATATCAGAAATGCAATAGAAATGCCATTTTTGCTCTTTGTTGATGAAATCATAGGGACTTCATATGAATAAAAAACCTGTTTGCATCTATGATGAAAAGAAACATTATTGTAATCAAATATATATTTCTACACCATATGACCTTTCATAAAACACCTTTCATTTTAAAATATTTTAAAAGTGTCTCCTAAAGATAGATGTTTTAAGTCAGATATTCTGTATTACCAAATTCAAGTCCCTGGTGTTTGGGATTATTTTGAAGATCTGGATAAGAAGCTATCGAGACCGTTAATGTAGAATCTGATTAAGTTTTGTATAACTGAAAAAGCTCTTGAGGACTTAAAAAATCATGACAGTATATTAATGGGTAGAGAGGGACAATTACTAATCACATTTGACATTTTGATGTCAATCCTTGCAAATTTGTGGAATGCCTAAAAGGGAATTTGATTAATAATGATTTTGAAAGGAAGATAATATAACTATTGCCAGTCAACATAGTTTAAGAGAAAATAAACTTGGGGGGGGAGGGGGTAAGGCAGTGGCTGTGTGCTGCTTAGCTGCCTACCGGGGTTAACCCACAAGTGATAAAATAATGTAATCGTTCATCAGAATGCCCTTTCCAGGGGAGCCAGCAAATAAAGATGAGAAAACATGCTGTTTACTGAAGGGTTGAATAGCTCAATTTGTATAAATTCAGGAAAACAATGCTTAGGGGTGATTCAATCACAACTCGATGACATAAAAAATGGGAAGTGGCAATTTTTAATTTGGTGACAAAATACTGAAGTTAGACACATTCAGACTAGGGACTACATAGAGAGTGACAGTAATTAACCATTGGAAAAACCTTCCAAGAGCATCAGGAGAACCACCATCAGAAGTGTTTAAATCCAGCTTTGGCATTTAAAAAAAAAATATTCTGGTAGATCACATAAAAATTAAGACAATTAGGACAATCTATCTTGTCATCACAAAGCATGACATTCTTTTCATTCCTTCTTTGTAGAATTTATATCATGTATTACCTTCTTTCTTTTTGTTTCAGTTCTGCAACACTACCTGTTACATTTAAGTGTCTAGAAGAAATAAATGGAGTGGACAAACGAGTTACAAGATTTGTACTCCCAGTTGGTGCTACAATTAACATGGATGGAACTGCTTTATACGAGGCTTTGGCTGCAATTTTCATTGCACAGGTTAACAACTTTGATCTGAACTTTGGGCAGATTATCACAATCAGGTACAGAAGCCATTATTACCTACATCTAATAAAAGCACCTTTGTGATGACTCCTTCTTGCTGTTATATTTGGGATTAAACAAAAGCATCTAGAGCTAAAAACGAGAACTGCTACAGTAGCTGAATAACTGTAATGATTTACATCTTCTGCACAGAAGAGGCCCCCCAGCACATATTCTCCATTAGGTAAACCTTTAAAAAACTGTAACATGACACACCTATCACTGCACTTAGTAGAGTCAACAAGAACAGTTTTTAATGACTTTTAAATTTTCTTTCTTAAGAACTCATGCAGCTTTTGGGAGCTGTAGACTTACAATCAGTACCAGATAGTTTCTAATGCATGTACAAAACAGTAGCATAAGAGCATCACAGTGGCATGGTACAGTGCTAATGCTAGGAGAGGTAGTGTTTTCCTAGTCATGATGGTCTCAGGATACAAGTAGAGCAAGCTGTGTAAGGAGCAGTAATACCTTTTATTACACCAGTTGATAGAAGTGGAGAAGATAGGTATGTTTTCAAGCACACAAGCCTTCCTGTTTGAAATAGAACAGCAAACAACCCACTAAGCAGCACTCAATTATAACTGATCTGCATTAATTTAATTATATTACTCAGTTTAAGAGAAAAGGGTGATGGGTACATGTGCAGAAGAAAGAAAAGTCAGCAAGGGGAGAGAGGGACACTGTAGGACAGAGAGATATGTATTTATCACTCAGGAACACTGAAAGTTCAGATACAGTGAACTGGGAATGTAGAAGACTTTCAAGCAGAAGTGCTTCTCTCCATAAAAACCACCAGCTTAATTCAATATTCATCAACAGAAGGCAAAACTCTGCCTTCACACTCTGAGGCAATAGTTCCACATTCATTAGTACTAGAGCTGCTCCCTGCCAAATCACCTGATAAAACAAATTCTTCCTAAACTAGGTGCGAACAAGCATATTTCCATCAAGTTACTAGACTGTATGATTCAGGGTTTCTGGCAGCTTTCTGTTTTCTGATGGCAGAATGCCAGCTGCTGGAAGTCAGATACTTCACCTGGCATGAAGTTATAGTGAGACAGACAGAGAATAAAAGTTCTCGCATTAGATCTGTCAGGACATAATTACCTCCTCGGCTTTTCTTTTAACATGTTTGAGTTTGTGGAGTGAGTTTGTTCAATGGGTGGGGGCATGTAGCTATAATGTTTTTGTCTGGCCCTTAGCATATAGTAAGGGATTTAACATCTAACAAAATCATGTTTCCAGGGTTCTGGATAAAGGTTTAGTGTAAGCATTTTGGATTAAGATCCACACTGCCCTGCAGCTGCGTAGCGTTCAGATTAGGGACTGGGCTCATCTTTTTCTTTACTACTGAGCAAATGCTTTCTTGCTTCATATCTGTTTTTAATGTTTGCCAGATGATAAGGAGAGTTTATTATGGAAGTCAATTAATTACTCTTGCCATCTCTTTGCACAGCATCACAGCTACAGCTGCCAGTATTGGGGCTGCAGGGATTCCTCAAGCTGGACTGGTCACCATGGTCATTGTGCTTACATCAGTAGGTTTGCCTACAGATGATATCACTCTTATCATTGCAGTGGACTGGTTCTTGTAAGTATTTTTATGGAGTCACTAAGGGCTTAGACCATATTTAGAAGTGCAATAGCCAGGGACATTCTGGCAATACTGCAATCAGTGGTGTACTTCTTTTGCTGTGGAAGGCAGTTGGAAAGAAGTGTTAAAAAGGATCACAATTTCTTGCAATTAATGTATTTTCTTAGAGCAGATGGTGAGAAGTGTTACTTAATGATGGTTCCTCTTGCATGCAAAAGGGTTACTTAGAAACCTGGTTCCTTAGGGTACTAAGAAAACTTTCAGACACACTGTAATTAAATTAGCAAATAATTGCTTTAGTCTTCTATTTTTTGTAGGCTGTCAATGAAAACCTTTCCATCAATCAGGCTCAGAGCTGGTTCAGACCCAACCCAGTTCATTGCAGCCCTGCTGACTATCTAATCCAGGAAAAGTTCATATGTCTACCCCATGGACACAGAAATGAAAAACAGTTGTGTAACTCATCCAGCCACCACAATGTATTGCCCTTCCGTTTTTCCATTCTTCTGTCTGTAAAAGGCTAACTGACACCTGTAGGTATATGGGGAAATCCCTTAGGTCCAGGAACTAGATCAAAGGCAGAAGGTTTCCTCCAGCCTCCATTTCGTCTAACCCCTATTAGTTATAGTTTCCAGAGGCTTTTACCCTTCAGTCTTCTCAAGTGATCCCTGCAAGAAGTTTCCCATGTCATTATCAGAATGTAATGCCTTCAAATGATTATTGGAACAGGTTGCCCAGAGAGGTGGTAGCTGCCCCATCCCTGGAAACATTCAAGGTCAGGTTGGATGGGGCTTTGAGCAACCTGATCTAGTTGAAGATGTCCCTGCTCATTGCAGGGGGGTTGGACTAGATGACCTTTAAAAGTCCCTTCCAACCCAAACCATTGTATGATTCTATGATTCTATGATTATCTAACCACATGCCCACAACCTTATGTAGGTGGACGCTTATCGAATAACAGTGCCAGTCACTCCTTGTCAAGCTGCCTCCTACATCTTCTGGGCAGAGCCCTCTAAGATGGCTGAATTGTTGTAGTTTGAATCATTTTAGCAGAATTCCACCCTAAATTACTGACTATAGTTTATGGTCAGGAGGGAATTGAGCCTAACAAGGTAGATTCTCATTGGCTTACATGTTCAGAGGATATAAACCCAAATCACCAGAGTATAGAAATGCCTTCAAGAAGCATCTGCCATATTGTCCCTTTGTCGTCCTCATCACACAGCTGTTTCTTGCTGTGAAGTTGCCAAGAGTATTAACACATTTTGTGTCTCCAAATCCTAGTATATTTGTTAATTTCTGTAGAAGGAATCATGGCATTAACAGTTCAGATAGATAGATAAATGAATATACATAAAATTGCTGAATCATCTAATAGCCATTTAAAGGCTATTTTAACAGCTAGTCTGCATGCTTCCCTGAAAAAGTGATGAAGTCAAGGCTAACTTACTATTTCTCCTTAGGGATCGTCTCCGTACCACTACCAATGTCTTGGGAGACTCCATCGGAGCAGGAATTGTTGAACATTTATCACGGCATGAGCTGAAGAACAGGGATGCTGAGATGGGTAATTCTGTGATAGAGGAGAATGAAATGAAGAAACCATACCAACTGATCTCACAAGAAAATGAGAGTGAGAAATCATTAGATAGTGAAACCAAGATGTAGGGTAAAGAAGGCATGAGTCCAACACTACAAGTGTGGAAAACACACACATTTTCCAGCCATTTATATGTTGAATTCACCAAGTTCACTTATTCCTTGTTTTCTCCCTTTATGCTAGCATTGGAAAGAATTAATGAAAATATATTCCAAATTAGCAGTGATCATGGTATATGTTGGCTTCCCAAAATTAACAGGCAACAACACTGGTCCTGCTAGACATGTGCTAACTGAGGATAAATAGAGATTGTCAATTAAAAAAAAATAATAATAATAAAAATCAGTGTATATGCTACTCAGTCCTGTAAATGTGATCTTATTCTTTTTCTTTCTTTTTTTTTTATGAACTGGAAAGTAAAAACAGATAACAGAGCCTGAACAAGGTTTTATTTTTTTAAATACCTGTTGCAAAATTCCTAACATCTATGAACACACAATCAGTACTTCTAACTTGATAACTGCATCCAGCTAAGTAAATTAACAGGACTTTTGCTTTTTTATCTGATGTTTTTTTCTCTAGTGTTATATCCTTGTTCAAATACTAGCAGGACAATAAAAATAAGGACATTAATTGAAAGGATAAAAAGGGGGAAGATGTATAAATAAAGAAAAAAAATACCCAAAATCAGCACTTTTATCAGCTGAGTTGAAATATTTCTGAGAAAGTTATTTTCTCTAGACACAGGTTTTGAATTAGCCTCAGCTGATCTTGACAAAAACTTAGCCTAGTCAGCTCCCACTGACTTGCAAACATTTACGTATGTATGTATGTACCTCCACTCTGTATTTGCCCCCTTAATTTCAACATCGCAACCCAGTTGAACAATCTATGTGTGTTTTGTAGGAGCAAGGCCCTAGGCTGTATTGACTCTGGGGACAGAAAATGTGTCTTCATGTCTCTTTGAAAAAAAAAAGATAGTATGCTCTGGGCACGCCAATTATCTACTTAATAAACAATAATAAGAATAGAAGGCAGTGCCAGCCCTCTGCAGAAGGTGCAGAAGGGTGAGATGCTCAGATCCTAAAGGGACTGGATTCTAAATCTGAATCTCTGAGACCAACAGGAGATTTTCTGATTGGAAACCTCCCAAATGCTTGGTCATCCCACTGATAAGTTATAGAGCTATTAGCTGGATTTACATTTTTCCATCTGGGGAAGAAGGCTCCCTATATCAATGTGAAATTTCAAAATCCTTGTGTGTTTATCAGCAGCATCTCAAAAAGAAAAAATAACCCTTTAGAAAGTAAAACTAATGGATGCTTTTTTACTTTTTACTAGGAAAAAATATATAAATTGCAAAATAGTAACTACTATAATAAATGTTGAAATTTTAATTAGAAAGGATTTTAAAGCGCAATATTGTATGTTTCTTTCAGGGAATAGATAAGGAAAGAATGAAAAAAGGGAGATAATGCACTTGTAAACCTGTAGCTTTTTTTGTTCATTTCAACGTTATTCCCTGATGAAGCCCTTTTTAGAAATATAAATTATGTATTTTTTCCTTGTGTTATTATAGAGGTTAAACTGGAAAGATTTACAATGCAGTTACAGTTGGGGGAATGAAGAAATATTAATCAAAAGGCACAATAGTGTTGAGTGATCTTTTTAATTTAAATGTTCAGTTCTCTTCTTTCTCCCTCCCTCCGCCAAAGAATTCTGATAGAAATGAAGGATTCCCTTGCAATGTCCCAGTTGCCACTTAAAAAAATATTCAATATGTTGCTTCTGTCACTAAAACAACATAAATAAGGTGTACAAGTAACTGTAGTGAAAATGTCAGCATGCTGATTGAAGGCAAATCTTTTCCCATGTTTAGAGCAATGAGGCAAGACTGTTTTATTTAGGACTGAAAACTCCTGCCCATCTTCTCCAGTTGAGTAACCCAGACAATACGAGCAGGAACTCTCCAGTGAATGAAGTGAGCAGGGTTTAATACAGAGTATTGAGCAGCCAAACCAACAAAGCCCTAAATGAATCCCTGAGTGAAAGAAAACAAGTATGGGGGGGGTTTTTTGCTAAGAGAATGCAAATCTAGCATACAGACAGATATTTTCTGTTATGTAATTAGAGATATTTTTATATAGATACTGTAGTCAGAATGTGTGTATAAACATTAACTGTAGAATTTATGGCATAACCATTTAATTTTTTGTTAAGATTTTGTTTGGAAATACATTGCAAAGACAATGTAAATGGCTGTCTTTCTATGACATCAGCTGAGAAAAATGAATTGTGTCACAAAGAATGTGATCTTTTTTTATACTAACGTTGTTTCTTATGGAAATCAGGTATTATAGAAAGATTCCCTTCCCCATCCCTCATTGGTCTTGCATTGGTATGCACCCAGAGTGGATTGAGAAACATTACTTTGTAGATGTATTTTCAATAAAAATAGTTTTACATTACTGCTTTTTTGTGATTCAGAATTTCTTTCAAAGGCTCTGTAATAGAAGCTTCACACAATCTCAGAGCAAGCAAACTCATAATATGGGACTTCAGGAATTCCAGGCCATTTTATACAGCAGGGCTTTGATATAGCAGGGCTTCCTCACTTCAAATACCTGCTTACGGTTTCATGATCAAAAATAAATAAATAAGTGAAACTGCACAGACAAAAGAAGGCAAGGAAGGGGAGGAGGGAGGACCATTAAAAATTAAAAGAACCAACATTATTCCAACTTAGGCTCATTCAAATTCAAGTATATAAATTCATATTGATATCAGCAAAATATTAAAAAATTAAGCATTTATATTTTCATTGATTCAGCTACTGCAAAGCTGCCAGTTCATTATGGATGTGTAATTAGATGGTCCAAAACTCAGAAAGGTCATTGTGCCATGGGAAGCAAAATACGTCCATTGACTGGGGTATTACAGTGTCGTAACATTACAGTCATCCTAGACAATCCACTGTTTTTCTCACAGAAGTGGTTTGTAATGGTGTCAGGGTTCATTCGGCAACAACTTCAGCTAGCAGAGTTATCATCTAGTGGAAGTGAATGTCTTGTCAGAAGGACTGGGAAGGTATAAAAGACACGAGCTGAATCACTTGCACCTGGAAAGCTGTGTTGGTTGGAGCAGATGGAGGCAGCAGGGAGAAGACCTGCCTTCCTGAACATACACCAACAAACACTGGATAATGACTTCTATTAATTTGTCTGCAGTATTTTGAGTGAAAACAATATATAAGTTCAATGATTTTTGTAAAAAAAAATTCAGAGAAGACATGGTGTTCTAAAGTGCATGAGCATAACTTTTCCCACTTTTTTCCTAGTTATCTACACATTCATTCACTCAATCTTTGTGTTTCTAGAATTACTATCATGATGGGAAGAACTAAAGAAAGAGAGTTAGTGTATTGCCTGGAGATATTACTGGCACAGTGGCCTTGCTTACTCTTCTGTGCCCCCATGCAGAATAAAGATCTCTGGTATTCCATAATTTTTCAGTAGTGTTTTCATTTGGAAGTTGGGGTACAAAACAGCCATGCCATTCTTAGGCAAGAATTTATGTCTCTGTAACAGTGTGTGGCCAATATAAAGCAAAGTGATCATGCATGTGGAAAATCAACAACTGGCACAGGAAAGTACTTCTGTCTTCTTTTCTGAAGGACTGGATTGTCACAAGTGACATTTGTGTTCCAATGCAGGCACAACTGATGAGAAATTTAGGGCATTTTTTTTTTCAACTGACACTGTAACACGTGCTTGGTTTAAAAAAGTTACAATGTAAATGGTACAGAAGAGTATATCTTCTAGTGTGACCAACAGTGTGCTAGTTGTGCTAGTTGTGATCAACAGCGTGTGATCAACTTGCTTCTAGTCTGATAAACAATTTCCCAGAACAAGATAAAAAATCTGAGATGAACTGATAGATCACTCCCTGTCTGGGTTTCTGTGTCATCTTTTTAAGAGCTCGGCTTGCTTACACTGGAAGTATGGAGTAATAAAGAGGGAGATGGAGAAAGACTTCTACAGCTCCATGCCAAACTGAAAACCTAGACTTGCAACATCAGTGAGGCAGCAAGATTCCTTCTGATAACAAAGAACTGTAATCAGATGATATAATCCTTCATGGTGAGCCCTTTCCTTTCCCCTCTTCCCCCACTTGGCTATTCGGATGTCTCTAAGGTACCCAGAAGTATCTAAAATTCCAAAATTTTAGTACAGGAGCACTTGCATCTCTAACCAAAGTTTTTCTTCAGCATGCCTCATTACACAACTAGGGCTGCACAAATAATTGATTTTTCACTTCAGTGAGAGAAGTGAAAAACTGGGGAGAATAATTCTTCCAGGGCATCATGAAACATTTTTTTAATTGCTTAAAAAAAAGAACAGTTTCTTTCTTTCAGGTATAATGAAATGTTTCATTATCCACTTCTTAAAACATCCTATCTCACTTCTGGCTCACTTTTACTCCATTTTAAATTAAATAAACTCAGCTGTAAAATGAACTGTAACTCAGAAATAAAACATTGGACAATTTTGGTAGGAAAATGTCAAAATGAAATATTTCAACTTTTCTATAATATCTCCTCACTTTAAAGCCAATTGTATTTACAGAAGTTGGCACAGCTTCACAAGTATTTGCCTCAAAACTGCATTTTTCAGCAGTATATTTTTATATTAATGCTTTTTCTTTGCTCTTTACAACTTCCTTTCTCCAGACATTGCACATTTTTCTGCTTTTCCTGATTGCTCAGATTTTTTCTTCATTGTACCATTGGCTTTTTAATAGTTTTTAAAAACTCCTTAAAATGATAAAAAACAACTCTTTCCTGATATTTTTCCAATATTATTATTATTACTCTTGCTCCTAAACTTGTGTTCATTTCCTGCATCATGTTTTTTTTCAATGCCTCAAGAAGTTTCCCATTTTTTGCAGTACCGTATTGCTCTCTACATTTATCCCACTTTCTCTCTTGGCTTTACTCTTCATTTTTACAGTCTTTCCTCCAAGAACTCCACTGTAGCAGGTCTTCATAAACCCAAATTCAGGTCTCAGTAGTACCCTTGGTCTCCTTCATAACCCCAGACAAGACTCTCAGCCTTTCTATATTTTGGTTCCCCATCAGTAAAATGGGGACAATAGCATTGCCCTAGCACCAGGGTAGTTTCCAAGGAAATCAAGATTGTGGAAAGTCTATACAATGGAGATGACACACATACCTGGGTCATGTCTTGTGCACCATCCAAACCCTGAGGATTTGCCCCTAGTGCATAGGACCTTTGTACTATTATCTCCTGTGCTCTAGATACTTGAGGTATATTTGAGAATTTATACTACCTTTGCTTCAAAACAAAATTTAAATGAATTTGTTCATCATAATTGTACATAAAAACAGGCCAAATCTTGTGGTGCTTGCTGGCTCCTTTCACTGGCAAAACTCCCATGAATAGCAATAGGGAGAAGGATAAAATAAAGATGTGACTTGGATTTCACGAACAGGGAATAAACTACAGTGCAAATATATTCAGAATAAAATTAGTACTGATGACAGATGGTGACTGTCATTTGGTCTGAGCAGGTGCTACACAACTCTCCCTTCACAGATGTGCTGGTTCACCTTGTTCATGACCTGCAGTTCCTCTCCTTTTCGAATCCTGCTCCTCTCCCAGGCAGCAACTCCTGGCCATGCCAAATTGCCTGGTGGTTTTGTGATATGCAGAAATGGGGACTGGGATGAGACCACCCAACTTGCTTTCATTTGCAGGCTAAGCCAGGATCTAAGGCTGAGTCTGCAGAAGAAAAAGACTATGGTATTAATCCACTGTGCCACTTAGCCTCCACAGTGCAAAAGAGTTATTCAGATGCTGCCAACACTTCATTTTTAGATGTACTGTGGCTCTGTAACAATCAGCCTCCTAAAAACTACAAAATGTTTCCCAGCAATTACAGCCAAAATTTTTGTCTCATTGGATTATGCTGCCATCGTGTGGCAAATGTTTTTTACAAGTAACATTTTCCCTCCAATTAAAAAAATTAAGTTAAATCCTCTGATAAACAGTTTAGCACAACACTTAACGTTTGCTTCAGCTGCAGAATGTTATTGTTATTATAATCCAATTTATTCACATAAAGAACATATTCATTCATCTTGTCCTTTGTTCAGCACAGCCTTAAAGAGGTTCAGCTGTGAACACCTTCATTCTTCTTATATTGATTCTTTTGTCTGTGTGTTCATTTGTCTGTGCTTTATCTGAGCATCTCTCAGGCGAGATGAAGGTGTCTTCGGGAACGTATGTGCCACAGTTCCTGAAACACTCTTTTAGATACTGGGGGAACAGTGGTGTATGGGCTAATTTGCTAACACTAATTGCTAACACAGTGGAGTTTCACACAATTATTAATCTCTCTTCCACTCTCTTTGTTTTTATTTGAAGGGGCTTTCTCTTGGTAATCTGATGTCCCCCAAGGTGCTACGAAAATGGTAGATTTCCACACTTGGAATCTATACCTGCCAAACCTTGTCCCTATCGACGCATATAGACAGTACATAGACATAATGCATTTTTGAAGGGACTTGAGAGTCAGGCCAAATGTTAGTCTTTCTACAGGAATCTTTGATTAACACCTAACTGAAAAGTATCATCAAGGGTGTCAGCTGTGGCCAAAGAGCACCTGATGAAGAGAAAAACATACAAAACTTTTTAAGTTTCCTTTCTCCTAAGACAGAGTCTGGCCCAGGCCAGTTCCCCAACTCAACTGCTCTAACCTGCCAACAAGTTACAGAGCCTCTCAGAGTACAGTCAAAGGACAAGTACTGCACCTTTCTTACATGTGTTCCCTCCTGGTGGGCTGATGATCTGCCTCAAAAAAATCTCTGAACTACGTCAGAATTCAGATGAGTCAGATGAGATCTTCCAGGGCCACATCCACCAGCTATGCAGCTTCCTTCTGCTTGCATGAAGCAAACACTATGTGGCATCTGGTCAGGGCCTGAGCTTTTCCTTTGCAAACCAGCAGTGCTGACAACTCTCACAGTACTAAATATTGTATTGCAAACTCCTAGAGTCAGAATCAGGAGAATTTTGGTTACACTGTCTTAAAATACATTTCCAGCCCTCATAGCTCTCTAAAAACCTGATGTGACATAAAGGACCAGAAAGCAAAGAAAAAGAGCTCCAAATTATTAAGTCAGTCTTAAAAGAGCCCAACTCATGATTTTGAACATTTGTGATCTGTAAAACTGAATTCTACTAAAATAACATCCCTCAAAAGCTACTCTGGCAAATATTGACCTTTCTGTCAATTAATGTCATCAAACTGCACTAGGACTTACACAGTTTAGCAACAACCAAACCACCATGAAACTCCACCACTATCAAAAAGTGCATCATCTGCTAAAGAAATAGAGAAGAGTTATAAAATTGTGAAAATAATTCCAGGAGCAAGGGCAGGACTTTGTTTACTGCCAACCCAAAGTGGCACTTCTATTTCAGAGCTGTAATCAATAAAGTACAGAGTCAAGCTTTGCTTGTTCCTTCTTTCCTTTCAATTAATGACTTTTCACAGTATACTCTAGTCTGGTGGGTAAAGCACTCTCCAGATATAAGCTCAGCTGTGAACACAAGAGAGACAGTATTGGAACGGTAAAAGGGTGCTGGGGGAGACACTGCGAACTACAGAGCAGCAATTCTGACTTCTTGCCATGGTAAGATAATACCATAAACCCACTCAGCACATGGATAAACACAGTGTATTGCAAAGGAGCTAACATGGTTTCTGCAAAGGGAAATCCTGCCTCATGGACCTGCTGGCCTTCTATAAGTGCACTAGTAAGGAAACCAGTGGATGCAATATATTTGGATTTTCAAAAAGCCATTGACAATGTCCTACACCAAAGGTTAATACAGAAAATAACCATGGACTGGAGGTAGGTCCTTTATGGATTTAAAGCTTGTTAAAAGATAAGAAACAAATGGTAGGGCTTAACTAACATTTCTCAGGATGAAGAAGCGTCCGCAGTGAGTCCCCCTAGAAACTGGTGCTGGGACCAGTTTTATTCAACACCTTTATCAATCACCTGGAGAAGGGAGTTCGCAGTGAAATCTCTTAAGTGTGCAGATGACATTATGCTCTTTCAGGTAGTTAAATTCCTTGCCAATGGCACCAAATTCCAGAAGGAGCTCACAAAACTGAATGGGCAAAAGGCTGCCAGGTAAGCTTCCCTTTAGACAAATATAATGTAGTGCACCTATGGAAAAATAATCTAAACCATGTCTACGTGGCACTGAACTCAAAACTGGCAGTTATGAGCCAAGAAAAGGATTGTCAGTTGTCTCTGACAGTTTTCTGAAATCATTGGCTCAACACACAGGCCAAAAAAGGCAGCAAGATGCTGGGTGTCATCAGCAAAGATACTCAGAACAAGAAGAACAGAAGACATAATTTTGCTGCTATGTTAAGGTCTTGGTGCAGCCACACCTCAAGTCCTGTAGGAGTTTGTACAGGAATTAGAGAGGTACAGAGAAATGAGCAAGGAAATAAAACAGCTGCCTTATGAGGAGATACAAAAAGGCTGGGACTCCTTACTTGGAGAGGTTGTATGATGAAGAATTACAAAATCAAGAAGGCAGCGGATAAGGTAAATGTAGAACTGCTATTCACCATATCCAACACCACTAGACACAGGGAACTTGGTGACACTACTGAGAGAGTAGTTTAAAATACAGAGTTTAAACTAGTTAAAAGACAGTACAGCTTTACAAAGTGGGTAGTGAACTTTGGAACTTTGCTGTCACAGGACATGCAGGCAGACAGTATCACAGTGGAGGCAACAGTATCAACAAGTTCATATACAGGATTATATACATTCATGAACAGGCTTAAAAGTAGATAGCAAAAGGAACAAGGAAGGACAAACCCTTCAGCATCCTTACTGCAATGACTTTGGAAGTTAAGGAAGTCACCCACAGAAGTGGCCAGCTCACATGCTTTCACTAAATAGTGTCTCCACTGCAGGGCAGTGAGAGAATACTGGGCTTAACAGAACATCATCCTGACCTAGTAGGACATTTCTAAAGTGTTTACTTTTTTCCACCTGTCACACAACAACAGGCATATGGGCAACACAACATGGCCCATTCTGTTATCTGTTGATGAGCATTCTATGGCACCAGTAATTCCTTCTGTGGCTTTCCACTTCACTGACTCATGCCTTGAAGTCCTGCATCTTGCATAAAGTAGTCACCCTGGAGCTGGAAATTGATGGTTAACATCTTTCAGGAAGAGCTATTTTCTGCTTTCACACTTGTAATGCTGTGTGTGCTCATGTGTATGATATGTTGTCTTCCTTTGCAGCATGTTACAAAGTTCCCTTGTTAAACCTTTTACAAAACTAACATGGCTTCCCTAGACACAGACCTCTCTTCTAGACCTGGAGCAGCAAGACCTGCTTCCTAGATCTCCCAGTAAGTACCATTTTGCAGTTTGGGCAATGCAAGAAAGGCCAGGTGAAATAGTGAACAAAATGTCACATCTTCTCATCTCCCGTTTTTCTATTCCTTAATTAATTTCAGAAAATCCAACCTCCTTTCAGAGCAGCCTGGTAAGTATCGATACAAAGCTGTACATCTGCACTCTGCTGTTTTCCAGCCAATCCACTCATGCACAGAAAGCTCAAAGTCTGAAGCATGGAGACTTCAGCTCATCTACATGTACTTTCCTGAAATACTGCTTTTGTCATTGTGATGTTTCTGCCACTTTATGCAATATTATCTTAAAGAACTTGGGGAATTATTGGGAATGTGAAAACAAAAACTCCAGAAAACAGATTTCTTTCCAGATTCATCCCACTCCTTTGACTGGAGAGAGCAACAATAAATAAAGAAAGACAACAACTTAGTACAGTAATTCATCATCTGTTAATGAAACTGCTGCCAGTATCAATCACTGAAGAGCTCAGTTTAAAAATTTTTAAGACAAAGCAAATTAATTAATTAACAAATTATTATTAAAAATGTTCTTGTGCAAATGTTTTATGGTTTTTCATCTTTGGTTAGTGTGGTGGGTTGACCCTGGCTGGACGCCAGGTGCCCACCAAGCCGCTCTGTCACTCCCCCTCCTCAGCTGGACAGGGGAGGGAAAATATAACAAAAGGCTCATGGGTCAAGATAAGGACAGGGAGAGATCACCCACCAGTTACCGTCACAGGCAAAACAGACTCGACTCAGGGAAATTAATTTAATTTATTACCAATCAAATCAGAGTAGGATAATGAGAAATAAAACCAAATCTTAAAACACCTTCCCCCCACCCCTCCCTTCTTCCCAGGCTCAACTTCACTCCCGATTTTCTCCACCTCCTCCCCCTGAGCGGCACAGGGTGACGGGGAATGGGGGTTTCGATCAGTTCATCACACGTTGTCTCTGCCGCTTCTTCCTCCTCAGGGGCAGGACTCCTCACACTCTTCCCCTGCTCCAGTGTGGGGTCCCTCACATGGGAGAGAGTTCTCCACGAACTTCTCCATCATGAGTCCGTCCCACGGGCTGCAGTTCTTCATGAACTGCTCCAGCGTGGGTCCCTTCCATGGGGTGCAGTCCTTCAGGAACAGACTGCTCCAGCATGGGTCCCCCATGGGGTCACAGGTCCTGCCAGCAAACCTGCTCCAGCGTGGGCTCCTCTCTCCATGGGGTCACAGGTCCTGCCAGGAGCCTGCTCCAGTGCGGGCTTCCCACAGGGTCACAGCCTCCTTTGGGTGCATCCACCTGCTCCAGCATGGGGTCCTCCATGGGCTGCAGGTGGATATCTGCTCCACCATGGACCTCCACGGGCTGCAGGGGGACAGCCTGCCTCACCATGGTCTTCACCACGGGCTGCAGGGGAATCTCTGCTCTGGCGCCTGGAGCACCTCCTCCCCCTCCTTCTTCACTGACCTTGGTGTCTGCAGAGTTGGTTCTCTCACATATTCTCACTCCTCTCTGCCGGCTGCTGTTGCGCAGCAGTTTTCCCCCTTCTTAAATCTGTTCTCACAGAGGTGCTACCACCATCGCTGATTGGCTCAGCCTTGGCCAGTGTTGGGTCCGTCTTGGAGCCGGCTGGCATTGGCTCCATCGGACATGGGAGAAGCATCTAGCTGCTTCTCACAGAAGCCACCCTTGTAGCCCCCCCGCTACCAAAACCTTGCCATGCAAACCCAATACAGTTAGCAAATCTATGAAAGCATTTTATTAAAATCAAATTACTTAGAAAACCCAGCAGAAGGGTATTTAGAAATGGCATGCTATGAAGTTGCTAGGTTTTCTCTTTCTCCTGCGAGGCACTGAGCATTATAAGTTTTTATTGTGTTGAAAAGCAGTTCAAAAAAAAGTAAGTTGAAAAGCAGTTGAAAAAAAGTATGCAAAAGGTTTGTACCATATGTCAAATCAGACTTATGAGTTGATTCTGAACCCCTCTAATGCATTTATTTGGGAGAATTCATGATAGCCACAAATATCATTAGTAGTAAAGTCCTGGGGGCTTCAGATATAATGTGATGTCTCTATTCTAACCAGTGTGCCAAGCGTGAGGCAATACGAGACTCATGATTTCCTTCCCTTAACAGGTATGGGTTGTAAATAGCTATAATCCAACCATGGGGTCATCATACATTGGCCTGATTAGCTACTTTTGCCAAGATTAAACATTCCTTCAGCTGACATCACAGAATAAATTACATATTTATAGCAAACTGTAAAGGATAGCAGCTCTGTTCATTTTCATCTCTCTCCTTCTTTACTCAGTTTTCCCTCCTGCCTATTGCTCTCTCGAACTAGGACTGGCATTTTTTTGTACATTGATGTACATTGCCTGTTAAGCAAGGGGGCTCCTTGAAGTCCCTCTCATAGACTGGGCAGTGGCCATCTATCCTCATGTCATGAAATTGGTTGAGACAAGAAGCAGCACAGAATTTGTTAGCTCCCACGCATTGGAAATTTTACATCTAAAAGCTGCACTAAATTGGTGAGGTTTAAAGCCCTTTCAGCAGAGTGCTTTTGTCCAGAAGATGCACTGTCCCTACAATATCTAATTTCAACCTTCGTAAGGGCAGAGCTCGCCATACAGAGAAAAAGCAGAGAAAGAATGAGCGATATATGTGGCATACGGTCCTGCAGAGAAAGCCAGTCCAAGGACTCTGACCTTGTTTCCTCCTCCTTTCCTCAAGTGGATTCACAGGCTTTGCAGTAATCCCTTACACGAGGATGAAATTCACCCCAAATCAGGCAGTATGAATTCTTCGTTCAGTCTGACATCTAGTGGTCCTAAATAGAAACATTTTCAGCAACTCAGGGCTTTTTCCTCAAGTTTCCCATTTGGATAGTACACGCTAAGCCTGAACATCATGTGAAACTTTACTGTTTCAGATTGAGGGCATGTGGCCTTTTCTAGTATTTTTCCCTGAAAATGATTTAAATCAGCATTTTGATCTGAATTCTGATTACCTTTCAAGTGAAGCAAAAAACTTTGAAAGTATAGGGATGTCAATCAATATTCAAAAGAATCAGCTTGCCATGGGTCTTTCCCATGTGTACATGCATGTTGTGAAAGAACAACAGCTCTGACACATGACCAGTAAAATAACTGTACTATGCCACACAATCATCCTGGTTTTTAAAAATAGTCAAATTACATATTTTCCAGAATAACAATGTTACCTTTAGACATAGCACTCACTACAAGTGATATGTGGAAATTTATCTCGGATTTTATGTACCTTACTTGTCACTCTTCATTATTCTGATTTAGGATTTAATATCTCTTTCAACTACAATTTTCAAAAAGACACCCAAGACCTACTGGTATTGAACACAGTATCAAAAAAGTCTATACCCAGAAAGGATGGATAAAAGCAGAAAATAGTTGTGTTTTTTCCAATGGGGTGAATAGCAACTCCTCGCTGTTCATATTTGGCCACATCATTTCAAAAATTATGCAACAGCAAAAGGGTATTCCAAGAAAGGCAAGAGAAATTATATTAGAGGCATGGAAAACTTTCCAGCTGAAAGGAGCATAGAAGGAGTAGAACTAGTTGGAGTGCTACTAAAGAAGATATTGAGTGGTCAAGATCTCCATTAAGTGGAAAGATGATGTGCCATTTATGCTCTCTTCTAATGAAGAAACAAAGTGGCAGTCCATGAAATGAGCAGCTGAAAATTCTCACATTACAATTAGTTACTTCAGATTATATTGAGGTGAAGATTTCAGCAGAATCCATAAGAGTTTCCATGTTTATAAAGACAATGAGAATATCCATACTCACATCAGATAAATTCATATACAAACTTTTAAAAGGGACAGAAATTCTCATGCCTCAGGACAACCACCAGTCTCTGTGTGACAAGTAGGAGGAAAATTCACCTGGGGAATGCTAGATCACATGCCTTTTTTAGCAGTTTTGCACTTTCTCTGAAGCTTTGGCTTGCTGTTGTTGCCAAAATCAAATTATCAAATGAAATGAACTGGAGGTCTGATCCAGGATGGTAGTTCTTATGTCCCCAATTACCACAGCAGCATGTGAAAGCAAAAGACATGTATGGTTATTACTGGAGGACGGGAAGGCAAGAAAGCAAGAGCTTATGAGGAAGATGCCCTCGTACCATTGATACCAAATCATACATCTCCTGTCATGAATTTACCAAGCTCCATTTTAAAAGCAATTAGGATTTGGCTTTTTACCTCTATCACTATAATTGGGAAGCTGTTTATTAACCTATCCAATGGTTAGGAATTTCCTTTTAATTTCCTATTTTAGAAAACTATTTTATACCTATTTGTTCTATTCCAGATACTTTCTAGCATGTAAGTAGCTCTTAGTTCTCACGTTCAGTTATAGTATTCCCTCTCAGCCTTCTTTCTGATGGACTAAAAGTAAATCTTTTGCAGTCCTCTTCTGCACTTGAGCCCTTACTCTTCTTGCATATAAGTGACCAGAATTGATAATGGTATTTCAGATGAAGTTAGGGATGCACAAAAACATTAATTCTTCCTAAAAGCTACGAAATACTTCACTGACACATCCCAAGATCTCATTTACTGCTTTACTGCCATCTCATTCTCTCTATATGCAGTCATCCTTTAAAAATTTCAACTAATTATCTCCCAGTTTATAGCAAAAATTCTTGTTATTAGTCCCTAAGTGCAATGACTTTGCACTTTGCACAAATTAATTTCATTGCATTCAATCAGTACCTGACTTCTTTTTATATCAAAGTCATTAACAGAATTATTAAGACTTGTCTCAAGTGAGGAACTTTACTAGTAACCCCTCCCTTCAGTGTTACTCTTCTTTCTCTTTTTCTCATATTATATGTTCTAACTTATTCATTATAATTTCCAATATAATTTCCCTGCAAACCTGTAATTCCTGTTTCAAGCATGAATGAAACTTGGTAACCAGTACAGTGAGTGTTTGTTGTGCAACACGTAAATTGCATGCATGTGCCTTGTTGTGGTTTAGCCCCAGCCGGCAGCTAAGCCCCACGCAGCCGCTCGCTCACTCACCCCCAGTGGGATGGGGGAGGGAATCGGAAGAGCAAAAGTAAGAAAACTCATGGGTTGAGATAAGAACAGTTTAATAATTGGAACAAAATAATAGTAATAATAATAATGAATTGTAATGAGAAGGAAAACAATGAGAGAGAGAGAGAGAAACAAAACCCAAGGGAGAAAAAAACAGTGATACAACTGCTCACCGCCTGCCAAATGATGCCCAGCCAGTCCCCCAGCAGCGACCGCTACCCCCCGGCCAACTCCCCCAGTTTCTATACTGGGCATGAGGCCATATGGTATGGAATAGCCCTTTGGGCAGTTTGGATCAACTGTCCTGGCTGTGCCCCCTCCCATTTCTTGTGCACCCGGCAGAGCAGGGGAAGCTGAAAAGTCCTTGACCAGTGTAAACACCGCTTAGCAACAGCCAAAACGTCAGCCTGTTATCAACATTATTCTCATCCTAAATTCAAATCACAGCACTATAGCAGCTACTAGGAAGAAAATTAACTCTATCCCAGCCAAAACCAGGACAATATTTTGCATCTAGATCAATGTTACAGTAACATCATTCCTGTGGACAAAAAGGCAAACAAGTTTTTGCACACCAGGTGAGCTGCAGGAAATGACTGTCTGAGAGCTCTGAGTGCACAGCAATTGTAAGGCAGTATGACTTAGCCTAACTTTCTTTCACTGCAGGCTGAGCTTATACAGGTGTTATAAAGTTCACATATTCGAAAAGCAAGGTTTATAAGGTTCACATATAACACAACCTGAACTAGCATAGAACAGGACTGCTAAACCCTTGCTACTACAAAGACATACCCATAGACCCAAAGAGCGGTTTTAAAGAACTGGTCTCTCATCACATTACACAACAGAGTAGTGGCTCCTTGAAGTGACTAAAAGACTGCCTCTTGCAATCCTGATTCAATACATCAGAGAATAAGGTGTTTGGCAGCAGTTAGAAATGTCAAAGTTGAAACTTATTTTACAGAAATCGGCAAACTCCAGAAAAATTCCAGCTTCTCTGTATGGGTCACTGTACACTGTTTCTTCCAAAACAAAGCCTTTTCAGGGGATCAAGAATTGCATTATTGATTTCACAACAATAAACTCTACAAAAAGCACTTTTGCTTGGCAGTCTAAAAAGAGCATGTAAAACCCCTTAGATGTACAATGTGCTCTTTCTCCAGATTTCTTTCCAACTCCTCATATCCTTCCCAGGAAAAATACACCAAAGACAAGTCCGTGGAAGTAGGAGGAATGCTACAGAGAGGTTGGTTCCCAACGGGCAGGGACAGATATTTGTGAAAGGTTTGAGCACAATGTTGTCTAACACAATGTGTTCCAGATTAATAACTGGGAGTTTTAGCTTCTCCACTAGGGATAAAAAATGACCATGCAAAATACCCAGAAAAAAGATAGAATCATAGAATCATAGAATCATAGAATCATTAAGGTTGGAAAAGACCTCTAAGATCATCTAGTCCAACCATCAACCCAACACCTCCATGCCTACTAAACCATGTCCCTAAGGGACACGTCTACACGTTTTTTGAACTCCTCCAGGGATGGTGACTCCACCACCTCTCTGGGCAGCCTGTTCCAATGCTTGACCACCCTTTCAGTAAAGAAATTTTTCCTAATATCCAATCTGAACCTCCTCTGGCGCAACTTGAGGCCATTTCCTCTCGTCCTATCACTTGTTACCTGGGGGAAGAGACCGACCCCCACCTCCCTACAACCTCCTTTCAGGTCGTTATAGAGAGCGATGAGGTCTCCCCTCAGCCACGTTTTCTCCAGGCTAAACAACCCCAGGTCCCTCAGCCGCTCCTCATCAGCCTTGTGCTCCAGACCCTTCCCCAGATTCGTTGCCCTTCTCTGGACATGCTCCAGCCCCTCAATGTCTCTCTTGTAGTGAGGGGCCCAACACTGAACACAGCATTCAAGGTGCGGCCTCACCAGTGCTGAGTTACAGGGGCACGATCACTGCCCTAGTCCTGCTGGCCACACGACTTCTGATACAAGCCAGGATGCCATTGGCTTTCTTGGCCACCTGGGCACACTGCTGGCTCACATTCAGGTGGCTGTCAACCAGCATCCCCAGGTCCTTTTCCACCAGGCAGCTTTCCAGCCACTCTTCCCCAAGCCTGTAGCATTGCATGGGGTTGTTGTGGCCCAAGTGCAGGACCCAGCACTGAGCCTTGTTAAACCCCATACAATTGGCCTGGGCCCATCGATCCAGCCTGCCCAGGTCCCTCTGCAGAGCCTTGCTACCCTCAAGCAGATCGACACTCCCGCCCAATTTGGTGTCATCTGCAAACTGACTGAGGGTGCACTCGGTCCCTTCGTCCAGATCATTGATAAAGATATTAAACAGGACTGGCCCCAACACAGAGCCCTGGGGAACACCACTTGTGACCGGCCGCCAACTGGATTTAACTCCACTCACCACAACTCTCTGGGCTCGGCCAGCCAGCCAGTTTTTGACCCAGCGAAGAGTACACCCGCCTAAGCCATGAGCTGCCAGCTTCTCCAGGAGAATGCTGTGGGAAATGGTGTCAAAGGCTTTACTAAAGTCCAGGTAGATAACATCTACAGCCTCTCCCTCATCCACTAGGCGGGTCACCTGCTCGTAGAAGGAGATCAGGTTGGTCAAGCAGGACCTGCCTTTCCTGAACCCATGCTGGCTGGGACTGATCCCCTGGTTGGCCTGCACATGCCTGTTGAGCGCACTCAAGATGAACCGCTCCATAATTTTCCCCAGTACCGAGGTCGGGCTGACCGGCCTGTAGTTCCCCGGATCCTCCTTCCGGCCCTTCTTGTAGATGGGCGTCACATTGGCAAGCCTCCAGTCATCTGGGATCTCCCCTGAATGTGTGGAAATGTGTGTACAAGTTACAGTACAATCAAAAAGCCAAGTTCTTGGCTATAACCATTTCTACTACTTGATTGGATTGAGTCTACATGTGTGCTTTAGATCAGACAAAAAGGATTCATACATGTCATGTTTCATTCCTTCTGCTGTTGTATCATTCTGTTCTAACTCAACTCCAGGAACTTTAGGAAATTCATTTTTATTTTATATTTAGGAAAAACAAACTAGCTTGCTGAGTTCTGTACACAATATCTGAAGTATGTACAGAACAGTAGTGGCATCTTTTTGATCAGAGCTAAGAGCGATGGCAGCCTTGTTTGGCTGCTTTGATGGTTTCACTTTCATTCCCAGGTGGGCTTTTTTGGAATGATTTTAGGAGCTAGATGTTTTGAAACTGTCCCATGCTCAGATATGTTTAAACCCCACCACTTGTGATTCTGCTTTCTAGAGAAAAAGAATAAACCACTGCCTGGAGCAAATGAGTATCTTAAAATGCTCTAGAAATGCCAAGAGCAATAAGAAATACTGGCAACATATTGACTGATGTTTTAATATAATACATTTCTAAAAAACAACATCAGTTGAGGATGTGACTTAATTGGCATATATGCAAACTTTCAGTTCCCTGTGACCTAGGACTCCATGCCGAGAACAATCTTAAGGCTAATTTTAGTTATTCCTGTCTATGCCTTATCTTCTAAAGTCCACTTTTACCTAGCAGGTATAGCCAGTGGTCAAGTGATGTTCCTTCTCTAATGGTCACACATTGCTCGTAGCAAGAACACGTGGAGATCTTGTAAAACACTATGCTGGCATCCCAAGCTCACAAACCAGGTCACAGGATGTCATGTGATGGATGCAACTTTGCCTGATCTGAATCAGGCAAAGGGGTGTGGTGGAAAAGGAGGAAGCAAGCGTACTACCTGCACACTGCCTGTCCCCTGCGAAGGACCCCTTTGTTAGGCACAGCAGGTCCACAGCTCACAGCCCTGCAGGAAGCAGGAGGGGAGGGAAGAGCAGTGCCACACTGTAACTGTGCGAGAGGTAGGTAACACAGCAGGAGGAGAAGAGGTGGGAGCCACTGAATTGTATCTCTACATCCAAAGCAGGAGCTTGACAGGCTCATCTGCCTCTCCCGGGAGAATCTATGCACAGCGGCCAATGCTGACTTTCTCTTTTCATAGCATAAGCAAAAAAGAAACAATGTGTGTCAAAATATGGCTCATTACTGCTAAGCATCTGTATCCATAAAAAACCAAGATTGAGTAGATATTATAGATAAACCCCAGTCACACATAATCATGATCTGCATGTGGGGGTTGAGTGTAGGAGTGGGGTCGGGGGAGAAAGGCTGTGCAGCAGTTGTTACCCTAACACATGATGAGAAAGCATGGCCCACACTGGACGCTTTGTCTGTATGCCATGAAATCTCTGCTTCTAGGTGGAGAGAGAGAGAGAGAGAAGGTTTTTATTTCAGCTACAGTTTGTGGGCATGCTATGCCAGAGAAGAAAATGGCACAGATTATTATTATTTTTTTTTATAAAGTAGGCAACCAACTAAAAGCAGTGTACTGATGCAGATACAGAACTAGTACCACTGAGAGTAAACTCATGCCAAGTAATTTGAACACAACTATGAGATAAAATTTTACAGATTGAATAATTTTATATTTTAGCAGAAAATTCCGCTTTGTTTTCTCAGAGAAAGTAATGTAGGTAATCTGCTTAAGGCAGGGATGCATGTTCCTAGACATTTGTGCAGAACCTAGTGTATTTGGGGAGTTTCATGGCATGATAAGAAACTGTGATTTGGTGAGGAAAGTGGCACATTATTGTTGGTTGTTCATTATTTCTTTTTGTTTATGCATTCTAGAAAGGTATGCGTGGGCAAAAAGGGCTCTGGGTAAAATAAAACAACTTAAAATACTGATCTTGTAATCATAATCTATAGTGAGTTTTTCATGAGAACGGAAATCTATCTGCAAGAGATGATAGATTACTGAAGCTTCAAGACCTTTATACAAATAGCACAAACCTCATTATATCTATTAATGTTTTATTGCAAGCATTTTGTTTGTCCTCATCAGAAAGAATGACTATTCTTGTTATCTTGGTCTTTAAAATGAAATTCTCTCTTGTAAAGCATCATATTGGAAGACTTTTAGGACAAAGGATCATATTGGAAGTTTCTAGGACAGGAAACTGACTACAGCTTATTTCAAACTTATTTTTGCAATTGTTCCAATCAAACCAATTTCTATCACTTGAATGATGGTGTATTCAACCAGAGCAGCAAATGCTGTTTAATTTCACATTGATATTGAACTGTAATATCATTGCTGCGTTAACTGAATTTTCTCTATTTAATTCCTCAAGGCAATGTTTTCCTCACGATATAAAAAGTATTTTAAACTACCAATTCATACCACCAGAGGGCAATGTAATAAGGTTTTTTACAAGGTACATTATGAAGAAACAGTGGGCTCTAAATTAAACTCTCTTGCATATTAAAAACCCTTTTACAAAACTCGAAATACATTATCTCATTTATTCAACATTTTCATCATTCTGATTTTCATAGTAAACAAGAAACTGTATTGCACATCAATATACCAAAGAAAAAATACCAAGGAGCAACCAGAATACATGAAATAAGGCATTCTGGAGAATATGACAAAAAAAGACAGAGCATCACTAACAATTCCTGTTGTTTCAACTCACTGAATTTGTACTCTGAGGTGTTGTGGGATGCTGGGGGTCTAGAAGGAGAAAGAACTATGATTTTTCAATACATTTTCAGGCAGAGAAAGGTGTTTAACTAACTGTAACTAAGGGCAAACCTCAGTTAATTTTTATCATCTGTTGACCTGCAACAATCAGGTATAACAGCACATGATGCCTTTACTACCACTGGCAAGAAACTTACATACAGAATCTCTTCAAATTGTGTATATGCAAATACTGCCTTGCAGAACAAACCTGAAACTGTTTATTATAGAGCTGACTACTCAGTTAAACCTAAGGAAGCTGATATGTAACTGATCAAATTACTGATCAAAATGGGGGGGAGAGAACTACAGGGAAATTGATAGCTAAAAAAGAGTAGAGAATTTGGGGGATGTTGTTTATTTTTACAAAACTGAGACTGGACTCTTCATTTCATGTCATTTGCTTGCAGAGTAATTGGCTTTCCACTTTAGGTTTTAAATAAAGCTCAGACTTGAGTTAAGAAATGCCATTTAGAGGCATGCTTGTAAGAGGATCCTTCTAAGACAGACAGAATTACCATAATCCAGAAAATAGGATTTTATGCAGAACCAGTATCTAGACAGTCTTGACATCAATTTAAGATCTTCCAGGTCAAATGAGGAAAGAAAGACATTTACCTCAAAACTCATGACAGTAGGAAGTTCTAGGCTTCTTACATTGAAACCACAGGGGTACCAGCTTATGAACAAAAGCCCCACTTAGAGTTCTTCGAAGTTTGAGAGTGTTTAGATCCAAAAGGAACTGACTACTTTCCCACATATGAAAACTATTACAGAAATTAAACTCTCCCTGGTTTCAGTATGGTAACGTTTATACTAATATAATTAAGAAGGCCCAAAGACCCGGCTGGGATCCCTCGCTGAAACTTAAGAAACTCTAACTTGAAGGTATGCAGTATAAAATGAACAATATAGGGTACAGGAATAGTATGTTATCAGTGAGGATGGAGGGCACATTCCATTCACGGGTTTGCAGGGTTCCCAAAGCCTGGTAAAATCAGCTACATTTTATAAACATCAGATATAGTAAGTGCTTATTTTGTACAGACAGACAGGAGTTTCTAGAAAATGGCTTGTCAATCAAAAGAAAGACAGACAAATAATGAAAATGACTGCAGGCTTTGTGCAGTGGAAGTATGCTCACCAGAGAGCATCAGAAGAGAAATAGCTCAGAAGGCAAAAGAATTGCAGCAGTGCTGATGCTTTGCTTTTAGATGCTATCTTCCATCTAAGGAAAGCATTTTCCAAAAGGTGGGAAAACATCTGAGAAAATGAAGGTGTAGGATCTGATTTAGCCAAGGTCATACCATGAATCAAAGATTTAGGAACAGAAATCCACATCTGCAGCCACTTGATCTGCTCCCCAATGTTTACTTTACTACTTATCTTGTTAAAAGTGCTGTTTTCATATGACGCTTATTTTCCTGTCACTGAGAGAAGCTAATTCTACTTAAACCAAAGCCTACTGGGCTCTCAGTTACACTGAGAGGTGGGTGTTTTGCATGTTGCTGTGTTATGTTTAGTGTGTTGCACTCTGTGATCTGAAACTGTCTTTTGCGCAAGCTGAATTCACATCCATCAGGAAGGTCTGCTTAGCCATTAGTTGTAATATGTGCACACCATATATTCCAGTCATTTGTGGGGGCAGCACAGGCACATTCAGAAACTGCTGATACATCCAACTACTTTCTCACTTTTAATCATCAGGCGCCAGCCTGTGATGGTTTCACTAGCAGTGCAGTGGCACTTGCAGCAACTAAGTCCTTTGTCCTGGACAAAGCACACCACTTACAGCTATTCTCAAATGCAAAACCAAGACTTTCAATGGCAATACACAGAGTGGTTATGAAAGGTCAGAATTGTCCTAGCTGGTGCTTAAAATGATCACTGAAGGCCAAAAGGGCACTAAAGCATTATGCTTTGATTTCTTTCATGTTAGAAAGCTGGCAATGCTCTCTTACCTCTGGGGTGCAGTATCAGTTAAAGTAGATTGGAATCCTCTTACAACACAATAGAGCAGAATAGATGCCCCTTCCAAGAGTTGTTGATTTTGCATTAGTCAAGTTTGACAGGAGCTGCTTTTTATTATTTTTTACATCTATTTTGAGGAGAAAACTGTAATACTATTTACAGTTTCTAAACCTGAAGCACTCAGTTTTCCTGAAGTATGTGTTAGGTTTCCTATAGCCTGGACAGCTAGGGCTAAGTAAAGATACACATGGTAAACAATTAATTCATAAAAGGGGTCTGGACCTTACATTATTGTCCGTTCTTTCCCATATAAACAGTCCCTCAGCTGAATGGAAAACTTAATCAGAAAGGTACAGGATTTACTAGATATAAATATGGACATGATTCTGTCACACTAAAGAACAGTTCTTCCCAAAAGTCAGCCTTACAGTAGTTAAGAGTTTGAGTCACGTTACCAATCTGAATAGAGGAGAGTGCCACCAAGACAGATTACTTGTTAGTAACAAAAAGATTGTGGGGACAGCAGGAAAGGAAAATTAGCCAACACTTAGAGCCATATACAAACATTGTATATTTATGGCTCCAAGTTTAGAAATTTCTCAGGCACTGAATCAACTGTCATCTAAACGGTGCTGACCTGAGGTGAGCTATGCATGTGCCACAGCAGTTAGTATTACTGCTCAGGTAGCTCAAGCTTGAGTTTATGTACCTCTCTGGACTACACTTCAAATCAGAGAACAATTCAGAAAAAGGACAATAAATGGACCAGGAGTACAAATAGCAGGACCAGGAACACACAAGATCTCAGCTGCTTTTTAATTTAGGAACCAAATTCTTAAAAAAACTTATGTTTCTTCCCCCAAGGCTACCTAATTTTGAAATCCTGTTTTTATAATAAATAAATCCTAAACTAGGAGCCCTTCCCATCTTCTTCTCTTCAAAACTAGTGTTTTAAATCTACAAAAATACTCTACCTGCAGCCCTAAGGATGAGTTAACTCAGATTTGAACTCTTTTGCTTGAAGTACTAGTTGGTGTTTAAGTCCCCTACTATTGCTTACCCCTCCCAATCTCTTGTAATCCTGGCAGAATAGTCACATCTCTCAGGGAACTGATCCTAAAGGCTATTTGAGTAAGAGTTTGAAGAACTGCACTTTTAAGGCTCTCCTGTGCTGTCAATTTAGCTTAATTAAACTTGGACAACCTGACTGTACCTACTCCTTCTTCCCAAATCTCTCTCCCAGTCCTAGCCTTAGAACTTCATGATGCAGAGTTGTGTTGTTGTAATCATGAATGATATGACTGAAAAGGGACCTGGAAAGAGATGATACTCAATGACCTTTAGGCAAAGGCATCTTTGTGTGGAATCTGTCACATAGGTCTGCTCTATAGACGTCTCTGTTCAGAACTTTACATAAAGAAAAGAGTAGAGAATTGGAAAAATGATCCAGCTCACTGTTCCTTCTAAAACTACACATTTTCTAGCAGGACCTGTCTGATATAATAGCTTTGAGCTCTGCAGTGTAATAGCGTATCTGTTTGTTACTTTTCATTAGCATACAACAGCACTTGTTATTTCAGGTAGTATTACTCTCCACATGCCTGCAAGCTCAGGAGCTTTTCTTATAAATGTTTCCAGCACATTTACGTTGCTGCAATAAAGTACAAACAATCAGATTGCCCCTCTCCAAATTAGATTTGCAAACATTTCATTATTTAATATTTTTAATGAGAAATTGCTGAGCTAAATGGAATCCCAGATTATGGGTTTTATAAAACTTAATATCACAAAATCTAGCAGACTGTTTCAAAGATATTTTTAATTCCAAATGGAATAACAGTGTGTTAAAGAAGACAAACAGTCCCTGCAGGATTTGCAACCCATGCACTGGATTTTTTTTAAGTACATAGTTTTTGAGGAGTTAAGCTATTTTAATTTTCTAAAACCAGCAAGATACAAAAATTTCTTTCAGTTTTGATTTTCTAAGTAACATAGTTAAAGGAATGTTTTACACCTTCCAGTTTTAAAATGTCATCTGTGCCTAAAATAACTCTAAAGAGTCAATCAGTGGCAATAAAGTTGAAAACTAGGAGAGTAGATGTGACCAACAGAACAGATCCTTTTGCTGGGCTGGAATAAGGTGGATGAGAAATGTAGGGCTCCTATTTAACATTCTTGCTTCATTCTCCTTCTGTTATCTTAGTGTTTTCTCAGCTTAGCCCTTAATTAGTCCTTAGACAAACTCATCTCAAATATGGGCCTCAGGCTGTGATACAGACATAAACACAGCAATAAGCTTTTTGGTTAACCTCTCTACAGGGGAAACAAAGCTTCTCCAGCATGGAGAACAAGGCTCTCCATGGACAGGTAACAGAAAATCTTCTTTGGTGCTACAGCAAAGATTTGTAATTTGACAACTGAATTCTGAATATCTGAATTCTGTCCCTGAGCTCTATGAACTTCTAGGCTACCAGAGCAGAAAATCAGACCATCACCTTGGAGAACTGCTGGGGTCTTGTTACAAAACTGCTTTCACTGCTGAGCATTATAGAACAATGTTAGTATCAAGGAACTATTTAATTTATTTTACTTATTGAAAATGCGCACCCTAGTGGCCCCTTTAAGATTTAAACATTCAGGTCAGCATCTTAGGAACCACTGGAAAAAATTCCTAGCAACACCTCCTGTCACTATGGTAATGTGTTGCAGAAATGCTGAATGGAGACCTGTCACTATATAACAGGATAGCATTTTCTGTAGTTGCAAGACATTTCCTCTCCATAGCTTAAAGGAAATATGTAGTTCTAACTAGAAAAAAAGACTTCTGTAAAATGTAACAGAAAAGGATATACAATAGTGTGTGTGAAAGTGAGAGAGAGGAAGAAAGTATGGAAGAGATTTTTCTGAGGTCCCAGAACTTCTAAGGTCAATGCTTCTGGAAGACTCATGCGATGTGTGGTAGCCCATGGCTGGTTTTTTTAATAGATTTTGGATTTAGAACCCAGAAGAAAGAGATGTTGGGCTTTAATCAGCCATGTGGCCAAGCCTGCTTACAGCATATGCTAATTTAAATGCCTGGATTTCATACAGACAGTTTCTCATTCAGAGTAATGAGATTTTGAAACTATTACAAAGATGTTGCAAATGCTCCACCTGCCCAACCAGCATATATTTTGCCAGTTTTTCTATTGTACACTTATGAACATTTTAATGACTACTTTTTTACAGTGCCAACAAGAGCCATATGCCTTTTTTAGTTGTAAATGACAGCCTTAATTTTCACCTGTGCTTGCTTAAATCCCACAGTGAAGAGGAAAGGATGGAGGGGGAATGGAAATATTTATTCTGGAGAAACTAAGTAACAAAAATTGACAATTAGATGTAGATTACAGTTAGCATTCAGATGTCTTGACAACATCCACTGCACAAAAAAAAAGTATGTGCTGGACTCTACAAGTTAACAGAGCTGAGAAGCAGCCTAAATACCAAATGGCATGAATTTGGATTTAAAGTTCAAAGTGTAGCCATGCTGTGAATGTGTATTAGGGAAAGACTTACTAGGCAAAGAAAGGCAGATAAATTCCACCAATGTTACCTTCTTCTTGCCATCAGGTAAGTCTGAGAGATGTTGTATAGGAGAGCTCAGCCCTTCCTTGTTGAGTTTTTGTTTGTCATGCACACATGGATCCCACATAATGAACATGATGTCTAGTACTCTGAACAGCAATATTATATTAAAACTACCCAGCCTTCACTGTTTAAATGGCACCTCTTCCTTAGTGAAGGACCTTCTCTCACTGAGGTATTCTTCCTTCTCTGACTGAAAAGACCCTGGTTCCCCAGATTCCCTAATCCACTTAGATCCTGGCAGGTCTGCTAGCTTCCCCACCTTCTCTATCGTTGACTTGCAGTCCTGCTTTTCTTCCCTCCCAAGTCTTTAGATGATAAGGCTGCAATTATATTGATCTATGCTGGTGACCCAGCACAGCTACTAGAAGAATGTTGCTCTGTTTCATCAAGTGCAAGCCAACTAAGAAAAGGCAGAAGCTGTAGAAATCAGAGCTTTTCATAAAAACACACTATCAAAGTGAAAAAATGAAATCAACAGAAGAAATCTTATTTAGAGGAATGTAAAAAGTAGTTCTTCAAGGTATAGATGTGAATTCAGTTGGCTGGACTAGTATTTTAAACTAAGTATCAAGTTATTTAGCAACATTGAAGCAGTGTAAGAGCAAGACCTTCAGAAGGAGATTAGAATTAATGGAAAATAAACCTCAGGTGCCCTACATTTCCTTCTTCCTACAGAAGAACCCTCAGAAACTGATGGCTTAGTATATTTTTTGGTGGGCCTTAGAGAGAAATCAGTAGCTTTAGTTGAACATATTGTTCACTTTTGTCCTCATATCAAATTGTCCTTGCTGCTCATATGACCATTTACATACATAAATACAGTAACTATAAAAATATTCTTCACAGCACATGCAGCTGTAATTGTACAAACAGCTGTGGTACTTGCAGGTACAAATACACAAATGCTTTTGCATAAAGAACAAGGATCCATCTTCCAGACGCCATCTAGCCAGCAAGATCACTTTCCCTTGTTTCTAATGTTCTCTCACTGGATATGGCGTACATGTCCTCCCTTTCCTCTTTTGCTTTCATTGCTAAGTTAAATAATAAAAATCATAAATCTCAGTCTGAACTTGACTATACCTCAGGTTTGACAGGACAGCTTCATTTCTGACTTTTCTGCCTACGCCTTAGGGACAGTCTATCCATTATGCTTCTGAGACAGTCTGACTTCTACACTGAGTCAGCAGGATGGCTCTTTTATCAATCAAGTACCTCCAAAGAGCCAATTCACTGTATGGCAGCTTGTGGATCATCTCTGCCTGCGAATGGCCTGCAACAGACCAAAGTGCAGTGGTCATACTGCAAGACAAGTAAAATATAGACCCTTTGCTCTGTTCAGAAAACATAGAGAATGGCTGTAATTAGCCAGCTGAAAATTTCTTTGCTAAGTATGACTGAACGAGGAGGCAGTCCTCAACAGTAATGAAGGACAGAATGACAGAATGACAGAACAACAGTAATGACAGAATGACAGAATGACAGAAATGAAGTACAGGCCAAACAAGATTATAGCGATGACATTAGTTTGCAGAAGAATATCCTACATTTGACAGGCACAGCTTTCTGCTCCCATTAATGATTGTTTGAGCTGCAATATGCTCTTAGATCTAAGCCGTTTCTCAAATCACAAGTGGCATTCATTGTTTCCACATCTCTTGGCATCTCTTGTAGGCTTCTCCTCTCACTATAGAGCTCCCTCAGTTCCCCATGCCTCTGACATCTGAACTGAACCACTTCAGGTGATTCTGCACTGAATGCATTTTAAGACACTAAAGAGATAAATCCACAAAGGAGATGACTGAATGTTTACTAGGTGAGGGTTTATAAGGAGCAGAAGCTACACAAATTTTTCAACTGGTTGTGCCTGCTACAATGATTGCCTCTTTGCTTCCACATTGAAGTTCTGGTCTATACAGTCTTAGAGACAGTCTAAAGAGATCACCTATCTGTCACTGACCTGCATGACAATTAAGGTCAGATAGTACCTTAAGATACTTAATTTCCTAATTAAATTCAGACACATAAGGATGCTGTTATTTATTTATCCTCCACAAAAGACCTCCACTTACAGTATAAGCTTCTTCTAAATTGACTAACAGGTTTTGTTGATATCTAAACTTGGTGAAAGACCTCTTTTTTGTTCCTCAGGAGATCATTTTTTGCAGATACTGGAGCAGGAATTGTTTCGGGGAAGACTGATCTCTTTTTTCTTTTGACTGCAGAAAAGGGCAAATGTATGTGTGATTTATTTAAATTTCTGTACCTTTTCCTGAAAAAAAGAAAAAAATACATTTTATAAAATTATTAAGCAAAGTTATTTTCAAATTAGAGGCTGATAACACTTTTTTAATGTAGTGGAAATTACTTGAATTATATATCCTTTAGGGTCTCTTGGAGCAATTAAGTTTCAGTGTGCAATGTTCCAGCAGACTTTATGTTGCTTTTATTACTCTGCATGACATTCTTTTGCAGACTGCTAGTATCTGTTCTAGGTACCTACTGTTTAATTAAAAGAATAGTAATTAACTATAAAAAGACTCCTATGCATTTTCAGTACTGATCAGAAAGACAAAGAGGAAAAGAGAGACATCTGCACACATAAAACCACCTGTTACCCTGACCATATCTGACAATCTGAAGGTTGGTACCTCAGTCTTCATACCAGGAACACCTGGGAAACCTGAACTATCCCCTTTAGTCATCGAGCATCTTGAATCAGTTTTGAGTGATGTCTGCTAGCTGTCACACAGAGCAGCATGGATGTCCTCAGTCAAAATGAGCAAAGTAATGGAAAGAGAGCCCTAATGGGGAGCACTTGCATGCAAATGACTGTCTGGAGCACAGGGTAACACCAGGACTTATCTTTAAAAACGCGCACTATTTAGTCTGTATAATATGCATGTATATATGGACAATAGCAAAATTATGATTCAGCTGTCACAGTCATTGACTGGATAGCTTGTTACAGTTCAGAGGACTTTATAAAGTCAGTGATGCAATCATCTTTGGCACAACAGATAAAAACATCTCCTGCCTAACTATTATAGCCTGTCAGTAAACAATGCTTCTATTGATCCACTGACTGCAACGCCTTCTGAGTAGTTACAGTCTTCCAAGTTATTGATCTGCAAACCAAATGTTGTCAAAGTGGACTTCGACACAATTGATTGTAGCAAGTGCTGCTTATCAGCTTGAGAGTTATTAGTTTCCTAAGTAGAAGGAGATACTCTTATTTTGCCTATGTCACTCAGAGGCCCTAATCATGCCATTAACTTTTGTTAGAGTAGTTGATTTCTGTTTAAATTTGGCAAGGGCTTGAGAGGGTGTTCAATGTAGAAACAGGAGACACGTCTGCTCTGCCTTGCTGCATCTCACTCTGCTGACTCATTTCCATCCTTTATACCTTCATTTGTAAACTAAGTACAAACATCCCAAGATTTTTAAAACCAAAGGGACCGTTGCATTAAGCCCAGTGATTTGTGTTTGACTAAGCCTATCTTCCACATAATTAATTATATAATTTTATTCATCATCCTCTAAGATCTATGGGTGAAAAATGCTATATAAGAGCTATTGTGATTATAGAAAAATTCTATTAAATCAAGAAAGGAAGAATTGAACTGAAAGTCCTTGCTGATGTCATCTCTCTTAACTCACTAACATTTTATTTTAATTCCTCCAGAGTTAAATGTCTTTTTGAATATAGAGGTATATAGGATTTGGGTCCTGATGGAGGTGTATGGCCAACGCAGTAATGCAAATATTTAAAAACTATGTTTATAATAATTTGAATTATTACAAATTGAATAGCAGATAGTAATTTTTCAGATATTCTCATCCTGTTCCATCAGATTCTCCAGAACATTTGAAGAATTTTTTTCAAATATTCACTTTACTGTTGATCTAGTATTAGTAAACAACAAAATGTTTATTTTCATCATTTCTTATTCCCATCTTTAATGAAATTCCCATCTTATTCTCATCTTATTCCCATCTTTAATGAAAAATGGTCCCCATTTTCTTCTAGAAGGTCTAAAGGTCAGTTTGACATCCAATTATATCACCAAGTCTATGAAGCCCATTTCCAAGCTCTGCTTCTGAAATTTTCTCCCGTGTGATTCATTTTACAGCAATAAATGTTCCATATAGCTATAAACCTAGTGAATTAGTTGCTGTTTATTTTCTCTTATTTATCTCCCTTGAAAAATGTTGATGGAATAGTCATGCTCTAAGAGGTGGTCTAGAATCTCTATAATATCTTTAAGACTAATTCATTTTATTATGTCTTTAGTTTGAAACTAGCTAAGATCCAGATTCTTCCATCCTGCACCATGAATGCCATTGGAGTCATATATCCTAATAAAATAGTGTTTAGTTGGGAGCTAACTAGAGGAACAGAAAGTTCATTGAAAGTTTTTTCAGCTTGTGCTGTAACTTCAGAAGTTTTTAACTGAGACACCTGCATTTCGATAGCAACTTCTTTCAACCTTTTTTTCTGCAGGAGAGAGCCAGAGGAGAAGGAGAGAGAACAACAAAATATTGAATTTAAAGTTATGCATGCCTTATATCTCCCTATTTTTTATACTTCAGAGGTAATAAGCAAACTTACAGATTGGCAAGATTTAAAGCATCAGTAATAGATTGTAATGTTCTATGAGGATGTCTTAATACTCTATTATAGGTGATAAATTTTCTTTGTGCTACTTAAAATTAGCAGTTTTATATCTAGTCAGGTCACACAATGATTTAGCAAACTCAGATAGAATACAATAGCACCTAGAAATTAATCCTACTAAATAAATCAATGAACATTTATTATAGATTATATTACTATTAATGTAGCTTATTAAATAGAAAGAAACAAAAAAAACCCAAGAAAAGCTATTGAAATATATAAATAAAAGCTGATAAGTGTAAACCACTCCTCAGAGTTTCTTTAATTATCTCAAGTTGAGACTGATGAAAGAGGATCTGAGAAATTCCAAAAAGCAGCTCAAGCAATAAAGACTATGGAACACTTTGTAAATGATTCAAACAATCATTTAGTCAGGTCCTGACTCCCAGTCCTTATCTCTCACTGCCTGTGCCTTCAGGGGCTGGATGGGATGTTCACTGTTTACCACCTTGGGGCAGGGGGGGAGGAAATGTTGTATATCACTCATTAAAAGCAAACAACTTCAAATAACCAAGCAACACTGCCAGACTCTTTAGCATTATCTATATACAGGAGCCAAGGCTTTTGTATAGTGTCATTGATTTCAGTGGAACTAAGCCAATTTACACTGAGGATTTGGTCTGATATGGCTTTTATAAAGCTAGCAAAGAAAAAATGAAAAGTTTCCACTAGCCAGCTCCAGATTATCTTCCCCGATCACTATGGAAGAAAGGAATATACATTTCTTTCCATGCTGTCTCTGTAACTGCATTGTCAATCAATCTGTAGAAGATGCTAATGATGCCATAATCCTTGCATTTGGTAAAATAACCTCACTCTAGTTACGATGAAAGAGACAACACTGGTGGAAAAACCTAATAATAAGCTGTTGTCTCCAGTCAAGTTTGAGTGTTTAGTTTGCACTGCAGCTCAGCATGCCAAGGGTGTGTATTATTAGAAATTGCTCATATGGTCTGTATTCCCACCTGTGAATGTCTGGTGGGACTTCCTGATCACAGCGTTGTCTTAGTTTAGGATGAGATCTTCAGCACCAACGATTCAGTGTTGTTTTCAGTAAATAATCATCAGAACCTGAGCTTACTCCTGCCCTTTGCATCTGTGTCTCTTTTCCCTAAAGATGTAAGATCTCTCACACACCAGACATCTCCACTCTTAGTACTGAAACAAGCTTGTAATGCTAGCAGGCGTGGCAGCTTCTTGGTTCATTGTTGACAAGGTTGTTATCCTAAGTCAAGTGTTGGGAATGAGTCACTTCACAATTAAATAAAATATTTACATATCTCTTTAACTATATTGCTTTCATTTATGTTATACCTGCTGCTTTGTTTTGGTCCTTGTAGCTCTATGCTATAGAACTAAAAACCACCAGAAAGACACTCTCCTCAGACCTCAAACTCAGAAATTAAAAATACATGGTAGAAGCAGCTGAATGCATTTATTTTGTACTACAGGTCAAGGTAATTTATTTGCATTCATTTTTCAGTATTACTGAAGCTTTGCCCACTCCTCTTTTCAGAGCTTTCTTTGTCTCCTTTGAAATTCAGTGACTACTCTCATATTGCCTCAAGTGCTTGGAAAAATCTCACTTCCCATGTGGAAAGATTCTCCCTGTCTCTCTCAAAATACACCTTAAATCTTACCTCTTTTCCCCAGAGTGACAGGAAAAGAGCCATTTATATTCTGGTTTGCAAAGGGCAACTAGCTTTTAGGAGAGAAGAGACTGCCATTTCCACACAAACCTGACTCCTCAGGAGAACTGTATTGTTTACTCAGTTTCACACGTTGCAGTTGGAAGGAGTCATAGTAAGGATATTAGCATTGGTTAAAATATTTCTTTTCTGCCCTATATATTTCTCAATAATGTGTAAGACTTTCACTGCACAGCCTGTGTAAACGCAGGGTAGCTGCAATCATAAAGATAAATACACACACTGTGGTGCCTCTTTGAAGCTCTCCAGTTTCTGTTATTATTGTTCTTCTCTTCAGCCACGTATACCTCCTTGTTTCAAGTCTGCAGGAAACAACACTTAACCTCATGGAAGGATTCTGTATTGCATCTCCTGTTTCGAAGTGGAAGGCTATAGTAGCTCTTTAGTTTCAGGTCCGGCAGTCAGTTTCCCTCTGGCAGGCTGACAGCATTCTTTCCATCTGGAACCTTCAGAGCTTAATAATTTCTGAATCTCACATTCATTTCCAATATGCCTATCCATATCTCAATACATTTTTTGTTTTACTCCTTCTGTTTACAATAAAAATGCACATAAAGCTTCAGTAAATATATTAACAACATGGTATGTGGAGCACATTATACCATAAAATCACAGCAATCAGATTAGAAAATAATTTTTATGTTAAATAGGAAGAAAAAGGAGAAGCAAAGCAGGAAGGAGTATAGAGTAGAATAAAATAAGAGGAAGAGGAGGAGAAAATGCTTCAGTTATGAATGCAAGACAAAAGCAGTAATGTCTATAATTAAATTATTCTTCCATTAACTTGTCATCTATACAGTGTTTTCTCATATAAAGTTGTTTCACTTAATGTTGTGATCTCTTCTTCCAGGCTTTTTTCTGATTTTCAATATCTTATTATTTTCCACTCACAATGCTTATAGATATCCATGCTGGATATTGACATGACATCCGTTACACCTTTTTTAAACTTGAAACAACCTCCCTCTTTTCTTCCAGAGCTCTCACTTCATTCTTCACATTCTTGCTGCAAGAGTCTCTTACTCTCCTATCTAACAACCTAAGACTCTCCAAAGACTCCCTTCTGACTGCTCTGTTTGTAACATAGGCCTTGATCCAACAAAGTAAAATAAATACCGTCTATCATGAATAAGTGAAAGTACATGGAGTCAAATATGTACATTGGTTTCCACTGAATCAGACCTTACAGTACTGTGTGAATAATCAGGATGTTATTGCATAGATATTTGTATTCTTCTCCAAAATTCAAATGCACAAATTGCACATGACTTTTCTTCTGAAAATCTGACCCTAATCTCAAGTGTATATTTCAAAGTTCAGTTTATCAGATTTCCGTAACAGAATGTGGTACTTATTATTGGTAGTGTCATTCTGCAGGTATTTTTGTTCTCATGAATCTCTAGTTCTCAATTTTGCACTGAGGTATTTAAAAGAGATGAGTTAAAATGTGAAAATTACTTTCATTATTAGGACTCATAAAAACTAGCAGTTTGAAACAACTAACATATTTTTCCTGTTGCTCCTAAAATATTTTCTTTTTAACTATATATTCTAATTACATGTCCAACAGATGCATTCAACTAAGTCCATATTCTCCTGTTCAGACTTCAACCAAATAATGAAATCTTTATTATGCTAGTAAGAAATGAAGAATTGTACTTAAAAACAATGCCAGTCCTATATATTTACTAATTCTTTATTAGCACAGATCAACTATTGAGATAGTCCCAAAATAACAGTGACAGTTAATCTCTTAAACATAGTTTACAGTGCAGTGGAGATCTGTATCGTTCCACTGGAAAGAGCAGGAATGCAAAGTAGCCCTTTTCACCCTCAGCTACAAAAAGGCTGCAATTCTACTTGGCATTTTCATGAGCTGCCCAAGGCAGGGAGAACTCCTGAGCCATTCTTTCTTCTGCTCATGTGTAAAAGAGAACCTAGCTCCAAGCAAGCACCTGAAGATTTGGTTCCCTAAGAAAGGTACTTTGCCTTCATTACAACCGGTAGAAAGAAACAACTTCCAGTCGTCTTTTGACTCTCAAGAAAATTATTAAATAGGTCAACTTTTAAAAGAAAATCAATTGTGTCTTTGAAATGAAATAACAAATATAATAAAAAGTTAGACATTCCTTAAAAAAGTCCTATTTTTTCCTAAAAGCATATGTGGTTTTGCTCTGATAAAGTTCAGTCCTTCTCATCTGCAAAAAAGCAAGTCACCTAAGACTCAAGAGAAGCTTGTAACTGTACAGAGGAAGCTATGTCTACGAATACTGAGTATTAATCTTAGATCTAATCCTATAGAATAGTCTATTAGTATCAAGCAGGATGTTTAAATACTTTCCAATTTCCCTCTTAACAGGATTATCTATCAAGATTACATTTTATCTCTTTCATTATTCACTCTGGTGATGAAACTGTCTTCCTCTCCTATCACAAATGACCTGCAAATATCCGGGCTGGTCAGCGGTGATCAACAGTAATTCATTTCATTGTGTGCAGATGGCAGCAGTGTCTGGAAGCAGAAATTTCACTGCAAACTCTCCTGAGAATAGCATATTAAAATGTTGCCTTTGTGAAGGACTGATGTGGATGTGGTAGGCCACTTACCATTTAAATAAATGTTGACATACTTAAAGGTTTTAAATATATCAACATTTAATTTACAAAACGACAGGGGAGTGTGTAATATGTATACACTGGTACTATAACACACCATGGCTGTGAAAAATAAAAAGCAGCAGTTGATGTCCCATCTGTAGAAACAACATGTTATTTCTGTAGCTGCTCCTTGTGCATTGTGCTATTTTTCTAAACACCTTAACCATGAAAATCTGTAGGATACACTTAATATATTCAAAACACAGAAATGCTTCCCCACCCTGCTGTCATAGTGTCATGGTATCCAGAGGGAAGGCATCAGGCAAAGAATAACCTTATTCAAGAACATTAGCATTTTGTAATAAACAGTTAAAAAATAAAGAGGAAAATGAAATTGACACTTCTGAAGTGCAAACATGACAAATGGGAGAGGTGCCATATTCAAACGCTACTGTTGCAAGAAAAAGTGAGTACAAGTATTTGCTTGAGTATGTTATAGCCCAGAATAGTCTCTATGTTCTTTCACTGAATTTTCTTCAGTACAGTGTAGAACCCATTTAAATAAATGGAAAATGGTATTTTAATTTTTTTTAAAAAAAAAGACAAACAAGAGTCATTACTGTAGTCAATCTGGAGCTGGTGGAAGGCCGGGACTTACGTAAAGTTGATAAGGGGGATTCAGACCGGAATGTGGAACGTCTAAACAAAATTATTGTCCTTGGGAGTAAAGCACATCCTGGAGAAATATGTAAGCTAATTAAGATGTTTTGGGAACCATCTGAAACTACTAGTAGAAGTGTGATAAGAAGCACCCTGTTGTGGTTTAACCCCAGCTGGCAACTAAGCACCACCCAGCCGCTCGCTCACTCCCCCCTGGTGGGATGGGGGAGAGAATCAGAAGAGTAAAAGTGAGAAAACTCGAGGGTTGAGATAAAGACAGTTTAATAGGTAAAGCAAAAGCCGCGCACGCAAGCAAAGCAAAGCAAGGCATTCCTTCACTCCTTCCCATGGGCAGGCAGGGGTTCAGCCATCTCCAGGACAGCAGGGCTCCAGCACGCGTAACGATTACTTGGGAAGACAAACGCCATCACTCTGAACGTTCCCTCCTTCCTTCTTCTTCCCCAGCTTTATATACTGAGCATGACGCCATATGGTATGGAATAGCCCTTTGGGCAGTTTGGATCAGCTGTCCTGGCTGTGCCCCCTCCCAGCTTCTTGTGCACCTGGCAGAGCAGGGGAAGCTGAGAAGTCCTTGACTAGTGCAAACATTACTTAGTGACAACTAAAACATCCCTGTGTTATCAAGACTGTTTCCAGCACAAATCCAAAACAGCCCCATACTAGCTACTATAAAGAAAATTAACTCTATCCCAGCCAAAACCAGCACACACCCTCACGCGAACTATCCTCATTATAATACTAAAAGTCACAGCGCTCGAGCTGGAGACCCCGGCCCAAGCAGAGACCCCTCACCTTTGAGCGTGCGCAGAATATTAAAGTAGCACTGTAGCTTTACGTTGAAATAAGAGAAATGTAGACCAATAGAAAACTGCCTTGTGTAATTACTTATGCATATGCATAACTAGACTGTATAAATACTGCACCTGTATGAATGAGCTAGGTGTTAGCTTTGTGGAGCTACCATCTAGCACCCGGTCTTGCACAAAACTTGAAATAAACTGATATCTTGGCTCTGTGTGCGTATTGGGTGTTGCACACCGGGTAACGAACTCCGTTTGTGAGACAACATTTTGGCGACCCAGATGGGACTGCTGTAAGGCCTTGCCTGGATCGTCTTGCTGTCCTGATGGGAAGTGGCGGTCCAAACGGAATCCAGCGCGCACCAACCTGTTGTTCAGGGACTCCCTTCGGCCTCCCTTCTGCGGTCGGGTGGTAAGTGACACAACGGTGCAACGCGAATTTAACGAGATATCTTCAGGGGACTGCAGAGGAGGAAATCTCAGTGAGTGGGAAATCTGGTTCTGGGCTCTGCATAAGATGCATCAGGAAAGATACGCGGCAGTAGCATCTGGTTTATGTTTTCGGTACCGATCTGTTTAACGAAGGGAGACGTCCCTCATTCTGGTTTCTGTTTCATTATCAGTTTCTGTTTTGAAATTGCTCTGCGTAAGACGCCCATAAAGGACCGCAGCAGGAGCTTATTTAGACTTCTGTATGTAGACGCTTCGGTTGCTGAGTACATGAAGTCCTGGTTAACAAAGTTTTTCCTAGGAAATAATATGGGTTTAAATCCCTCTACCGAGATGATACCTTCCTGCACTCCTTTAGGATGCATCCTGATGAACTGGCAAAAGTTTGGAGGGGATTCCCTAACTAAAGAAAAACTCTGTAAATATTGTAATCAGTGGTGGTCAATGTATAAATTAGGTGATGATGAAAAATGGCCTGAAAATGAAACTGTATTGGAATTGCAATTGATGCTTTTCTGTAGGAGGATGGATAAATGGGATGAAGTACCGTATGTTGATTTGTTCTTTACATTGCGGAATAATCATGAAATCAGAAAGAAATGTAAACTGTTAAATAATGATCCTGATGGTATATATGTTTTGGCGGAAAACGGGTTAGAAAAAACCAGAAAAATATGTTGTTCTGCATGTGATATTGGAAAAGAATGTATCAGAAATAATGAAGAACCAGAGGATGTTCAATTATTAGTACCAAGAACTAAGCAGGAAGAGTTAAACAATGAAACTGAGTCTGATGGAGTAGGGGAACAGTCCACTCAGAGGGACTCTTCACCAATTTCCAGAATGACTCGAGCTCGTGCACCTGCAATACAGGCACCACTCCAACAGGCAATTGGAGTGGAAGGCCTACCAGTGTTTGTGCATGTACCATTTACTACTTCAGACCTTTTAAATTGGAAGCAATCAGTTGGATCCTATCAATCAGGAAAACCCAGACAAAATGTATCAATTAGGGGACGCAATTATATGTAATCATAACCCTACATGGGGAGACATGCAGATGCTGTTAGGCACTCTTTTTACTCCAGAAGAAAGGCGGTTGGTAATGGAAAAAGCTGAACAGGAAAATCAAAGGTGGAATGCCAATGATGATCCTGCTAGGTTTATGCCTAAAAATGATCCTGAATGGGATCCTAATACCAGTGTAGGAAGGGCTACGATTAAACAATACCAACCATTGATTTTATATGGGATACAACATGGGGTCCCGAGACCTAAAAATCTAGCAAAATTGTATTATATTAAACAAGAAAATAATGAGACCCCCTCAGCATTCTATGAGAGATTGTGCGAAACAGCTAGAAAGTGGACTGACTTGAATCCAGAGGAAGAGACTAATCAGAAAATGTTTAATATGTTGTTTATCGGACAATCTGCCCCAGATATAAGGAAAAAACTACAAAAAGTGGATGGAGCAGGAGGAATGTCTATATCCCAACTGATAGAAATAGCTTATAAGGTGTATAATAATTAGGATGAAACAGAGAAAAGGGAAAAACAAAAGGAAAAATTAAAGGACAGGAAGCTGCAGGCTACATTACTGGCCGCAGCAATTGCAGGGAATTCGGCAAAAAGCAGAGGAAGGGGTCGAGGGGTCGATATTATCAAGGAAATGACAGAGGCAGAGGTAGGAGCCGGGGTAGGAACCCTTGGTCTATCCCTGTTGCAAGTCATCTGTTAGGATCAAATCAGTGTGCATACTGTAGGGAAGATGGACATTGGAAAAATGAATGCCCGAAGAAGAAATCGATTACCCAAGGGGGGGTCTACACAGGAGGCTGATCTAATCATGTTGGGAACCTCAGATTCGGATTGATGGGGACTGGGGGAGAACATTGAAGTTTCCCTAGCTGACCCCCTGGTTCCGGTTCAGCTGGGGAATGAAATTATAGATTTTCTGATAGACACGGGGGCCACCCATTCTGTAGTGACTAGCTGTAAGGGACCTTTAAGTAATATTTATATGCCTGTTGTTGGGGTCATGGGAAAGCGAACTTTGAAACCATTTTTGAAACCGATAGAATGTAAGATTGGAGGGAAAGTGGTATCTCATTAGTTTCTCTATATGCCAGAGTGCCCCATTCCTCTTCTAGGGCAAGATTTACTTTGTAAATTAAGAGCACAAATAACCTTTTCTGATAAATCAGTACAGTTACATCTACCAAAAGAAAGTGCCTGGAAAGCACAATTTTGTTTATTGACTGCAAAGCAACGGGAGAATGTCAACATCCCAGAGGAGATCCTGGACGCTGTGATACCTACAGTATGGGCAACCAAGGGACTGGGAAGAGAGAAAAATGCTGTACCGGTAAAAATAGAATTGAAGTCTGGAGCACAACCAGTAAGAAAAAGACAATATCCTGTTATGTTGGAAGCCAGAATAGGTTTGGAACCGTTGATAAACAACTTTATTCATGATGGACTATTAAGAGAATGTCAATCTGAATATAATACTCCAATTTTGCTGGTCAGGAAGCCCCGAACACAGGAGTAACAGTTGGTACAGGATTTAAGAGAAATTAACCAGATTACAGTTGATGTGCATCCGGTAGTTCCAAATTCATACACTCTGTTATCATCAATACCTGAGAATAATGTTTATTTTACAGTACTGGATCTGAAGGATGTTTTCTTTTGTATACCTCTGGAAGAAGAAAGTCAGAAATTGTTCGTGTTCGAATGGGAAAGTCCAATCACCGGAAGAAAAGTCCAACTCTGCTGGACCATGCTACCCCAGGGATTTAAGAACAGCCCTATCCTGTTCGGTAACGTACTAGCTAAAGAACTAGAAGACTGGCAAGGTGAGCATCCTTCTGTTACTTTACTACAGTATGTAGATGATATATTAATAGGGACCGCCTCAGAACAAGAATGCAAAAGAGCCACTATCAATCTATTAAACTTCTTGGGACTTGCTGGATACAGGGTATCACAAAAGAAATCCCAGATTGTGCAAACAACTGTGGAATACCTGGGTTTTGAAGTTTCACAGGGCAAAAGACCTGTCAATACATCAGCACAAAAGGCTGAGATCATTGCAGTAACCAGAGCACTGGAATTGTCTGAAAACATGAGAGTGAACAGACTCAAATACAGACTCAAAATATGCCTTTGGAGTGATACATGCCCATGGAGCCATATGGAAAGAAAGAGGACTGTTATCTTCCCAAGGAACTCCAATTAAACATGGAAAAGCAATTTTAGAGTTGTTACAGGCCGTTCTCAAGACAAAGGAAGTGTCTGTAATACACTGTAAAGCCCATCAGAAAGGACAAACAGATATAATTAGTGGAAATCGAAAAGCTGATGAGACAGCAAAAAGGGCAGCTTTGACAGGTGGGGGCTTTAAGTCCGACCGGAAGAATTTTACTGGATCCTCCAATATATTTGGAAAAGGACAATCAATTAGCAAAACTTCTAAACTGTACCAAAACCCAGGATGGATGGTGGATGACTGATACCGGACAAATAATAGTCACTGCCCCACTAATGAGGGAATTAATAAAAAGGACTCATCAAGAAACCCATATGGGAGCAGATGCAGTAATAGCAGACGTCAGACGATATGCCATAGGACCAAGAATGCAAAAACTGGCTAATGCTATTGTAAAGCAATGCTCGATATGTTCCAAGAACAATCCAAAGATACAGAAAAGACCTCCTCCGGGACAGGTTAAAAGGGGAGAACTCCAGGGGAGTATTGGCAAATAGATTTCTCTGAGTTACCTAGGTGTAATAAATTTAAATACTTATTGGTATTAGCAGATACCTTTTTCTGGATGGCCGGAAGCTTTCCCATGCCGAAACAACAAAGCTAGAGAGGTAGTCAGAGTACTGTTGAAAGAAAGAATTCCTAGATTTGGTATCCCTGAAGGAATAGCCTCAGATAACGGGCCCCATTTTATTGCTAAAATTGTACAGGAAGTTGCTAAGTTTTTACAATTTGATTGGAATTTACATACTCCTTGGAGACCACAATCCAGCGGGAAAGTAGAGTGGATGAATCAAACTTTAAAGAGACAAATTTTGAAATTATGCCAGGAAACTCAAATTAAATGGATAGAAGTTCTACCTATAGCATTGCTAAGAGTCAAGATTACTCCTAGAGTTAGGGAGGGGGTTAGTCCTTTTGAAATTCTGTATGGTAAACCATATCCTGTAAATAAATTAACAGGAAAGAGTGATCAAATGCATGTCAGTGAAGACCAAATGCTAACCGAATATCTGCTGTCATTAGTGCGTACTTTGTCTTCCCTTCACAGGTACCTGAATGAGAGAACACCTGTTCCACTAGACACTCCAGTGCATACCTTTCAACCAGGAGACCAAGTCTACGTCCGAACCTGGAAAGATGAACCTCTGAAAGAACGTCGGAAGGGACCATATTTGGTATTGCTAATTAGTCCCACAGCTATCAAAGTAAAAGGAATAGATTCTTGGATTCACTACATGTGGGTGAAAACCTCCCCTCCGGAAGAGCGGACATCGAGAGAAACAGCACCGTTGAAATTGAAGCTGAAATGAACTGCACTTGGACTCAGATAGAATCCATAGTCCATATAGATTGTGTTCAAAGGGAATTATTTCTGTATTTTCTTATAATATTGGGAACAATAATATTATTAACATATCTTTGTAAATATACTGAATTCCTTAAGGTAGACAGTGAAGGAAATAGAGGGAATGATATCCCTCTTCTGCCTAATGATATTTCTATGCAAAATAGAATGGCCTTAGACATGCTCCTGACTTCACAAGGAGGAGTCTGTACAACATTAAACACTAGTTGTTGTGTTTATGTTGACCAGAGTGGACGAATCTCAACTGATCTAAATGAAATTTGTCAACAAACTAAAATTTTACATGAAATTCAAAAGGATGATGCTTCCTTAGGATTTGAAGAGACCTGGAGATGGCTGACCTCTTGGTTCCCTGATTTAAGACCGTGGGTAAAGAAGTTGCTGGGCATAATACTGATTGGACTAAGCATCTTCGTATGTCTATATGTGTTACTACAATGCACCTGCAGATGTTGCTTAGCATTCGCTAAACAACCTGAGGAAAAAGTGAGACTTATCTAAAAAATATATTCTTAGATAGTCTCAAAGGGGGGAATTGTAGTCAATCAGGAGCTGGTGGAAGGCCGGGAGTTACATAAAGTTGATAAGGGGGATTCAGACCGAGCTACCACCTAGCACCCGGTCTTGCGCAAAACTTGAAATAAACTGATATCTCGGCTCTGTGTGCGTATTGGGTGTTGCACGCTGGGTAACGAACTCCGTTTGTGAGACAACATTACTAATGACAATAGATCTTGCTGGCTACCATGTATCTCACTAGGGTCAGATATATCTGTAGATAAAACACTAACTGTAAACAAAGGCAAAATGGGGTACTAAGAGGATGACTTTAGTGTTCACAAAATCCTCTGAACAAGACCCTGACAATTAAAATTATCTTCCTGTTTGTGAGGAATATCTGACTGCTGTAAATGTATTCTAGTGGTAATTCTAACAGCACATTTTTAACACAGGAACTTGCAAGTCAGACTGATTTCCTGAACCCTTCACAAAAGATTGGGTGTGTCTGTTCAGAAGAGTGCAAACTTAAATTGTAATAAATAATTAGCAGCACATCTTGAGAACAGAAAATCCTCTTTTCAAGTGATACAGTAGTTTTCTAAGTCTTATTGTCAGAAGGGATAAGAAACCATTAGAGAAACCAGACCAATAAACCCAAGCCATTCATTGCTACAGAAAGTTTCTGACTTTTCTATCTAAATCTGACAGAAATTAAGTTGTTTGTGAGTGTAACATAGCCTTACAACAATTTCCTGGGAATTGTGAAATATGAATACTACTTTGTACAGAATGCCATCGTAGGGAGCAATTCCATCTCAATAACCCCAGTACATTTCTCTGCTTCCACATGCTTGGAAATTTTTCAGTTGACCAACTGTCTACAATTTTTCTCTTAAGATCTTCAGATTGGATCATTATGTGTTTTTCCTTTAGATTTTCAAATTTTGCTCTAAAAACTTGGAGGTCTTGAGTTATATTCCCTTCAGAATCCTATTCAAGCAGTTCCTTGCTTTTACTATTTGTCATTAGTTGAAAATATGCCTCAGAAGTTCCTGTCTGTGCTTGCTTTTCACATTTAACAATCAATTCTGTAATTGCATTATCATTTTCTGAAATGTAGATGGTGCCTTACACAAATGTAATGGAACTCCCAATGACCACAGATCCAAGAAGCCACTTGAAAACCTAACAATTGTCAGTTTTCCTGTTTCAGCCATTTTTTTCCATTTTACTCAGTACTCAGCAAACATAAACAACTAGATGATGTTACAAAAAGAACTTCCATTCTGCATGTGCTTACAATGATTAAGATTATAGGATTCCTTTTGAAATAGATTCAGAATACACAGCTGTTGTTCATTTTTAAAACAGTATTTCTTCCAGTGTTTCTCTTCTTCACCTCATTCACCTTCTGTAAAGCCAGTCTAAGGAATTTTGAGGGAAGCATTTAGTTTTAGCAAATTGTCCTGGTTTCAGCTGGGATAGAGTTAATTTTCTTCCTAGTAGCTGCTATAGTGCGGTGCTTTGGATTTTAGTATGAGAATAATGTTGATAACACGCTGATGTTTTGGCTGTTGCTAAGCGGTATTTACATTGGTCAAGGACTTCTTTTCTTCAGCTCCCCATGCTCTGCCAGGGGCACAAGAAATGGGAGGGGGCACAGCCAGGATAGTTGACCCACACTGCCCAAAGGGCTATTCCATACCATATGGGGTCATGCCCAGTATAGAAACTGGGGGAGTTGGCCGGGGGGTAGCGATCGCTGCTCGGGGACTGGCTGGGCGTCGGTCAGCGGGTGGTGAGCGGTTGTATAATTTTTTTTTTTTTCCTTCTTTTTTTCCCTCCCTTGGGTTTTGTTCCTCTCTCTCTCTCGTTGTTTTCCTTCTCATTATAATTCATTATTATTATTATTTTGTTCCAATTTTAAACTGTTCTTATCTCAACCCACGAGTTTTCTTACTTTTGCTCTTCTGATTCTCTCCCCCATCCCACCGGGGGGGAGTGAGCAAGCAGCTGCGTGGTGCTTAGCTGCCGGCTGGGGCTAAACCATGACAGTCCTTTCTGGCGCCCAACGTGGGGCACGAAGGGTTTGAGATAATAACAGATTAACCAGAGCATATTAAGGAATTTAGATCTGTTAGTAGTTGTGGGACGTGATATTGATCCATCTGTTCTTAGCATTGGTTTACCTGATCTGCACCATGCTCATTTTTTTGCTGTACATGTTAAAGATCGGTGTTGGTTTTTGCAGTTTGCTGTGCTCTGCTTTAATTGGTGATGTTTTGCCTGTGAGATTTGTTATTAAAACAGTGACCTTGGGTTTATTTTGGTATCTAAGTGCTGTACTGAAACCGTTATTGTATGTCGGGTACCACCTTATGGAGACAATTCGCAATTATATCTCTGCCTCAGAGGTTTTTTATGGAGGAAATGCAGAATGGCACCTTCACTACTTTCTTCTACAATGCTTCCTCCTTCATTGCAATAACTTTTCAGTATTTTGAACAACCTTGGGTAGTTAAGATACTTCTATTGGTATTGCTTGGGAATGATGTTTCGATTTTGTCCAAGGTTAGTAAGCAATTTAAGAATATCATCCAGAGATCTGCCCCAAGGCCGGATAGTTATGAGTGGCAGGGTGTGTGTGGGATAGCATGGGCAAATGCCTAGGACAGTGGGCACCTCCAGTGTTTTGGAACTTCACCCCTGAACAAGTGCAGAATCCTGAAAAATTAGTAGACTATTTGGAAAAAGTATGTTGTCACCCTGACAATTCTAGGGAGACACAAATCACTGCAATGTGCTGGGGCCTGGCCCATGCCTACCGAGCCCTGTTCAACACTATTCAGAACCCTCAAGGATGTGGTGACAAAATGACAGGCACTGCGGCTGCTCCAGCCCCGCCTGCAACAGGCACTGCAGCCGCAGCTGCTCCGGACAACTCTGTTACAAGCACTGCGGTTCAAACAGGGAACGAACCCGTGTCAGTATCAGTCGCCCCTATACACAAGAAGAAATCCTGGAAGCGAAAGTCAGCTCGTTTAGAAAGGGAAGATGAAAAAGCAGGGCCATCACAGGGAGAGGAAGAGGAAGAACTCGTAAATGAGACAGAAACCACCCGATCCCTATCCCTGAGTGAGCTGCGAGATATGCAAAAAGATTTCAGCCGTCGCCCAGGCAAGCACATTGTCACCTGGCTGCTCCAGTGCTGGGATAGTGGGGCCAGTAGCCTGGAATTAGAGGGTAAGGAAGCCAAACAGCTGGGATCCCTTTCTAGGGAAGGGGGCATTGACAAAGTGATTGGAAAAGGGGCACCAGCCCTCAGCCTCTGGAGGCGACTCCTGTCAGGTGTGAAGGAAAGATATCCCTTCAAGGAAGATGTTGTATATCGCCCCGGGAAATGGACCACCATGGAGAGAGGTATCCAGTACCTGAGGGAATTAGCTGTGCTGGAGGTGATTTATGGTGACCTGGACGACGTGCGGTCACCCACAGATCCAGATGAAGTCCAGTGCACAAGACCTATGTGGCGGAAGTTGGTACGAAACGCACCACCGTCGTGTGCCAACTCATTGGCAATACTGACCTGGAAAGATGGAGACGGTCCAACAGTGAATGAAGCTGCTAGTAACCTCCGGGAATATGAAGAAAGTCTCTCTTCCTCCCTTGTCTCAGCTGTGGAGAAACTGTCCCGGGAGTTCCAACGGTTCAAAGAAGATATGTCCTACTCCCCACCTATACGGACCAGTGTCTCAGCTATTAGGAGTCAGCGTTCTTCTGCTCAAGAGAGAGGATATAGAGGGTGCACACCACGGGCCACCCTGTGGTTTTACCTGCGTGACCACGGAGAGGACATGAGGAAGTGGGATGGAAAACCTACCTCGACCCTAGAGACACGGGTACGTGAGTTGCAAGGAAAAACAATCACCAAAGGGGGTTCTTCCAGGAAAACTGCTGCTCCGGTTTCCAGTGGACAGTTCCCCAGACAGAGTAGAAGGGCTGATCGTACTCCTGATTTTAATGAAGAAACTCCTGACTCGTATATACAAGAAATGGGTAATGAATACTATGACCAGGATTAGGGGGGCCCTGCCTCCAGCCAGGTGGAGGAAAGGGACAACCGGGTTTACTGGACTGTGTGGATTCGATGGCCTGGCACATCAGACCCACAGGAGTATAAGGCTCTAGTGGACACCAGTGCACAGTGCACCCTAATGCCATCAAGCTATACAGGGGCAGAACCCATCTGTATTTCTGGAGTGACAGGGGGATCCCAACAGCTGACTGTATTGGAGGCCAAAGTGAGCCTAACAGGGAATAAGTGGCAAAAGCCCCCCATTGTGCCTGGCCCAGAGGCTCCGTGCATCCTTGGCACAGACTACCTCAGGAGAGGGTATTTCAAGGACCCAAAAGGGTACCGGTGGGCTTTTGGTATAGCTGCCTTGGAGACGGAGGAAATTAAACAGCTGTCTACCCTGCCCGGTCTCTCAGAGGACCCTTCTGTTGTGGGGTTGCTGAGGGTTGAAGAACAACAGGTGCCAATTGCTACCACAGCGGTGCACCGGAGGCAATATCGCACCAACCGAGACTCCCTGATTCCCATCCATAAGCTGATTCATGGACTGGAGAGCCAAGGAGTGATCAGCAAGACTCGCTCACCCTTCAACAGTCCCATATGGCCAGTGAGAAAGTCTAATGCAGAGTGGAGGCCAACAGTAGGCTATCGTGGCCTGAATGAAGTCGCGCCACTGCTGAGTGCTGCCGTGCCGGACATGCTGGAACTTCAATACGAATTGGAGTCAAAAGCAGCCAAATGCTATGCCACAAGTGATATCGCTAATGCGTTCTTCTCAATCCCTTTGGCAGCAGAGTGCAGGCCACAGTTTGCTTTCACTTGGAGGGGCGTCCAGTACACCTGGAATCGACTGCCCCAGGGGTGGAAACACAGCCCTACCATTTGCCATGGACTGATCCAGACTGCACTGGAACAGGGTGAAGCTCCAGAACATCTGCAATACATTGATGACATCATCGTGTGGGGCAATACAGCAGAGGAAGTTTTTGAGAAAGGGAAGAAAATAGTCCAGATCCTCCTGAAAGCTGGTTTTGCCATAAAACAAAGTAAGGTCAAGGGACCTGCACAGGAGATCCAGTTTTTAGGAATAAGATGGCAAGATGAACATTGTCAGATCCCAATGGATGTGATCAACAAAATAACAGCCATGTCTCCACCAACTAGCAAAAAGGAAACACAAGCTTTCTTAGGCGTTGTGGGTTTTTGGAGAATGCATATCCCAAATTACAGTCTGATCGTAAGCCCTCTCTACCAAGTGACCCGGAAGAAGAATGATTTCAAATGGGGCCCTGAGCATCAACAAGCCTTTGAACAAATTAAACGGGAGATAGTTCATGCAGTAGCCCTTGGGCCAGTCCGGGCAGGGCAAGATGTAAAGAATGTGCTCTACACGGCAGCTGGGGAGAATGGCCCTACCTGGAGCCTCTGGCAGAAAGCACCAGGGGAGACTCGAGGTCGACCCCTAGGGTTTTGGAGTCAGGGATACAGAGGATCCAAGGCCCCCTATACTCCACCTGAGAAAGAGATATTGGCAGCATATGAAGGGGTTCGAGCTGCTTTGGAAGTGGTTGGTACTGAAGCACAGCTCCTGCTGGCACCCCGGCTGCCGGTGCTGGGCTGGATGTTCAAAGGGAGGGTCCCCTCTACACATCATGCAACTGATGCTACGTGGAGTAAGTGGGTCGCACTGATCACACAACGGGCTCGAATAGGAAACCCCAATTGCCCAGGGATCTTGGAAGTAATTATGGACTGGCCAGAAGGCAAAGATTTTGGAATATCGCCAGAGGAGGAGGTGACGCATGCTGAGGAGGCCCCACTGTACAATAAACTGCCAGAAAATGAGAAGCAATAGGCCCTGTTCACTGATGGGTCCTGTCGTATTGTAGGAAAGCATCGGAGGTGGAAAGCTGCTGTGTGGAGTACTGCACAACAAGTCACAGAAACTGCTGAAGGAGAAGGGGAATCAAGCTAGTTTGCAGAAGTAAAGGCCATCCACCTGGCTTTAGACATTGCTGAACGAGAAAAGTGGCCAGTGCTCCATCTCTATACTGATTCATGGATGGTGGCCAATGCCCTGTGGGGGTGGTTCCAGCAATGGAAGCAGAGCAACTGGCAGCGCAGAGGCAAACCCCTCTGGGCTGCCGCACTGTGGCAAAACATTGCTGCCCGGGTAGAGAACCTGGTTGTAAAAGTACATCACGTAGATGCTCACGTACCCAAGACTTGGGCCACTGAGGAACATCAAAACAACCAGCAGGTGGGTCAGGCTGCTCAGATTGAAGTGGCTCAAGTGGATTTGGACTGGCAACAGAAGGGTGAAAAAATATAAGGGCTATAAATATAGCTCGGTGGGCCCATGACACCTCAGGCCATCAAGGAAGAGATGCAACATATAGATGGGCTCGTGATCGAGGGGTGGACTTGACCATGGACACTATTGCACAGGTTATCCATGAATGTGAAACATGCGCTGCAATCAAGCAAGCCAAGTGGTTAAAGCCTCTGTGGTATGGAGGGCGATGGCTGACATATCAATATGGGGAGGCCTGGCAGATCGATTCTATCACACTCCCACAACCCCACCAAGGCAAGCGCCATGTGCTTACAATGGTGGAAGCAACCACCGGATGGCTGGAAACATATCCTGTGCCCCATGCCACCGCCCGGAACACTGTCCTGGGCCTTGAAAAGCAAGTCCTGTGGCGACATGGCACCCCAGAGAGAATTGAGTCAGACAACGGGACTCATTTCCGAAACAACCTCATAGACACCTGGGCCAAAGAGCACGGCATTGAGTGGGTATATCACATCCCCTACCATGCACCAGCCTCCGGGAAAATCGAACGATACAATGGACTGTTAAAGACTACACTGGGAGCAATGGGTGCTGGGACATTCAAACACTGGGATACACATTTAGCAAAGGCCACCTGGTTAGTCACCACTAGGGGATCTGCCAATCGAGCTGGCCCTGCCCAATCCAAACTTTTATGTACTGTGGAGGGGGATAAAGTCCCTGTAGTGCACATAAAAAACATGCTGGGGAAGACAGTCTGGGTTACTCCTGCCTCAGGCAAAGGCAAGCCCATTCGTGGGATTGCTTTTGCTCAAGGACCCGGGTGCACTTGGTGGGTGATGTGAAAGGATGGGGAAGTCCACTGTGTACCTCAGGGAGATTTGATTTTGGGTGAATAGCCAATAGACTATTGTTTATTCATATTATAGTATTATGTTAATTACTATACAATACTTACTGTATGTCATCACTTTTATGGTTGTTATATATCATATCAACAGTATTACAGTGAGAATCACCCAGATTAATGAAGAATGAACTTCGATGAAAGCAAGCAAAGTGCAGTGCTGATGGAACCAGAACTGGCTTCAGCATGCAACAATCCAACACCACACGCCATCTCTCCTGCCCTGAAGGACTGTTATGACAGATGGAGCCCAAAGCCATGGACTAAACGAACCCAACGGACATTTTAGAGGGATGGCCCATAGACCAAGGGAATGATATCTGTGTGTGTATATCAAAAGACAGGAAAAGTGGTGGTGATTAATTGGAATGTATTGGAAAGGGTAGGACCTGGGCATGACGTAGATGGTATAGAATAAGGGGTGGATACTGTCCTGGTTTCAGCTGGGATAGAGTTAATTTTCTCCCTAGTAGCTGGTATAGGGCTGTGTTTTGTATTTATTTAGTATGAGAATAATGTTGATAACACGCTGATGTTTTGGCTGTTGCTAAGCGGTGTTTACACTGGTCAAGGACTTCTCAGCTTCCCCTGCTCTGCCGGGTGCACAAGAAGCTGGGAGGGGGCACAGCCAGGACAGCTGACCCACACTGCCCAAAGGGCTATTCCAGACCATATGGCGTCGTGCCCAGTATATAAGCTGGGGTGACTTGGCCGGGGGGCAGCGATTGCTGCTCAGGGACTGGCTGCGCATTGGTCAGCGGGTGGTGAGCGGTTGCATCACTTGTTTTTTTTCACAGAATCACAGAATCGTATAGGTTGGAAAAGACCTTTAAGATCAAGTCCAACCGTTAACCTAACACTGCCAAGATCACCAGTACACCATGTCCCTAAGCACCTCATCCAAACGGCTTTTAAATACCTCCAGGGATGGGGACTCAACCACTTCCCTGGGCAGCCCGTTCCAATGCTGGACAACCCTTTCAGTGAAGTAAAATTTCCTAATATCCAGTCTAAACCTCCTCTGGCGCAACTTGAGGCCATTTCCTCTTGTCCTATCACTTGTTACCTGGGAGAAGAGACCGACCCCCACCTCTCTCCAGCCTCCTTTCAGGGCGTTGTAGAGAGCAATAAGGTCTCCCCTGAGCCTCCTTTTCTCCAGGCTGAACAACCCCAGGTCCCTCAGCCGCTCCTCATCAGCCTTGTGCTCTAGACCCTTCCCCAGCTTCGTTGCCCTTCTCTGGACACGCTCCAGCCCCTCAATGTCTCTCTTGGAGTGAGGGGCCCAACACTGAACACAGTAGTCGAGGTGCGGCCTCACCAGTGCCGAGTACAGGGGCACGATCACTGCCCTAGTCCTGCTGGCCACACTATTTTTGATACAAGCCAGGATGCCATTGGCTTTCTTGGCCACCTGGGCACACTGCTTTTTGGTTTTCCCTGGGTTTTTTTCCTCTCTCCCTCTCTTGTTATTTTCCTTTTCATTACAATTTTTATTATTTTTATTATTGTTGTTGTTGTTGTTGTTATTATATTTCAATTATTAAACTGTTCTTATCTCAGCCCACGAGTTTTCTTATTTGTCCTTTTCCGATTCTCTCCCCCATCCCCCTGGGAGGGGGGAGGGTGAGTGAGCGGCTGTGTGGTGCTTTAGTTGCCAACTCGGGTTAAACCACGACAGTGATGTAGATGCTCACATGCCCAAAAGCCACGCCACTGAAGAACATTGAAACAATGAACAAGTAGACAAGGCTGTCAAAATTGAAGTGGCTCAGGTGGACCTGGACTGGGAGCCTAAGGGTGAGCTATTCATTGCTCGATGGGCCCATGAAACATCGGGATATCTAGGGAGAGATGTAACATACATATGGGCTTGTGATCGAGGGGTGCACCTGACCGTGGAGGCCATCACACAGGTCACCCATCAATGTGAAACACGTGCAGCAATCAAGTGAGCCATGCAAGTAAAGTCTCCCTGGAATAGAGGGCGGTGGCTGGGTTTTCAATATGGCGAGGCCTGGCAAATTTACTATATTGGACCACTGCCACAAACGTGCCAAGGCAAGTGCTACATACTCACCATGGTGGAAGCAACTACTGGGTGGCTAGAAACATACCCTGCAACCATGCCACTGCCTGAAACACCATCTTAGGCCTTGAAAGGCAAATCTTGTGGCAACATGGCACCCCAGAAAGAATTGAGTCAGACAATGGGACTCATTTCCAAAATAACCTCATAAACTCCTGGGCCAAGAAACACAGCATTGAGTGGGTGTATTACATCCCCTATCACCCACAAGCCTCTGGAAAGATTGAGAGATATAACGGGCTGTTAAAGACTATGTTGAAAGCATCTGGCAATGGAGCATGGAAGCACTGGGATGTAAATTTAGCAGAAGCCACTTGGTTGGCTAACACCAGGGGATCTGCTAACCATCCTGGTCCTGCCCAAGCAAAACCCCTACATACTGAGGGAGGAGACAAGGTCCCCGTACTGCACATAGGGAAGCGGCTGGGGAAGGTGGTGTGGGTTGCTCCTCCCTTGGGAAAAGGCAAACTCATTTGTGGGATTGTCTTCACTCAAGGACCTGGGTGTACTTGGTGGATAATGCAGAAGGATGGGGAGATCTAGTGTGGGCCTCAAGGAGATTTAACCTTGGGGGAAAAATAATCTGTGATGTGAGTTGTATGTTCTAGGAAGTAATGTAGCAGGAACTACCTGAACCGACGAAGAATGAGCTTCGCAAGGAACCGGGCAAGTGCAACGATGACCCAAACCAATCTGGTGTTGGCACCCAACAATCGAACATGCTGCTTCTGTCCTGAGCGCCCATCTTGACAGATGGGGCCCAAGTCACAGCCTGTTCTTATGAACATTTGGGGGACTGGCAGAAGCCTATGGAATGGGAGAATAATATGTATTTGTTAAGGGACAGGGAACAGTAGTTAATGAGAATGTATAAATCTGTATGTTGGGTATAAAGATGGTTTAAGTATATAGTATAAGTTGTAAGTGTTGGTAAGAAGGGATTTCAGTAATGAGAATTAAATACAATGGGATGGTTAAAAGCTATATATAAATGTATTAAATTATGTGGGACTTGAGCATGACGCAAATGGTATGGAGTGGTGGAGGGGTGGAGATTGGATTGGGTCTGGCTGGGATGGAGATAGCTTTCCCGTAGCAGCCCTCACAGTGCTGTGCTTTATATTTGTAGCTAGAAAGGTGTTGATAACACACCAGTGTTTTGGCTACTGCTGAGCAGTGCTGGCACAGCATCAAGGCTGCCTCTCCAACCAAAGGCCAGTAGGCTGGGAGGCAAGAGGTTGGGAGGGGACATAGCCAGAACAGCTGACCCAAACTGACCAAGGAGATATTCCATACCATATGACATCGTGCTCAGCAATAAAAGCTAAGAGAAAGGAAGCGGGGGGGGGGAGCATTAGTTATTAAGGCATTTGTCTTCCGAAGCAACCACTACACGTACTGAGACCCTACTTCCCAGGAAGTGGATGGACATCACCTGCTGATGGGAAGTAGAGAATAATTTTTGTTTGTTTTCCTTTGCTTCCACGCACAGCCTTTGCTTTTCTTTATTAAAGTGCCTTTATCTCGACCCATGAGTTTTTAATCTTATTTTCTCCCCCCTGTCCTGCTGAGGAGGGGGAGTGATAGAGCGGCTTGGTGGGCACCTGGCAGCTAGCCAAGGTCAACCCACCACAACCATGTGAGTCATGAGCAGAGCAACAGAAAATAAGCATGCACTAGCTTCTTGTCCCCATCTAGGTTTCTCCAGCCAAGGACCCATTTAATTCCCCTCAGAATGGTCTACTTAGGACCTTAATAAGAAACTCTCACAAGTATTACAGATGTCACCTTGAGTGACACACTCAAGGCCTCATAGGAAATTATTGGCAGATACAGGAACAGTCCTCCAAACCAGGATCAGTTCTTCCCTTAGATACCCATTCATCTTTTGTTTGTGGCCTACTTAACTGGCAGAATGCCTTTCAATCACTTGGTGAGTGAGGGAACTACTGAGATACCTCCTTCCACTGCACTTCCAGCTCCTGCTCTGATAGTACAAGTGTCAATAAATGTCATATCATCAGCTAAATCTTTGTAGATTGTTTGCACTACAGTGTGACTGAATTGGACATTATCAATGTTTGGAAATCTTAGTCTAAAAGCCAAGTACAGATATCTTTAATAGGATTTCTGTAGGAGCATGATAAAATTAATTTTTTTAATAATATCTTGTCTGAAATTAATCATAGTGCCTTACTGCAAAAGCAGAAGCGGGAGGGAGAAATGAAATGTCTTGTATATAGTACATGCAGAATGATGAAAAATGTATACATGTAACAATAAATGACAAAGAGTACAATTACCTAACAGATACCTTCATTCATCTCTAATATTGGTGAACTAGTTCCAAATACAGAAAAATGAGTCATTCATGGGAAAATATCTATCCATATAAACCAGCTGAGAATGCAAAAAAAAAAATTCCTATGTTCCCTTACTAAGCTGTGTTTTCTAAGAGAATAATAATAAAGTCTATATCTTATAAGCATTTTTATGAGCTCTCAAATAACTTACAGTATACTATTTAAATGTAGATTGCCTTTTTACAGTGTGACTTCTGAACAAAGAAAAATTATTGGCCTTTTGATACCATAGGAATTCACTAAGGGGACAATCCTATCAAAGCAGGTTGTCATTATTTTATGAGCTTCTTCTCCCCCAACATAAATGCCATTCTTTAAAAGAAACAGTGACATAATATAAAGTATATTTTAATCACGCCATCTAATTACAAGGAAGAGTAAATCACTTAAAAACCACATGCAAAGTGTCTTTGCTACCATATAACAAAAAAAAAGAGTAATTAGCAATAAAATAGGATAGCATCATTTTGACAGACTAATGGAGTACATGGGACTTGTGGAATGCTTCTCCCATTGGAATGCATGACAAAAGCAGAATCTTTCAAACTTGTTACAGGGAAATTCAAAGATAATTTGGTTAGTTATTTAAATTTGTCATATAACAACTTTGAAACTGCCTTTGTCCCCAGTTCAGATATATTCTTTGAAAGAGATTTCTTTTGTACTTGCACAAGTCTCAGAGATGCATAAGTGCACTGATTCCTGTTCAGTTCTACCAATTTACATCAATAACTGCTTAAGAAGAATAAAGCTTCAACACTAAAAATGGCTGGGGACATCTACAGAAAAATGATAGCTTTACAGAGACCACAATCACAGTCCAGTCATTAAAGAAATGGTGATGCCCTTTTAAAAGTATGATTTCAAATTCAGTATTAATATATATTCTCTCATACATTTACCAAGCTCCACTTTCAAAGGAGACAGGTTGCTCACTACCATTTCTACTATTAGAAAGCTGCCATGAAACTTCATTTCCTTGATGGTTAGAAACCTCTGAATTTTCTCCTATTTAGTTCATTTGCCTTAAATATGGGAGTCCAGTCTTGCTTAGAGTGGCCTAGATTATGGCTCATAAGTGCCTTTTCTTTGTATAGTAATTATTCCCTATTGCTGTAGGGAATGCTTTATCTGATCCATGGCAGGCTAACTTTTGTCTTTTTCATGGCTGTAATACATAGTCATAACCAACTTTTACATCCCTCTTTTTTATCATCTCAAACTGGTGAATCTTAAAAGTTTGCCAATCATTTTTGCTGTCAAACTTTGTAAGCAAGTTCTTCTATCAGCACTCTCTGACTTTTTGTAGCACTGTCACGCATGGAAATATTAAGCAAGAACAATCCAAGAAAACAAAAAAAGCAAGAACACTTATCATTTAAGAACTTTACCCTTTAATTATCTATTTGCCCCAAACAATATTCTTCAGTCCCCAAATACCATGGTGGCAGTGTAGTTATTTTAGTATTAACTTTATATTGTATTTCAAAGTCACTGCTGACATATTCTCATTTCTGAGCAACATGATATGCTGAAGATGAACTTTTTAGAAAGTTTCAGATAAATTGATCAGGGATTTGACAAAAAGAAAAATGTAAAAAGTGAAAGGTTTTTCACTTCTCCTAAAGCCTTACTTCAGCAAGTCATCTACACTTACTAAACCTATCCCATTTTATTTATCTTCTTTGGGAAAAAAAAGTGCCTTTGTCCGGGTAATTAATTCTGGAAATATTTGCTATAATTTTTTAAATGTCTTAAAAACATGTAAGCTATCTATCAAGTTTAGAGTATTTGCTGCCTCTGATGACAAGAAATCTGCAAGGATCATCAACAGACTTTATAAAAAAAGAAGTGATGTTGAACAAATTCCTGAAGTCTGAAATATGGGAGTACTACAGAGCAGTAAACAGCAGTAAACAGTTAGACTACAGAGCCAAATCAGATTGACTGACTGCATTTAAAAACACCATGCACAGAAACATAAGAAGGAAATATTAGTCATGTTTTAGAATGGTGGAAGATAAAGTACTTTTAATGTATGCAATGCTCTTTTCAAGATACAGGCAGGTGGACCTTCCTCACAACTTTATCACTAACACATCAATTTTATAATAGTTAAAGCTCATTACAGGTTTCTTGCTCAATGCTACATACCAAGTATTTTTTCCATTAAAAGAATTAAAGAAGTGCTGTGAGAAATCTGAGAGGGAACTGATTTTTGTGGTTTAGCCCCAGTCGGCAATCAAGTACCACACAGCCACTCGCTCACCCTCCCTCCCCCCAGTGGGATGGGGGAGAGAATCGGAAGAGCAAAAGTAAGAAAACTCGTGGGTTGAGATAAGAACAGTTTAATAATTGGAACAAAAATAATAATAATAATAACAATAACAACAACAACAACAATAATAATAAAAATTGTAATGAGAAGGAAAACAACAAGAGAGCGAGAGAGGAACAAAACCCAGGGAAAAAAACCCCCAGTGATATAACTGCTCACCACCCACCAACCGATGCCCAGCCAGTCCCTGAGCAGCGATCGCTGCCCCCCGGCCAACTCCCCCCAGTTTCTATACTGGGCATGACGCCATATGGTATGGAATAGCCCTTTGGGCAGTGTGGGTCAGCTGTCCTGGCTGTGCCCCCTCCCAGCTTCTTCTGCACCTGGCAGAGCAGGGGAAGCTGAAAAGTCCTTGACCAGTGCAGCAACAACTAAAACATCTCTGTATTATCAACACTGTTTCCAGCACAAATCCAAAACATAGCCCCATACCAGCCACTATAAAGAAAATTTATCCCAGCCAAAATCAGCACAACAACAAAAGAGACTGTAAGAGGTTCCTACAAAAGATTCATTCCTCCTTGTGCAAGTCAGTAATTTTCTTACAAACTGGCTTAAAGATATCACCCAAGACATTTTACAGATGTAAAAAGAGATCTGGCAAAACCCCAGCATTAGTTCTCACAAGACTGAATGCATGTGTACACATATGTTGGATGCTCTATGTGTGTATGTACATATAGATTGAATAGCAATTAATAACAGTTTATGAGAGAACTGTATCTTGAATCTTCAAAGTAAATGGTGAAGGTCTAGGCTCTAGAAGCTTGACAAGCACTGTTCTCATATGTAACCATATTTCATCATAGAATGGTTTGGGTTGGAAGGGACCTTAAAGATCATGTAGTTCTAATGCCCCTGCCATGGGCAGGGACACCTTCCACTAGATCGGGTTGCTCAAAGCCCCATCCAACCTGGCCTTGAACACTTCCAGGGAAGGGGCATCATACCAGAATACATCTATCACATTTCCAGTGCAAACCACAAGCTCTGATTAACTAGTCTGAAAACACCTTTACACACACGGGCTTTACAAAGCCACCTCCTGATTCCTGATTGGGACAGCCATGTATCAATTCTTAACCCTGCTCAGCTGGGACATAATAACAAATCACACACCAATGAACGACGCGTGCAAACACTGTTTGCAGTAGTAGCTGCAGGACAGGGGAAAAACAGGGCAGAGAAAAGAGAACGGTAATACACTATGTAAGAACTGGGGCTGAGAAGAATTATGAGCAGAAAACCAAAATGACAGTTTCAAAATACTCCACATGCAGAGAACGTTCTTCAGCAGTAGTTTGTGGTCCCCTCAAACATTTTGCTTTGCTGTTTTGGAGGAAACAAGTTAGCTTGGAACTTCTCAGTAGCTATGGAATAAAAGGCCTGTATTGATTTCTGTGCAAGAACTGCTGCTCCAAAGGGCTGTATTTGGCAAACAGCAAATACAAATGGTAAATATTTTAAAGACAGGAGGTGACTATTATTTACAGACTTTCCATTTTCATTTTCTTTCTCCCAAATGAAAGGATGATTCACTATGACAGCTATAAGCCACCACAAGATGTGCAATAGTCAGATATTTGATGTAATTCTCAGGTGGACGAAGGCAAAATTTAATCTTATTCTCACAGTTACTATAATCCTAGTAATTAACTCCTCCTTATCACATACAGACCTCCAGCACAAATGTATACTGACATTCCCTTATGTGGTGTAAATAACTAACATCATTCCATATAAATATCACAATTTAGGATACACAGCACAGTTAGCCTAACATGATGAAAATAAGCAAACTGAACCTCTCAAAGGCTCTTGAGCTTTAACAGTCTGCCTCTCTTCAATGTGTCAAATGGTCTTACTCTTAAGTATAACCTATCATATACCCCAGCAGATCCTACAGAAACAAATAAGCAAACAAATCTAAGCAAGCGAAGCACAGAAGTTTGTTATCACAGAAGCTGGTTATCATTCCAACTGTAGACCATCAAAATTATGCATTGAAGCTCAAGGTGGACTCTTTTTCAGAATTGGGGAGAAGGAGATCAGCATAATTTGCATCACATCTAATTTTTGCAACCTATTTCTCACTGCTGCTGTAGGTTTTCTGCTGTTTATGAAATGTCCAATATTTGCCTCTTTATGAACAAAGATGAAAGAGACATTACTGAGATGATGTCTGAGGAGGAGAGGAATGGAGAACAGGTGTTCTGCACCCACAGAAGACAGCTTAAAAAAACAGTCTGCTATTGTTCAAATTAGTAGGATTTAGCTTGGGACTATAATTGGTAATGTTGCAATTATAATGAAGGGAAGAATACTAAAAGGGTGTTGTTCTCTGGCCAGAATAAGTCAAAAGAAAGGAAATAATAAATGATATTCACTTTGCAAATATGCTTGCATAAATAAGGGATGTTGGCTAGCAGTAACACAAAAGTATATCTGATTAATTTTGGGTCTCCTTTTGCTTGACTGCATATCTATCTGTAAGATTTGTGTTGTAAACACACCCAGAAGTCCCCTATCTTTCCACTGCTTCAGTTTAAAACATGGCATTTACCAGATTTTATGTTGTATCTGCTGCTACATGGTGAATTAACTTATTTATTAAATACAAAAGCTAGTAAGGTAAACATATCATTCTTTAGCAACCAAGTATAAAGTGTATGTTTTCGTTTTCTGTTGTGGTTTAACCCCAGCTGGCAGCTAAGCACCACGCAGCCGCTCGCTCACTCCCCCACAATGGGATGGGGGAGAGAATCAGAAGAGTAAAAGTGAGAAAACTCGTGGGTTGAGATAAAGACAGTTCAATAGGGAAAGCAAAAGCCGCGCACGCAAGCAAAGCAAAGCAAGGCATTCCTTCACTCCTTCCCATGGGCAGGCAGGGGTTCAGCCATCTCCAGGACAGCAGGGCTCCAGCACGCGTAACATTTACTTGGGAAGACAAACGCCATCACTCCGAACATCCCTCCCTTCCTTCTTCTACCCCCAGCTTTATATACTGAGCATGACACCATATGGTCTGGAATAGCCCTTTGGCCAGTTGGGGTCAGCTGTCCCAGCTGTGTCCCCTCCCAGCTCCTTGTGCACCCCCAGCCTCCTCGCTGGTGGGGTGGGGTGAGGAGCAGAAAAGGCCTTGGCTCTGTGCGAGCACTGCTCAGCAGAAACTAAAACATCCCTGTGTTATCAACTCTGTTTCCAGCACAAATCCAAAACATAGCCCCATAGCAGCTACTGTGAAGAAAATTAACTCTATCCCAGCCCAAACCAGCACATTTTCTCATACAGTTTGCCTACTAATTTGTAAAACTGCTCAGATTAAATCAACTGGTGTCTCTCCTCTATAACAAAAAATATAAAAGCAAAGCATTTCAGCCAGTCCCCCTAAGAATACTGTGTTCCCTCCCAAAATCACAATACTTCATCATCCCAATTCTTTTCCAAAATAACTGATATTGAGAAGTTACAGTATTCTTTTCATAGCTAATACCATAGCTGATACCAGGTTACTCTTCTGCCACTTTGGTTTAGTACTATTTTAACCTGCACTGGTATTTTTCCTCTGCCTAGAGATTACAAGATGTACAGTGAATATAAAGTAGACTCTTCCTTTGAACTTTGAAAGAGAGTTGTCAAACTTTTTTAATGCAGAGCATCAGAAAATATGACTAAAACATTTTTATTTTGTTTCACATTTCTTTGACCCTAAATCAAAGATAACTTTTTACTGCTCTGTCATACTTCCCTTAAGTTTCATTTCTTTGTAAACGCATGTGCTGTCTAAATATAAAAAAATCTATGAACAAATTTCGCTGTTCACAAATTATTGACTCAGTTCTGCTTCTATTGGTATCAGCAATTATTTTGCCATTGATTTGAGAATATATATGATTATGTTCTGTGCGATTACATAGACATGGCACCTTCTCTTTAACGCTCTTCAGTAATTTCCACTTAAGGCATATTACATGACTTTCTCAGCCATAATCAGGAGATTCAACACTGAACTCTACCTAATCTTGTCCGTTTAGAAAGCTAATGCTCTGATAGGATTTATTGTGTTCAAGATTTCAGCATGTGAGTGTCTCATGATAATTCCTCCTTCCAGTTCTCAAGGTGAAGGTCTTTTTACTGCCTGCATCATTAAATACAAGAAGAAACACTTATTAACTGCCTTGTAAATTTTCATGCAGCTGATAAATAGAATGATTTTATTCTTGATAATGATTTCCTTCACTGAATTACAGGATCAGTTACAGAATCTTCAGAAACACCATGATTTGCTAATTTGTATGGGAAGTTTTGATAACTGTAAATATAAACAGAAAGGTAATCTATTTTTCAACAATATTTTAAAGGACTAAGGTATTTAGAAGATAAGATATTAAGTTTGTCTGCAAAAAATTTTTAATAATGTCATTTTCTTAGCTTACAGAATAAAGATAGTGAACACAATGCAGTATATAGTAAGATTTATATTAAAACTATATCCAGTTGAATCTTCCTATCCTACTTGTCTTAGAAGAACTTCTAAGAGAAACATCCTACCACATTAGAACAGCTGTCACTCCAAATATGTGACGATCTATAACATTCTACTTGATTAAATATCCAGTTAAGAAGAGTATGCAAGTCTTCAGTGGAGTAAGCTGTATTCATAATCGCCAAGTACATTGCTATCCTAAATGTGTTCTTAGAGCCCTAACTTACTTCATTGAAGCTCATGGAGTTTTAGTCATTCTGGTTAACATGAGCAGGATCAGAAGCTGTCACAAAGTTTTAACTCAAAGACAATGGTCTGTCATGATATTTACCTGAAATTCATTAAATCCTTTGAAATTTTTGACACAAGTATGTTACCAGTGGAAAAGTTGGGTAATCAGGGAATACAGCTAAAATTCCAGATTGAAAATTGACTCATTAATTTTAGTGAGGCAAAACCAAATGTATATGAAGATAAACATGATGATTATTATTTTTCTTAGTCAGGAACAATTTTTGCTTTTCTCAGCCCCTAACTAAAAGACAACAAAAAATACTTCTTCAAATACATTAGCAGCAAAAGGAGAGCTAAGGAGAATCCCCAGCCCCTAGTAGACAGGGGAGGGAACACAGTGACCAAGGAAGAGGAAAAGGCTGAGGTACTTAATGCTGTCTTTGCCTCAGTCTTTAATAGCAGGGCCAATTGTTCTCTGGGTACCCAGCCCCCGGAGTCGGAAGATAGGGACGGGGACCAGAATGGAGCCCCCATAATCCAGGGGGAAATGGTTAGTGACCTGCTGCACCACTTAGACACTCACAAGTCTATGGGGCCTGATGAGATCCACCCGAGAGTACTGAAGGAACTGGCAGAAGTGCTCACCAAGCCCCTTTCCATCATTTACCAGCAGTCCTGGCTAACTGGGGAGGTCCCAGCTGACTGGAGATTAGCAAATGTGACACCCATCTACAAGAAGGGCCGGAAGGAGGACCCGGGGAACTACAGGCCTGTCAGCCTGACCTCGGTGCTGAGGAAGGTTATGGAGCAGATCATCTTGAGTGCCATCACATGGCATGTAGAGAATAACCAAGGGATCAAGCCCAGCCAGCATGGGTTCAGGAAAGGCAGGTCCTGCTTGACCAACCTGATCTCCTTCTACAGCAAGGTGACCCGCCTAGTGGATGAGGGGAAGGCTGTGGATGTTGTCTATCTAGACTTCAGTAAAGCCTTTGACACGGTTTCCCACAGCGTTCTCCTGGAGAAACTGGCTGCTCATGGCTTGGACAGGTGTACTCTTTGCTGGGTAAAGAACTGGCTGGATGGCCAGGCCCAAAGAGTGGTGGTGACTGGAGTGTACTCCAGCTGGCGGCCGGTCACAAGTGGTGTTCCCCAGGGCTCTGTGTTGGGGCCAGTCCTGTTTAATATCTTTATCAATGATCTGGACGAAGGGATCGAGTGCACCCTCAGTCAGTTTGCAGATGACACCAAGCTGTGTGGGAGTGTTGATCTGCTGGAGGGTAGGAAGGCTCTGCAGAGGGACCTGGACAGGCTGGATCCATGGGCCCAGGCCAATTGTATGAGGTTTAACAAGGCCAAGTGCCGGGTCCTGCACTTGGGCCACAACAACCCCATGCAACGCTACAGGCTTGGGGAAGAGTGGCTGGAAAGCTGCCCAGCAGAGAAGGACCTGGGGGTGTTGGTTGACAGCCACCTGAATATGAGCCAGCAGTGTGCCCAGGTGGCCAAGAAAGCCAATGGCATCCTGGCTTGTATCAAAAATAGTGTGGCCAGCAGGACTAGGGCAGTGATCGTGCCCCTGTACTCGGCACTGGTGAGGCCGCACCTCGACTACTGTGTTCAGTGTTGGGCCCCTCACTCCAAGAGAGACATGGAGGGGCTGGAGCGTGTCCAGAGAAGGGCAACGGAGCTGGTGAAGGGTCTAGAGCACAAGGCTGATGAGGAGCGGCTGAGGGACCTGGGGTTGTTTAGCCTGGAGAAAAGGTGGCTGAGGGGAGACCTCATCGCTCTCTACAACTACCTGAAAGGAGGCTGGAGAGAGGTGGGGGTCGGTCTCTTCTCCCAAGTAACAAGTGATAGGATGAGAGGAAATGGCCTCAAGTTGTGCCAGGGGATGTTTAGATTGGATATTAGGAAATTTTACTTCACTGAAAGGGTTATCAAGCCTTGGAACAGGCTGCCCAGGGAAGTGGTGAAGTCGCCATCCCTGGAGGTATTTAAAAGCCGTTTGGATGAGGTGCTTAGGGACATGGTGTAGTGGTGGTCTTGGCAGTGTTAGGTTTACAGTTGGACTCAATGATCTTAAGGGTCTTTTCCAACCTATACGATTCTGTGATTCTGTGGTTCTGTGAAAGTGTTTCTCACATGCATTATTCTTAATTACCTCAGTCTCCTTAGTTACCCTGCTGTAACTGCTGTAAGAATGGGGATCATTGTTTTGTTATGGTTGTGTACAGCATTTCCCAGTGTGGGAGGGTAGGAAGGAATGGGACTGACCTGCAACAAAACCAGTAAGCAGTAACTCTGCAGGAAACTTCAAACTGTTATGTTTAGGTGAAGTCTTGTAGGTAATGTTACTCCACCCTTACTTTTGGGTCTTTTCCCAAATAAGTTATTAACAGAAGAAAGGGATTATGCTTTTAGAAAGCATATTTGAAAAATCATATTTGCTTGAATAAAATGTTATTGTCTTTAAAAATGAAAAAGCCATTTATCTTTTCAGAAGGTGGAACTGAAGAAATCAATTTCTCAGAAAATGATGGTAGAAAAAAATTAATCCTTTCAAACAACAAAGTTATTTCAAAATTCCTTTGCAGTGATCTCCTTATAAAATATAATAAAATTACTACAGTAAAGTTACATTATTGATAAAGAAAAACACAGGAGACAAAGGAAATATCAGAGCTTCATTAGCCAAGGCATTTGCATCAGACATTATCAGTGCTGGCAGTGGATGTCCAACAACAACAACAAAAAAATAAAAATAAATCTGTTTTTTTTTAACAGATAATGTAATCTTTCCATGTGTCCAAGCATTGAATTTTGCTTTGAAATACAATAAAGTCTTCATCCACTCCCTGCTGGTTTGTAATATTCATAGTATGTATAATGTTATGAAACAATAAGGAAAGGCCAAAGACAAACAGAAGGCTTTAAAGTAAGATACAAAGATTTAGTTTCCTGGGGGACAAAGCACTGTCACTAGTGACCTCTCCTCTATTCACAGGTGCAAGAATCACTGAGAAGAGGATAAGATCAGAGAAGCAGAGGGAATAAAAATAAAAGATGGATACAAAAATTGGGCCAGGGGAGGGGATTGTTATATAGTTTCAAGAAAAATTAGTACTCTACAAAAATACAAGAGGATTAAATAAACTAATATGGTCAGTCTCTCCAAGTAGCTAAGTAGTTTGTTTCCCAAAATTTAGGAAGGGCTTTTTTTAGGGATTGTTTTAAAGGAAGAACTGCGAAGTTGGTGATAGGAAATAGTCATGGAATGAATAAGGAGCAGCAGAAGTGGAGGCAATATGAATCCACAGATTTAAGTTGTAGTCCAGAGGATAAATAAACAAATAGACACAATGGAGATGCTGAACGACAGAACTTTTTGGGGACTTGATGCTTCAAAAGTATCATTAATATATGGTCACAGATGAGTGAGAGTAGGGATATGAGAGATCAGAACCTTAATTTCTGAAGTACTTATTAGCAAAAACCTTCATAATATAGCAATCAGAAAAAGCAATAGGGATTAAACAATGATAAGCTGTACTTAACTGGAATGGTTATGTACAAAGAGCACATATTTAGATCTCTCTTATGAAATATGGAGGTATCAAGTGAATTGCCCATCACTGCAAGCAAAAATTTACATATTTTTTTATAAATTAGCGGGACTGAAAAAGACACGTTTTCACTCTCACTCTTGTACCTTTATCACAAGATTACATGAGAAGCCAAACACTTCAAAGAATGAAACAAGTGCTGTCTGTGTTAGCAAGTAGCATGGCAATAGGAGTCCATTTGTGCAGTGAAATCATTGATGCTGAGGACCAATGTCCTTTCTGTCTGTGTTGCAGGCCTGGGTCCTGTGAACTGAATGACCATTAGTGGTTAGACTGCATTAGGTGCGCTGGCGTGCACATCCTGGTTCAGCGTTGTCTGAGACTGTTTTGCAATGCAGACCAAAGCTAAATGAGATAGTTGCTTCAAAACTAAAAAACTAATGAAGGTGCACCTTTAATTAATTTGATTATGCTAAGTGAATAGTGAACCAATACCATGGCCTAATGATGGAATAGTGTTGCAGAAAGCAATTTTTTAAAGAGACACCACTTTAAAGGAAAGGCATTCTGGACATTGAGAAAATCAGGAGATGAGGAGGGGAAATAAAACCTGATAAGGTTTACCAAGGTTTACTTCTAAATGTGTGTCACTTTTCTACAGAGAAACTAATTCTTTTTATATGCAAATTTAGGACTTACGTATAAATTTGAATCAAATTTAACTAAGTGCTAGTGCACCCAAACTTGCTAACTTTATCCCTGGAAAAACATTGAAGACGCCCCAAAAGGAACATGATTAGGTAAGTTCTCAGACCAGACATTCAAATCATGTAAGGCATTATTTGAATTCCTACTGAAACCAACAAGGTGTCTCTTCTTATTTACTATTATTATCTGGGTTATCTACCACCCAACAGCCTTGATCATGGTCCTAAATAATGAGCAAAAATAAAGACGTTATGTATTTCTAAAAGATTACAGTATCACCTTTAAATACAAGGAAATTAAATGGATAAGGTGGGTGCAAGGAAAGGGACAACAAAGTAGCAGCTAAACAAGAAATAGTTATTCAAAATGATATAACCATTGCTAAAAATGAGCACAGTATAGTCATTATAAGCATCATGGGAAAAGATTTGGAAAAGAACTGTGAAACAAATGACTTCATTGGTTTTGTCACAAGAGTTTTTCCCAATCACCGGGACAAGAGGAGAGAAAGCAAAATGGATGCTGCCTGAAAGGAGCAGATGCTTGTTGAGCAGAAGAGACTCTGAATGTTGGCTGGGGTGAAGACTGAAACCAGCCTTCCTATACATCTGTAATACAGTGGAGCAGGACAGGTGCTAATAATAAAACCTCTAGAGGAGAGGCATTGGTTGTTTTTACTGCAATAATTAAAAACTGAATTAATATGACATGAGAATAGTGTCCATTTTTTTCACTTCGGAAAATGTAACAGAACTGAGTAGCTACATAATTCTCTAGAAAATTTTTCTTCTTGTATTTCTTCAAGATGCATCCTCTACATTTGTGAAAAGTAAAACACAAAATAAGTTAAATATAGCTACTTAGTCATTTGCATCAACTGGTCACTTGTAGGCACAAAAAACCTGTATCAAATATACAAAGAAATAAAATCAGATTAGTCTGGGTTTCCTTTTATGGTTACCCTTCCTTGGAAAATGTTAAACAGCAGAAATAAAAATCATGAACTTGGAAAAAGTGAATTTCCATTCTGGAGATGACCCCTATACTCCTTGTCTTTCCTAATATCATAAACATACAAAGGCTGTGTCATACAACATAAGAGCAAAATTGTAGTAGCTTGTCGGAATAAAAGTTGCTCATGAAAGCCATGCTAACTGCTTTAGAGTCTAGCTCTATTTCCTTTTAAGTGCATAGGAAATTCTTACTGACAGTATTGGATTTTAGGTCAGGCCCCTTATCATCCCCAAATGATTCATCAAGAAAACACATCAAATACACAGAGCAAAACTATACCACAACCCTAATACATACCTTAACTAAAACACAGAAGATACTGAAACTGAAATGTGTTATTTGAAATAGAATCCACCAAACACACACAAGAAAAGAAAGCAAACTAACCAGTGGGAGCTACTTCCAATGCTTATGCAGGAAAGTCATCATCATCACCATCGGATTTAAAAACTACAACCCCTGATTACCTTGGACAATTCCAGGTTTGCTTGTATCCTTAAACCATCACAGCTATCACACCACTCTTATAATATCTGAAATGTAGCTCATGAATAATAAAGTAAATATAATAACAAAGCAGAAAGTATCAAAAGCAATTCAATTAATCAAAAGCAATTTTTGATAGCAAACTCCTTACTGTTTTCAACTTGAGAAAGACTTGTATCATCTATGACTTGCTGTAGTCTGTGGAAAAAAAATAAAAAAAACAAAAAAACCCCCCAAACAATAAAAAGTTAAAAGGCAATAAAATTTATTATTCACTAATGTGCATAGTGTTAATGGCCAAAGAGCTTCTTGACTGGAGCTCCATACTTTAAATTTCATTTAATACAGTTTCATATTTTAAATGTAGTACCACAGTCAAGACCAGCCTCAAGACAGCCACTGCAGTGGCTAGGGATCAGACCTACAAGTGATGCTCTGCAGCTGTTGCCTAATGCAGATTCATTAGAAATAAATTATTTCAAGATAGGTATAATCTGAAGGGTTTTAAATCAAAAGACTACATCAAATCAGTCCTCCTTGAGAAAGAATTCTGGCTTTACCTTCCTTATATTACTGAGGATCTACAGGTTACTTGGAGGAAATACATTCATATAGGCCACAAAAAACATGTTCATCATCAATGTCTCATTAGGGAGATAAAATTTGTTTATATTCTTTCTTGCAAACTTACATTCCAGCTGGAACCTAAATATGCAGGTCTTCCACTTTTAAAATCACAATGCAAAACTCTACCTGCATTAATAGGGGAGAATCCTTCAGATAAAAACTATGTTTATTTACCTTGCCACTACTCTGTACCTTCTTCTCACAGCTGACTTCATTCTGTAAAGTAGATATAAAATCTAAGAATCATAAAGAATTGAAAGGAAACTCATTTAGTCCATTTTCTTGCCCAATGACAAGATCTAAACTATTCACAGCACCTGTCCTTAAGCCTTCAGTGACAGAGATTCTACAATCTGACCAGGCCATCTACTCCAGTATTTAACCACCTCAGTGTAAAAACGTTGGATTTTTTTTCTCTAATGCTTAACTTTTTTTCCTTCAATTTTTTGCAGGAATTTTCCTGCAAACCGAGCTGTTATTTCTTGTCCCATCCAGAGCAAACATTGGTGTTCCCCTTGCCATTTTCAGATACACTTTGCATATTTGAACACAGTTCTGAGAGCTTCCTCAAGCCCTCCTTCCTTTGGCTGAACAGCCTGAATTCATTCAAAGTTGTTAGGTGGGTCATGTTTTCCAGCAGGTTATTCTCATAGATCCTTTGTAGCTTTTCTCCAGTTGTCCACAACTTTCTTGAAATACAGTGATCAAAACTGAACAAAATACTCCAGTTTAGGCTTTATCAGTTTCAAATACAGTGGACATATTACTTCATATATCTTACCGAGGATATTCTTATTTAAGCATCTAAAAATTGTGCTTGATTATTGTACAGTAGCATGACACTGCTGGTAGATATTCATGATAGCTACTAGTACTCCCTGATCTTTCTTTACAGATTTAGTAATTCTCCACCCTGCATTTTGCATTTGATTATTCCAACCTCCTTCACTTTGAAATATTTCTCATTTATGCCCTTAATATTTTTTTTCTAAGTATCTGCTGGGATTCCTGGGCTCTTTTTTCCATTAGAATCCTTTCCTATGGGATTTTGTTTACTAATGGTATTTTTATTATCTTCCTAGGAATCATGAATTCTATAATTTTGCTACCACATTCATTAATGTTGCTTTTCATTTTCAAATTCTCAAAACCTCTATAACCATTATTTCAATGTCAGATGCACTTCCCTTGTTTTCCCTCTTACTGTCACAATAAAAAATTTGGCCAGTATGTTCCCAGAACTTGTTCATACTTTGCATCCTGCTACATGTTGTACTTCTACCAAAGTTCAGCCTAGTCTGAAATGATTTCATCTACCTCATCGCCTTGGATTGATGTTTTCTATTTGACTAACCATGAAAGCACCTTTGTTATTCTTCTCTTTTATTGCCACTATGAACTTTAAACAGGTTTATCTCCTGACAGATTCTGCCTCTCAGAGCAAGCATGTATGCCTCAATATACAGGGTAATATCTTATTCCTCTTCTTCTGTCTGTCCTTCCAAATAAGGTTTTACATTCTATATTCATATTTCAATCATGAGACTTATCCTATGAAGTTACTGCTAGGCCAAAGAGATCACAATCTTGATAAGGTAATAAGATTTCCAGCTCTTTGATACTTTTAGCGTAAGTATACCATACTAGAATAAATTACTTAATGTGGTAGTTTGTAAATAAAATATAAACTCAGACCTATTCATCTTAAATTGAATTTAATTAATCTTGGACAGTTAGTTTTTATCTGCTTAATTTGTTTTTGTTCTCACTGCACAAAAGGGTGCTTTACCGACTAGGTTTCCAAACAGTGCAAAATGTTAGCATGTTTTTTAAACCTGGCAAACTCATAACACTAAAACAAATCATCCACATAAGAAAAATTATTAATATTAAGGGTAATAGAACTATTTTAAAATGAGAAAATGTCTGATGCAAATCTTAGATGCAAAATTTTTCAACAACTCAATAATGCTGGGAAAATGTCAAGCTATGGTAATGTCATTATTAGCCTATCACCAAATACCTATCCCAGTGTGAAAATATATTTATATTATTATGATGTTGTTACCTTAGAAAAAAAAATATTTTGAAGTTGTTTTATAGACCTGTAATTCTAAAATATATCAGCAACAATGAAAGGACTGGCTGGTACAATTTCAAAAGTCTCCTTACACTTTCATTTAATTTCCCTTAAGATCATTTACAGCCAAACAAGAAAACCTTTTAAGCCCATTGTTTCTTTTTTCCTTTAATTACTGTTTTAGTAAGATATTTAACTTACTAATATAAATTAGAATGTATTTTTTTGTGGAAAGTGCAACTTAATTTGAATGTTATTTTAATGTATTTATTTTTATGTATTTATTTATGTATTTATGTAATTTATGTATATTATTATGTATTTTAATGTATTTATTTATTTTTATTTATTCATTTCAATGAATCATTTATGAACATTCTAGGAGGTAAATAATATGATTTGGTAATAATAGCACAGTACATCTGTTATGTCTGAAGCAAAAGTTACTCAGAGTCCTAGGGAAACTTAGGAAAATGAAATAGTTGCAGAATTGTGAGCAAGAAATTTCTCTGAAAATTTGCATTTCGATCCATAAGATTCCCTAGCAGCATATGCACTTAGCCAGTGAAATAGAAATTAAAGCAGTATGTTAGCTTTTGACAAGTTCTTTTGTTTATCAGAATAGAGAGGAATCACACTGTCCATAGTAGCTACTAAAATGTAACAGTACAATTTCCAGATAAGCTTTTTCGTGCGTAAAAGACACAACACATTGTTCTTCCAAATTCTGAGGGCTGTTCATCACTGCAGGCATGCAGTATGCGAATTAAACTTCTTTGCTCCAGCTGAGGCTGTACTATGCCCACTGGGTGATTCATCTTTGCAGGAGAGCAGGCAGTATTTGCACCATTAACCTTCCCTGAGATTTTACTGGGGGGAAGCTTTCTTCATCATTTTGATGTGATTACATAACAGTTGTGGTATGGAAACCTCCCTAAAGAGAAACACCTTTGGATATGTCCTGGCCATGGATGTAGTACCTGCAGTCTTATCCATTTGGGGCACAGCACAGACTCTAAATGATGCCTTAAGACAATTGTAGACTTTTTTTACCCTTTCCTGTGACACTTTCTAATATCAGAATGCATTTGCTCTAAATTATATTAGCAGAAACTGATACAATTTAGGACTGTACATGAACCCTAAAAAAGTTTATTTGAAACAGTATGTTTCTTTGAAAAAATGGGAATCTCATAGTGAACACTAAAGTAACGGTTGTTCCACTCCCAAGTTTGAATACCATAATAGTCTGTAGAAATAAGATTTGCCTGGTGTACTAACATCTATAGATTATAGTCCTCCAAAATCAAAATAATAACTTGCTAAATATATTTGCTTCTCTTTTGCTACATAAACCTTTTAAATTCTCTAATACAAAAAAGAGGATTTTTTCCCTCTTTAATATCTTGATTATAGCCTTAAAGGCCCACATATGTCAGATCCCCTCACAATGAAATGTTCACAAACTAGTAAGAGAAAACAAAATACTCTGCATTTTTAAACTTCTAAGCAAAAAAAAAAAAACCAACCCAAAACAACAAACAAACAAACAAAACCTACAAAGAAAAAAATAGGGAACAAGCACATCAGAATTTAACTGAACTGCTCGGTTGTTCTACTTTCCCATTCTTTCTCATTTAGTCCTTCTTCCTTTGACTGTTTATCTAAACTGTAAACTATTTTGGGTGAGGGAGTTGTTTTCTCACTTTCATATTTGTCAGTAAAGATTGCTGGTATTCTGTACTAACAAGTAACTGTTATAAACAACAACATGTATATTCTCTTTCATACAAACTCACTAGATTTTTTTAACAATCAAGAATGAGGATTAGAAAACAGATTCCATACTTCAGCCTAGAAAACTGGAAATTAGCTGAGATGAAAGGAAAAAAAGAGCCAGATCACAGGAGTTAAGGAAGAGATGTTGATAGTGCCAACAGCAGCAGGAAGCAATGAAAGGACAGAGGGGAAGCTAATGTTAAAGGACTGGAAGGCACATGAAGGGTTGAAAATCAGACACAAGTGAATCACTGTAGCATGAATGTGTATCTATCTCATTCACAAAGCTGAATGTTTCTAACTAGAAATCTGATATTATGTAGCTCCCAGATATTTGAAATTGCCCAAGCCAAAATGCTGTTGGGAAAAAAATTCCAAACTTTACAGTAACACTGTACAACAGACAACAGTGACTGGGTCTGAAACAAGGGATGTCCTTTCTCCAGTGGCCAGTTCAGCAATATCACAGAGAGGCTACGACACAGTTATTTTACAGACACCTCTATCTGCAGTGCAATCCATTCCTTTTTTAATGGAAAAATTTAATATGTCAAGGCTACCCAAAAGTACTAGTAAATAAGTGATTTGGTTCAAAATGGAAATAAAGAATATGTGTGTGTTTATCACTGAAGATATTGTATAATCAATAGATTATCGGATTCTATGAATTGATTTAAAAAATTATTACATGCGCAATGGTATGTACTGAGTCTACTTAAGAGAGAAACATGATAGGGATGTTGTTCATTCATGGAAATAGTCAGCTAGATGTAAAACAGAATAGCCACAGTATGAGAATAATTAATTCATAGTTGTATTTGTGGAATTTGTAAGAACACTTTAAGAAAGTACAATTCACATTTGCCAGTCTTAAAAATCAGGATTTAAATCACATTGCAGAAGAGCATAAACTGGTTATTAGTTCTGAGTGGCAGTATTTATGCCTGTTATGATACATAACCACAATTTTAAACATTGTGTTGATTAATAAGTTTGCCACTAAATGCAGTTGACTAAGGCTTGGTTCTCAGTGCATTTCTGTAAAATTTTGTGTAAAGCCATTCTTTTCATCACTGTAATTGAAATGATGTTACCTGCTTTATTTCAAGATAAAATTCTAAATAATTTTTTTTCATCTTGTAAAACTCCCACAATTCCCATATCACAACATAATCATCATCAAATGAAATTATTGTTATTAACAATTTTCCCAGTACAGCTGGAACCACAGCCTAGAAAGTCTGATGTTCACTGCAGGCAAATTGGTAGAAACAATACTAAAACATACAAATAATGGACACATGGATAAATACCGGTATAGGGGGAAGTGCAAACTTGGCTTTTTAGAGGCAAATCATGTTTCACAAATCTTTTGGACCACTCTAGGTATATCTCAGCTCTTTATTTTTCTATTACATGTGATCTTCCCGGATCCTCCTCTCCCTCACTCTTAATATACAGAATGCTCCTATACCCTTTCTTACATTACACTAAATATATTTTCAAATGTCAGCTAGCTTCTGGCACAAGCCCAAATTTGGCAGCAGGTGACACACATAATTAAAAGATGGAAAAATCACTTATTTGCTCAACACTGACTACTTTTTTTAATGCTGTTGCTTTACCACTTTGTTAACCTACCTGCTGTAAGCTTTAGTTTTCCACTTTTTTTGCTACATTAAATCTGTCTGTTTCAAATTTGGAAATCTGATGTCTAAAATTGTGGTTCCAAAAATCATTTCCTTCAGTGATGAGACTATGGAATGTTAATTTTACCTGTATTTTTTTAATGGAGGGTATCTAGCTGTGTCTTGAAATGCTCTTTCTCAAATGCAGGACTACAGTAGGTTGTAAAAATGAAGACAGCAACTTTGGATTAGAAGCAGAAATGACTGTGGGAACTAAGCAGGGCATTAGAAAAATGTGCTAAAAATATACATGTTCCCAGAGTAAGAAGGTGGACAGGATCATTCTGCAGTAGCTGATGTCCAACCACTTCTATCAGTCTACGTAAGAAGGGAAATTAAATTGTATGTAGATATTCCAGCAAATACATGCCACAACCTTAAATAAATGTCTGTAGGGGATTTTTGTTTGTTTGTTTTCTGTCCACTAATGCAACTCTATTGGTTTTTTTAACAGTGGAGGCTACAGTATAGGCAGCATGAAGACGTTATCACCATGTCATCTGGTCCTATTCAGGGCAATACTAGTAGAGAAAAATGCTTATAGATTTCTCTAGAAAAAGGCACTTTACTGCCTGTAAAGATGAGATAATAATTATCAGTGTTGTGAAGAGAACATTTGAACAACCATAAGAGATATGGTAGGATGGGATGAAGGATAACATCAAGGTATCTCTCAAGAAAGTCAAAAGGAAGGTCTGAACTGGTAAGGTTCAGACAGGATGTGTTGGTATCTGATGTTAATAATCATACTGATAACAAAACAATCCATACTGGCAAATCTTTTCTTCCCTAAAATGTCTCACTTCCTGCCTATTTCTGATAGCAACAACTTGTACCAGGATGTTTTCAACAATTGCTAATATTTCAGAAAATAAAACTAGATGCTGACAAGGAAAACTGCACAGCCCAGTTTAAATTTTTCAGTGCAGAGAGTGAAGCTATTGTTTAATTAGTTATCCACTCTGAGCAATTAATTTAGCCTCTCCGTAAAACCTTCTAACTTACTAATGATTAACGAACTTTTTACAATCTGGTTTAGAGTCACAGATAAAGTGTTACCTATAGAAAACATTAATTAAAATAGCAGTAATTTTGTGTGTATACCTAATTCTGGAATGATAAATGCACTGATTTTCAGATAGCAGTATGCTGAAAGTGTAAACTTTTCTGTGGAACCTTTTCAGATGTTTTTAATTTTTCTGTAGCCAAGATAATGAAAACTAAGATATTATAAAGTCTGATATTCTATCTAAACAAAAGTCTTCCAGATAACCTAATTGTAAGTGATTACAATACCACAAAAATACTAACTTTGTGGCATATATTTAATTCTAGTTTTCTCTCCACTGTTAATTTTTTGAAGTTGTTGCATGTTGAGTTTTTGAAGCATGTTGAGTTCAGAGTTACCTATTGTTTAATTATTAAAATATTCAGTTTAGGCTTAAACTAGTTTACAAATTTAGTATATACTTGTTACAAACAGTATTATAAACATAAATAATACATAAACATAGATGGAATAGCATAAATATTAGCTATTCATGAGGCCTTATGAGATAGGAAGGGAAATTAATGTGTCTCATTTGGTTGACAGGATTCAGATTTCTTTTTCAACCAGAGCAAGTCAAAGTAGGAATAAAACCTGACTGATTTTAGAGGCACTGAACTACAGCAGCGTAGCATCTCAGATGTTCTTGCCAGTGGCTTGTAAAATTTCTCAGATTTTTTTTTTTATAAAATATTATGAATGATATCCTTGTCTCAGAGACAACAATGGTGACAGTGCCCTTTGGCTATGATAAGTTCTCAATTTCAGCCTGTATTTAGAGATTTCTCCTCTACTTGGCTGATTTACTTAGATGCAAGATTGTCTTTCTGGCCCCAAACCTAAGCTTTCCAAACTAACTTTATTATTCAGTGCTCCTATGTACCATGCGTTATATTTTCATGGGTGTAGCCTGCACCTCAGATAACCCACACCCTTTTAGAAGTACCAGGCCTTGAGAATAAGCACTTAGAAAACACATAGAGGATCAGAAGAAGAAGCAGGAAAACTACTGGGGTGTAAGAGCTGTGGAGTAAATCTTTTGTAAGCAGCCCACACGTATAAAACTGCTCAAGTAAAGAGGATTTTTGCCTGTTTATTTTAAAGAAACTTAAGTTCCACATGTGAGAAAGAAGTGTGAGACTTTGAATTGTTACCAGTTACTTTCCATATGTACCATTACTTTCCCACAGCTCTATAACATCTAGTTGCCTAATGTTTCTATCATGTATTTTTTGATACAAGTACCTGCCTTTCTAAGTATATTCATAGCTCCTACTTCTGCTGCTGTCTTTACATACTCAAGTCCCTGCACAAAAAGCAGTTCCACACACTGGTCTCTCCGATATAAATTAAGGCCCTTCCACGCAATCATTCATGCCGCATGGATTGATAGATTGCTATGTGCTGAATTAAGCCATTCTTTTTTAGTTAGGCAAAAGATTATGACTGGTGCCATTTAGAATGTCAAATTTCTAAAATATATCTTCCTCCAAAGTGTCCTAATAAGTTTTGCACATTAGTATTATCACCGCACATATTTACACATTAATTACTCAGACTCGAATACCTCCTCTCTCTCGATAAAGTTCATCCTTCTTTATAATCTTATCATAGACTGCGCTTTCTACAAAACAGGAAAGAAGTTTGTTTGAAAGTACTTTTAATTGTCCGCTTACATCTAAGAGACCATGCGTGAGTGAGAATGTATTGCTTTTTGCTAGCCCATAGGAGATTAACCTGCTATCCTTCAAATAGGGAAGCCGGAGCTTTTCTTCTATCACCATCTAGTGGGGAAGAAACAGGAAGTGCTGGAGGGCCGGGCAGTGGCCGTGGACCGGCAGTCGGAGCGATTGCTTTCTATTGACTGCTCCTGTAAACAGCGCTTGGGAATACACTCAGTTACAGACATGCACATAACGTATCTGAACTTCATGAGTATGAAAGCAGGTTCTTGACTGAATGCCCTAACTAATGGATTTCACATTACCTGCTTTATCTGAATCTTTATATCCTGACATCAGATAACTCTCAGATAGGAGACTGAACTGAATGTTAGATCAGAGATGTTCAAAAAAACAGCCCAATAGCTCTGGGTACATCACCTTTTTTAACCTTTTACCATTTTGGACAGAAGCAATCAGAGTATTTTTGAATGACATAAATTCCATGCATGGAGGTTAAAAATTAGAAACTGTTCCCTAGCTGTTATTGGGAGTAAACATTGTCTACAAATAATGGGTTTCTTGTAAATTAACGAGCCACAAAACTGGCATGATTATTTTAGGGAAATAAAACAACTGGACATAATTTGCTCAACCCCTGAAACAAGGACAAGAGGAAGACACTATGGAAAAACATGTATTTGGGGTAAAAATTCAAAGAACAGAGGAAGACTTGTAACACTTATTTCCCTTTTAGCAACTTTAAAGCAATAACTCTAACAAAGTGGTAAAGGAAAAATGGATTTCAGGACAAATTTTATATCAAATAGGGCTAAAATTTAAAAGATTTATTGATTTTTCAGGGACATGGTAATTATTCAGAAAATTTTACTGGGGCTGGGGTATTTTAGTGTACATGCTTCCAAACTAGATTTCAGCTATTAAAAGGTGCCATTTCTCTCTAGACATGTCAATATAGAGTTCTTTTTCTGACCTACCTATGTATTTCCATACTAAATACAATTCTTGTAAATATAATCCTAATACTGAATTTCTTGACAGGAGAACAAGATGGAAGCTGATGGATGCCATGAGTGACATTCAGTTTAAAGCACTGCAAAAAAGCATTGGTATGGACAACCTTAAATATCAACCAAGGCCAAAGACGGCCAAGGTACCTTTTACAAGGAAAGGTTTATGGATGTTCTGAAAGACTGAACCCAGAGTAGAAACAAAGGTTTTATATTATCTCCTTGTTTATTTCTGAAGGACAAAAAACAAACTGTGGATTTTAACCAAAACCAAAACAAAACAATACAAAACAAACAAAAAACCCCCCAAAGAATCATAGCCATCTGCAAGGCTGTAGTGTGACAGTAAAGAGGTCCTTTCTGGAGTCTAACTGGAGAGAAGATCAGGAGGTCAACAGAATCAACCAAAACTTCAAAAGTTCCCAGTGCTCCCAACACTTCCTCATATGAAAAGGAAAGCTCTACATTTGACTGAAGAGAACCAAACAACAAAATTCACTGAGTGAATACAGTACCCTTGTTTACCCCTTTTTTTTAAACTTGCACAAGTTCTCTAAGCAAAAGCAGACATTTCTCATATGCATTGTATTAAACAAAATCTTGCAATTTATTGTTGTTATTTTGCAAAATGTTTTCCTTCTCTTTTTACTTTTAAGGGTTGTGGTTACAGTTGTACACCATGCGCACTTTCTAGATTAGAAAACTAGGCCTAATGTTGAAATATAAACCAAATGTGCAAAACACTTTTCAGACAAGAAGTTATACAGATGTAATAAATTTAAATATTCTAATGCCTAGTTTGTTATAGAAAATGTGATACATTTTGTATTTAAAAGATTATTTATTTATTCATGAATGTGATACATTCATGACAATTCATGAATTGTCAGACACCAGTACAAGTAACTCACCTTGCTTGGCCTTAAGCAGTCTAGGAGCTGCAATTCGTACATCCATTCATACAACTTAGGAGGCTTCTGGAAAAAGCTCTCCTGCACTAGCTCAGGGGACACGAACTTCTTGCAGAAGTTCTTCTACCAGAACTCTTTCCACATGTTCCCTGCTACCAACACATGCCTAATAACCTTAATAACTTGGAGTAAAAGTAACAATTTTCTTCTGCATTTACTTTAAGCTATATGCCTCCCTTTCTTCCTAAAAAATGTAAATGTCTCTTACTGTACAGTTCAGTATGGTTCAGAACAGTATCCTTTGGGAATTAGAGAATAAAAGAGAATGGAAAGAAAAAGAGTGGTCCAAAGAAGGAACCTTAATCCAGAAAAGATGTCAGAGAATGAAAATACTGAAAGAAAAACATTTAATTGCAGCCATTAAGGTCAGGGAAAATTCCAGAGAGATCCAGTGCTTTGAACCCAGGAGACAATCTGAGAAAGGGAAATGGGGTTTCTAGAGTTCAGTACAGCCAAGAGACTGAAGAGGCTGAGAACTGAGAAGTCAATAGGTTTTTTTATATGCTTTATTTAGGATAACTGAAGCTTTTTGAGGGATTAAATTGCCACTTGAAGTTGAGGGAAAGCAGGAATAGAGAAATGGAGGAATAGTTGAAGAAACAGAAATGTTATCTAAATGACCCCTCACATTACATTATTTTAAAAAGTAAGTACATTTACTACAATTTTCTTTAATTCCTCTGCAATTCTAATTGGGAAAGACTATATATCAAAATCCATAACATCTTACCATAGACACTTAACTGCTAAATTGAGAAATGCAGGTTAGGACCCAAGGTCTCAGGTCAGGACACCTCTGTGACTCCAGTTATTGCTCAAGAGAAAAAAAAGTTGTTTCTGAAAGGTGATTTAACCCATCTGAGAGGAGCAACCGCTCTCCACTGACTGAGGGCAACATATGTCCTCAAGGGATGAAGAGATCGCTGACCTGGGGCGGCAGGTACGCTGCAGGGTCTACAAAGTTTTCCACTGCAAAACTTAAAAAAGAAATTAAAAAATCAGTTTACCCAATCAATACTTAAGCATTGACACATATCTCCACAACACTTACTAAGAAGAAAACACGATGGATTACTTTACCTGATGGCATTTAAGTCCATCTCGGGAGTTAGTAGTCGTTTCCCCCGTTTCACACTGCCCATATGAGACAGTTCTTACAACCCTGACCTGTCTGTGGTGTTTAAGTGTGACAGAGCTTGAGGCAGGATCCAAGTCTCTGAAAGAAATAACCTTCTGCAGGGGAGGTTGGGATTTGGCAGAAAAGGAGTTAAAAGTTGAGTGTCGGCGCCGAGGAACCCAGCGGACTGTTCCATTACCCGGGGAGGAGGGAATCTACTTACACATTCTTAGTTATTCGCTATAAAATTAATGACAAAATTTCAAAAGGAGAGCGATAAACAGTCATTATAAAGCACGAGGAGGAGATCTATGAATTAAAAGAGGTGAACCTGAGGTAAAATCCTGAGGGCACCTCTTTCCTTTCTCCTGCATGGGCAAGTTCCACTCAGCAGCCGGGTTGGTGTCGCAGCCTGGTTTGAGGGAGGAGGCGAGGCTACACCCCGGTAGCGTGTTTGGGGCTGGCAGGGCGCTTTAAGGAGCTTTTAGATCCACTTTTATTTCTCCTTCCAGCATCACTAGAGTTTCCCTCCTCACTGGCGCAGTGGCTGCTCATAACAGGCCTCATTTACCTGAACGGGACTGGGAGGAGAGAAGAAAGGGAGGGCGCGGGAGCAGTGATGGGAGATGGGGTTTGGAGTGACAAAGGCGCGGGCAGCGGCCATCGCGGGGGCAGCCCGGGGTGCCGCTCCGTCAGGAGTCCAGTGGCTTTCTTTAGTGCAAATAATAATATAATCTGAAGTACTGAGCCAGAATCTGCTCAGTAGAAGAGGTGTAACAAATAGGCTTGGCTAACGGTAGTCCTGAGCATAAATGCAAGTAACTCGACCAGATTTCATATAAAGTGTTTAAGAACCGGGGGCTGAGTGACTGAGATCCACCACAGGCAGTTCTCAGGAACATGGTTGGGCATTGAGTGCTTCTCCAGACATCTGATTACACTAATGTTTTGGAGTATTTTAGATATATTGATTGTGTTCTTTAAGATCGATTTAAAATGTCAGTGTATACTTTTTGCTATTAAGTGATTATACTGTGGCGTCTTTAGAGGCCCATAATAACAATTTCTCAAGAAAGTGAGGAACTGGGTTCTTTGATCTGCACCTAGACAGAAGGAAACTGAGGGCACTTAAAATGTTCGTGAAGTAGCTGGTGTAAGAGCAGCTATTAGTGATAAACATAAGAGAGCTTTCCATCATACTAAAAATATTTCTGTAGAATCATAAGCATGTGTGGTGCTTCCCAGGCAACTATAAAATGCCAAGCCCACTTCCTCTGAGAAACTCTGAAACTTAAAAGCAAACCAAAACCACACAGAATAAACAAATTAGGAGCATAAAATGAGGTGAATAGGAGGGGTATTGTCTTTGGGAAGCCAAATTAATGTTTTTAACTTATTTTCTTCTGTATGATTAATAAGAACATTTATTGTCTGCCCAATTACTCCTAAGTACCAGCTGAGTAGTATAAGCAGTAATACCGTGGTAACATGGTATATATGGAGAGTCCACATACTAAAGAGAAAGAAGTAAGAGATTGAACTACATTATAACAATGGTGGTCCCTCTGGGGCACACCAGTGAAACAGCACCAGGAAGTTTGCTTTAATCATTGTTCTGCACTGTTTGTTTTTGTGGATAAATAAGGACTCCAGTGCATTAAGCTAGCAATCCAGAACCTTTCTTGAGCTCTACATTAACACATAACCAAAATAGCATTTAATTAAGAAAAAGTTGCCGTATGTTTTTGCAGTCAAAGGGAAGTGTGTATGCTGGAGGAAACCTATTAGATTAATAGTACTGTAACTTTTTGCTTGGCACATACACAGTTCTAAGAACTTGTCTTTTAAATTTCTGCAGGTGAAAACATATTCCTAAGGACAATACTTAGCTATTATTCTACAGCTACCTAAACATGTGGTTGTATTTCTATAGCCTGATTATTACAGCTCTATAACTTCCCTGAAATTACATGTGAAATTTTCTATTCCAGGCATTTTGGCATCAGTATATAGCATTTTGAATGAAATTTTGGGGAACTGGACAAATTACATCTATTACATGTGAAGAATACCAGCCATAAAGAAGTCTCATATAGACATCTCTGAACTGCTTTTAGAAGAGGGCAAAGCTGGTAGAGGCCTGGTAAGAAAAATCTTCATTCAAATATACACATTTGTTTTTATTGTTGGGAGGGAAGATTATTAAAGGAGTGAGAAGGAGAAAAAATGTGTAAGTAACTGCTAAGGATAATAAGTTTGATAGATCTTGAATGTTCAACAATTATGCAGTTTTATACTAACTTCATAACACTATGAAGGTCATCAGAATGCTGTGTAACACAATGTTCATGATAATGAAACAAAGCCTCAGAGGCTATAAAATATGTATGTGACACTCCTTCCCCCATAGGCCATGCTATATTTTTGAGTTAATCATCAACAATATAGGAATACTAAGCATTTTTCTCACTTTTCAAGTTCTAGCTGGTATTAATGAGAAGATTTAGAATAATAAGGGGATCATAAGATTATCATGACTAACTGTAAAATAAAACCTGACGCTTCCCATTCAAAATCCAAATGGACTAGAAAAAGCTGCATTTACCTTTATGAATCTAGTTTTTAAAAAACAAAACAAACACCTCAAACTTCTATTAGTACTTGTTTAGATGACCAAGTTTTCATTAAACTGCATTCTTACGGAAAACTCAGATGAAGGTAACATCAAAATACATAGCCTGTACAACTCTACTTAACATGCCCCTAGGCTGGACAGTCATCTTCAGTACTTCTGAAGATTACGAGGCAACATCCAAATTGTCATATGATAAGCAATATGCTAAGTTATTCACAGACAATCATAAACACAATAAAACATTTACATTTTAAATAAAAAAAAGAAATGCAACATTTTCACTCTATAGTCTAAATGAAGTTTCTGAAACTAGGTGAAAAAAATGAAAATTGAAAGATCATATTTTCAAGTCTGCACATATAGAACAATTTTTCTGAAACAGTATTTTCATGTAAGTACTTTTTATGCTATACTATACTTTAAATATAAATTTTATAGCATGGGTTTTACAATTAATCTCTTTACCAACAGATTATCCCTTATTTAACTGACTTTTTTAAATCCAAATGTTATTCAATGCAAATACCTTTTCTATAGTATTAAAATGGCATACCCACTAAAGCAAATTTTACATTCACCTTCTACTCAAGGACATAGTAAATTCTTCTTTTGCCTCTATGGGCATTTGACTAGTCTGTAAACATGATTACGAGAAAAAATAAAGCCAGTAAGATCATTGCTTATAGAGAGAGATCCTCTTTTAAGCCAGTGGATTCTTTGGGAGAAACAGGTAGAGATTCATATTTTGGATTATATTTGCCAATGAAGAAGAAAAATAGGAAAAGAAGGAAAGTAAGGGCTTTTATATGCTGCCTCTGTCTTTGGGAGCAAGTAAGAAGGAAACAATCCAAAATATTAGGGAAAGCACAACCTAATGGCAGAGAAAAGATAAACATTGCCCAAGGAAATGCAGGAAAAACAAGCACTTTGTCCAGAAGAGAGTGATCACTAGTGTATAGACTGGAGTAAACACAAGACTGACTTAAGTCTGGAAATGAGGGGAAACAGCAATGGAACTATGGAAGTTATGAATAATTAGTAAGTTCAGGAAAAAAATCTAGTGAATGAAAGTATAAAAAATATTTTATGGGGCATGTGTATATATTTTCCTGTCAGGAAAATTCATATTTTGAATGCTGCCAGGTTATTGTAATTTATGGATCTGTTTAGAAGGCAACTGTCTTTAAAATCAGAAATGTATTTTTACCTGCTTTGACTTGAATGGCTAGTGCATTGTCTCTGTCAGAAAAAATACATGATGGCATCAGATGTTTTGATGCACTCTATAAAGATTGTGCATACGTTCTTTTCCTCTGAAACCGTGGGAAAATTTCACTCAAAGTCTCAAGTCCTTTTTGCTTGACAGTCATCTTGAATCTCTCTTGCTCCATTTTTCTTAGAGCTATGTTCCCAGTGATTGCTCAGGCCTGTGTATGGGTTTCTGTGTCTTCTCTACATCTGTTTCTATGGCATTGTACATCTTTTTTCTCACACATGCCTATCCTCAAAATATCCAATAAAACATGTGCTGCCCACATGTACCCATGTTTTCGTGGAGGCTGTTCTTGTTCCAGAAAGTTTAACTACTTCTTACAGTGATTTTAAAGAGCACTGTCTATGATAACTAGCTGTAATATGTTTTATCTAACAACAATATTATGGATAACAGGCCACCTTAATGAATTGAACCCTGTGTGGAAAATGTACTAGCAAAAGCACAGGTATACATATTGCAGCCTCTTCAGGAGAGTCACTATATCATCTTTCATATGAGTACTTGCACTGGATTGCAGTCTTTACTGGAAATACAGTAGAGAAAGTTGGCAAACCTACAAAATGTTCAATAATAACTCAAAACTATAACTTAACATAAATTAACAATGCTGTGCACACTAGTGTTCTTTCATTATTTTCAAGATTTGTAAACAATTTCCACTTACCTATAACCTTTAAGAAAACTGCTCATGCTTATCCTGTTATTTCTCCAAATATGTACCTCTTAGGCCAAGATTTTCTATGCTGTTCTCCTCTTCAAAGATGAACTATGTTTAGGGAACCTGAGGGAAGTCCTGTAGGTATTTTAAAACAGTGGGAGGACAAATAAAGAAATTTAAACATCAAAAACTAGAATTTAAATACATCATGATACAGAAAAGGACATTTTTCATAAATAGATCTTTTGGACTTGATTTTTAAGTTATGGTGTTACAAGCAAAAAGCAAGTGCAGATCCCCCAGGGACGAGGCACAACACTCAGCAAGTGAAAACTTTGGCTTTAATAAAAGCATAGCGTTACCATGGTGAGAGCCCCAGGGACACCGATGCTAATCAAATGGGGACCCAACACAGTGGAACCCTGCTAGGAAGTGAAGCTCAAAGGAAAGTACCGCAGGGGTGGATAATAAAACTTTGTGCTGATTAACATATCATACATATGCAATGTATTGTTTTGCTCATTAGTGAACTAGCTGGTGTAATGCAGGTGCTGTTGTCTGAATTCTGAGATCCGCAGCTGGCTGCCCTCCTTGGTGCCCATGCAGGGGTATGTGCAGATGTGGGGCGGGGGGGAAGCGAACTATCCTGGGTTAATGTGACAACGAGATAAGACATGCTTGGGACTCTCCATACTTGGATGGGAAGAAGCGAACTATCTCAGGTTACCGTAACAACAAGATAAGATGTGCTTCAGACTCTACATACTCAGATGGGGGAGGCAAACTATCCTGGGTTACTGTAACAAAACCTTCTCACACCATACATATGGCTATTTGAAAATTCCATGCTAACCATTGTCCTGGTTTCGGCTGGGATAGAGTTAATTTTCTTCCTAGTAGCTGGTATAGTGCTGTGTTTGGGATTTAGTATGAGAATAATGTTGATAACACACTGATGTTTTAGTTGTTGCTAAGTAATGCTTACACTGGTCAAGGACTTTTCAGCTTCTCCTGCTCTGCCGGGTGCCCAAGAAGCTGGGAGGGGGCACAGCCAGGACAGTTGACCCAAACTGGCCAAAGGGCTATTCCATACCATATGGCCTCATGCCCAGTATAGAAACTGGGGGGAGCTGGCCAGGGGGGAGTGACTGCTGCTCGGGGACTGGCTGGGTGTTGGTCAGTGGGTGGTGAGCAGTTGCATCACTTGTTTTTTTTGTTTTTCCCTGGGTTTTATTCCTCTCTCTCTCTCGTTTTCCTTTTCATTACAATTTATCATTATTATTACTTTGTTACAATTATTAAACTGTTCTTATCTCAGCCCATGAGTTTTCTTACTTTTGCTCTTCCGATTCTCTTCCCCCATCCCACCGGGGGGGAGGGTGAGCGAGTGGCTGTGTGGTACTTGATTGCCGACTGAAGCTAAACCACGACAACCATTCCTAAAACATATATTCTTATCTCAGTCTTTTTTTTTTTTCTACTGTAACTGAGTTGCACCACCTAGGCAGAGACATTTATCTGTATTTAATTGCATTGTAAAAGCCCAGGCAGCTTCTCCAAATCAACAATTCAATTTTATGGACCACTTATTGTCCCTGTCAAAAGTTTAAAAAAAAAAAAAAAGAAAAAAAAAGGCTTTGTGTGTCAGAATGCATGGTATTGCAAGTCTGTGAGAAATTAAATCTGTGACAAGTTAATACTGGTTTCTGGGTCAGGAATGGAGCACCCACACATCTTCTGAAGTGCTGACAAAGCAGATGGACTGATGTTTGTCCCTATGACCACACTGAGAAGCAAGTTGCCAATATGTGTCCAGTTACAAAATGGAATTATTTTTTTTAAAGTTATAAGAGGAACACTCAGCATTCAGAAAATACCCAATGATGTTTTATTTATCCTTACTCCTTTTCCATTTTTATCTTAAAATCAATAAATTACACTTTAGAAGTTATTTTCATTACAAATTGATAACAGCCATAATTTAAAGGAGTGCAAAAGTTACTTATGTTTGTTTCATTTTATTGCACAATGTGTGTTTTCTGTTCCTGTTCTCACTGTAACATCCTTTCATAAGGGCCACAGGATGTCTAAAAGAAAGAGGGAGATCTGCTGCAGGTTAGAAGGCTGTTGTAGCCACTGTATAGGACTTTCTAAAATGTCTTCACATGAAGAAATAGCTAACTTGATAGCCAAATTTCAATCAACTTTCTTTTGTCAGGTTTCTGGATAAATAAATTAGGTGATTAATTCCTTCAATAAAGAATTAATTGGAAATATGAACGTGATTTATCTCTAGGTCAGGGACCACAGTTCCCTCTTACCTTCCTTTTGGCTAATCACTCCAAGGAGACTGCTTTACATGTGTCTATAAAATGCAATGTAAATGGAACCACCACAAAACATTCACGGACATTAGAAATAATTTGTCTAAAAGTTGTGTGTTAAAGTGTTCGAACAGACCTTGGCACAGGCTAAAAGCATGCCAGCTAGTAATTTCCCAAACAATTCCTGGGCACAGTTTGGGAGTTAGTGTGAGTCAGGAACCATTCCCAATGGGCAGTAGATGCATGTGACTATCCTCTTTTGAAGTATAAAAGGGTTTAATAATATAGGCATGAAACATTATGCGGCTACCTCAATGCCAGAGAACAGTCCCAGGCATGTTTAACCTCTTAGTTTATATGTAGCCATTGAATCTGTTGGCTGAGATGGTTAATACTTCAGTATCTGAAGAATGGAAAAGTTCTGCTTTCTTTCGAAGAAGCAGTTTTTAAAAGCCGAAGCCCAAGAAGCTTTTTAATGTATATGATTTAGATAATCATGTCTCTGCCTTAAATATTTTTATTGACAAGTTCATTAAAAATGGAGTGGCAAGGCATTTTAAGCATGATATGATGTTCTCAGATTTCTTTAATCCATGAAAGTATGACTTTCAGCTTGCGCTGAATGCAACAGTCCTTAAGGCCAATTTTTAACTTCTGTCCTTTGCCAGAAGATGAATGTCCACATTGACTTGCTGGCCCATGAAGCTGTATTGATTTACCCTTTCACCTTAAAAAGTGAAAAAAAAACCCTGCCTGAATGTTTTTATCTTCATCTCTCAAAATAATCCATAGTGGCCCTCACAGCTCTTGTATGAAATTGCACAGGATTTGTTATGTAACTGACATGCAATTCTATATCTCTGTTATAAAACGTGACAATAAGTTGTTTTCCTGGTCCCTATCCAAAACAAGACATTTGAGAAGATAGAGTTATATAAGGCCCAAATTAAAAACAATTTAAAAAAAAAGGAAAAATTAAGAAAAAGGATTTGTGAGAAGCTAAGGAAGTTATAGCAGGAATGGTACCTGCTTCATTTCTGAAGTTCACCCATGGTGAATCCACAGAAAAGAGCCTAAAGAGCATCTTTAGCCAGATTTCAGATTTCTTTCAATGATAATGTATAACTGATCATTTATCTTCCCTACAAAACCAACTGTTATTAGGTCTGTTCTTACAGTGCTCAGGTAACAATACTGGGACAGTCTACTTGTCCAGCAGAGTAATCTATCACTGACCTCTTTTTCTGTTATATAATGTATTTTATTATTATATATATTTTATAGTCTACATTACATATTTTACATTATCTGTATTTTAACTTTATTCAGAATCCCTAGTGCCTTGCATAATCAAAAACTGACTGTAACATTCGAATGAAAGTACTAGAGCTTTGTCTTCCATCACTTTTCCTCCATAGAGAACTGTTTTTTACAAGTATACATTTTAAAAGATATATCTGCCATAGAATTCATATCTCTTCTTCATACAAACAGAAGCACATTCTTAACATGGTAGAGATAGTGCAAGTTTGTCACTTAGAAAAAATTAAAAAATGAAATAGTATTATTTCATTCCATATGAAATTCTTGTTGGCAAATTATGCTAAATAATTAGAATAAGAAAACAAAAAACCAAAAAACAAACCTCCATCTGGTGTACCAGAAAAAAAAAAAATCAGTAGTCACCATCAAGTTGTAAACTTAGAGCAAGTACCTATACAAATATTTTACTCCTCAGTCTGCAGGCTTCCTCGGCTTTTTATTTTACCTGTACCACTGAAGGCCTCATCTGATATTTAGGTTGCTTCCTTCTCACAATGAATATTCCCCAGTGAATTAATTACATGGTGCTATTATTTCCTCCTGTGAACTAAAGTCAATGCCAAAAACATAACTTTATCTTACTTGTCATACAGCACTCATCATTACATTCTTCCTATTTGCTGTTGTAGTCCAGCCTTAACACCAGATTCCCAATTATTTGAATACTTAAATTTAGGATGATAGCTAATGATTGCATTACTATATTACATTCAGCTAATGAGCTCCCAACATTTTATAGGAAAGTTCTTTCCAATTATTGAAAAAATAGAAAAAAATATACAATAATGATTATTTTTTATTTTACTGACACATCGCATTTATTTTAAAATTCTGCCCAGAAATACATACTACCTATAAATTACTAACAGGTAAATATAACAATGTTTGTGCATCCCATTAACAACTTAAAATGACAGGTACCTATATATTATACCATCCCTTAAAGAGACAAAAATGGAAAAGCACAATACATTTTTCATTCATTCTATAGAAAAAATCAAATGACAAGCAACCTCTAAGAAAACATTGGTGTCAGGTGTGTTTTTACTGTAATATTACATGCTGTCCATAATTTATGAAGCTGAATAACAACATGTAGATGTCAGGGAAGTTAACATCAGAATGAAAAGGGCAAAGAGGTCTCTTCGCTATTTTCAACAGTGTACATACGCATATTGTCTTTATAACTAGAAAGCTTTTTATCTCAGTACACAGTTGTAAACAGCAGCAAGAAAGGTACCTACAATTTAACTTTTTTTTTGGTGAAAATTGCTTGAGAAATACATTTTAAAAACAGTACTGTCTGCATGAAGATCTTTAATTCCTGCCTTTCAAAGTTACACTAAAAATACTCAATTATTGGTTCTCTTTGAAGAACAAGAAATTAGTCTCAGAATAACTGACTGTGCAAATAGATTTATGGGAGCCCAATCATTTGTTTAGGGCAAAAGACACATTCTCCCTTGACATCAAAGGGAGTAGGATTAGATTCTAAAGCTTTACCCTGAAACTTGCAGTTCATTTTCAGGACTATATAGGTGTGGATTTGTCAGGGGAATTCAGAGAGCTTTGCCTTCCTTTGCACTGCCACCAGCTTTGTTCAGTGCAGTGTACACTCCTTAGTGTGCCACAGTCATGGTTGTATGACTGCATAGCTCCTCCCATACAGGACCACCTCCACCCCATGACTAAGGTCTGGAACAGAAATAAGGTTTAAAGTATCTTTTGATATGCTTTCCGGTAATATTCTGAAATACTTGGGTTTATCCCTTTTTCTGGGCATTTCAGGCATAATGAGATGAACCCCGTGCATACTAAAATATTTTTTAGGAACATAGTGAGCCTTCATTCTGCAATAAATTGTTGTGAGTGGACCTTTGAAGACAAAAGGAATACAAGGAACCACTTGTCTGAATGCAATTGAAGAATTTGCACTTTCCTTTTAAAAAGTGGATTACAGTAATATCTAATGGAATAAAACATATGCAAGTATTTAATTTCCCTTAATGAAAAAAAAAATCCTGATTTGCTCATGTGTGTTACAACACCACCTTCTAAAACAACTAATGACTTAAATTAGTTGTTTTCTTGTGCAGGTAATAACGTCATAGTACTCAGACAAAATAGCCATTTCTACAAATTCTTTTAGTTGAATGGGATTTTAAAAACATAAAATGGTCTAGTGACATTCTCAATGGAAAATTCTGACTGAAACAGTAGTCAAATAGGTGTTGTATCTTACCATGATGTTTGTACTGGCTAAACCATATTACGGAAGACATCTGGCATTTGAAAAGGAAAATTTCAGTATTTACATTTTGTTTACACACTAAATCACCAATTAAGAAAAAAAAATCGTTATATAAATAAGTTACTAAAATCACATAAAGACTCCATCAACATGAACTGGTAACAGTCAGTTAGAAGTAGATTGAAGTAGTATTCCTGGGCCAACCTTTGTCATTTTAGAATCACATTTTCCTTTGAATTCATAGCTGTATATGTCCACATACATATGTGTATGTGAACTCTAAATAGGTAGTTTATTAAACTTTAGTTTGTTACCAAAAGAAGAAGATAAATATTTTCCCCCTTGATTTACAGAGTTGCACTGTATTAAATTAAGCGCAAAGACTTATGAACACACTTCATTTACTACACCAATTATTTCCCTTTATTTCAAATGGATAACTTGAAGCTGTAAATGCATAAACAATTATAGGATTGGGACCTTTTTTGTTAACTTGGAACAAAGGTATGCAATACATTTTTCCAGAGCCTGTTTTACTCTGTCTCCATTAACCTTACATGAGCATGTACCCATTAGATATTAGTATTTCCAGTACTGAATTACCGTATTCTCCAGTGCCATCTTCATTTCTGTACTTTCAAACAAAAGCACATACAGTTGTAAAACGAGCTTTGATTCATCCAACATTATGAATTTAATAGTTGTTTAAGCTTGAGAGAGGCATTTGAAATCTGCATTAAAGACAGCACTATTCAGGAAATCCTAAGACTTGGAAAGATTCAAATGCATTGGTGTAAGATATTATCCCTTTGTGCAAATAATATCCATCCAGACCTGAAAGGGTGTGTTTATATGTCACAGGGTATTTAAAGCTAGCTGTGTTCAACTGTATGGCTGAATCCTGCAGACAAGGAAGGCTTCCTCTAAAAATCAAAGGATTTTTGTCCAAGTACTGAGGAGAAAAACTACATGAGTAGGAAAAGATATAGTTAATTCATCAGATATAAATGCTATTATCCCATTCTATGATTATTCAGAGTTTTACCTGTACAGAGGAAAACCAGAAAAATCTTTCAGACTAGGACATTCTCTTTCGCCAAACACTCCTTCACAACCCACAATTAAAATATTTCCAGTAAATCTGGTGGTAGTGGGGAGCATCAGCCTCCATCAAAGGGTCCTTCACCTCAACATCAGCATTTTCCCCCGTGCTCGTCCAAAAAGGTCGTTTTTAAAAGCCACTCCAGTTCGGTGTGTGCACCTGGAAATCCCTCGCCCCAGCAATGCTTTCAGCATCGGGTGTTTCAGTTCCTGTGACGCGGCCTATTTACACCCAGAGACGGACATGAACGATAACAGGAACTCCAGCAAGTGTCCCAGGTCTGACACATCTCATCCGCTGGGGCGGGGGGGACGACGGACCACCTTTGTGGGTTCATTTTAAGACGCCTTTTTAAGTTTGCCTCCTGCGAGGTGGCATTTTGCAGTCCTCCTCCCCACCATCCTTAAGGAAAGCAAAAATAAAACCCAAAACGTGTGTTTTTTTCAACGGTCACTTCATCACAAATCGCTGGCTGCTTTCCTCTCAGCGCAGGCCTCCTAAGCGTAAACTCCGGTCTTGTTCCGCACACCAGAAGGGGAGAGAAAAGAAAGAGAAACTCAGGCAGCAACTGAAGGGGTGGGGAAGGGGAGAGACAGCCACGCAGCGGAGACTCAGTCGTGCCTGCTGCTGCCAGGCGAGGCAAGGCGGAGGGAGCCACTCCAGCTGCAGCGGAGCTGGAAAGGGAGCGGCGTGGAGCAGCGCAGTAGCAGCAGCGGAAGCGACGCTAGTTGAGCGAGTGAGAAGGAGGCAGCGGAGGGAAGGGGGAGGTTGTTGGTGTTTGGCGCCGGTGGAGGGAGTCATTCCTGCAGCTGCACTTCCGGTCGGCATTTTGTTCTGAGAGGGAGCGAGAGACACACACACACAGGATCCGATCCTTTCCTTTCCTTTCCTTTCCTTTCCTTTCCTTTCCCCTCCTCCTCCCCCTCTTCTTCTTCCCCCCCCTACCCCCCGCTCGGTATCGACTCACTGTGCCTAGGCTGCCACCTCCCCCACCCTCCTGCACTCGCATATACAGAGGGAGCGGTCGGCGGCCCCTTGGCAGCGCTGCCCCCCCGGCCACCCCCCTGCTCCCCCGCGGCTCGGAGCGTGTCTCGGAACCGGTTCGGCGTGGCGCGGCCCGGCCCGGCCCGTGTTGATGTTGTGAAGCAGGCTCAGGGGGAAGGGATTTGTCTCGGCCGCTCACCCCCCGGCTCTACATGTTCGCTGCACTGAGGAGGAGACGGAAGAGGAGCCAGCCCCCCTCCCGGCCCGGATTATTGTTGTTATATTATCTCCCCTCCTCCTCCTGCTCCGCGGCGGCGGCGGCGGCCCAGCGGCGGCGGCGGCTCCTCTGAGGAGGGAGGGGGGCGGATTTCTCTCCTTCTCTCTCGGATTCTCGTTGGATTCAGACGCCGATTTGCTCAGGTAATCCCCCCTCCTTGTCTCCCCTTCCCCTCCCTGCCCTCTCCAGCAGCGGGCCGGGCCTCCCAGCCCAGGCGGCCCAGCACTGCCGGGAGCAGAGGGGATTAGCTGTTATCTGGGGTAGAGGGGAATAAGTGGCAACCAGAGGTGTTTATTTCGCAGCCCTCCTTCCTGTTCGCTCGGGTTTGGCGGAGGAGATTGGTTCCTCCCGGGCTGCCGGGAGGCCTAGGCCCGGTGGAGAGCGCAGGCCCGCCGGCCAGCGCCTTTACTCTAGCTCGGGGATTAGAAAGGTGAAGCGGCTTCTCAGTGACAGGCCTCAACCCGGAGAGGAGCAGGAGGAGGAAGAAACAATACAATTAGCCGCAAATGTGCACTGATCCTTTTGCCATATTTACAACTTCACCAGGGCAAGGAAGGAAGGTCCCAGCGCAGACAGCCCTCTGAAGTGGGGAAGGAGTAAGTGGAGGAATAGGGGATGAGAGACAACGTAAATACTCAGAAACAAAAATACCAGCTCTCTTCGCTATTACCTTCTCCTTCTAACCAACTGCGTTCTGAACATTCAAAAGTTCGAATGCATATGGATTTATAATGTGCAGAGGTTTAATCTCTAAATAATATAGCGATTGATTAGTGTGTTAATCACTTAGTATATTTATAGCATAAACCTAGCGCTTGTGGGATGATTGACACAACACGGACACCTGCAGACCCAGGAAATACAGATAGACAAGCATATTGTGTCAGGTACTCCACGCAATCTCAATGTTCATGTGCTGTATGCGTTACAGGAATATGTACTACATTCAGACGAAATACTATTTTATACTCTTAACAAACAGAAAATGGGAGAGGGGTCGTATGTAAAGTGCTACGTTTATGACATTTCAGGGGCCAAGGTGAAGATGAGATCTTGCCCTAAGTACTTGAGAATCAAGAGTAAATTTAATTAACTGAAAAGTGAGGAACACTTTTTAAAAGTGTCATCCTTTCTTGTCAGGCCATACCACTTTGAGATCCTGAGGTTGTTATTGGCTGTTTGTGTCCATGATGTTTGAATATGTAATTAGGTGTCATTTTAACAGGTCGAATGTGTTTTGTAAATGACGGTTGATTAAGTGTCAGGTCTTTACTGTAAATTAGCTACCATTTATAAATAAAGTAAATCTTGGATTTACTGTGTGGTACAGTTGAGAGTGTTATTAAAAATTGAGGTAGACTTAAACACCCTGTGAACTAATAAAAATACTCCTACAGAAATTACATAATTGAGGGAAATATTAAGATACAAAGTTTCATCTTTCATATAGAAAGGAAATTTGTAAATGGCAAACAAGTATCAACATTACATAATTTGTCTATTTTTCAGCAGGTTTCTTAGTTGTTCAGGCAGATCTTTTGTAATAATAAGTGGCTAATGTATCTAATAAAGTAACTTTCTGGTATATTGTGTTTAGAGTCTTATAAACTGTGCTATCGTGCCTCGGAGTGCCCTGATACATGTTTAAAAGGGTGAAGTTAATATAGCTGTCACGTAGAAGGCGTGTTTTTAATGCTGTAAATCCGTGTAGTAGTCAGTAGCGTGTCCGTGATTTGTATTGGTCAGGGAGCAGTTTGAATTTTAAAAAGCCTGAAGATCCTGCTGAGCCCCAATCCCGGCCTCCCTCCCTCCCACTAATCTCCCATTCCTGTCTTTGTGCTGCCTGGTCCTGTTAGACACTGTTTGCAACAGGGCCTCAGGCCTACGTGCGTGGAGAGGAACCATTTACACTTCGAAAAAGCAGCTTTTTAGTTTTAAACTTTGTGAATTGCAGAGGGAGCCACTAGTTGTCTCTAACTGTCCCTATCTCAGTGTGTAGCAGAAGAATTGCTGTTTTCTTTTGGTCCGTAGCATGCGTAGAGGCCGAGTGTAACTCTGCTTTACAGGAAAGAAAGGACTGTGCAGAAGTAGTTGTAGTTCTTGGGTAGTTTTCATCATCAGGAAGCGACATGAGCTCTAGCATTTCTTTTGTCATCTGTTTCAAACAGCTCTCATTTTAACAAAAATGGGTTTGTTAAGCTAATAGTAGTGAACTTCTCTGACTTATTTTTCATTTAAGGAGGTTTGCTTTAAATATACCAGATAAGAGCAGGAAATGGGCTACTGTAGTTATGTAGTTCCTGTCAAGTTTATCTTGCCAGGGTTGTGTTTACAGGGTGTGCTCTTTTTTTTTTTAATCAGAAAGCATGCACTTTTCTGGTATGAAAAATAGGTGTATTTATAGAGGGAAATTTAAGATGCTGTCTATTTGTAATGAGTTTTTTGGTTTTGTTGTTCTGAGCCATATGTGATTAATCCTGAATTTGTTGCTTTATCACAGTTTATGTAGTTGTACATTTCTTTATCTCAAAAAAATATATTTAGCATACAGAAATATTTAATGTGGAAATCTTTATAAGATGACTTATTTTTGTTTTAGATTGTATTTTTTAGCACATTTAAGAGTGTGTGTGTGTGAAGCAGGACTATGTCACTTTCATATTACTTTTTCCCTAACGTTAGGAATTTATACTGGTCCACTGTTTATCACAACAGCTAGCTGCTTAAGGAGGATGTAGTTATTTTATTCATGTTATAGAAATACAAAATTAATTATTCTTGAGATGTTAGTTGTAACAATTATTTTAACTGAAAGAGGAAAATATTTTCTTCTTGTTATCTTTTATTTTGGGCTTTTGACTACCTTGTACGTTTTGAATTTGTTTCCTGTGTACAGGTTTTATTTCTTTTCTTTTTTTCCTCTCAACTTCTTAAGTGTTTTACCTGAAGTTACTCCAACAAAAAAATCTTTCCCTGAAACCTTTTGCTGTCTTTTAAAGCTGTTTTTATACTTTTTAAAAATAAAGCCATAGAAACAGGCATAGCAGTAAAATAATTTACTTTTTACATTTGAAATGTTTAAATTTTCATTTAGGAGAAACAGAACAGGATCAGAGAAGCAAAGTTGTATCACTAAAACCCTTTGCAGATCCCTACTCTATGTAAGAGTATAGGTACCCCTGTGTAACCTTATTGCATGTTTGAGACTCCATGTACATTAATGTTCATATGACTCTTCTTGCAGAATCAAGGCAATAGATGGTTCTAACCCAAGGAAATTACTATATTTTTTTTCCTAAATGTTTCATGTATATATTCCTAAATGTTTCATGTATAATTCCTCTATAATATTAATAAACTATGTTTTGAAGGATACTAGATGAAAAATAGTCAAAGTATGAATTGATTTGAGCCAGGCATTGGTATAACAAGTTTCCTATTGCAAATTTCTGTGTGTTCAGTGGCAAGTGTGATGCTTTTATGTGTATATTATATTACAAAGTGTTAAAGTTATGATATTAAATTTATATTAACATTTACTTTATAACTATTGCACAAGAAATGCAAAGTTAGTGGACAATTGCTAGTAACTAGAAGGAAAAAATATACTTCTATTCTGAATATCTAGACCTAAGAAAGAAATTAAGTCTTCAAATTCAGAAATCTGTGCTTTCTAGAAATTATTCTAGAGGAGTGTATAATATTCATGAATGTGTGGACACTTTGACAACAATTATGGGCATACTTAATTGGAAAAAATATGAGTTGTGATAACTTTAGAGTTTGGTGTCTGGTAGGTGTGTGGTGGATCATCCAGTGTTAGAACAGCTATTTACTGTCACAAAATACATCACTAGAAATATTTAACATTTGAAAAAAATGGCCATTTCAATATGATACTGGTTATTTTCAATCTTGCTTTTCATATGCCTTTATTAGAAGTAGTACAGGTTAGGTTAGCTTCTGATTTTTGAATCATCAGCAGTAATGAGCACTCAGTTGCACGGAGATACTTAAACCACAAGACAAGGAAATGCTCGAAATTAGTGATACGTGTGTATTATTGCTAATAACCCTATATAATAATGATCCTTTTTAATAATCAAAAAAGGAAGTCCTTTTGAAATGACAATTGTTAAAGGCTTGTATTCTAAAAACCTTTTATATAATTCATCTGTATTTGTGGATTTATTTTTTTAGTGTTACAAACATATGTCTTGGTAGCTGATCACCTCAAAGTACGTGTGAGAGAAGTGCTTTACATTGACATCTGCTGCACCCCAGGAGTGAGGAAATTGTGTTTGAGGAGATTGTGCAGGACCTATGATTTGTGTCTCACTTCCTGTCCCTACTGTTCAGTATGGGAAATCTCACTAGCAAAAGGGAGGGGAGAAAGGATTTTGGCCCAGCTGTATGTAGAAACTAAAAGGAATTCCAGTAAAATTGAACATCATTGTTGATACTGTACTTGAAGGTGACTATTTGGTTTACACAAATACCTTTAAAAAAACCATAAACATTGAAGACTATTTTTCATGTTAAAGTCAGGAAAAAATCTAGAAAAGTTCATTTCTATGGCCTTTAGTATTTGTATCAGTTGGTTTTAAGTGGTTTTCCAATCAGATCTCAAAATTCTTCATATGGGTAGATATTTTAATTTTTCAGATTATTGCTGTCGTTTGATTTGAAGCACTTTGGTTTTTGTAGCAGTGTGTATGTGTAGACATGCAATGCATTGTAGGGGAACAGTGTCAAAAAATGCTAGGCTGCAAAGGGGCTCAGGTAAGGAAACAGCAGACTAAGAGTACAGAAACAAACATAATCCAGCCCCCTTCTCCATATGCTGGGCCTTTAACTACATTATTGTATTCCCCCTTACCCTGGCAGCCCCAGTTCAATGCCTCATACAGTGCATGGGAACTGCCAGCTGACTGGTATACTGTTATAACCTAGTTTATGTATTTGTTTTTCTTTGTCATTCAGTGTGCAGCCTGCTGCCTTATTACCTGCTGTATACATCCAAATCTTTCATGAATGCTGAAGTGTTTTCATCTGTTAATTTGCAGGAATTATCTCAAAATAAATATCTGTACATCACAAACATTAAAGAACTTTTTTTTTGCACATCTGTAAAATATTATTTCCATTTTACAGATGGAAGACTGAAACTGAGTCAAAATAGTGAGTTTTAAAAGTGCTTATAAACCTTGAGTAATTTGACATGCTTTATTTTTCAGATTTGTAGAGTTCCTTTACAGCACTTAGTAAGCTCATAACATTGTTTTCTTTGACTTTATTTGTGGTTGTGAGTGCACTGCATTTCAACATATCAGGCTCATTGTTTCTCATGCTGGATCCCTAAGAAGTATAGAATTGGGTTTTCGCTGATGGCCTTAAACATCTATTAAGTTTCAACTGTCTTGATCATCCAACAGCTGGAAAAGAATAGATTTCCTGTCCTGAAAAATTAAAAAGAATCACCCTCCATATTGTGAAGAAACCAAAATCTCTTAAAGTTTATCATGAAGAACAGAGACAACAACTAGATAATAACCCAAATCCCTCAGGTAATTAAATGGCTTGCCTGCAATATTGGAGACAGAGATTCAAAATGTTGCTCAGTTAACTTCCTGCAGGAACTCACAACCCTGGAGGGTATCCTAAGCATTGGTTATTGGCTGTTAGGGGTAAAACTGTGCCTCTTAAACTGGTAATTGTTGCAGTTGATGTAAGCTGGTTGAAGGGAAACCTCTGCATCCTAGTGGTCAGACCATTTCATTGCGACATCAGTCTGTTGTCTGGCTGCAATATGGCTCCGTTAGGAAAGCAAGAGGGTTCTGAGGTGTAGTAAGTGCATTCCTAGCCGGAACATTGCTTTTGGGATGTAGGAGGTCCAGGTCCAAATGCCTAATCTGTATTGGGCAGAGAAGTTCTTGAGCTTTTTTCTCCCCATATGGCTTTTTGTGTCATATGCTCTAGGCATGGCCTAGAGGCAGTGAGTATATAATGGAACAAGTAGAATAAGTAGTGCTCAGTCTTTTCATTTTTCCTTTTTTTCTTTCTATCTTTAGTTGTGATGGAAGTTTTCTGTGAAAATAAGTTGGGGGGGGGTTAAGGGTTTGTTTTTGTTTTTTTTTAGGATAGTTGATTTTTATAAATGGCAGTTTCCAGCACAAGATCTCCTGGGTGAGAAACTGTTTTTAATCAACTGGATTTATTAACTACGTTTTATTCTAATTCCTTAGTAAAAAAAAGTCTCACAGAAGGTACCTCCTTTTACTCTGTAACTCTGATTTGTTTCATGACATATATGTCATGTGCCATATATGAGGCAGAGATCCTGTGAATAACAAAAAAAGGTGTAGGATAATTTAATGAATGACTGTCATAATGCACAAGGGACTAAATTGAACGTGTAAGCAACCATAATTCTGACATTTCTTAATACTTCAATGCTTGGTTTTATAGTAGTAACCTTTTCTCTCTCTCTCTCTCTCTTTTTTTAAAAATATAATGTAATTTACCAAACTCCTTGAATGTAAACACGTCTGTGATAGTGCAACCCCTATCTCTCAAGTTTGAGCTAACAATCTCTCCTCTGTGTTGACCAGGTACTCAGAAAGGATGAGGTTACAAATACTTTGTCTCTGAAATTTTGTTCTCAAGTCTTAGGTTTTAGTAGAGACTGTCGCCCTTTCTTGCATGTTATTTTCCATTCAGATATGTGGCTTTCTCTTTTTCTTTGGATATGCTTGCTGGATATTAAAGCGGGGGGGAATTTAGAGAGCCTTCATCAGATGCTATGTACAGCAGCTACCTTAGCACCTGTAGAAAAAATAATCTGGAACCTGCTTTTTGTAGTCTAAAAGCTGGGAAAATTTTGCTAAGACTCTAATAAAGACAGTAGTGGGAACTCACAGGGAGTGCCTTGTGGAGATCTAAAATCAGTTTAACTTTTATTTCCTCCCCCTCTGCCCTGCCTCCTGAAGGGAAAATTAAAAATCTGCCTGATGATTTTTTTTGTTACATTTCTAATTCAAACTAAGGAGATATGATTGCTTTTTACTATGTGAATGCTAGGTTTACTTTTTTTCCTTTTTTTTTCTTTTTTAAATAATGGGAAATTAATTTTCTTCTACTAGCATGCTCAGTGATGATTGGTTCTTCCTGGCAGTTTCCTTGAAAACTCATGTTGAGGCATAACCTGTAACACAGAAAAACTTCAGTGTATCCTATTAAAGTTTGGCAGTTATAAGTAATCGAAACATTGCTTAACGGAGTTGCTAGTCAACTTTAAGAATGCATGTTGCTCCCTGCTTGTTTTGTATAGGTGAGGCTGGTAGTGACTCCTCTCAGTTTCTTGACACTTAATATTTAAAGGCACTGATTTTATTTCTGACTTTGCTAAACTTCAGTCATTTGGGCCAAAATCTTCTATGCTGGGTGACTGCCCTTTATTGACTGCCTCTTTTAATAAAGCTTAAAGCCAAAATAGTTCACTGTCTCCTAAGGGTCATGATAGAGAAAAAAATGTTTAAAAAATAATTTCTGACCTTTTCTTCAAGTCATTCAAACACCCCCATTCTTTGGGAAAGGAACTTAAATTTTGAGTGAGGTGACTTTTTGCATTAGGGATGTGCATTTTGTTGCCATTTGAAAATCTGTCCAAAAATTGGGCAAGTTATTAGTGTCTGAAAAATTAGCTGACTTCTCTGATTGTAGGCATTAAAGTTGAAAAATTTTGTATGCGCAACAGGACTTTCCTAATAAGTATGGTTCTAAGCAGTGAGATGTAGTACAGACTCTTATTTTTCTGGTGTCCATTCCCTGCTTATCCACAGTGCTGATTTGTTTGAATGTGGAAAAGACAAGAACTGAGGTTGCAGGTGGCTGGAAGGGTGAACGCATGGAGGAGAAGAGTGGTGGACTGGAAACAGACTTACACAGGATGGGGAGGGAATGGGAGTTTGAAGGGCAGGAACTGGGAGGTGGGAAGGAGCTTGGAGTTCCTAAGGAAGTAATGACTGAACTGTGAGGGCTGGATAAAGGAGCTGGTGGGGCAGATACAAGTGTCCTTAGTGAAGATGCAGGAAGAGCTGTGAAACAGCCTTAGCAAGAAACTGAGACAGAAGGGTACTTTGGAATTGGGTGCACAGTCAAGGGAGGCAGTTCAGGGTTGGGAAAGGGTGGGAAGGATGTACTGAGAGAGACCAGAGAGGGGAAGAAGAACAAATTGCCTGAGAAGCCAGAAGTACAAAACAAGGATTGGCTGGGCAAAGAAGCATTATTTCACACACAGGAATTTGTTGTTTGAATTGTCTTTTTTTTTTTTTTTCTTCTCTCTCTCTCTGAGGAAATCACATAGTAAAAAAAAAAAACCAACAAAAAACACCTCAGAAATGTGGAATACTTCTTGTAAGAGCAAACGGTAGGGAATTCTGTAGTTCAGATTACCTGTGTAGTCTGCGTTTGGCATCTTTGTGAATGCATTGTGGTAGTCTTTAAGGCTGTCATCACTTTTTTTTCTTACAACAAGATGCCTGTTTCACTGACTGTGTGGAATGAATTATATAGAGATAATAGAGATTAATAGAGATTAAAAAAAAATCTCTCCTTAATAGAGATTAAAAAAAAAAAATCAAAACAAACCAAACCCAAACACCCCTACCCCCCCAAAATACAAAAAAACAGGTTATATTAATGTCTCCTGGGATTGGCCTTAGATATTGTTGATTCTGCCTTGGGGAATGGGATAGACTCTTGAGATTGCTTCCAGTCCTGTCTTTTATGATTAAGTATTTTGATTTCTCTTTGGTGTTCAATGTGTATTCCTTTGCCTTAATCACTTCACATCATTAAACCCTGCTCCAGAGATAGAATTCTTAATTTCCTCACAGGCTTTTCTGTGACATGTATTGTAATATTGGAATGCTTCACAAATACTTATTTTTGAAATGATTTTGAGGAGAATATGTAATCATGCAAGTTGGGAACAGAGATGCAAAAGCTGGTCTTTATAACTTTGGAAGTCCAACTGAAGCAACTGTAGGACCTGAATTTTAAATTTACTTTTTTTGTATCATAATGTGTGCGATAACATTAGAACAGATTTTGTTAATTTTGGTTATAAATATGACTAATCAGTGCTTCTTCAAATTAGGCTGTGGAGCATGCAGGAAAAAAGGAACACAGACATATTTAACATTAGTAATAGAAATAGAATCAGATTCCCAAGAGCGGCATTTTTCTGTTTTCTGCTATCTGATCTGTAGCCTTGTTCCCTTCATACTTCTCTTTCATTTTTACTTGAAGTTGGAGAGTCATGTATAAAACAGGCCTTACAGCCTTACAAATAGCCTCCGATTCATTTCCAGAGCAGATACCTCCTGTAAGCTGAATGAAGGTTGGGCCTGGGGGTGGGAGGGGAATGTTGAGCAATTATATAATCCAAGTCAGAATTTTTGAGCGCAAGGGGTGTTTATTAACTTTTGATTGACTTTGCAAATGTGATCTTTCAGCCGGGGGGCGTGGGATTTCCTGGTAGAAGTCTAGAAAGCTTTGAGTTGATACACAGAAAAAGTAATGTTTGAGTATTTGTTGATATCAACTTTTCTGTGTTGAATGTTCTGTTTTAGATGGATTTTTGAAGATCTGACTTTTAACATAATTTTTAATAATATGAATTTTAACATATAGAAATGCATTTAATATATCTTTTTAAGCATTGCCTTGTAAACCAGCTGTCACAGTGCAGTAAGTAAAATTTTTAATCTTGATTTCCACATCATAAAAAGGAATTGGAGTGAGATCAAAAAGGGACTTCATTGTTGTGATATTGCTGTTGAACATGTCAGCCCTTGAGTGTCAATCAAAAGTTTGAGATGGGTGAGCATGCAAAATGGAACTCTCAACTCCTGTGGTGCTGAGTAAGGGATCTATATTGGTTAGTCAATAGAAAACATTGGAGAGATTTTTACCTCCTGAAAGAGAGTTTAAATCAATATATTTGATAATCATATTCTCTCTTTCAGGCTTTTTCCCTGTTCTAATTAATTTTCTTTGCACTGTGATGTAGTACTCCTTCAACAAGAGGAGAAGGGAATGCTCGCTACCCCATAAAAATCTTAGAGCCTGTCGAAGACTAATGGATAGTGACAAATGCATGTTTGAACCTCCTGCTACTGAGGAGGATGTTAGAATCTGGGTGTCTGATATCCTGAGCAAGTGCCTTTACTCTGTCCTGCTGAGATTTTGAGTGAAGGGATGGAGGCGGTGGCTAGTACACAGTGCGAAGTACTCAGTTTTGTGTGTTAGGCATGTTCAAAGCATGTGTGTATCATTGGATTTTCCTACTCAGAGGATCTTGCCCAGGTTTAGGTGTAAAACAGGTGTTGAGTGGCTTAGTTCTGCAAAAATAGTGGCAGTTCTGACATACACTGAAGCAAAGCTGTAGGTGAACTTTCCTGGTGATGATTTAGGTGACTAATGGCTTAGAGTTGTAGGAACACACTGTGCACTCTAAGGTCACTATTATAAAAGATTATTTATAGTTATGGCTCTGCATATTTACTCACTGTAGTCATTCCCTCTGGTTCTATCTAGCATGATGTAAAGTTTAGTCATGTTATTTACAGAAATGGATAATTTATTCTTACCATGGAAAATGTAATTAAAATATTTGAGGAATTGCAATTAAAAAATGGTATAGTTTAAAAACTGTTTTGTCTGTAATTCTCTAAACATCATGACATGAACAAGACATCATAATACTGGAAGGCAAACATTCTTAGTTTTCACATCACACAGTAATCTTAGCCTGCAACCTGCAGAAAGAATAATGAAAACTACTTATTTAATTTAGTGGCATGTTAAATGATTATATTGAATTAGTAGACTTCAGAATAGGAATTCTCTCTTTTTCTGTAAATGTTTGTGTTTATTCCTGACAAATCCTTTTTCTAGGCTCAAAGTAGACATACGATGTAATGGGATTAAGCAAATTCTTAATCACATTTTGATAAATAATTAGCCAATGAAGTCTTATAAAAAGCTCTGTAGATGGACTTCTGAGGATTCAACGTAACTTGTTAAGTCCTGGCAATTTGAAGTTATTGCATGCTTAGCTACAGTGAATGTTCAATTGCACATATGTAGCCTGTGGCAATTGCACATAACTTGATTTAATTTAACCCTGTTTCATTGCTGGTTAAGGAAGGTTGAATTAGTCTGCATTTTTCATGGGCTAAGTGTATATGCACAATTATTGAAAGTCAGTTGATGCACAGTAACTTGAGAGTCTGGGCTAATCAACTTGCCCAGATGTGGCTGACACTCCATGTAACCCTATGTGAATTTTGGGAGAGAGCAGTATTTGAAACAAAACTGTTGAAGGTCCCTTACCTGCACCTAATTAGTGATACAGGTGTAAATTTGAACAAGTGTTTTGGGAAGGACAGTAAAAAAAGGGTGAAATATCTCATTGTAAAAAACACTAATTTTGAAATCCTATTAGAGGATATCATAAACCCTATTATAAGCAGATAACGATTTTAAACAAGAACAGAAAAACCTCATCAGTTTCATGATGATGAAGCTTACATGCTTATGCTAGTTTGTAATGAAAACCAAACAAAAATTAGAAGATAGATGTACTTTAGTTTCAAAGATGACCCTACAGAAATAGCATCAGTTATCAAAGACATTAAATTTGCTGTACAGAACTTAGAGGGTTTATTAGTAAAATGACATTCACCTTCATAGAAAGAATTCAGTTTAGTTTCATGTGCATGTTTATGATGAATAAATATTCTGTAAATCAAGTTAGATACAGGTTCATGAATGGGGTTGTGTGTCAAATTATGCTTTAAAATGATACTTCTGTGAATGGATTGCCTTCAGTGGGTTTACCCAGGTGTAATTACTTGAAATTGATAGATATCAACATATTTGCTTCCTGAAATAAGGTAGAATTTCAGTTGGACTTTGAACAGCTTAGTCCCTAAATGTTAGGGTATTCAATGGTATTCAAATACAGTAAAATATTTATTCACTCAACTCAATGATTATAGTAGTAAATAGTCTTGGTGCACACAAGACTATTTAAGAAGCATTTTTGTTTTTCTTTAAATAATATATAATCATTTTGTAGATTAGATTTACCCCATTAAGACCAACAGTAGCTTTAATGATTCTGTCATAGTTATTTAGCATTGTTCTTGTGGTTGATTATGACAAAACCCAAATTATTGTTAAGCATTTTATGAATCTTTGAGTTAAAGATGTTTGTATTTTTGGGGGGTGGGGTGGGTTGTGGCCTGGAGTCCTAATTGCTAAGATGTAGTGGTAGGCTCCCACTTGCTGTGATTTCTTTGCAATAACTTTCTGAACTCTGAACATAGTTTAATAAATTCAACACTCGTGTAGCTTACTAACATACTCATCAGCGGTATGTTAATGTAGATGTTAATTAGCTTCAGATAACTTGAGAGAATTTTTATAATCACCTGTGTAAAAGGCTTATATATATGATTTGGTAATAACCCAGATACTTTTCCACTGAAAAGGACAGAGTCATGTTTGAAAACTTGCCTTAAAATCCTTTAGAAATAAGAAACACCTACTTGACAGCCAGTGTCTTATAAGATCTAGAAGAGGATGTTTGCTGTGAATAAACAGTAGGAATAATTAGCAGTGGGGGGAGCTCAAGTTCCTTGTAATACGAACCTGGAAAACACAAATGTAAATGAATATTGGATAATGTGAGATAGCAGTTTAGTACTATACAGAATACTACTGTCAGTATAAATTTGTGTTTCAGATATAAATATTATCATGTGCGCCAAAGCATGCAGACAGTAATGTCAAACATGTGGCCTGGGAAGGCCACTTGTGGTTCTGCAAGCTCTAATTTATGGTCTCCCATGGCAACTGTTAAAGAGAAAAAAGGATTATGAATTGAGATGTGTCCCTGGATCATGTCCTGTGAGTTTAATGTGAAGAGTTTAAGTTATTTTTTTTGCGGAGGTAAACAGCCTATTGTCACAGGAACAGATCTTTTCCTTGTTGCTACTTAGCTGCTCTCCTCTCAGTTGTATGTTTTATCACAGAGGTTGGTGGTAAGTTAGTGATTACACTACTGGAAAACAGGACAGAAACTCAGTAGTTTGAAAGCCTGGGTGAATAGCTAGCAAAAGATAGTGTCCCTACCTGTATAGGTGCCTCAGTGTCAAATGAAAAAAGGAGAGACAGGGAACTGAGAACTAGCTACTCCTTATTGCTACTTGAGTGTATATGTCAGTCGTGATACAAGTTTAAGGTAGTTGATGCCTGATCTATTTCAGCTGCTTCTGGTCTCTGTTTAAATGGCACATGAATTAAACTAGAAGGGTATCATGCTTCGTTTTTAATGCTTCTGTATTGCCAGAATATTCCCATAAAGATGTGTAGTCTCTGGGCCTCCTTTGTGCTAAAGTAATTTCCAATTTGGAAAAAAAAGCAAATTGATTCTATTCCTTCTACAATAGCAAAGCTGCAGAGAACTGAGAATCTTCTCCAAAATGAGCCTGTGACTTGTGGAATAATGTTAATGTTTCACATTAGAAAGATTGAGCTACCTCTCTAAAAGGTGAGTGTATGTCATCTGCGTCCCAGGGAAGACCGCAGAGATCAGCTTCAGTTTTCCTTCGCAGGTACTGCCCTACATGTTATAGCAGTGCTGTGCTTCACATCTTACTTTGTACGTACTCGTTTTCATTCATCAGTGAATGATGGTAGGCAAACAGCTATAACTGTATTTTTCTCATAACAGGGTGACCTGAAATACATAGCATGCTTATTTTAGGATATTTTAAAATGTTTCTTTTTTAAGTAATTAAAAGATATAGTGATGATAATCCAATTTCATTGGGGTTTTTATGTTTTTTTCAACATATGTAAAACTCTTTGTGACACTTCATATATAACTTACCTGCATTTTAAAATCCATCCCCTTGCTAGACAAAAAGGAATACTTCATTGCAAATTGTTGCAGTTCAACAAGTTACGAAAATAAAGTGCTCAGCATGCAATTGTGTAAATTCTATTAAAAAATTAAGCATGACTGAGTAATCTAGTCTTCAGTTTATTTATTGATTTGATTTATCTGCATGGTCAGTTGTGGCTGTTCATGTATCTGTAGTATATGGGTCACAGTTCACCTTGCCTTAGCAACAGCTGGGACAATAGTGCTGTCTGAATTCTATAGTAGGAGGCTTTGTATTAAAGCCTCAGAGAAACTGAGGGCTATATAGCCCTGTCTTCCACAGTAGTAAGTTTTAGATCCTTAAGAAGATAGTAGTCATTTGGAGTGAAGTGCCTGGAGAATAAAGTACATAGAAGATAAGCAGAACATCTGTAGGTTGGATACTTCCATCTCTGCGTGTATTTGTTGTGGATTGTCTTGGTGTGATCCTGTGAGGACTGATCTAACTTCATGGAGCAGTTCTTGGGCCTTCTCCACATGCCCATAACATAGTCAGCTTGGCAGTTCAGTCAGTAACTTAGGCCAGGGACACAGTTCCAAGACTTGCTTCTCTTTTATTTTAGCATATCAGTTTAGAATTTAGAGATGTATTTATAGGATGCATGTGGGGTTTTTATTCAATCAATAAAATGATATCTGCAACTCGTACAAATAAAGAAAATTCACAAATGGGAAAATGCAATTTTTGCTGTTTCAGTCATTAACTGATGACCAACTTTCTCATATTGGAAGGTGTGACATATAAATAATGGAAAAATATTAGTCATATATTAATGAATAGAGAAGTAGTAGCAGTGCATTTATCCTCTCTGAGATTTTACCAGTCACTTCTTTGAAGTAATTTTAAGAGCACTTTTCTTTTACTATGTAGGTTTTTTGCCATGTTTTTTATTTGTCAACCTCATTATCTCCTTGCTTTTGTAAGTGAGAGCTTGTATGTGTGACATAATTAGAATATACTTTCTGGAAAGGCCACATGAATACTTCAGTAACTGAAGTTGGAAACAGGTTTAACTAAACCAAAATAAGCTGCTCTTACACTGAGACTTAGATTTCTGCATTTCTTTGATTTTTTTTTTTTTTAAGTAGAATATTAAAAACAACAAGTGGGGTGTTTTTTATCCTTTTTCATTAGTAAAGGCTTACTCATCTCTCCCCCTTCCCACCCTGCCCCCAATTTTGAAATTGGCTGTTTAATCACTAAGGTAGTGAAGAAGCCACATCATGAAAGACCTCTCTGGGGAAATAAAAAATAAAAAAGTTCTTGTCGTTTTACTTTGGAGCATTGACATAAGAGGTTGGTTGGGTGGAGTATGAATGAGTCTGTCTTTCTCTGCTTTGTGCATTATAACAGATTAGTGAATGAGAGCTTTGCAAGTGTGTGATGTGAAGAAGATGGAAGGGCTTTAGTCCCTTTCTCACCTTGCAAAATATGAACAGACGTATTTCAGCTTGGGTGAGTTGGGCAAGTTTGTGGGAGAAAACTTGATTTCTGAGGGTTTTCTGAGGAGGCACATTTGTTTGATTTGCAATAATTTCATCATTTGTTTTACAGTATTGCAGTGTTTGATTAAAAGTATTTATAAATGATTTAGGAATACTGACTTTCAAAGTATGTTACTAAAATAGATCCTGAGAAATGTTTTGGCTGATTGGAAGATGTTAACAACTTACAAATTTCAGTATAATAGAACAGATAACTCTGCATGGATCTTTTTTTTTCAATACACTTCTTATTTCCTTGGCTTATGGGGAAATTCGGATCAGCATATATGAATATGTTGTCTTGTTTGCTTACTTGTATTTAATTTTAGCAATAACGTGAACTAGTGTGAACTTTCTCTCTGTATGGTATGTTGTACAGTTTTCAATGACACTCCAAAGCAAAATAAAACCAAAGTATGGCATCTCGGATGAAATTTCTAGAAAAGTTATGTCAGTAAAAATATTTAGATTGATGTTTGAAAACAACATAGTGATATTTGTGGAAGAAAATCAAATCAAAGTGTGCTAGACCTTAAATTAGAATATAACTGAAGTGTTTTGTTTTAGAAATATTTTAATGGTATAAAGCTGAAACACCTTAGTTCTGTTATTTTAAAATAAAGTCTGTTTAAATGGAAGCATTTTCTAAGCTATGTCCACTTTGACAAATGACAGTTTTCTGAGAAATTTTTAAATTGGAAAGTTTCACTTTCAGTTTAATGGACAGCTATTTGGGGGTGAGGATCCACATAAATCCTTTCTCTCTAGCCATTAATGGTGAGGTATGTCCCATACCAGCCACTATAAAGAAAATTAACTCTATCCCAGCCAAAACCAGCACAATGTGAAATTAAGTTAGCATCTGTTTTCAGAGTATAGGGGCTTATTAGGAGTGACCATTCCTAGTGCACACCCTATCCTAAATTATTGAATAGTTACTTTGTTTAGTCAGTTTGTTTACCTGAACAGTAATACTTTCTCCACAATAGGGAGAGCAGGAGTTTTGAAAGTTATTAAAATTGTATAAATCTAGTTTATTCAAAACGGTTGAGTTGTAGTGAGAAATAGTTGATATACAGGGCCATGATTTTCTGACTCTCTAGAAAAACACTCATGGAATCTGAAATCCTCTAATGATTTTCTAGTTTTACAATGTTTTTTCTCTTAAACCTCATTTTGATATTGCTCATCCAGTCATGCCTGTAACTACAGCTTTAATTTGCCTAAACTAAAATAGTTTTTAATTTAGGTACTGTTACTGGGGAAGTATTACTGGCCAGAAAGTTTCTTGATGGACTTGATAGCATTAATTCTGCTTGTGTTATCTGAGTGTGTGTCTATGTATAATACAAAAAGAACTGACAAATGTATAATTTGAAAAACAGTTTGAGTACTAGGAAGGAAAAAACCCCAACTGGCAGGCAGTCTTTCAGAATATTTGATTATTTTAGTATGATGTCAGTTGCATTTCAGTCTGTTTTCTAAAACTATGGAGGACATGTCTTGGTGTGTTGGAAATTACTCTCCCCCCCCCCCCCCCCCCCCCAAGGATTTGTCTATCTGACTGAATGTATTAAACCACTGAGATAATATTAAGGTCTGGTCTTGTACTAATAGTAATCACGTAACTCTTCTCTGTACTTCAAGTTACCTGTGCAGTATAATTTCTTAGCTTTTCAAGTTCCTAGCTTTGGAGAGCAAGTGGCTAAAACATGGTAAGATGATGTAGAAGGTGGTGGTTTTTTCTTATAAAAGAAAAAACTCAAAGCCTTGCAACTTTTAAAGTTTCCAGCACCTTATCAGGAGAGAGCATTTGTGCACCCTTTATCTAGTCAGGTATCGTACAGACCTTACGCAGCTTGTGCCTTACAACTCTTGCAATTGGATGACTGATATTAAATTGTAAAGAAATGCCTTTTTTCACCTACTGGTTGAGAGATCTCAGTCATGTTGTGGCAGAAATCCTGACAACTGGATAGCAAATTTATTTTTTTATTTTTATTTTTTTTAAGTTAACCAAGAGTTAACTTACAAACAAACAAACCCACCAACCCAAAAAAACACCCCAGTGAATTACAATACACCATTTTTCAGAAATGGCATACAAACTGATATTTTTAAAGAATGTTTTCTTACAGTCTGTTAGTTAAGCTTTGCCTTAACCATGTATTTAGAATTTAACTTTGGATTTGCCATTTGCTTAGTAGGTCTCACTGAATTCCTGTGTAAGGTTATACCTTAGACAAATTATACCTTGATCTCCAAAACTGTCAGTGGTACTTGATCTAGGAAGTTTCAAAGATTCTCTCAGCTTCTACAACCAAAGACTGACTTAAAATGCTTACTCATAATTTCTCAGAAACACCAGGTGCTGGAGCATGCAGGCTGAAACTGGTAAAAGTGAGGGAAATCTTTCTTAGCTGACCTAGGCAATGAAATTGCTTTTCAGAGGGATTAAAAACACAAACAAGTATTATAAGAATTAACTGAAAAAAAAATTAATGAAAAGCTTTTGGATAAGAAGGGTGTTTTCCTTTGTGTTGGGCATTACCTAACATGTGGGATCTATTCTTAATTGAACTGTGTTGCTAGTAGGGCTGTATCTATTGTGAGTAGTATAAAAACTGTCATGGCCTATGATTAAATCATTTGCTGGACTAATGCAGTTTTGTAAAGCAGTTGTAATTCTGAAACTAAGTGCCATATGTGCCTGGATAGGTTTGAGGTATCTTTGTTGGTCCTACTCAAGCAAAAGCCTCTGTTTCTTCTTACTGCTCATGCTGACTGAAAAATTAGTATTGTTTTGAATATATCATGCTGTGCTGGGTTGACCCTGGCTGGACGCCAGGTGCCCACCAAGCCGCTCTGTCACTCCCCCTCCTCAGCTGGACAGGGGAGGGAAAATATAACAAAAGGCTCATGGGTCAAGATAAGGACAGGGAGAGATCACCCACCAGTTACCGTCACAGGCAAAACAGACTCGACTCAGGGAAATTAATTTAATTTATTGCCCATCAAATGAGAGTAGGATAATGAGAAATAAAACCAAATCTTAAAACACCTTCCCCCCACCCCTCCCTTCTTCCCAGGCTCAACTTCACTCCCGATTTTCTCCACCTCCTCCCCCTGAGCGGCACAGGGTGACGGGGAATGGGGGTTTCGATCAGTTCATCACACGTTGTCTCTGCCGCTTCTTCCTCCTCAGGGGCAGGACTCCTCACACTCTTCCCCTGCTCCAGTGTGGGGTCCCTCACATGGGAGAGAGTTCTCCACGAACTTCTCCATCATGAGTCCGTCCCACGGGCTGCAGTTCTTCATGAACTGCTCCAGCGTGGGTCCCTTCCATGGGGTGCAGTCCTTCAGGAACAGACTGCTCCAGCATGGGTCCCCCATGGGGTCACAGGTCCTGCCAGCAAACCTGCTCCAGCGTGGGCTCCTCTCTCCATGGGGTCACAGGTCCTGCCAGGAGCCTGCTCCAGTGCGGGCTTCCCACAGGGTCACAGCCTCCTTTGGGTGCATCCACCTGCTCCAGCATGGGGTCCTCCATGGGCTGCAGGTGGATATCTGCTCCACCATGGACCTCCACGGGCTGCAGGGGGACAGCCTGCCTCACCATGGTCTTCACCACGGGCTGCAGGGGAATCTCTGCTCTGGTGCCTGGAGCACCTCCTCCCCCTCCTTTTTGAGTGACCTTGGTGCCTGCAGAGTTGGTTCTCTCACATATTCTCCTCTCTCCTGGCTGCTGCTGGTTCCTGTGCAGGTTTTTTTCCCCCTTCTTAAATATGTTATCCCAGAGGTGCTACCACTGTCGCTGATTGCTCAGCCTTGGCTGGCAGCGGGTCTCTCTTGGAGCCGGCTGGCATTGGCTCAATCGGGCATGGGAGAAGCTTCTAGCAGCTTCTCACAGAAGCCACCCCTGTAGCCCCCCTGCTACCAAAACCTTGCCATGCAAACCCAATACACATGCTATAAACCGCAATGCAGAAAATATAAGCAACTGCAGGTATTAATCTTTCTTTTAATAAGTTACTTAACAGGCAGGTCCTTTAAGTAATCAAGTTAAAGGCGCAGGAGCAGGCTGTCCCCATGTGCCGTAAGACGAACCGGCGGGGAAGACGACCGGCCTGGCTGAACAGGGAGCTTTTGCTGGGACTCGGGAAAAAAAGGGGAGTTTACCACTTTTGGAAGAAGGGGCAGGCAACTCAAGAAGAGTACAGGGATCTCGTCAAGTCATGCAGAGAGAAAATTAGAAAGGCAAAAGCCCAGCTAGAACTCAATCTGGCCACTGTTGTAAGAGATAATAAAAAATGTTTTTACAAATACATTAACAACAAAAAGCGAGCCAAGGAGAATCTCTCTCCTTTATTGGATGCGGGGGGGAACATTGCCACCAAGGATGAGGAAAAGGCTGAGGTACTTAATGCCTTCTTTGCCTCAGTCTTTAATAGTCAGACCAGTTATCCCCAGGGTATTCAGCCCCCTGAGCTGGAAGACAGGGACGGAGAGCAGAATAAACCCCCCATAATCCAGGAGGAAGCAGTTAACGACCTGCTACGCCACCTGGACACTCACAAGTCTATGGGGCCGGATGGGATCCACCCGAGAGTACTGAGGGAGCTGGCGGAGGAGCTTGCCAAGCCACTCTCCATCATTTATCAGCAGTCCTGGTTAACAGGGGAGGTCCCAGACGACTGGAGGCTTGCCAATGTGACGCCCATCTACAAGAAGGGCCGGAAAGAGGATCCGGGGAACTACAGGCCGGTCAGCCCGACCTCGGTACTGGGGAAAATTATGCAGTGGTTCATCTTGAGTGCGCTCAACAGGCATGTACAGGCCAACCAGGGGATCAGGCCCAGCCAGCATGGGTTCATGAAAGGCAGGTCCTGCTTGACCAACCTGATCTCCCTCTAAGACCAGGTGACCCGCCTAGTGGATGAGGGAAAGGCTGTAGATGTTATCTACCTGGACTTCAGTAAAGCCTTTGACACCATTTCCCACAGCATTCTCCTGGAGAAGCTGGCGGCTCATGGCTTAGGCGGGTGTACTCTTCGCTGGGTTAAGAACTGGCTGGCTGGCCGAGCCCAGAGAGTTGTGGTGAGTGGAGTTAAATCCAGTTGGCAGCCGGTCACAAGTGGTGTTCCCCAGGGCTCTGTGTTGGGGCCAGTCCTGTTTAATATCTTTATCAATGATCTGGATGAGGGGATTGAGTGCACCCTCAGTCAGTTTGCAGATGACACCAGGTTGTGTGGGAGTGTTGATCTGCTTGAGGGTAGGAAGGCTCTGCAGAGGGACCTGGACAGGCTGGATCCATGGGCCAAGGTCAATTGTCTGAGGATCAACAAGGGCAAGTGCTGGGTCCTGCACTTGGGTCACAGCAACCCCATGCAACGCTACAGGCTTGGGGAAGAGTGGCTGGAAAGCTGCCCAGCAGAAAAGGACCTGGGGGTGTTGGTGGACAGCCGGCTGAATGTGAGCCAGCAGTGTGCCCAGGTGGCCAAGAAAGCCAATGGCATCCTGGCTTGTATCAGGAATAGTGTGGCCAGCAGGACTAGGGCAGTGATCGTGCCCCTGTACTGGGCCCTGGTGAGGCCGCACCTCGACTACTGTGTTCAGTGTTGGGCCCCTCACTACAAGAAGGACATTGAGGTGCTGGAGCGTGTCCAGAGAAGGGCAACGAATCTGGGGAAGGGTCTAGAGCACAAGTCTTATGAGGAGCAGCTGAGGGACCTGGGGTTGTTTAGCCTGGAGAAAAGGAGGCTGAGGGGAGACCTCATCGCTCTCTACAACTACCTGAAAGGAGGTTGTAGGGAGGTGGGGGTCGGTCTCTTCCCCCAGGTAACAAGTGATAGGACGAGAGGAAATGGCCTCAAGTTGCGCCAGAGGAGGTTCAGATTGGATATTAGGAAAAATTTCTTTACTGAAAGGGTGGTCAAGCATTGGAACAGGCTGCCCAGAGAGGTGGTGGAGTCACCATCCCTGGAGGAGTTCAAAAAACGTGTAGACGTGTCCCTTAGGGACATGGTTTAGTAGGCATGGAGGTGTTGGGTTGATGGTTGGACTAGATGATCTTAGAGGTCTTTTCCAACCTTAATGATTCTATAAGTTTTGCTCTGTTATGTTCATAACTTATATTTTTGAGTATTTGGTACAGTCTTTTTTCTTACATGACCTGTGTTAAATGAATGTAAGAAGGTGAGAATTATGCATTATATAAATTTATTGTTGTAGCTCTATCTGTGCTTGTCAGTCTTGTGCTGAAGTGCTTTTGCTATTCGGAACGTGAGCCTATTTTGAGCAGTGACTACTAGTGATGTTTAATTATATGGTAATTTTTAGTTTAGTGGTGTGGACAGGCTGCTGTCTTTCAAGTTAGAGTATGATCACTCAATTCGGATTGCTGTGTCATTTGTTAGGTGGAGTGGCAAACCTAGGAATAAATTATTTACTTGGAATAGGTTATTCTTACCTCTGACACTAGTGTGGCTTATAGCTTTGACAATTTTAGACAAGGAATATGAGGAAAATTCTGTTAAGAAAAAAAAAGTACATATGTAAACAGACAACCAACCCCAAACCTTGATTCATTAAATTTTCCTTTATGAATGTATTATATTAATTCTTTGCCATATTTCCCTGGCTTTTCCTGTCATTGTTATGTTTAAATTTGCATTATTTTTTTTTTTCTCTTTTGCTATCCTGATTGAGATGGTGATGTCATTTCTTCTAAGGCTTCCCCTTATTGGCTCGGGAGAACCTTGCTTTAAGAATTGTTTCCAGTATTTTGCTGTTACTGAATGCACTTTGAATTTTTAACGCCATGACATTTTCATGTGCAATGTTTTTCTCTACTGTTTTTTCTTTCCTGAATAGTAAGAATCAGAGATGGTTTTTTTCATATTTTAATATTACAACTTTCAGATTGCATATGTTGTGTTCAAAATTATCCCTTTGTAATTGAGGGGATGAAAAGCAACAAAATTAAACCATATCAGAAGTTATGGAATTTGAAAATGCTTGTTCGTATTAAATTTGATCATACATTTAATTTTGTGATGGTAGTTTCCAGAAAGATGGAAAGGAGAGAGAGGTTTAAGGATGCTGTAATTGTATGAGCCTTATTCCTTGTTCGCAGAATTCAAGCATAAGAATTTCTTGCTAAAAGCTGGAAAGAACTACTTGCAGTTTAATGGACAAGTGCCTCTCCCTGTCCACCACATCTTATATTGATCAAGCATCTTTGCCTACTACCTTCTAAAACTCGGACAGCTTTCTGCCCCTTGACAGGCCAGTGAACAAGTCTGCAAGACCCACAAATATTTCTGAGAAATACTGCTACTCAAGCCCGGGCCTCTTCTTAAAAGTGCTACTTGTTTTCTAGTATTTACTAGTGCTGCTATTTGTGAATTGTAAATCATCTTGGGTCATTAAGCTTTTTGAAGAGGATTACCTGACAGTGTTGGAGGCATTGCCAAAGTGTTCCTGAAGTTTCACCCAGAAGCTGTTACTGCTTTGAAGGCATGTATGCATAACTTGGAGTTGGAGGTCAGGCTGTCTACTGAATAGAATTCAAGTTAGAGAAGAGCTTGCCCTTAATACCTGAAATAGGAACCTGTACAAAATGAGCCATTTTCAGTAGACAGTGAGGATTACATTTGAAGTATGCTATATATTCATGAGTGCTGTCTACACAATGTTACATAGTGGGTTAATGATCTGCATATATACAGATGTTTTACAGGTCAGTTGTGAGTTGTTTTCAGTCAGTCTATTCAGTAGACCAGAACTTCCAATGAACTGCTAGGGGTTTGTTGGCAAGTGAAACATCAGGTGGAATTTGAGTTTGTTAGGTTCTCCGGAGACCACCATGGGTAATTCTTGTACAGTATAAAAATAGAAATTGTGACAATTTTGCTGACTTCCCAGTCTGCAGTAGTAGTAACTTGGTTAAGTCCTAGGTGTTTTTCTCTACAGTAATACCAGTGAAAATGGCCCAAGCTTGCCAGTGTTATGCTGCTGTATTGCAGAAGGTGTAAGGATTCATGGATTCTGCAGAACAGCATGTTAGAAATTCTTCAATGACCTGATGCTATTTGAATAGTGGATGTTATAGTGATTGTATGCCTTTATTTTGATGTGGATATAGTATATGGTGTTATTTTAAATCCAGCTTATTTTACATTGTTCTTGCACATGATTTTTGACATACTGATGCTTATCATTATATAATTACCCTGCCAGAGGTACAGATAATGCTAGGATTGTACTGGAATAGCTGAAGGCTTTTGTCAGGTGTGTGGGACCAAGTAGGGTGTTTGACAGTGGACTGAACATTGGGATGTGAGTATTTGGAGTGACTGATTTCCCCATATAGACCAACTGTTGATAAGATGTTAGCAACAGGTGAAACAAAAAATTACCTGCTTTAGATCACCAGATAGTCTCTGTAGTACTTGGAGATGAGAGGTCTTTCATTAGAGAGTCATTTTCATCATTGATGATGAAGTTCCTATGACCTTTCTCTGTTTTGGTTTTTGGGGGTGGGTGTGGTTTTTTCCTTTTTAGCTTTTTGCCCATATATATCTGCGGTCAGGTACACATCTCAGGTTTAAATTATTACAGTATAATATTTAAGAATTTGGAAATATTGGTAGACTGAACAGAAGAATTCAGCACATCTATGCTCTCACAGATTACATCACACTCTCACCACTGTTTCTACTAATACTTATATTGATACACTACAGTGTTGGTCTCCTCTCCTGAGGGAGCAAAAGTAGCAGGATTAATCCTAGTTTTTCTTGGTGTTTCTGTAGTAATAGTTTCTCTTGATCTTTGCATGAAGCGGTGGGGACAGCATGGAAGGAAACCTGGCTAATTAATAGAACTGGGAGAAAAGGAAAGCAGTAAGACACAGAATAACTGAATTTGAGGAAAGGTTTTTGCAAAATAGTATTTTTGAAGAGTTGCTGGTAGCAACAGTAGTAGGAAAGGAGGCATATTTGGTTTTGCTTCAGCGGTTGAAAATCCACAGGAGGAGGCAAAGGGAGATAAAGAAACGATTAGTGCTTTTCTCCTGTTTCTCAATCCAACTCTTAATTGCATTAGAAATTTAAAATATAGATTTCTTCTTGAGTACCCCCTTTCAGGATAAGATTAGGTCATCTCATTGTTACTCTCCTATTAAAAATTAAAAATAACACTGGGGTGATTCAGACTCCTGTGTCTCTTCTTTAATCCAAACTTACAATATGAAATACATATTTTAGGGCCAGTGCTGTTTAATGTTTTTAGAAGTGATCTGGACACAGGAGTCGAATGTACATTAAGTAAGTTTGATGATGATACTAAACTGGGAGGAGCTTTGGACTCCCTCGAGGGTAGAGAGGCCTTACAGAGAGATCTGGATAGACTAGAGAGCTGGGCAATCACCAACCGTATGAAATTTAACAAGAGCAAGTGCAGGATTCTCCACCTGGGATGGGGTAATCCTGGTTATACGTACAAACTGGAGGATGAGAGGCTGGAGAGCAGCCCCGCGGAAAGAGATCTGGGGGTTTGGGTTGATGGCAAGTTGAATAGGAGTCAACAGTGTGCCCTGGCAGCCAAAAGGGCCAACCGTGTCCTGGGGTGCATGGAGCACAGCATAGCTAGCCAGTCGAGGGAGGTGATTGTCCCACTCTACACTGCACTGGTGCGGCCCCACCTCGAGTACTGTGTGCAGTTTTGGGCGCCTCAATATAAGAAGGACATCAATTAGAGTGTGTCCAGAGGAGGGCGACCAAGATGGTGAAAGGCCTCGAGGGCAAGACTTACAAGGAGCAGCTGAGGTCACTTGGTTTGTTCAGCTTGGAGAAGAGAAGGCTGAGGGGTGACCTCATCACAGTCTACAACTTCCTCAAGGGGGGCAGTGGAGGGGGAGGTGCTGATCTCCTCTCTCTGGTGACCAGAGATAGGACACGAGGAAATGGAATGAAGCTGCGTCAGGGGAAGTTCAGATTGGGCATTAGGAAAAGGTTCTTCACTGAGGGTGGTCGGTCACTGGAACAGTCTCCCCAGGGAAGTGGTCACGGCACCAAGCCTGTCAGAGTTCAAGGAGCGTCTGGATGACACTCTTAGTCATATGGTTTAGTTTTAGGTAGTCCTGTGAGGAGCAGGGAGTTGGACTCGATGGTCCTTATGGGTCCCTTCCAACTTGAGATATTCTATGATATTTTGATAAAATTACCATGCTAATGTAAAAGTAAATGAAACTGAAAGCTTCCTTATGCATAAAGCATATGTTTTCTAGGGCTAAACTTCCATTGTCAAAGTCTGATAGCATAATGTTTTTGTATATTGACAGAGGCATATTTGCGCTTTTACTATATATCGGTTGCAAACCTGCAGAAGTCACATGCAGTTACCATAGCTCAGCTGATGCACAGCAGCCTGAAGAAGAGCCCTAAGCCAGAACATTGACAATATATGGATAGAGAAAATCTTGATGACCACAGCTCTTGTACTGAACTAAATTAAAAGTAATTCAGCGATTCATCAGGAAAATAATAAAATCCATTCCTGAAATAAGCAGTTTTCAAAAGTGGTGAGAGAGTAGCTCATTACCTCAGCTGTGTAACTGCCTTCTAAACTAAAAGTTGCAATAACCTTTCAGTCTCAGGAAAGATGGGATAATTTGTGGGTACATGAAGTAGGTAAATACAGTTATGTTTACAAGTTTATAGAAATATGGTATACAAGTTGTACCTTGTGTATGACAATCAACAAGTGTTCCATGCTTTTCAAGGAGAATATTGTTCACAGGAGATTTCAGGGTGGAGAATGCAAAGGACTTGTGGTGAATCTAGGAAATGTACTTTGTATACAGAAGACAGAAAAAAGCCTTTGGCTCTTAGTGTTAAAGGGGCTAATGGTAGAGGGAGTTGGCCTTATTGACAGCATGGAGGAGGTGGAATGGAGCATGATGTGAGACAAAGTGTGTAAGTGATAAGTAACATCAAGTGGGAAAAAACTATGCAAAGTCTTGTAGCTGTAACATAGTGGGGTAGAAATGGAAGCTGGTTGAAGGGACAAGATGAAAAAGTGAACTCAAAATGCCTAGAAGACAGTTGTAACAACGAAGTATGCTGTAGCCTGTGAGGACAAAATTGGTCTGAAACCAGAATGTAAATGACATGATCAGTTAAAAAAAAAAGATGCTGACAAACTGGACCGAGTATTACAGAGGTCCACTGAGATGGTTAGGGGGCCGGAGTGTGAAAGGTAGGAGAATCTGAGGTAGCTGGGTTTGTTTACCCTGGTGAAGAGAAAGCTAAAAGGGACTGAAAAATGCTGTCTTTAGCTAATGAGTGTTTATATAGAAGAAAAGACAAGCTCCTCTGAGGTGCACAACAAAAGAAGCACCAGCTGCTGTTGGAATAAGGGAAATACTGATTGGATTTAACGGGAAAAAAATCACAGTGAATGTCCATCCGTGGAAGTATTCAGAACTTGACTGGAAAGGCCCTTAGTAGCCTGATGTAACTTTGAAGTTGCTCCTACTTTGAGCAGAGGGTTGGTCCAGAGGTGTGTCTCAGCCTAAATAGATCTATGATTTTGTAGTAACTTCTGTTTAGAATCATTATCTATACTTGTGTAGCAACAGGAGTTATTGAGAGAAAGCAGTGTTAAAATACCAGACCAGTTAAATCTTACTTGGATGACATATTTGATATAATCCAAGTGTGAACATAAAGTTTCATTTAAGCACAATACTTGGCAGTTATTCTCCTGTCTAAGATGAGTTATATGGTACCTCTCATGGATTTGATGAAATTAAATATTTCAGTTAGATTAAGATGTTTATCTAAAAGGTAGCTTTTAAAATGTATTTTCAAATTTCTTTATCTAATTAACTGCATTTGCATATCCAGTTTTTGAAATTCTATGTTTAAATGATGAAAGAAAGAGTGGGAATAGTTGTACTAAAGTATCTTGTGCAGAGGTGTTTTCTACAGGGTGTTACTCAAAGCAATCATAATTACAAGTTCAGTTACTACATAAGATTTTTATTCTTTGTCTCCTGTTCCTATGGATGGACTTTTTTTGTAGATAGAGGTTGTTGTATAGCTTTAACTCAGTGTTCTTTCACAGTAGTGATATTTAAAGAATATAATTTGATCTTTTCTAAAGAACATATTTTATTCTCTTAACTACTGAAAAGTTATATGCTGGTATAGGATCTCATTTTGTAGGTAAGTGCAAGAAGGAATGCACTTTTATTGTAAAGCAGTGTTAAATGTTAAAAGATTGTTAATAGTAAATACAAGTTCTGAAGATGGATCTACAAGCTGTTTAAAATTGTGGATTTGTTAATAAGCCATGAATAAAAAATAAAAAAATAACTTAATTATATCACTTGTGGATTTAAAGTTGCTAACTATTGTCAATACAAGGAAGGATGGGAATACCTGTCACGAAAAACTTGATGACCTTGAGAGCTGCAGAAATAGAAGTAGAATGAAATTTAAGTGCCAAATGTTTATACGTTTAGAGATTCGTTACTAGAATTTCTGCTGTAAGCAGACAGCTTTTCAGCTGGGTATGACAGAGGAAGCATAAGATCCATGTACATTAATATTATCACAAAATACCTAGTCAGTCATCAGTAAAATGAGACTATTAAAAAGCATATGTAGTTTTTGAATCTATCAGGAGAGGTATGTCTGTGTAGAGATACTAAAGTATTAGATCATATCCATTGAAATTGCACTGGTGCATGGTTCCTTTGTGCTCATTGGAAAAAAATAATCAGATGGTGCCAAATGTAGAGATTAGTAAGAAGATTGGGAAAATTTGTTTTATGTGGAAACTTATTTTGTAAGAGAAGACTCTCAGCATAACTTACAGTACAGCAGTCCGAACTAATTGTTTACATGGCTTCTGGGCTATAGCTGGCTCGTGTCCGACTGGAGTCTGGGCTATAGCTGGCTCAGAGTCAGTTTACTGAGTGATACTCTACTTCACCTATTCATGCAACAATTCCCAAGCTTTTCTTCTGTCTTGTTCCATTTCTGAGCTTGTGACCATGTTGGGGTTTTTTTTGGTTGGTTTTGGTTTGTTTGTTTTTTGGTTTTTTTTTTTTTTTTTTAAGTGATGCTCCCATTGTTAAATTTGTCAAATCTGTAAACTGCATGTGTTCTACAGCTCCATCTTTAGGGGGTTGCTGAGGGATGGTACAAATGAGCTCCCTAAATATTCTGGAAGGGTTCATATCTAGAAAGGAGAGGAGCTACAGGCAAAGATGATGGAAAAAAAAAGGGAGTATAAGCTGACTCTGAATAATCCCAGTCTGGAAATTGATAAAAAGCTCTAAAATGCAAAAGAATGAGATACTGGAATTACCTTCCAAAAAGAATGATGAAGGCAAAATGTTTAACTAGTTAAGAAAGAAAAGTTGATGAAATTACAAAATGCTTGAAATACACTATGTGATATAAATGGTAAGGGTCTGCACTTCATGATCAGGGAAATAGTTATTTCTTAAGTAAGCAGTGTGATAAATTGTTTAATAATTTCTGATGTATTTAATGTGAAAAGATAAAATCTGTAAATAACAAAAGTTACAAGAACATGAAAATTACATTACAGGACTACTATATTTAGCCATATTCAATGTCATGGAATTACTACTGCTGCACCTTCAGCTCCTGGTAGTTTTAGACTGTACCTCTCTTTGAAAAGGAACTTTATAAAGTATCTAATTTATTCAAATGACTTTCTAAAGTGTATTCTGTACATTATATTTTTACATGGATAGCTAAAGTTTCTGTGCTGTTTTTTGGGGGTTTTTTTTGTTGTTGTTGTTTTGGTTTGTTGTTTTTTTTTTCCGTTGGGAATGTAGAGTCATTGCTACTTCTAGAAGGTGAGATGAATTTATCCCCCTCACATTGCTCAGCTGGAACTTACTATTCATATGTAAATCCATTGGTGCTAATAGGATTAAGGTTTCCTGGTATCTTAAGGTGGAAATGAAACAAACATTTATAGTATTGAACTGTTTTCATTGAAGGATTTGTGCAAGTATAATGCAGAACCTAAAGAAGTGGTGTGTTTGAAAGGAAGAACCTGATTTGATGCTGCGGTTGTAGGTGGTCACTGGAAAAAACAAAGCTACTTGCTCTGCATGTTGCTTTTTCTTTGACATGAACATAATAAATGGTGGTGTTGACTGTAGTCATACTGCTATAGGAGCTATTTGTTTGAGATATGAGAATGGCATTGTGCTATGTGATTCACAAAAATGTAGTTAAGACCCTGTTTTGGAAAGCTTACTTTCTAAATGCATATTGTATTATTTGTTCTCTTTACCAAAACTATTTCTGTTGCTAAGTTGCATTTCTTTGTTTCAAAGGAATAGGCTTGACTGTTTCATTTCTAGTTCAAAATGATTTTAGTCTGTCTTCATGACTTTTCAGAGGGGACATTTGTTTGTAAATGCTTTTGTGAATGACCATGTTTGATAGGTTTTAGAAATGTGTATGGAAGGCATGAGGGAGGCTGAGGAGTTTTGTGTTCTGTTTCCTGTATATCTCACAGCAGAAGTGCCTAGAACCTTGAGCAGGTATACCATTCCGTTTCTGTTCAAATTTGAAGAAATGTAGACAAAAGGGATAAAGATAGAAGAAAAATTGAAGCACCAAGAGGTGAATTTAACTAGATCAAAATCATACAGCAAATGAATTGATAGCCAAAAAAAAAGGAATCATGGTCTTTCTAGCCCAATATGGAGCCCTGTTCTTTTGCTATGATTTCAGTCCAAATGACGGGAACTAAAGAATGGGTTGGTTATGACGGAGAAACCTTTATTTTATGAAAATCAGAGAACACAACAGTTTCATCATCACATTGGACTGCAGCCCTGTAACAAAGGCGAAGGACTTGGTGGTGAATCTTCCCTTCTTTCCCCAGCTCCTCAGCTGAGTGGAAGACACTTCTCCAATTCCCCTATTCCAATAACTTAGTAAATAGAAGGAATAGTATCATGATACTTGGCTGTATCATTATTCTGTACTCAGGTTAATACAATGAAAGTTTCAGATAGTATTACTCATTTTGTCTGAACCACTTGTAGTCAGCAGTACACAATTTCTGTCCCTGACAGTAGAAAAAGCATGAAAACTTTCCAAGTACTAACTGATTCTGTTGTGCTTTTTTTCCCATAAGTGTTTTGATTAGTTGGAAATTATTTGGAACTGTCTTGGAAGAAAAACTTTTAAGTTTGGCAGTTACAGAAAGATAAATATTTAAAGTTCTTGAAGTTTTTAAAATTTCTGTTTAAAAAACTAGGTTTGCAAAATTCAGAAGTTCATACAAGCAGATTCAGTTGTATCAGTGAAGTAAAGCTACAAATGAATAGGGGTTGAATGAGACTTTGATTATATTACTTTAACATTCTAGGTTACTGTTGGTTATACCACTTTCATTTTCATGACTTGCTAAATTGCAACAGCATTTCATCATGAGCCCTGTTCTTTTGAATCGGGGGATTTGATAAGTCACCTCTAACTCTGAGTTACATTGTTGGTATGTTCAACTTGCTGACTGTTGTATGTCACTTTGTAATATTTCCCTATCTGTCGATAAATGTTTCTTAAGATCGTGAGTGCTATGTGATTCCTTAGCTTGATTTCTTACAGAAAGAAACACAGTTGTACCAAATTCTGAACCTTCTCTGCCAGTATCAGCTGTATCTGGAAGAGGAGTGCAAGTCTTAAGTTTTAAGACAATTTATTATTGCAGGCTTCATGAAGACTGTCTTGGGTGAATATGGTATAAGTCCTAATTAATCCTCCCCTGCCATGTTATCTTAGAATAAAATCAGTCATAACTTCACTTCATAGCATTGACCATGTAGCACTGAATTAGGAGTAGGATGTTGTGTGTCTATATATATGGTGTATCTATAACCTGATAGATAAGGGTTAAAGGGTGAAGTTCAAGTTTGTATGAATGTAGGATACAAAGCTGCATGAAAGAAATTCTCCTTAGTTCTACTGCATGAGGAACAGCTTGATTTGCTCTTTCTATCTCCCTGCATGGAGATAGGGAGAGAAACAGAGAAAGTGTTTATGGGTCTTATCTAGCGCTTCTGATGATAATGCCTTACTTCTTTCCATTCCTGGCAAAATATTTGGACTCTATGAAGTGTGCCAGAATTCTGAGATTGCGGGTTTAAACATTAGTTGTTTTAAACTGTTTTGGCAATACTGAGACACCACTTTGAGAGGGCAAACCTTGCAATTTTAGGCTACTTTGTTACCAGGAGGTACGCTTAAAACCCTAAAGAATTAAAAGAATTCTCTGCCCCCCTAACCTGAAAGCAGTTTGGCAGAGCTGAAATACATTTTTTTAAATTCTCACAGGCTTTGTTCTAAAACCTAAAAAATCCTTTCTGGTCTGTGATAAAATTGAGTCTATAATGGAGAAACATTTCTGCCCCAAATTATGAAGACATTAATTTCCATTATTCTGGTTACTTTTTTACATACAGAGTTCTGCTCAGCTTGATAAGTTGTTGGTTGGTTGGTTTTTTTGCATTAAATTGTTCAATAGGTGTTAGAATGATAAAAATTCCCTTCTCCTTTACATCTGTGGAAGTGACTACTATCAGTTTTCATTGGTAGCAAAGGGTAATTTATAAGGTAAACTGCCTTGACTTGTCTGTCTTTCTCTCCTACTCTGTGTGTAGCATTTGTTGCAAAAAGCAAGTGCTTCAGGTTTTCATGATCTTGAAAACTTCCCAGCATGCAGCTTGAGCAAGGACAAATTTTGTGGGATTTGTAAGGTGAAGGTTGAGAGATGTGTTGACTGTGCAATGGAGAAGTACAATAGCTGACCTTGAGGAGGAGCAGATGACTTAAAAAAATGTGGATTCTCTAACAGTGGCTCCTCTTGCATCCAAAATCTTAAAGAATCATTGGTAGATACTCACCACTGTGCCATCTCATGGTAGATCAATGCCAATCTCATGGTAGATCAATGCCAATCTCATGGTAGATCATGCCATTAATTGGTAGATACTCACTCATCTGTGCCATCCATGGTTTAAATCTGCTTTAGCTGTCATGTAAGGTAGCATTGGAAATGCAGTATTGTGTTTCCATTTCAGCATGATAATACTGCACTATATTATTGAAATCTTCCTTTAGTTATCTTGGAATATTTAAATTGCAACAATGTTACCATCTTATATTTAAAAAAATCTGGATAGCTACAAACATACAAGTTGTATGTGTAAGTTGTATGTTTTACTGATACTCTAAACTGTTTTGGTCATATGTATAACTTTCATTAGTTTTTAATCTGTCTGGGATACCCACTGAAGATTTTTATTGCCAATGACATTCAATTTTATGATCAAAGTATGCAAGTTTACTCTTTATTTTTTTCCACCATAAATTCCTCCCAGCTTCTAAAATCTTGAGCGGCATTGGTTTCCTTGGTTTTGACTTGTGATCAGGCAGCTAGAACTTTGTGAGTTAGCACTAGTGTAAACTTCATGATGTGTACATAGCCTATGCATTATGGTCTTAAAGTTGTAAGCAAGCAAACTGAAAGTTTTATTTTTAAAATTATGACAGTGAAAAATATAGACTGTCATCATCCATGATGGTATACCTTTTGCATGTAGTATGTATAAGTTTATATGGCGAGAGGATTAAATCTAGTTTACTTGAATTATTTTTTTAAATGTTATATTAGTTACTTTTTAAAAATGTTATGTTACTGGTTTACTTAAAATTTATGTAAAGTTACTAAAATCTTTTAAAATTAAAGAAGTGTGTGCAAAACTAAACTGAACATTCTCAAGGTAATGACAGTCATTTTTTGAGGGAGATTCTACATGGAAACAAAATTCAGTCCACACAGATTGAGATGAGGGGACAGACCTTTAGAAGTTGCTGCAACAATTGCAGGAGCGAAGAGGGACAAATGAGAACCAGTGTTATAGGGTCTAAAAGTTCGACTACTTTTTGTTTAGTCCTCTGGTAGAGAGGTTAGTTCTGGTAAAGAGGAAAAACAAAATTATCAGTCTGTGCTGGTTATTGGTAATTTCTGTAGTTTCTTACAAATTGTGCAAAGTATTGCTGAACAATGTCAAAAACACAGAATAATTTGTAAAACATTCAGTTGTGTCCACAGGTAAAAGAAAATGTTAATATATCTCAGTATCTGTACAGGTAGTACAAAGCAAGCAGTCCAGCAGTTGACTGTGTAATCCTTTGCATCTAGAAGCTCTGTAGCTAACATTTAAAATGGAATCTTGGATTACTAAGTAGTTAGATTAAAACAAACCAAACAAAGCCAAAACAAAACTATACAACTACAGAACTATCGTATGCTTCAGTTTTGCATGGGCCAGTATTTGTTTAGCTTTCTGAGGTAGAACTCCAACTGAAACAAGCAGGAAGTTTGTAAAATAAGTGTCAGAGGATCATGCATAGCTTTTATCTTGACTACTTAATACATACAGGCATTTCTTTCTTTCTTTTTTTTTTAACCCCATTTAAACTATGTCTGATGGCTTTACCCATACCCAGAGAAGGAACCAATGCTGTGATTCTTAGGATAGGCATTTATTAAAACAAGATTCCTGGGGATGATCTCTTCAGAAGATGGAAGGATTTAACATTTTGTTAATCCATAGGTAATTGATACCTGAAAGATGTAGAATGAAGCTTACTATAAGTTGCTCAGTGTCAAACCTGAGGAGACACTTAATTTCCCTGTTATTAGACATTCTTTATCAGGTGAGATATGGAATTGATTGGTGCTTTGGTGGGAAATGGAACTCAAGTAGATAATAAAAAAATTAAAGGATCTATCATCCATTTCTTAGAGGTTTTCAAAGACAAGATTTCAGTTGCATGGAAAAGCTATGATAAAAGGTTAGTGTCTCAGAAGAAATCTTACACTGAGATCCTGGCTGTTCATGATTGCTACTAATTCTGTTTCAGTGTTCAGAAGGATAGTAATATTACCCTGAAAATTTTAAGTGCCTTGTATGTCCAACCAGAATTACTGGAGAAGTTGCACTTATCTGCAATTAGAAATTGTATATATATTACATAACACCTGACATGAAGCATGAGACAAAATAATTTTGTATTGTAACTTGTAAAATTAAATAAGCTCCAAGAGATCTGTCTTTTTGAAAGGGACATTATTATAAATGAGTCAATATCATTAGTCAAACACTTCAGTGAGATTCTTTATCTTTACCAGTGTTTCTGCATATTAGAATTTTGCATTTCTTTCACAGTACTTTCTAGTTTTGTTTGATCTTCAGTGTATTAAAGCCTGAGATCTCATGCATGTTGCAGAGGTCTTTGCCTTTTTCTACAGTGTTTTTGATCTTTGATTTTGTTATTTGCCAATATAACCAATGCTCTGTTAAAGTGAGCAATTTTATTTTCTAAACCATTGGTGATCAGTGTTTCATCAGATTACAGTTTATTGTGGAAAAATATTCTACTGATTTCTAAGTTGCCTTTTTTTTTTCCAAATTATCTTTAAAAGGTTGCTGCTACCTCTTTCCTTTCAAATTACCAATTAGATTTTGTTAAACAATTAAGAAACTGAAGTAGTTCACCGACCAACTATCTACTCTGTTTAAGCCAAAGCCCCTGTTTTAGATGGAGTAAGTAGGGACATTAAAATTTAAAATAGTGGATTTGATTCCTTTTTTGCTTTACACATTCTCCCCCTATCCTCCTTATGGCAAGCCTTTGCAGGGAGTTTGTCTGCTCTCTGTATGTTCTTTTTATACGTGGCTTCACTGCCTTGACGAAGTTTGCTTTGTTGCTTCCCTGCGTAGAGCAAAGGAAGCATACATACTGAGCCTGGGTGCCTCTGGATTATGACCAGTAATTGTGATGTCATTCTTTAACAAAAAAGGAAATTGTGAGAACTTTGAAGTCAAGTAGAACTTCATGAACTGACAGGAGAAGTAGAAGACTATACCTTATGATGGATTCTCTTCTTTTAGAAGACTTGCCACATGCATTTGAAGACACCTTAGATTGTATTTAGGAGACCAATTTCTTTCCTGCATGATACCTACTGCAATTTTTTTGCTTGTCTCTGCATAAAGTCTTACTTTAAAAAATAATTTGCAGTCAGCAAGCTTTATGAATCAGCACTGTAGAAGGTGTATGTGAATATTTCCACTCAGTCTCATGCTGATGTTTTGAAGAGCTGTGATGTGCAGTACAGGCACAAGGAAGGAAGGATAGCTGCTGGAGGGTGTTACACTGTACGTGTGTAGAGACATTTTTAATTGGCTTACATGGACCTATGTAAATGTGTTTGTGGTGACATAGTAGTGGCTTCTGGAAAGGAGCTCCTTGTTTTTAATCTGTACTTGTTGGCCAGAAAAAACTTCAGTTGAATATAGTTCAGGTGATGTGTGTTTTGTTGTGGCCTACACTTACAGTTTATTCTTGTGCAGTTTTATCTAACACAGGGTTGCAACACCTTTGAGAGAAGAACATAGGAAGGAATTAGCATGATTTCCATTAATTTCTGAAGCTAAATAAAAAATAATTAAAATGAAAAACTGATAGTGGATGCACATCTTCCATCACTATCTCCGTATAATAATAATACTAGAATAGTTTGGGTTGGAAGGGACCTGGTCATCCAGTCCAACCCCCCTGCCATGAGCAGGGACATCTTTCACTAGATCAGGTTGCTCAGAGCCCCATCCAACCTGACCTTGAATGTTTCCAGGGATGGGGCAGCTACCACCTCTCTAGGCAATCTCTTCCAGTGTTTTACCACCCTCATCATAAAAAATTTTTTCCTTATATCTAGTCTAAATCTACCCTCTTTTAGTTTAAAACCATTATCCCTTGTCATATACCCATTTCCATTTCTGAAATCAATGCCAGAAGCCCCCAAACCCATCATCTTTGGCAGTAAAGATTGAGGCAGTTTGAGGCTCTTCATTAGGTGCTGGTTTAGAAGGTGTGATCTCACCTCATAATATTTGAAACTGTCTTTCAAGCATTTCCTAAGTAACAGTCATTTAGTTAGAGAGGTTCTTTATTCCAGATGCTGTTCACACTCTTTTTCTGCTACAGGTTTGTTTTGACTGTTTAAAATATTATCTATTCTAACAGTTTAGATTTTTAGTTTCAGTTTAGATTATTATTTTTTTTTTTTAAATCCACAGAAGAAACAAAACTTCTTTAGCAATTTAAATCAGATACCTAACCCTTTGGTTGGAGGTTAGACATGTAAACCTCTATTCAGGTGATACTAGGTGAATCACTTAGTGTGAAGAGTCATAGCACTTTCAGGTCACTAGGGGAAGGATCTGAGACTTTTTTTTATTTTATTTTTAATTTCTCTTCCTGCAAAGTTAAACACTTTCAGTTGTGGAAAATATGTGTAAATAAAACCTCAAGGTGGGGTATAAGCTTATATTCTCCCATAGTCAGTACACAGGTACAATGAGCCACATATTCCAGTTTAAATGCTGCTCTAGAATGTTACTGTATGGGTAGTGTCTTTCATCCCTGCCATCAAAAATCATCCTGTGCTGGAAGGGAGGGAACATCTAAAACTCAACATCTACACCTGCAAACACATGTTAGTGATTTAATATATTCCAGCTATATTTGTTTAGTTTTCTAATTCAGTCCATTTAAATGCAAGGTTGAAAACCTTTTATTTGTTGGGAAGCGTGAATATGATTTTCATGCATTTTTAGCATGCAACATAGAAATACTGAATTTATTACTGCTGTCCTGTAGTGTGCACCCAACAGAGCCCCACAGCATCCTGTGCTTTTCTGAACATACCCTAATCCCTGGTACAGCAGTGTTCCCTATAACCTTTTGCATTACATAGTCCTGCCAAACTGCTGTCATCATTCACGATCATGTCCCTATCCCTCATGGATGTTTGGAAAATCCTTATTATACAGTACACAAGTAAATTTCATGCTTGAAGTTTATGGTGCCTCAGCAGAGGTGGAAGACAGAGAGACATTCTAAAAGTTACCTTTAAAACGTTCAGTTGTGTAATGACAGTATATTTTGGTTTGATAGTCAAGGAAAAATATCTTTCACTCACTGTAATTTGTTCAAGAAATTAGGGTGACATGGGATTGGTGGGGGCCACCCAGGTCATCAAGTTTAGCTCCTGCAATAGCTATAATAATACAATGGATGTCTACCTCAAAAGAAGCCATGTAAAACTCACTCCCTGTACCATTTCAGTTTGTCTCATAATTTCATTCTGACAGCATTACCATACAGACAATATTATCTTTTTTTTCCGTTTTTTTTTTTTTTCCCCCCTTCTTTTCAGGGTTGAAGGGGTATCAGTGGTAGGAATTCATCAGGAAAAAGTCTGACAGTTGTAAGAGAGGAGTAGACTGGGAGAACAGAGAGTAGTAGTTTCTGTTACTGAAGGAATCTGAGACTTGTAGAATTTGATGCCTCTCTACCTTCTTCTAATCAGTCTGTCCTTCCTGTTCTTTTCTTCCTTCTTTTTGCTTTCCTGTGTGAAGTAACACCTTGTGCAATACATGTATCATATGATAATTTCAGCAGGACTGCATACACAGAATTTGTGGTTGCAGGAACTGATGACGACATTTTTCTTGCAAAGTGATTAGTAAATTTCTCAAACAAAGGATACTTCAATGTGAAGTTTTAAATGAAAAAATCTTAGCACAGCACATGAATCATGGGCTTGGGAGGAAGACACCAGAGAGAACTTATTTAAAAACAAACAAAGAAAAAACCCAAACCACACCCCCAAACCCAACAAAAACCTACCTTATTTTGGTGGGGAAAAGGGAAGGCTTTTATTAATTAATGCTTTTAAAGCAAGGTACTTTGTTTGAAAGATAGATAAATAAATAGTTTTAATTGCTGAGGGATGCAGTGTATGTTCATGCTTTTATGCCTCTTGGAGACAACTTGTAAAAGAGAGAATGTGAATTAGCAAGAACTGCTGCTTTTAAAAGACAGTTTTAAAGTACCGTGATGCTTTCTAGAAAGCACAGCCATACGAAGTTTGTATTTTTAAAATATTGTGTACTTTAAGGAAACTGCAGGATTGTTTTTATGTTGTAGTGTTAAGCAGGAGACATCATAATGCCTTTCTGTCATTTCAACAAAAATTTAAGGGGAAACAAATTGACCTCTTTGTGTTCTTTCTCTTGCTAAACTCTTGACTGTAAGGTTAGTAATATGCATTATTAATTGAACTAAGGACTGTTTTTTTTGTGTGGTGGCTATGCTGTATTTTCTCCACTGCAGACATATCCTGCTCTCTTTTGAGGATGTTTTGGAAAAGGGGAAAAATTAGTCATATAACAGAGAGTGAAATATTTTTTCCAGTAAGAATTAGCGTAAGAGAGAAGAGATATGTAGACTTGTGGATGGCAGAATGACTTGACCATTACCCATTTTTTCAGCCTTCACCTCTTACTGATGTGATTTGTCTTATTTATCTATCAGATCATGTCATGTCTCTCATATATATCATGCCATTGATGATGGTAATCTTAACATACCTGTTCAGAAGGAGGCAATAAAAATGCTAAGGGTAAAGATGTATCAAGTGTTCAGTTTCAAAGATGAAGCAGCTGAGATCTTCTGGAACAATGGTACTTTCTCAAAAGCAAACATCTCTGAGAAATCTGATGGTCCTGCTGTTTACCTGCTCTTGCATCTCCGTGTCATTCATATGTCCCTCTCTATTTAAACTGTGTTTGTTTCTGAAGTTCCTGCATATTTGTCCCTACCACTTCCTCCTCCTATATTAACTTTTACAGGAAAAATTCCTTGCTCTGTGTCAAACTTAGCCATTTCAGTTGCAAAAGAGAATGATTAGTAGAGCATGATATTAAACAATTGGAGATGCAAGAATAAAACAGTAGATAGAGAGGTGATGGATGGCAGGGTATTCTTGTAGGGTTTTTTGCAGTTTTTTAACTTATTTTCCAGCTCTTCTGTGTAAGAGCACTGTCCTTGCTACTTCTTTTCTCCTGAATTGTGTTAGAGAGCTATGAAAGGTCCTGTGTTTGGTTGTTAGTAGTTCCAGTAGCTACACCAAAACTGTTCTGTGGACCAGTAAGCCCATATTGGTATTTTGTAATTCATGTATGTGCCGTTGGTCAGCTGAAAGCGAAAACTGCTCCCATTGCAGCTGATAGTTCCAGAGAGACTTTCATTACTAATTTTCAGGGAGTGTGTGGAATTTTCTATTTTGGGGGCAGAATATTTCAGTATGTAGTTATCTGTAAAGTTTTAAAAATCTGTTGTAGTATGTTGCTGTACCCTAACAGTCATTTAATAATGAATTTATGATCTGGTAATTCTTGAAAATAAATTATGTGAAATAACACTAAAAAATTACAGATTTAAATGCAACTATATGACCTTTTCATTCTTAGCTCCTTTACTTCAGTAATGTGTAACATTTACTTTTCTAGCTTAATAACGAATTAAAGCAACGCTATTAGCTTTTAACCTTTTTAATTGATCATCCATCTTGTTATGGAATAAGCATATTGCAATTCCCAGCTGCATTTCACTTTTTACCTAAGTGGTTACCTCTGCAAGGGCTTTGTCTACAGACACCCTCTCTGTAAATACTATGTTTCTCCTCATGGTTATAACTTTTGTTTATTTTGGCCTTTTTCTTTCTTCACTTTGTAAAATCAGATTTCCTAATCAAAAGCAGTATTTCAGATAAGGAGGCAATATTAATGCGTCATATAGTTTACTAAGATGGAGTATGCACTAGAAACTTTTGCGGACACATTTGTTATGAATTTATATACGTGTGATGTTTTCTTGGTGGTCCTAGTAAAGGTGCAGATTTTGCTTATGGGTAATTTCTGTCAGCGAATTGATATAGAATATATAAAAAATGTGCTCTTAAGATGTTGAACTAGGGAATTGTGCTTTTTTTTATAGCTAGAAGCTTAAATGCAGACTGAAGCAGTAATCAGAGGAAAACTGATTACTTTCTGACTGCGTGCTCTTTTTCTTTTTTTGAACGCTTTGTAATGATGTGTATCTCTTCCCTAGTTGGTATTTATTTGTACTAGTTAAAGACAGACTGGGAAGTTCTGCACTCTTCAGCAGCAGACTGTGAAAGAGGGAAACATCAGATTTTAGCAGTGAAGGATAGGCCATTTCCTCCTCACTTTAACCCCCTAATCATTAGTTTATAGAAATAACTTAGAGTCCTTCTGATTTTTATTTTTATTATTCTTTTGTATTGATCTCCAGCACTCATTCTGCTAGTTTCTTAGTTTTGGAAAGACATTTAATATTGAATGATGTATTAAAGTAAGATGAGGAAACAATGTGTGGCAAGATTTTGATAATGCCTTTGAAAGTATTGCTGAGTTCCTGACAAACGTCTATGCTAAGCTCTGATCATTTACTTCTCTTTCTTCACTTTTTTTGTGCCTTCATCAGCTTTTAATTTATTTTCCTCCCTCTGCTTGGTCACCAGTTTCTGTTACAAAGTATCATACAAATTGTTTGAGAAACCATTTGAAATGGGTTGTATGTAATTTATATATTCACAAAAACTATCTATAGTCATACTTCTCATGCTTACATAATTCTTGCAGTTAAAATGCCATAACTTGGAATCTTCATGAGTTGTTGTAGAGTTTGGTTGCTGAGTATCATAGTTGCATGTTTATTAGTTTTGTTTTAATGGGCATTTAAACTAATTTTTCAGATACTGAAAGTAGGACTTAGTAGTATAGAAATCAGAAGGTCATTTAGTGCCTTTTTGAAAGAGCTATGCAGTTTTGACCACTATGCATCCCTTGAGAGACTGTTCTTGATCATTTGCATTTTTCAGTTTGTTCTTTGATCTTCAGTCCTTTCAAAACTGTCAGATGAATGCTACCAAATCCTCGTCATTAATCACACTGCTTGAAGCAGCTCTGTATTTTGGATGGACTCCTGTATTTGACAATAAAATGTGCTAAGAAGTGAGAAACTGTCTTACAGTTCTCATCAAGACTCTAATGATGGAGTGAAATTCAGATGGTCATCTGTCATCTGATAGGCAGTTTTTCTGTACCTGGTTATGTTTTTCGTTTCCTGATATTTTGGTATAGGACTTAGCAGTGCTGCTGTTACCTAAAGGCTATAAATGTATTTAGATGTTTTATATTATTCATAGAATCGAGTATTTAACTTAACTGCCTACCTCTCCTTCATCACCAATTTCTATTATAAAGTCTCTTACAGGTTGTTCTAGATACAATTTGAAATCTGTTGTAAGTTATACACTCAAAAGCACCATCTGTAGTAGTACTTTTCATGTTTATGTAATTCTTGAATTTAAAAAGTCAGGAAGAAGTACCAGCTGAGGCCTTCTTTAGACAACTAGAAGAATCCTCACACTTGCAGGCTCTGGTCTTCGCAGGCCCTGGCCCTCACAGAGGAGTTCAATCACTGTGGTATCTGCTGGAGGGACACCATAGTAGGGCACAAGTAATTCTCAAGATTTCTAGTGTTTATTGACAGTGATTTCCTGACACTAGTGACTGAGTATCTGACAAAGGAGATGCTGTGCTGGACCTCATCCTTACAAACAAGGAAGAACTGGTTGGGGATACAGGCTAGGGCGGACTTGGCTGCAGCAATATGAGATGATGGAGTGCAGGATCGTGAGAGGAGGGAGCAAGGCAAATAGCAGGATCATAACTATGGACTTAAGAAGAGCAGGCTTTGGCCTGTTCATGGGTCTACTTGGAAGAATCTCTTGGGATACAGCCCTGGAGAGAAGAGAGATCCAGGAAAGGTGGTTAATTTTTCAAGGATCACTTTCTCCCAGCTCAAAAATGGTCCATCCTGACATGCAGGAAATCAAGTCAATGTAGCAGGAGGTCTGCATGGAGGACCAAGTTGCTCCTGACAAAATTCAAATGTAAAAAAGAAATGTAGAAGGGCAAGCAGGATCAGGTGACAATGGAGCATGCCAGGATAGGGTTAGAGAAGCCACTCCCTTTCTGGAGCTGTGCGCTGTGAAAATGTGATGAGCAACAAGAAGGGTTTCTACAGGTGCATCAGCAGCAAAAGGAAGACTAGGGAAAATGAGGACCCAGTGCTGAATGGGAATAGGGACCTGGTGACAAAGGACATGAAAAAGGGGGAAGTACTCAATGTTTTCTTCACCTTGGTCTTAACTGGTAAGACTAGCCTGCAGGAATCCCAGACACTGAGGCCAGTGGGAAAGCCCGAAAATCCTTGGTAGAGGAGGATCATACTAGGGAACATTTAAACAAACTGGTTATGCACAAGTCCGTGGGACCTGGTGAGATGCATCCTTAAGTGCTGAGGGAGCTGGCCAACATCATGGTAAGACCACTCTCAATAATCTTTGAAAGATCAAGGTGATTGAGGGAGGCACCAGAGAACTGAAAGAAAGCAAATGTCACCCATATCTTCAAGAAGGGCAAGAGGGAGGATCTGGAAAATTAAAGGCCAGTCAACCTCACCTTGATCCCTGGGAAGTTGATGCAACAACTAATTCTGCAAACTACTTCCAAACACATGAAGGACAGGAGGGTGATCAGGAGTAGTCAGCATAGATTTATGGAGGGGAGATCATGCTTAATAAGCCTGATAACCTTCTATGATGAGATGACTAGCAGCGTGGATGAGGGCATGTTAATTTTTTTACTTTTATAAGGCTTTCAACACTGTGTTCCATAACATCCTCGTAGACAAATCAATGAAGTACAGACTAGATAAGTGGACAGTGAGGTGGATCAAAAACTGGCTGAACTGCTGGGCTCGAAGCATTGTGAACAGTGGCATGAAGTGCAGCTGGAAGCCAGTCATCAATGGTGTACCCCAGGGTTTGACACTGGGGCTAGTACTGTTTAGCATCTTCATGAATGACCTGGATGAAGAGTCACAGCACACTTTCAGCCAGTTTGCAGACAAAATGGGGAGGAGTGGTTCATACACCAGATCAGCGTGCTGCTATTCAGAGGGACCTCAACATGCTGGAGAACTGGGCAGACAGAAACATCAGTCAGTTCAACAAAGGGAGGTGCCAAGTTCTGCATCTGGAAGTGAATAACCCCGTGCAACAGTACAGGCTGAGGGCTAACCAGCTGAGAAGCAGGTTGGCAGAAAAGGGCCTGGGGGTCCTGGTGGATACAGGGTTGAACATAAGCCAGCAATGTTCCCTGTGGCAAAGAAGGGCAAACAGCATCCTGTGCTTCATTAAGAAGAACATTGCCAGAAGATCAAGGGATGTGATTCCTCTGCTCTATTCATCAGTGGTGAGACACTGATGATCTGGAGTGCTGGGTTCAGTTCTGGGCTCCCCAGCACAAGACAAATATGGACATACTGAAGTGAGTCTAGCAAAGGGCCATGAAGATTAAGGGATTGGAGCATCTGGTATTTGAGGAGAGGCTGAGAGAGCTGGGACTGTTCAGCCTGGGGTAGAGAGGGTTCAGGGGGATGTTATCAATGTGTTGATAAGATACCTGATGGGAAGGCAGTAAAGATGATGGAGCCAGACTCTTCTCAGTGGTGTCCAGTGGCAGGACAAGAGACAGTGGGCACAAACTGAAATACAAGAAATTCCATTTAGATGAGAAACTGTTTGGCTCTAAGGGTGGTCAAACATTGGAATATGGGGGGTTGTGGAGTGTCTATCCTTGGAGTTATTCAAAGCCTGACAGGACACAGCCCTGAGCAACCTGCTGTAGCTGACCCTGCTCTGAGCAGGGGGATTGGACTAGACGGCCTCCAGAGGTCCATTCCAACCTTAACCATTCTATGATTTTTTTTTTCATACATAACTTCCTTAAGACAGAAAAATGTACTCACGTGCATATCATCACAGCTGGTAAGTGCCAGCTATCTATTACAGAATTCTTTTATAGTATTACTTCCTGATTTCAGTAACTTATCTTTCACGTATATTTTACTGCCAGGAAATGCAAAATCTGCTTCTTGTCCCACATATATTTCAGAAATGGCAATTTATTGCCTAGATACTTTATCACCCCTTTACTTTTAAGGCTCTTGTATTAGCATATATAGGAAGCTTTATGGGATGTGGTGATTTTTTAAAAATATGTTCTTTCACATGTGCTAATTTTCCTAATTAAAAATATCTTTTGCACTCCTCTTATTTTTCCTTGGAAAGCCATTAAGTGTTCAATAAGTTACTGGAGGCTTGGTTTTGTCTCTGTTTCTGCTTTAGAGCTGCTTGTACAGTGTGAGCATATAAACCACTTTATTACAAAGAATATTCTGACCATCATAACTAAATTGCTGCTGACCATCTGTTTCCATTGGATCCTTCTGAGTCAATAGCATCTATCACAAGTTTCTTTAATGGGATTTTGATTTAAAGCATCAGCTTTAAAGTTTTTAGGTGTGTTAGTGGAAATTGTGATGACCGCTTTCTGCCATAGAGGAAAAACAGTGCTTTGAGCTTAAAGGCCATGTCCTACAGTCCTTATGTATGCAGTCTGCATCGATACTTCATTCTAAGGAATAAATATGATAACAAGAAACTGGATTTAGATTTATGCCTGACTTCACTGTAACAGAAGATGTATTAATTCTAAAAGGAAAACACATAGTTGTAAAAGATGGTACTGATAACTCATGAAAACTGAGAAAAGTTGCAGAGTCTTTCCTGTGAACAATGCTGAAAAAAACATTGCTATTGAACTGTTGAAACTTATCTTGGGTTTCGTTATATTTCATTGGAGCTTAACATTTGACAAAAATTCTGCTTTATAGGTGGCTATACTCTCTAATTTTTGTACTTACTGATATAGTAAGCGTAGTCATTCTTGATTTGGGAAAAAAAGATAAGCTAGATCTTCTAAATGCTTTTCAAAGTAGGACTATGCCCTAAATGACTACAGAGGGAATTGTCACTTTAGAGACTAGTAGTGTCAACCTTTCCAGTTTTCTCAAATTATTATCTCAAATTCATTTCCACCTAGAATTTATTCTTGTATGATATGCAGTGGAATTCAACTTTCCTTTAATATTAGAAACCCTTTTTGTCCATTATGTATTAATAAGCAGTGAGGTCTTTCTTACTAAATTTACTTCAAAAGAGGTAGAAAAACATAATGGAAATTTTATGGGAGTGATTGACTGCTTACAGCTTTCTAAGATTGCCTGTCTCATATAATGTCCTAGACATTGAAATAGCACTTGTATTAGAGGTTTTGCATCGTATGTGAAGGCTAGATACCAAAATTGCCTTTTGAACTGAGAACTTGGAATCAGCTCAAGAGTTATGGCCATTCCAGTCCTTTTTCCATCAAGTTTTAAAATTTGTGGTGAGGAATGATTCTGAAGGACTTTCTTCCAAGAGGAACTGAGGTCTGGTAAAGGCGTTTCTAAGAACCAATATCTTAAGAAGTTGGTTTTGTGTATGTGGTTTTTTTTGTTGTGTTTTGTTTTGTGTGTTTTGGTGTGGTTTGGTTGTTTTTTTAATTTTTACCTAGGATGCACTTTTCATCATCATTCCAGCTTTGGATGATGCACTGTCAAGTTTTGTGTGACAGATAACAATAATTTCCCTTGGGAGAAGGTACTCACTTGTGAAGTTCTGCTGGAAGACTGAATTGAATTGAGGGAAGTCAGTAAAGGGAAGTCAGATGATCATTACAAGCAGCCATATACATTTCTAAAACAGTTGCAAAAGCTGTGACCCTTGCTTTGAAACTAGCAAAAAAGTTTCAGGCGTATCACATGCAGTAAAAGCTACTTTGGAAGAACTGAGCAATTGGCCAAAATGTTTTGTTCCTTCAAGGCTTGGGAAGCAAACCTTTTGCTTGGGAATCTGTATGCTGAGTCTTAATAATGGTTACTTCAGCAGTTCAAAGGCATTGTATTTAGTGATCTAAGAGAAGGGTTACTGGAAAATGAGGAATCTTAGGAACAGGTAGATTTTCATCTTTATCCAACAGTGCATCCAACAGTGCAAATGGTTCAGTCTTATTGGAGCTCTTCATTTCTCTTAGCAAAGTTGTGGGCATTGTAGTTAAGATTTTTACCCTTTTTATTATAATTTCATATTTGCAAACTGTATTGCATATTCTCCAAAAGAAGAGAAATGTGAGACAAGTACAACGGAAGTGGCAGATGAAGTAGTTAGCTTTGATTAGATAGTGATTGATAACATCTTGTAATGGTAATGTCATGTTATGTTTAAGTTTTAAGGCTCAGCTTTGTAGTGCATCAGGTACTATTCAGGGTAGTTTATCATCAGTAAAACTCTGCAGGTGTATTAAATGAAATTTCAACAAAACAGAATAGAAGGTTTATATCTAAACTATTGTAATGCAGATTGGCAATTTAGAATAGTACACAACTATTTTACTACTTTTTTTTTTTTTCTCCAGTTAGAAAGGGCATGGCTTTGCTGGTTGGAGATGTATTCTTTGGGGATTAACATACCTGTTTTTCATCTTGGTTGAATAACTGTAGTGGTTGTTCTAAACTATAGCTACAGTCTAATTGGGGAAGTAGAAAAGTTAGGTCCTTGGATCCAGTGTTTCCAGTTCATCCACTTCATCTGGTTGCAGAAAGCTTATTTAACCAAAGGTCTTCATATTTTTCAAAGCAAGAATAGGAAGCCTGTGGCTCATATCAAATACTGGCACTTAAAGCTGGAAGCTGAATCTTTTCCAGTTCCAAGAATCTGTGAATAGAATAGTGAAGATTTTGTTTCATCCACTAATCACATAGGAAAAAATGCCTCTGTCATTATGGATATTTCTAATTTTGTTTAAGACCACCATTCCAGTTGCAGATATTGAGATACCCGTTTCTTTTTGCAAGATGCATTTAAAAAGCCTCTAGTGGTTTGTGTTGGGTTTGATTTTTTTGTTCGTTATTCTTCTTACTTACAGTAAAAGCGATTTTTTTTAATACAACTATTCAATGTACATGTCAACTCTCTTCAAGCAAGTAATTTAGTTTCTGCCTTCCATCAAAGTAATACACGAATAGGATTAAAAGCCAAAAGTAAAAACTACAACATGGAATAGCTTTGGGAAAAAAGCAAACTTAAGTGTAGACTTAATTCTTTGCAAAATTTAAGTGCAGTTTCTGGATTAGTGATGCTTTTACCTTGTGATGACTTTTTTAGCTGTATGTACTCTTGGTGTGTGGTTATGTGTTAAAATTAACTTACTTGGTCTAGAGATTAATGTGGTGAACTTCAGGGAAAGTTTTTGCTTTGTTACTGTCAATGTCAAGATCAGAAAGGTTAGATGCAACTTTCCTTGGGGCCTTTGTAATCTAGAATTCTCACTACTTTTCTTTAAAATGAAAATGGAGAAAATGCCTGCTCTTAGAGGAGGAGTTGAAAAAATAGAGTATTATGCAATTGTTGAAAATATTAATTTTGTTAATATAATGTTGCTCAATGGATTGTTTACACTTTTATTTTTGGAATAGGGAGCCTCAGATTTTGGGAAATACTTTCTTCTTCAGTTTAATAAAATATGTTGTCTAAATGGTTGAATTGGCTTTGGATTTATTTTGTTGTAGAGCAAGTCAGGTAGTTATGTGCCAGGTATAGTAAAGATTACTGCTAAAGAAAATAAAATATATAATCAGTTTGAGTACATCGATTTTTAATTATTTTTTTTTAATTTCCCCCCACCCCCCAGTTTCTGTGCAGCCTGATCTTGGTGTCCCTGCTTGGGCAGGAGCTTGGACAAGATAACCTCCAGAGCTCACTTTCACTTCCCACCTCAACCATTCTGTGATTTTTGGGAGAAAAATACTGAGATAAGCAAACTCATGGATGCATGAGCACAGATTAGTCCTCTCTTTCTTCCTTCTCCCTTAAAGGGTGGGGGGGAAGAGAGAAGGGAAAACGAGTATGTGCAATGTCTTTGGTATTTGTTGTCATGGACTATCTACCTCATTGGTACTAAAAAGCATTGTTCAATGCGGTGTAGCATAGTTGCAGTGTTAGCTTGATGGTAATTTTTAGTCCTGTCAAATTTAAAGTGACTTGTTTTCTGCTGTTCTTTGTGTTGCATACTGAAAAGGAGAGCTCTACAGAAATATCTGCATGGGCAGACCATGTTTTATGGAGGAATGGGATTAATACATAAATCATGGACACGAGGCAAATGACAAGTAGTTGGGGCAGGAGAAAGGTCGGTCAGGAAACAGTGAGTTTGTGTTTTGCCTTCAGTCAGCTAAAAGCTGTGTTCATAAAAGTTTTGGGAAGTGTAACTGTCTTCCTTTTTACTGATTTGTCTTTGTGCTGTCATCTGAGTTGGCAGAAGCCCTATTCTGTAAGAGGACAGGAATCCCAGTTGTAGTTACTGATTGCATGCAGCTAAACTCATTCTTCCATCTTCTTCCCCAGTCTCTACAGGTGTGCATGCATACACGCATGCCCACTTGTCTGAGGAACTGAGCTGCAGCTTTCTCGCTCTGTGACTCAGCCTCATCCTTGGGAATTGTGAAAGACAGCTGGCAAAACATAAACCTAAAGGAGCAGAACAAAACCAGACTAGAATAAAAAGACTTGAAATTTAAAAAATAAATCTTGGATGTGGGAAAAAGGGCAGCAGAGGATAACTTGTTTAGTTGGTAATCACATTAGTTTCATAGATTGTTCTGTAAGCTCTTTGGCCTTCTTTGTGCCTGCTGGAATTGCTGTGGAAGGAGGAGGTAGCCATTATGTAGAAAGGCTGTGTTCTGTGTTTTTCAAAATAGACTGCAAATGAAGTGAAATTTTTAACACACTTCCTCAGTGGTAAAGTTTCTCAGCTTTTTGTGTCATGGATTATGATCCTGCTTTGCTCTTTAAAGTGCAAATAAAATCTACTATTGATCACCCACAGTCTAATCTCTTTATATGACCTGCAGTGTTTTTACTTGGTCTCCAGTGGTATGCCTTGGTTTTGACATTGTTCTCCCTCTAGTCTGACAGTGGTTCAATCTTGAAATGTCACAGTGAATCTTCTGTTTTATTTGTTCTACCTACTTTTATTCTGATTGATAAGTTTGTGCCAGAAGTTGATAGAAATTTACAATGTGAAACTTAGAATTTTCCCTATTTCTTGGAAAAATAAAATTGAAGTTAGTTCACAGACGTATTATTTGTGTTCAGCTGAACTATTTCAAGATGTGTGACTGACTTTGTCCAAATAATTAGAAATAAAGTCATTACCCAAACCTTGTCTACATAATGATACTTAAGGCTTTTAATGTGAATTAACAGGAGGAATTAATTTAAACTGCTTTAGTTGAGCTACCTTAAACATTTGAGTTTATATTCTCTTTCAGAATTAGTAGCTTCAATTCAGTTGTTTTTATTTTACTGTAAAATTAAATTGCATTGAGTGAACTCTACTTAAGTATGAAGAAAATTTCCAAACTGGTTTGAGGTAGTTAAGTCTGTTAAAGAAAAAAAAAAAAATCAGATGCGTATTTTAGGGAATTTCTATGCATAAGGAGATTTTCTTCAAAGTAGTGTTCTTTATTGTACTTGTTTTATACTAACTGGGTCACAGTAGTCCTATCCACACAAATACTTACCTTTTGTTTTGCTCCGAATTATTACCTCTACAAGTATGCTTTCACTGTTGACAGATATTCTGTGTTTCTTTGTATTGCTGCAGTACCCAGTGGAGGTGAGCTGAGAATGTTTAACATGGATTTAAAAATCCCCAAGCTTTTTTGTGCATGGCCATCATAATTTTGAGATTCCACCTGACTGTTATTGATGGAATGTTTGTTTATGCTGTGATGTTGGTAATTTAGGAAAATTTGAAAGTTGGGAAGTTTAAGCTTGATTGAAACTGTGATCTTGACTAAGTGTGGGAGCAGCTTTGCAAACCCATTGCTGCACTTCCTAGGTAGCTTTAGTTTAGATTTGTAACGTCTGCAGGCTATCAAGGGTAGGATATGGAAGACGATCAGTAAGGTGAAAGAGACACTGCTTTAGATAAATGCTTTTCTTGGAACTGTATCCCTCCTTTCAGAACAGTTTGAAAGTTTAAGAAACTTCGGTTGTGTCCGAGCTGCAGACACAGGAGAACCAGCAGCAGCAGCAGTTCAGGCTGACATGGGGCATTTCCTAGGTAACTGTATGAATCCATCCCCAGACCTACGAAGACCATACCATAATATAGTATTTTTCCTAGCTATTGAGAGATACCTGATTGTTACCATCTAGCCCCAGTTCCTCATGGTGAGCTGGTCATCATTTCAGCTTAGTTGATTAACAGTAATTCCAACACAATACCTCTAGATGTTGTGTGCTGTATGCTTCAGGGCTTATTAATAGCTTTGAATATGTGTGATTTTTCCAGCTGTAGTCTCCATTTGTTTCCTGTGCTATGTCTTTGAGTTCATTGTGCTCCAAAAGTTTAGCTGACTGAAATGTTCGTATGAAGAAAAGCCTTTAGTGACCAGACTGTGTGTGCAATTGGGAAAAAGGAGTATCTTGGCTGACTAGTGGTATTGTTTTACATGCTTGTTGATAATCTCTTTGTTTATAATGTTAATAGGCATGGTAATTAGATAGGATAGGAAGATAATAATTAAAAAAAAAGCCATAAAGGAAAGAGTCAGGGACTCCTGACACTAATCATACTTTTGTAGTTACAAAATCATGGGGCTCTAGATTTTTAGGATTGCTAGGTTGGATGATTTATGCCAAAAAGTTTATGTAATCCTCAATTTTAGAATATAAACACTAACTAAAACCAGTTATCAAGAGATGAAAATTTTCATATGTTTGAAGTCTCTTACACAATTATTTTATTTATTAGACACTAACACTGCACTCATTTTTGTAAAAGTTACTTTTGCTCTTGTGTTCAATCTTTCCAAGTGTTTTTGTAAGATGTTAGTAATCTTAATTAAAATGTAAAATTGTATTGATTATTTGGGGTTTTTTTGTCTTTCAAATGTTAGCATACTTTCCTTTAGAGAGAGTATCTTATCTGTATGTTGCATGAGCAATATAAACTACCTCTTGTAAAATGAACCAAACGGAACAAATTTTGGGTAGTGAATGCTATAAAATTACAAAAATAATTGCATTACCAGTAATTGTGCAAATGTGTACAGTAGGACAGTACAACCAAAGCTCTTTATGTGTTTCTGCACATAGTTGGTGAAAACAATGATTTATGTAATAATTTTGGGCCTAATGATTGTGGCACTTGTTAGACTGAGGGACTTACAGATAAACAATTTTGGAAAGCATCAGCTAATTTCAGTTATATTTTACAGGGGATGGAAGTTTCAAGACAGTTTAGTTTGTGAAAATTGGTTGTAGGATAGAGGAGATACTCGTGTCCCCATTGAGGAAGAGGCTGCAGCACGTGCTGTCTCTTCCATCTAGCAGCTCAGAGGTGTGGGAGTGGATTTGATGTGAGGGGAGGAAACTGGGTGTGTTACAGAGGGCCTTTGGATAGAGGAATTGCATCATTGTAGTGAGGGGATGAGGGGGAATAATACACCAATCCAGAAGAAAAGCATCTTAACCACCTACAGTGCTGTACAGCATTTCTCTTTTAACGTGCATGGAGCTTAAGTTGAAAATCAGGCAACAAGATGAGTGTTAGGACAAAAGGGAATAACATATTACAGGTCAATATTAATTCCAATATAAAAAGGCAGTGAGCCGCTTTTTGAAATGCAACGCACTAAATCTGTTTATATAGAATTTTCCATTGGCATTTATTGTGGATCTCTGAAGAAATGTTATAGTTGTGCATGTGTTTTCTTAGTGTGTATTAAAGAAGCTTGGAGGGATTTTAATTGTTTTTCAAAGCCAAAAAAGAGGCAAAAATGGTGTGACTGCAAGACTTGTGCAAGATCAGCTACTGCCTCAACAGGTATATTTCTTCCCAGTTTTGTTTTATAAAGGTTATGAATCATCTGTGAGAGTTCAAGGACAGAAGTGCAAGATTAAAAGTTGGAAAAGACTCCTGAATTGACTAGGCTTTGCTTCAGTGTTTAGTCACTAGGTTTTTAGCCTGGTTAAGATCCAACCTAATTAAAGAAAGAAAAGTCTTTAAAATATAAGTAATGTAAGTACACAGGTTTGGGTTTTTTGGTTTTGGTGGGGGTTTTTTTGTTTTTGGGTGTGTGGGTGTTTTGTTTTGTTTTTTAAGAAAAGGGTAATGCTACTACCAGCTAACATAAATGAGACATTCAAGAAAAAGTTGAAAAAAACCCCGTTATTACTACCTCTCTCATACCTGTCACAACTATATTGTTAACAAAGATTTGTGTTGCAACCTAAAGTGCTCTCCATTTGACAGAGCTGACCTACTGAACCCTTTTAATTGCTCTTGCTCTTCTACACATCTCTTAGCTATTTTCTTTCAATAAAATGAACTGTATCTAGTATCGGCTGCTGCTTGTGTGCCTGAGCAAGCAAAAGGGCTGTGCTCACCAAAAAGAGCACAATTACAGATGTACCTTCTTTGTTGCAATAAAAGTTGCATGTGGAATATGTAGTGCAGATGGGAAATAAATGTATGAACTACTGAAGTAGCTCGGGGTTTTCCCTTTATGTTTGAATTTCTCAGCTATGCTTAATGTCATGACTGCTTCCAAGCAAAGTTAGGTTTTTACAGCTTAATTCTCTGCTTCTGCAGAACAAAAATAATTCAGTAGCTCTCAGTAGTGTCAGAGTCTTTGACATGGAGAGGCTCATAAAGAGGATATTTATTGTTTAAAAAGATGTAAAAGGAGCAGTAATAAACTTCCTGAATAACTGGATTCTCCCTGACAGAAGTTTTAGCTGCTTTATTTTGCAGAACTGGTGAACATAACTACCCTACTAAGGTATTTCATGTCTAATAGCTATCAATGAAATTGTGCCTGCAAAAATGTGTATTTTATATAGCTTAACTTTTTGAAACATACCAGTTCTTTGGTTTAGGTTTTGCTACCTTATCCGTAGGACTTGATCTTGTATCGCTTTTCTAATGAGAAGGAGCCAGTAGTATCTTATTTTGGAACCGGGTGCAAGATTTCTGTTCCATTCACTTGAATTTAATCCCCATGTTTTAAGAAGTCAACTGAGCTGCCTAACAGTAAGGCTCTTTAAACAGATTCTGTTTTGCATTAGTTCTGTAATGAAATAGCAGGAAATACACTTTCCTGTAGAACAGTAGTGTTAGTTATTTACATAGCCCCATTGATGCATTGGGTGTTTTCCATGAAAATCAGTAATTCTGAGATTTACATTTTTCTCTTTTGCAGAAATAAGCTACATTTGTTGATCGTCACAACCCTTTGGAACTATAAATCGATTTTCTGCAAATGTTTGGGTCAAGTTATGTTGCCTGAAAGGATAGGCTTTTACTTGGTGCTTAAAAGTCTTATTTGCGTAGGCAGGACTTGATATGGGCTCATTTTAAAGAGTTCTTCGTGCTAAGGCATCCAAATTAAATACCTGAGATGTTATTTTTAAGTGCAGAACACTGTTTATAACTGCTTTTTAATTTTTATATAAAATGAATAAAAAGGAAAAGCTTCTGTACAGGAACATTACAAGTAAGTACATTACGAGAAGGAAACGGCTTTAACAGAAAAAGGTACTAATGCTGCTGGGGACCTATTCCCTCTTTTCAGGAAACTGTGTTCTAATGAATTTTCACCCTTTGTAATTGCAAGGTAGCAAGAAAAGTCAATGCTTCCTGCTAGATGTTCATGTAGTGTAGATCAGGGAAGCTGCATACTACCCGCAGGTATCTGCTCTCTGCACATGGCTTAGTCTGGTTTTTTTTGTTGTTGTTTGTGTGTTTTTTGGTTTCGTGTGGTTTGGTGGGTTTTTTTGTGGGTGTGGTGATTTGGGTTTGGTGTGGGGGTTTTTTGTTTTTTTTGTTTTGTTTGTTTGTGGTGGTCCGGTTGTGTCAATTCCTTTCCTCCCCCAGGAAGAGTTATTACAGGTGCAAAGCACAATTTATGCTTTATATTAATTTACCCTGGTAGAAATGTGTGCACTCCTGCATTAGAGGGCATCTTTCCTTGAATCCACAGACCTCTCATGCTGTGTATGCTTCCACCACCTTTACTGGGGTTTCTCTTGCCATTTGCTGTAGTGTCACTGCCACTACTTAGCACATGGGCAGCAAGAGGCATCAGTGTTATTGTTACCCCATAGAACAGTAGAGACTAAAGAAATGTGGCAGTAGCCACAGAGGAAGAAATTGGTTGCTCTAAAATTTTTTTTCTAAAGGTTGCTTTATATTCAGAAGCAACTTACAATTGGCCCAGTACAGTACTTTTCACTAAGGTTTCTTTTTTTACAGTGGTTGTAGTTTGTAGTGATTTGAGTAGCTACTATTGGAATAGTCTTAGGAAAACACATTATGCTAATATTGGTTTAGAAATTGTACTAGGTAATTTTTATCTCAAACATTAATTTTTGCATTGCTTTGTCAGCATCACTGATTCTGCTGGCTGATCTCTTTATGAAGCAAATATGCAGATTTCACTAATACATTGAATTTCATCTGGTTTTGTGCTTCTGGGATTTCTGTATCTTAAAGAAATTAAGATTTTCAAACTTAATTTTTTGTAGCCAGTATTGTAGAAGGTGAAACTATTCTGTACCTACTGTGAAGTTCCTAGTTTTATAAATGCTGATGTGTTTTCATGGGCTTTTATCATTAATAATGAGTCTTCTGGATTTCTGACACCACCCCCACCCCCACCACCCCCCTTTTCTCTTTGCCTCCCCCACATGCTGGCCCCCCCACCCCCTTTGGTTGTTCAAGTTAGATTCATACCAGGTGGCTTCATAGTTTCTTGCATTACTATTTTAACCTTATACAGCTGCATCAGTGGTTAATTACTGTTAACTAGCAATACTGACTTTTTCTGAGATTGAATTAGTGTTAAGTTGCTTTATATTGTGAATGCGTATGCTTCCCCCCCCCAGTACTTAAGTGTTAGACTATGTTTTGGCATTTGTATCTCCTTCCTTAGTATTTTTTGAAGTATTTTTGAAAGCATTTAGTTCTGGAAACTTACTGTCATTGTATCAAACTGTAGCTCTGTTATGGAAACCAGAAATCTGCCTTCTTGTGGGTAAATCTGTATGATGTACCTCAGTCATGGTATCTTATTTGCATGAGACCTAGAGGATATTCATTCATTCTCTTTCTGCCTCTCTCCCTCATTCTTTAAGTGCCCTTTTTTTTTTTTTTAGGACAGTTTATGGACCAATAACTAGCAGAGCTTCATGTATCTAACAAGAAAAGTAGTTTATTGCAAAATGTGGAAGCTTAAAACTGGCTATGAGGCAAGGCTTCTTAAATTTATAATAGCATGTTTGCTGATTTAAAAGAAAAGTCCACTGCTCACCTAAATTATAAAGTAGCTAATAAATGAGTTGTACTGGTTTACTTTGTGCAGCTGCAGAAATCAACTTGGATCATGGTGCTGCAGTTACATCAATACAATGCTACTCAACATATAAGAAATGAAACCCACTTTTTAAAGTATTTTCATTCTAACTAAAGATTTCATAATCTAAACTAAATAAAACATGACTGTATTTAAAGCATTCTATTTAAATAGAATACTTTAAAAAAAGAAAACTATAGAGACCCTCGCCCTTCTTTAAAATTTAATCTTAATCCACCTAATTTTATCTCTAATCTTCTTCTCAGAAATATATTAGGTCAGTCATAAGTTATTTTTTAAATCCAAAGATATAATAAGTTAAAGAATACCCTAGAGTATGGGGAATGAAACATTTAAACATACATAGGAAATTTCTGAATCCCGAGGTGTGTTACTTATCTTTGCATTACTACTGAGCCTGTGTATTACTGCACATAAACAGATTTTTCCCTTTATTTTGTTTTCCACCGTTCTCATGCATGTACATAGCTAAGCCATGGAAGAACTGGTATTTTTGTTAAGGAGACAAGAATGTATTTCAACCAAGAAGAACATTTCATAAATGCAGAGCTTGAACCTTCGTATGGTAACTAGTGGTCAGAGTCCTCTGGTCATTTCATTGATAGTCAGATGCTGCAATATCTGAAAAAAAATTGCAGTTTGTTTCTTTTTTTCTTGGCTTTTTGGTGGGTTGGTTGGTTTGTTTTTTGTTTGGTGGTGGGTGGTTTGTTTGGTGTGGGGTTTTTTTTGTTTGCTTGTTTTTCTTCCCTGGTTGTAGTCTCTCTTCTTTTCTCTGGATTATCACCTAACTAGTTCACAACTTACTTTCATCTTCTCTTCCTCCCTTAATTTTACCCATGCCTGTCCATTCTCTCTAAAGATTTATTTTTTTCCTCTTAGCTTTCCACTCTACCATTAATCAGGTACTATGGTGAGAAATGCAGAATATCTAGAGAGATGAGTTTTAGAGAGGATCCACATGACAAAGCCTAAACCTTGTGCCACTGAAGGCAGTCAGTATTTTCCATGTCCATATTATGGACTGTTTTACCAACCACATATTTACTTTCTACTTAAAAAAACCAACAACAATAATAATAATAATAACAAAAAACACAAAACAACCCACAACATTTTAAGTTTAACATTTTGATATGAATTTTCTTTGGAATATTAATTTGCAGTAAAGGAGAATATACATAATTGACAAAAAAAAAGGGAAGAAAATAACATACAGAAGTAGCACTTTAAATGTGTACTTATTATCTGTAGCATAAACTTATTTAATATTACTTTCCTTGCTATCTTGGCTGGGTTTCACTTTATTATTGTATATGATTATGATAGATTTTTCATATATTATTCTCAATATATGCTGCCATTTCACTGTTTTCCTTTCACTAAGGGGTTCTTTGTATCACTTCCTTTGTGCACTGTAGTTTCTTCCTCCCGGAAATGTCTTTTACGGTATCCATTGTTTCATACAAAGAAGCAAGGGCCTAAATACGTATATGTATAGGTCTTGTATACTATGCAAGACCTCATTTGCATGTATGTAAACTGGATTTCTACTTCTCTGTTTGAACTGCTACGCTGCACTCTGATGCATTGTTTAAAAGCTTTCCAATGCAGCAGTTCTTTGATTTCCTTGATTCAGCTAATATTAACTAACAGTTTCATTTTTTTCAATCTAGAGGTAGAAATGCTGTACTACTGGTAATAGCTACTGTACAAAGCTGATAATGTAAAATTTTCTAAATATTGATAAATGTTGATTCTTCTTGACTAATTGTCGGCTGCTACAATGTATTACTTTTAACTCTTGTTACAGTTGGGGAATGAAAAAACAAAACCAAAACACAACAAAACTTGTCTGTCAGTCAAGCCATTAATTGTTGCATGCTGTTCTGATGTTTGGTATGAAAGAATGTATCTTGTCTTGAGCTGTCAATTTTTTTTCCCCGAACTGCTTGATGTTTTGAATTCCCTAAATGAGTGAGTTTAGTAATGCTCTCAGTGACATCAAATTTGAGTTCTAGTTTCACTGGACCTCAGTCTGTAGTTCTGGAATTGAATCCCACCTTGTTTGCCAGTTGTATAACAGACACAACTTTGCTCTCAACACAACAGATGTAATATTTGGACCCAAATATGCCCATGTGGTTTCTTCATATTGTGTTTGTTGTATAAACTAATCCCATCACTTAATCCCATCAGTTTCTCTTTGTCTTTTGTTTACTCTCATCCGTTTACTCACATCATCATACTTACAAAAACTTGGTAGTGTAAGAGACAGACTTCTTGAATCGCTGTGCTTAGTTCCCAGCTGGTGCAGGCAACCACATCCTGTCTCTTCTGCAACATCTGTATGATCCACCTTTAAAGTAATGGTGTTGCTTATCTCTACTACTCCTAATGGAAGGCTGTTCCAGAAAGTGCCAGCTCTGATGGTGAGAAGCTCTGTTCTGATTTTCTTCTTGCTTGCATTCATGCCCCCATTTATTGTTGTGTTAGCATTGCCCTGTAGCATTCTTCCTTTGTAACCTTCTTTGACTGCCTTAGAGAGAGCAACCACATCCCCTCTTGACCTTTGTTTTGTTAGCTAAACAAGCCAACTCCTTCTACTCTCCTCTTACAAAGAAAGTTTACTCTTCCCCTGAGTATCCTAGGTTGCTGCACTTGCTCCACTCTCAGGTCTGGATCTTGCCAGTTCAGGTTTCTTATCATGTATCTGTGGAGATGGTTTCTAATTTAAGTGTCTAGCTTTGGAAGAATTTTTCCCATTGAATATCTGTATAATTTACTTATTGTGGCAGTAATACCAGGAAAGAACTTGCATTAGTAGTGACTGCCTCTGATGTTTACAGCTTTCCCAGGTGTCGTGGTTTAACCCCAGCTGGCAACTGAGCCCTACCCAGCCACTCGCTCACTCCCCCACAATGGGATGGGGGAGAGAATCAGAAGAGTAAAAGTGAGAAAACTCGAGGGTTGAGATAAAGACAGTTTAATAGGGAAAGCAAAAGCTGCACACACAAGCAAAGCAAAGCAAGGCATTCCTTCACTCCTTCCCATGGGCAGGCAGGGGTTCAGCCATCTCCAGGACAGCAGGGCTCCAGCATGCATAATGGTTACTTGGGAAGACAAACGCCATCACTCCGAACATCCCCCCCTTCCTTCTTCTTCTTCCCCAGCTTTCTATGCTGAGCATGACGCCATATGGTCTGGAATAGCCCTTTGGCCAGTTGGGGTCAGCTGTCCCAGCTGTGCCCCCTCCCAGCTCCTTGTGCCCCCCCAGCCTCCTCGCTGGTGGGGTGGGGTGAGGAGCAGAAAAGGCCTTGGCTCTGTGCGAGCACTGCTCAGCAGGAACTAAAACAACCCTGTGTTATCAACTCTGTTTCCAGCACAAATCCAAAACATAGCCCCATAGCAGCTACTGTGAAGAAAATTGACTCTATCCCAGCCAAAACCAGCACACCAGGCAATCAGGAAGGGAAAGTGAACAGATCCCTCCTCCTTGTTTCTGTGTTACATACAGGATTTCCAGTAATACTGACTAGTGATGTGGCCTTAGTCAGCTGTGATGCAGCTTCAGTCAGGAGAGGAGAGATCATCAGCCATGACCTTTTTCTTGTATATACAACTTATGTGTGAAAGGTGTTCTTTAATTACTTACCTTTCAATAAAAACCTAAATTCTAAAAGCGTTGTTAGCTCCTGTGGGTTTGCTGTTGCAGACTCATTGTGGGAAAAGTTAGGTCCTCTTTTCCTCTCTCTCTCTCCCTCTCTCTCTCTCTCAAGAACTGCTCATTTATGGAACTAAGAAACCACTGACATTCTGTATATATTGGTGTTCGTTTGGGGTGAAAACCCTTGAGTACTGGGTAGTGTTTGAAACTGTTCTGCATGTTTGAAGGCTTTTTTCTCCTGGATTAAAAAAACCCAACCACAACAACCCACACAGAATATCTATCTGTAGCAGGTTCCTTAACTAGATTTCTGTACCTGTAATGTACTATATTTTTAATAAACAAATGTAATTTAGTGGTGGGAATGAGCCTGTGGCAGGTGCAGCAAAGGAAGTCAACTCATTGTCAGTTCTGTTTAACCTCAGTGTTGGGTGGGGGTTTTTTTGTGTGTTGGTTGTGTCATCCCCATCACTCTCACACCCACACACCCCCCAAGAATTCAGTTGTGTATAGATAGGGAAACTTTCAAAAGTTAACTTCAGTAGTTCATGAAAACTTTGATCAGGAAAAAGACTTATAACATTCAGTTTCCTTGTCTTCTTGGAATCTATATGTATTTATTAGCAGTGGTGTCCTATATATTACCATTAGTGTGGCATAAGAAAGAGTGAGATAAAAATTACTAAGGAAATGACAGTGATCTTTTGGTTTGTATGTATTGTATATGTAATTCTCAAAAATGTTGGCTTGTAAAGTAAATGTAAACAAATCATGATTTCAGCATCTTCAGTAGACAACATAAATGCTTACAGAAGAAGTCTTTTTACTGTTTCCCAAACTGTTAACACAGGTGCCTGTCTATAATAGGTAGCCACATGTATATCAAATTCCTTTCTTTTAATTTATTTTGTTTTGTCTTCAGAAAATATTGTGTTTGGTTTTTGTCATCAGTATAATAGCTGATTGTAATGTATGATCTTTGTAAATTGTTGTTTTGGAACTGCAGTTGAAATTATTGCAATGACCTTTTTGGGGTTTTTTTTTAGTAGTGTGGACTTCATTACAGTTGGGATCTTTATAGTTAGTGAAAATGGAGTGAACAAATTCCTTTTTCAGCAGCTGAATATAAACTGTGCTGTTTTATAGGAAATAAACAAGCTAGTTCAGTGGTGGCTAAACCTTTTCTTTTTGTGGAGGGGGTGATACAGTTTCTGGTGGTAGTTTGACCAGACAGTGTTTAATATTAAAGAGATATTTTCAGAGCAATTTTGAAATAGCTACTACTTTTAAAATATACTAAGATCTTGTATTTGCCCCTTTGTTTAATCCTTGATTTCTGCATCTGTAAATTATTCCTTTTGTTTTTGCTAGCTTCTTATATGAAAAATATCTCCTTCTCCAAAACTGGGAAGTGAATATAGCAGCTAATTACTTAAACTGGTTATGCATTAAGTGCTATCCACTGCAGTGTGAACTAACAGAAGTTTTGTTACCGATTTTTGAGTTGGTACTGTATAACCTGAACAAATTTTCTTTTGATTGCCTTATCTTTCATCTTTTTTGAAGGGCTCTGCTTCTGAGACCAAAAACTTGCCTTTTGATTGCTTAATGCCATTTGATATTTAAAATCTACATTGTTCTACCCACTCTTGACAAATTTTACTTAATATGCAGCTGAGGGTATGGTCTGTGTTTCATTTATGTTACTGAATTTTAAATTCTGAAAAAGTAAACTGAGAATTTTAATTTGGTTTTGTGTTTTTTGTGTGTGTGTGTTTTTTTGTTGTTGTTTTTTGTTTGTTTTTTTTTTTTTTTTTAGTGCTTGGGAGATGGGAAGTAATGATAGCTGGCACCTGAACTAAAATATCTGTATAGGCACTACTATCCCAGAACTTCAGGATGAATGGGGATATGCCTCATGTTCCCATCACTACTCTTGCAGGGATTGCTAGTCTTACAGACCGTAAGTACTCTTCTTTTTCTTGTCTTTGCTATGCTGTTTTCTACCTCTTTGGTAAATATCTGCACTTTCAAAATACTAAAAATAGTTTTATTTTAAAAGTTCTTAAAGGTAAATCTGTTTAAAATCAGATTTGGCATTAAAAATGTTACTTTTCTTATGTCTTGAATTTTAAAAAACTATTCAAATAAAACATGCTAGTTTAAACATGAAATGAAATGTAGGTTTAAAAAAACCCCTTAAGAAAACCTGAAACAAAATATAGGAATTTATTGTTTGTTTGTAATATCATTAGGTAGCATATCTAGGTACCCCACAAATAAAGAAAAACATATAAATGATAAAATACTTCTCTAAAACATACATCTCATCATCTTCACTGAAGAGAAAGAGAGAGAGGGGATTAGAGTGATGCTCAACTAACTAAAAGAGAGTTGTGGAATATGCTGAATATACTTGAAACCTAGTTCCAGAGAAGGTACAAAAAAGTTGCTTTAATTAATAGGTGCAAAGAATGGCTGCTAGAATGGAAATAACCAGCTGAACTTATGAGTCTTCCTTCTTAGCTGTTCAGCCTACAAAAGGAACAGATGAGGTGTGTTTCCTGTCTTTAAATACGTCAGGAAGACAAAATGCAAGGAAAGGAAAAGAACTATTTACATTAAAAGCTGATAACTGGCACAAACCCAAATGGTTATAATGTAACCAAAAATAAATTCCTAGTGAAAACTAAGAGGAGATTTATTATTACTGTAATGAGGTCCTAGAACAGCCATTCCAATAAGAGAAGTTGGGACAAAGATGCATCTTGTTTATAAAGTGTAAGTAAGAGTTTATAGCTCAGTTGTCTGTCTGAGTATAATTGGACTCAGTGACCCAGGTGCTTCTTCTAAGCTCTCGTTTTTATTATTATACTGTTGAAATCTGGAGACTTTCCAAGAGACACTGGAAGTATATACCCAGCAATTGAATTTAATTGCCTACAGTGAAAAAAGCAGATGTATTGGAGGGAAAAAAACCACTTCTTCATGTCCTTCTGATATTCTGAAATGTCAAATTGGAAGACACTGCTTATGTATTTAGATGTGTATATATGTATCATTATGTATGTTTAATAATGGACCATCAGGATGCAAATAATAAGTTTCCAGGCTATGGGCAGTTTTCCAGCACTAAGTATTTGCAGGTAAGGTTCTAAAGTTGTCAAAATACTTAACTCATAGAAGTCACTGGTCAGACTCCTGGTGCAAGAGTTTCTTGAAACACTGAACTACCTTTGGTGGGATTAGCCCTTGTGTTAGGTGCATTTGCTTCTCTATCTGTCATATTTATCTGATGTTTAGAAACTCAGGAGTAAGTGAAAGAGAAAGGCTTGTAACTGCTTCACCTTATTTTTCTCTGTGAAAAGAAGGAACTGGAATGGGCAAGACCTGTTGCCTTAAAAACATGGAGGACATGATGACTAGAGGCAGTAGAGCAGGCTAGTTAACTAGCTGAATTTATACTGTTTTAATAAGTATTTCTTGCTGATTTTGCTAATTTTTCCAAGTTTCTGGTACATTCAGGGTAATCTGATGCAAGTAATGAAAGCTAGCTATTTTAATATAGTATACATTTCTATTTGAATTGCAGTTTATTTCTAAATACAGTAATGATATACATTATATGGGGGGGGGAAATACAGGAATCCCCCCCCCTTTTTTTTGAATAAAGAATTTCAAAATATAAAAGAGCTGGAAGAGTGTATTTCACTTAAGTTGTTTTTTCTGAAGCTATTTCTAGTGGTTCAATTAAAACCTTTATCTCAGACCTGTAATCAGCCTGGGAACTTCAAGTTAGAGTCAGCTTGTTTTCCTGGACCCATGAAAGTGACTTCTCTATGTAGCTAGCTTTTTGGCCTCTTCTGGCTTACTCTCCTCTTGTCTGTGTAGCTCTGCCAGTCATCTGGTCAAGGCTTCTTATATGGTACACTTCCCTGTTATGTCTGTAGACCTACAAATGCCCCCTGAAAGTATAGTGTGCTGATTTATAATCTGATTGAAATATTGTGATGGGTGTTTTCATTAAATCTTTTTCGCAAGATTTGTGAATAGGTATATTGACTGAACTGACATTTTAGTGATCACACTAACCAATGATACTAGCCTTTTCTTGAGAAGATGACGTAGATAGAAATAAATACAACAAGAGAAGAATAAACTGAGAATTTAATTAGTGGCTTAAATTGGTTGTTTAGTTCTTTTGGTGGTGGGGTTTTTTGTTTTTGTTTTTTTTTTTTTTTTTTTTTGGAGGGGGTTGGTTGCTTTTTTTGTGGTGGTTGTGTGTTTTTTTGTTTTTTTTTTTTTTTTTTAAATTTACCCTCACCATACAAAATAGAAACACTAATTAAATATGAAGGTCAGAGTAGAAAACTTAAAGTATATGATCAATGCACTTACAGTACTGCATGCAACTACAAGGATTTTGCATTTCCTTCCTTCCCTTTATCCATGCTTTCAGCTCCAAGAGAAAACTGCCATAACATTAAATAACTTAATATTCTGGAATGTTTAAAAGTGTGTTTTTATTTATAATACTTGCCTTAGCACAGTTAAATATTTACAGTACTATAGTAATATAACTTATGAACTTGACTGCATTATTTTGTTTTAAACAAAGTCCGGCCTTTGTGTGTGTATTCATGATTAAAAAAAATCCAGAAATCTTCCCTGTCTTTTAAATGCAGTTGTCAAGTTTTCTTTCTTAATTGCATGAGGGAGTAAGAAGGTGTCCATATTTGTATGCTTGTGTTTCATGAAATGATTCTGAACTCCTTTCTGTCTTCTGATAACAGTTTTGAACCAGCTGCCTCTTCCATCACCTTTACCTGCTACAACAACAAAAAGCCTGCTTTTCAATGGACGGATAGCTGAAGAGGTGAACTGCCTTCTGGCTTGCAGGGATGAAAATCTGGTTTCACAGCTTGTCCATAGTCTCAATCAGGTGTCAACAGATCACATGTATGTATTTTGAACTTCAGCTATATCAGATCACCATCCTTATTCCTTCAAATTAAAATGAACTGAATTGAGAAGGGTGTTTGTGAGAATCTGAAAATTAGAATGTGCTGGTTTTTTATTAGGCTTGCTTAGCAGTTTACCGCTGTATGAGAGTCAATTGTTTCAGTCAATCAGAATGTTAGTAATTGTCTGACAGCCCTTATGCATAACCGTGGGGGTTATTTTATAGATCTGCTGCTTATTCCATTGTTGCTAGTTAGGATTGCAGACTTCATGGTGTTGATTGTGCAATACTCATTTGTGTTCTGCTTTGGTTAATAATGTGCATAGACAAATATACCCAGTATTTACACAAAAAAAAAGATTTTCTGAGGCACCTATGTAAGATCCATATCAATTCTGATTAGGTTTTGAACTTAAATATTTTAAGAATTGAACCAGCAAGTATGTTAATGTATTCTCTTTTTGTTATTTTTTTTTTTTTTTTTAAATTTTTCCCTGGTGTCCTTAGAATTGTCTTATGTTGACAACCCTGTCTTTTTCCTACATGTTACAATCAATTGTTTTGATCAAATGGAACTAGCTTTTAAAAGTCCTCAAAGCAAACAATAAGAGAAAGCACAGATTCATTTATAGAAAATCCATTACTTTTTTTTTTTATGGTTCAGAGGGAACCCTGTGATGTCAAAGATATGCCAATTTCCCTTTTTAAAATAAAAGATTCTCAGAACATTGCGCTGCAACCTGAATGTTATAGATTCACGCATATGTTATTTCCACTACAATAATACTTTTTTGATGTTACACCAAAGCGTTCTTTTATGGAGAAGATCACGATGTAAAAGTAGGCATAAGAAACTTTTTATAATAGTCTGAAACTGACAGCCTTGTATATATAAGAGCTTAGTAACAGAAAATAATTTTGAAGACTAGTAGAAATACCTCTTCTGCCATTCCTTAAAGAAGAGAGGAAAAAAAAATAGAGGCAGGGAACAGTGCTTTGCAGACTTGTTTTTTTCTATATTTTAACAGTAAATTGTCTTCTTTCATTTTGGTTTTGGTTTTTTGGTTTTGGGTTTTGTTGTTTTGTTTTTTTTTAACTTGACTCATAGTTTCTTATCATTTGAAAATGCATTTGCCTCTTTATTTGCTTACTTCCACAATTCCAGAGAGTTGAAAGATAACCTTGGCAGTGATGATCCAGAGGGAGATATACCAGTCTTGCTGCAGGCTATCCTGGCAAGGAATCCTAATGTTTTCAGGGAGAAAAGCATGCAAAACAGATACGGGGTACAAAGCGGTAAGGATTTTTGATTATTTATTGATTGCATTTTATGTTGTTCTGTAAGTTTAGGGGACTGATACTAACCACAAATACATGTGGAGCACAACTGTGATATTTATGCCTTACCTTGTATTTGATAGTGATATAAAGCTATGTACCTTGACATCTTCTAAAACTGGTTGTATTACAATAAGCATGGAAATAAACTCTACCAGGTACTTTTGTAAAAAAAGTTTATCTTCACTACAAAGTTTAATCTCTAGGATGAGTGATTGGATTTTATTTTAAAGTAATTTCATTTGAATGTCTTTATGGCTAGGTTCATATATTTGTCTTAGTAAATAATCGAAGTTGGAAAAATATGCCTTGATCTTACTGAAAATCTGTACGATTATAGTGTATCATTGTAGTGGTAGTTCTTAATGGTTCTGGAGGAAGGAATAAGGTTGAATGAACCATACTTAACAGCTCCTCCCGGCCATTCCTCATCTCAGTAATTTGGTGTGCCCTACAGATTTTACTGTTTTGACAGCTAATTCTTTTCTGAGGTTTAGTGAGATATACTGCTGGATAGCAAAGATGGAGAAGGGGAGAGACCAAGCAAAGGATTAATCAGACAGATTCTAGTTGTAGATCTGGAGACTTCTTTATTTGCACCTGAAATCTTTGCTTTAAATACTAAACTATGAAGTGAGTAGGAGAATTTCCAGAGTTTCCACAGTGTGAGGATAAAGCTTTGCTAGCACTGTAGAGGTATAGATTGAAGTGTAACTGGAGTCCACAGGGGATAGAAAGTGTAGGGTGGTTTTGGAGGGGAAAAATAATAAAATGAGATTATTAAGTTTGTTTACCTAGGCTAGTGAGTAAAAAGCCATACAATATTTGAAAAGAACTTGCTAAGGACAGAACACAAAGTTCCTTGAAAGAATGCAGAAATTTCCTGGAATGAAAATGTGAAAGGCAGTGCTAAATATCTGTAAGTTCATTGATACATATATCCTGAAATTTAAGCTCTGAAAACAGTCTCCAGATCCCATGTTTAGTGGTGGCTGTGGCAGAGAATGATTTTTCATAGAAAAAGATGTGTGTGTTGAAGAGTTGTGACTGTCCTGCCAGTTTGTAGAGTGGTCCCACAAAGAACATATGCGTGAATTGAGTTTTCCACCAGTTTTGTAGAGTAAAACAATTTTTTGCAAGTGCAAAAGTGAGACATCATTTTTGAAATTATCTGTTTCAGCAGGGCCTTTTGAAAGAAGACGACAAAGCTAGTTACTTTCTTTCTGATTTTTGCTAATTCTGTGCTTCGCAGGGAGAAACACTTTTGCAGCTTGATTCAATAGGTTAAGAATAATCCTTAATGAAATAAAAGCACCTCTATCTTTAGTAAATGTGCTTTGGCCTATGCTTGAAGAAAGGTATTAATACAGAATAAAAAATAATTCAACATGAACCTTAAAAGAATAGTTGATGCTACTTTAGTAAAGTTAACAAAGTGGTTTCAGAGAACCAGAAGAGATCAGACTTTAAAAATTCCTTGAATATTTAATTTTATTTTACATAATTCTGAATACTTGTACCAGTGCAAACATTGCAATGTAAGTGTGAAATCGGAAAAATTAAAAGAAAGGGGGAAGAAGGGAAAAGCATAGCTGTAAACAAATAATTTTGAGAGGAAGAAGGCCCTGGAATGAATGTTTGGAAAAACTAGGTGAAATGTGACTTTATTTTCAATGGAGAAAGGCCACCCTCTTACCTGGAAATAGGGGGATCTTTAAGCTAGATGCTGGCAAATTGCGGTAGTCTTATTAGCTGTTACTATGTCCCATTCAGATCTCCGACGCTAAAGGAGGCTATACTGATGTGTTGGGGCAGCAAAGGTTGGGTTTTCTTCTGCTTTCTGAACAGATACTGTAACCTTTGTAGAGTCATGATTTTTAGAACCATTGGGGGTCTGGTAGAGATCTTATGTAATGGATTTTGCCAGCTAGAAGAATGAAGTTTAGGGTCTTTTCTAGTATTTCAAATTCATCTCTTCTGTTTTCCTTACTGTCTTCCTGCTGAATATTGTCCTTCCGCCTTCTGTTGAGTCCAGCATGTGGTGAAGTCAGTGCTGGGCACTGTGACCCAGTATTTGTAATACCCACAATTGAGACGGAGCGAAGGCAGCAGGACTCCCTGTCTATTTACTCAGCCTGGGATGGGTCTGTGCACCATGATCCCTTGAGTGTTTGTTCCAGCATTAGTATGGACAAAGTGAACTCAAATTCATTTCTCTTCGCCTTCATTTCTGATGCAAGAACAGGAAGATCACCTGGCTAAAGAATTACATTAAACACAGAATAAAATTCTTGGTTCAGTACAGTTTGTCAGGAAATAAAGGCACCTTCAGAAAGCTAAATACTATGTTTTGAATTCTTGTGAATATAAGGTAAAGCACAAGCAGAATTCTGTGCTGATGTTTTTTCCCAAGTTCATATTGATCTGTAGTCAACACATAAGTTTTGAGCAAGAATTGTTTTTAGATATGATGAACAAATAGTGCAAGAAGGATGTGTTACGTGGACACTTCTTTTGCTTAGTGTCCTGAGCGGGCATCCCCCATTTTTCCACCTCCCACCCCCCGTATTGCTGGTGTATTTCATTTGAAGTAACGTAGCAGCAATGTTCAAACTCTTATTTCCTGTCTTTTGATAACAGTTCCATTGTCGAAACAGTCTTCATAGAGATTAGATTTTTAGATTAGATTTTTAGTTATATTTTTCAAACTGTTTTCTATTACCAGGTTGTCTGAACAGGCTAAGTTACATCACCATGCAGCGTCAGGCCTAACTTGATACAGGGGCAAAATGTTAATTTTATTTTAGACCTTTTTCATCAGATGACATAGAAAGTTCTAGGTGCCATCTTGCACCTACATCTGTCCTGCATCTTGTAGTGTATGAGTGAGGTGGATTTCTTTATAATTATTTATTTAAAATTAAGATATTATTTCATTTCAGTTTTCATCATATTTTTTTCCTCTTTTTCCCTCTCAACACTTTGGCTTTTTCTTTCAGCAGATATGTGTTGGAAGATGAGCTAAAATAGTGTATTGCAATTGGTTAGTATTCATATTGCTCAGGGTTCAGAAAGGACTTAATATTCACTCTAAGCTATTTATCAGAACTTGTCAATTTTGGGGGATTAAAACCTTATGCATTTTTCCATAAACATCAATTACTTGGATAATTTTTTTCATTTATACAAGAATTCAAGTGCACGTGTGCCTGTAAAAGGAAAAAACTTTGCAGGCATACACTTGCAACAAGAGTGTATATTTAACTGAAAAATCACCTGTCGGTGAGCAGTCCTAGCTTAAATACGGTTTAATCGTACAAGACGTTTTCTGTGACTCTGAGCTGCATTTTTATGTAGTGCATTCTTTGGCATTTAGTAGGAATGCTAAAATGGATTTATACGTATTGCTTTTTTCCAAGCAAAAAAATCATAGTCAAATCTGGGAGTATGTGTTAGGGAAACTCATTCTAGTGATGTTACTGTTATCCCACATTACTGCTAGGTTGATGTTATCTCAAACCTGAACATTACCAACATGCAAAATTAAAGTTGCATTTCAAAGAAATTCTTAAATATTTAAGGTACAGAAATGCACAGTGGAGCCATAAATCTGCTGCTTAGTGATATGACAACAGTGTAAAAAATGTACAAGAAGATATTTTAGTGCTAATGGTCACAGGCTAATTTCAACTCCTTTTTAGTCTAAATGTTTGGGGCTTATTTTTACTTCTTTCTCATTATATCATTATCAGGCATAGTTATTATCTGTCTGGAAATTTTGGAGACACTGGGGTTTTTGTTGTTGTTGGTTGGTTGCTGTTTTTTGGTTTGGTTTTGTTGTGGTTTCTTTTTCTTCTTTTTTTCTTTTAAGTTACGTAGATTGTCCCTCCCATGTCCTGTCCCCCCCAACAGATACAGAGAAGTTAGAGCTGTCCATCACAGAATAGTTTTAGGGCTTTTTAAAATGGCATTAAAAACGGATTCATTTATATATTCTCTGTCATCCTTTTAAACCAAAACCTACCACATCTGTGGTTCAAAACGTGTTTTAAATCTAGGGAGGAGAAAATAAATAGATATATATTTTAAATATTTTAGAAGTGCAGTCCGTGCTTTAAGCATAAAGTGAAACTTCGTCTGTATAGTTCATGCTCCTACGGGCACATTCTGTCAGCTGTCTGTACATGAATGTTAAGGGTTAGTAGTTCGACTAAGATATTGTACCTAGATGCATTGAGAGTGGCAGTGAGAGGTGGGCACACCTGGCGCTGCCTCGAACACAAAACCCCTGGAGTTTTCTCCTCACTTGCCCCTATGCGAGGCAACCAGTGTCCATTTAAACAAATTTTGCAGGAGTTGAGGAGTCCCCTTCTGTTACTCGGGACAATGAAATGTCCGCTGTATTGAAGTATGGAGGTCTCTGATTTTTTTTCAGCACAACGTTGAGACTTTCATTTGTGCTCTGGGCTAGTTTTCGTGTAATGTACTTGGAATGCAGCACTTCACACCTACCGGGAGGTAGTAACGGCTGCATTCCTGGGGGATTATCACATCTCTGCTGGGGAGAGGGGAAGAGAAAAGAGGGTGACAGGGAGGATTTCTGAAACTAGTTTTGCTTGTGTGAATATTGCAGTAATTGAAATCGGTGATAGCAATTGAAGGATTGACAGCTCCCAAACACTTCTGTCTAACCTTTGGTTTAAAATATTTGTACTACCGATGTGCTTTTACCCACGGCTGTGGTTCACTTGTTGTGGCTTCCCACGCTGCAGTGTGCACGTGAATTCTGACACTTTTAGCTGCAAGACTTTAAACTCTGTCATTAAAATAACTTAAAATTAATTTAAGTTTTTGTGTTTCTGCATCACTTCAACTTCCAGTGTCATGCTGTTGTTAGGGAATTCTTTATACCTTTATTGAAGAGAGGGGAAAAAAAGATTCCTTTAAATTCTCCCTAATAATGATGTGAGTTAGAGTAGAATAGAGTATTTCATTTGGAAGGGACCTACAATGATCATCTAGTCCAACTGCCTGACCACTTCAGGGCTGACCAAAAGATCAAGCAAATTATTAAGGGCATTGTCCAAATGCCTCTTAAATTAATTACTTTCAAGCACATTGGTACTTTTGTCTTAACAGCTAGTACAACTCCTGAATTTCCAAAGCATGACTGTGGGGATCTATAGGCTGTGGGAGCCTACAGTTGGGATATTGGTTCTGCTTTGCAATTGAAATATTTCAGCACCTTCTTTGGTAACATTCGTTATAAGTGTAGTGGAGGTGGAATAGAAAGCTTTTGTCCCTGGGTAGAAAGGAACCACTAAGACATTATGGGAGCAGGGAGAATATCTTGCACCGCTCAGCCCAAGATGATTGTTTGCTGTACTTGTTCTAAAAATGGGAGATAAGTTTTCTGTGTTCTTCTGACTTGTGAAGTTTCCAGGTCTTTTACTTATTGGCACTGAGTATTGTTACACACCAGCCCGGGGTGTGACTCTATGTCCTATTATAAAATGGTTCTATTTACTAGTAAGCTTTTGCTTGGGAAGCTTTAAGGAACAGAGGAAGGAATTACTGTTAATATTTATAACTTAATTAACAGTACTTCAGGGAACACTTTTTTATGTCATGATGTAAAATGCACATCTTACATGGAATCGATCATTTCTAATGTTTTCTAACAGTTGTGGGTAGATGATGTTAATGTCTGTAAAGTTCATAATCTCTTTGTATATAATAATTTCTGAAATGAGGGACTTCATTGATTAAAAAGGAAATGCATGTAAAGTAACGCTGCTGTCTTCTTAATAGGGATGATGATGTCGCAGTTTAATATTTCTCAGAATTCCATGCGAGGTAGTCCTGCACCTTCCAATTATCAACAAACCACTATCTCACATAGCCCTTCCAGGTAATGATTTCTTCTGAATGGGGTGGGAGCAACTGAGGGGCAGCAAACTGCAAATTCTTCCTACAGTTGCAAGTTGTGAGTGGAAGGTCATCAGTGTCAAGACAAATTTTGCATTTTTCTGACAGCAGGGTGAGTTTCTTCAGCTGGCAAAGAAGCATCTTTCTGTCAGTGAATTAATCTTTGTATTCTAAGGATTAGTCATGATTTCCTGCTCTCTCTCCCTCCCATAATTTTGGCAAACTTTCTTTCCTGCTTAAGGAATCCCCCTGTCTCCTGCCACCCCTCCAGCTGTTTTCTACCTGTGGCAGAGGCTGAGACTGGTGGTAGGAGGATAGGAAAGAAGAGACTAATGTGTTCCAGCATGCATAACAGTAACAGTGTGACAGGAGAGTGGGGAAAAAAGGTTTGTAAAAGCATGGAGTACTGATGTAACAGTTATACAAAAGGCCACTCAGAGGAGGATAGGCCCAGTAGCTTGGCCAGTCTTCCAGCAGCATCCTCATCAACTTTCTGGTTCCTTTTTAAACTTGTGAGTGTTGGCAAGTAACATGTACCTATAATCCAGGCCTTTGTTAATATAATAAAGTACTCTGGACTAGAGGAAAGAGTTCTGCATGTAGTTTCAACCCAGTTACTGGGCTTTAACAGATTTTAATCTTCAGTTATTAGATACCATTATTAAAATAAACTTATTTCACATTTCAGTTCAAGTTACTGTAATTGTTTTGTCAAATTAAATGCTCTGTATCTGCACAAAAACCAGCACACTTTTTTACTTTTATATCTAAAAGGGATACTGAAGAAGGTTTTTTGAATTGTGAATATTACAATGAATATTACAAAGTCTTCTAAAAATCCTTGCAAAATCCTTGTGCTAAATACTTTGCTATTTCTTTCTGTGGAAGCTTACCTTCATAGAGTTGCTATCTAGAACTAAGGGTTGTGAAAACATGTAAATGTAATGTACCTTCTGAAGTATTTATTTGGTTTATTTTTATTTTGAAAAGCTCATATAAGAATGTAAGTTATAATGTACATGTATTATTGTCACAAGCCAATGTTATTTTTATGGCTTCCTATTTTTAGGATGAGTCTAAGATAAAGCCAGTGAAAGAATAAGTTGTACTCAGTGGACTTTGGGTCAGGTCCTACCTAACCGCCTATCACATTCCTATATCTTGGCAGTATAGTTCTGTTAGATGAAGTTCTTTGAAATCTTACTGGAAAAATCATATTTAGAATAGATGGCTCCTTGTTAATCCTAGTGACCTAGTTGTTAATTAAAACTTAGCTGTCACTTTCATTCAAACTTCTAGGACTAACTTTTGGAAATTGCAGATTTATTTTAGTACATATTTGTGTCATTGTTTCCTTTCCCTAGGTGGAGGTCTTATGAATGCTTTTTATTCTATTCTTTACTTTTACTAATGCAGTATCTAAGCTGTGACTCTCAAGTAATAATTGAAGTTGGGGAGGTATCAATAACTTAAAATACTGCTTTTGAGGGAGATTCTTGATTGCGTTGGAATTTTGTCTCTTACAGAAGTTATAATGTTCCAAAGGTATAATATTCCAAAAGAAATAATAAATTTGTCTAAATTTGTTTTTCCAACTTTTTAAAACTTTTTTTATTTTATTTTTAGCCGGTTTGTGCCACCACAGACAAGCTCTGGTAACAGATTTTTGGCACAACAGAACAGTCCAGTGCCTAGTCCATATGCTCCTCAAAGCCCTGCAGGATACATGCCATATTCACATCCTCCAAGTTATACACCACATCCTCAGATGCAGCAAGGTAAGTCTGTGATGTTTGTTTTATTCTCCTATGTCATGTCAGCTTTACCTTCATGTGCATGTTTCATGGCTTTCTAACTTCTTTGAAGGAGTTACATGCTTAATGCAAATCTTTGAGTTGGCAGATATGTTTAAGCTTTGCTTTCCTGCCTGTACAGACTGGTAGTATATACTTTATTTAAAAAAATAAAATAAAAGGGAAGAAGAAAAAGTAAAACACATGTTCCTGTTGCATTGCTCCCCTGTGTACAGCCATTTTGCATAGTTGTTGTGTATACATGACAATAGAAAAATAAACAAAACCAAAACCTTTTATTTGTTAGCTATGGCCATCATTTATCTGCACTAGTGAAAACCTCATTTTTGCCAATGTAATGTTAGTTTTTCTGCCAGTTTATTTAGCCTTACCAAACCTTTGTAGTGTCAACTAGATTAATTCTAAGTTGGCTAGAATTATGCTCAAGGTATGCAGTATCTGGCAAAGATGACCTTTAGAATGAATGGATTTATTTGGTCTTCCCTTTTCTAAAAACAATCTTGAACAACATGAACACTGTTAAAGTATCTAGGCATTTTTTCTTTTGGTAAGTAGAATTCTTGTTGGATTCTTTTAAATCATCTGTTCTTAAAGTTTAGCAGTGTGCTTAGAATTTATATAGCTGTTCTGTATGTAATGTTGTGTGTCTCATGAATACCTTGGAAGTTACTAAAGGTAGTGAATACAAATTATATAGAGGGAAACAAAGGTTTTCTGTAACATGGAATTCAGGTTTTAAATCCTCTTGAAAATTAAAATCTTAGATATCTAATTTTATTCAAGGTATTTGTGGCAAAAGGATTAAATCCAAAAGTTGGATTCTTGTTCACATTCCAGACCTATTGCATCCAACTCATTAATATCCACTATTATGCTGTTTTCTCTGAAACTTTTTAAGAGTTAATGAGTGTATGAATATATCAGTATAGTTACTTATATTTTTTTGTATTTCAGCTTCAGTATCCAGTCCCATTGTCATAGCTGGGATGAGGAATCTCCATGAAAATAAAGTTTCAAGTCAGTTGTCTGGAAATTCAGCTAATCATCATGCTGATAATTCTAGACATGGCTCAAATGAAGACTACCTACAGATGGTGCACAGACTAAGTAGTGATGTATGTTACCTAAATCAGTTTATTATGATAAAGCAAGTATGTGTTTAGCTGCCTTAGAAGTCAGAAATTTTACTATGTTGTTGTTGATGTATAAAACCACTGAAAATATATTTCAGTTTCAGATGTGTACACTCAACTGTGCAACTTTAATGTGTGAGATTTAATTTTTTCTAGATCTCTCTTTCCTTTGGAACAGTTTTTAACATTGATTCTGATGAAATTATGAAAAGTAAAAAATCTTACTCATATGTGAGTTTATTTTAAAGAAATGGTAGAGTGTCTCTGCAATTATTGTAGCAATATGTTGATGCAAACAATACTAAATTCTAAATAGGTGTATAGTTAACTTGTCTTTCTGAAGATCCTCATAACTATCATTTAGACTTGACATATTTGAATAACCTATTGGGTAATACAGTAGTGTTGTCAAAGGCAAAAATTCCTTTGGACACTTTTTCTTACTGGTCTATTATGCGCTTTTATGACCTGGTTTCTTTATAAGAAGTTTTCTCTTAGTGACTTTAGTTCATGTGGGAGAAATTCTTTCTGAAATCTTGAATCTAAAGGGAAAAAAACCAGCAACTTTCTCCCACTTTTTTTTTTGAACGACTGATTAATTTTCTTCTTAATGAGCATCTCATCCTGTGGATGAAGCATGTCGGAATTCTTCTTTACAAGTTTGGCACACAATCTCTTAACAGCTCTTAAGGGGAGAGCACTTAAGTTTTCATTTTATTTTTTCATCAAAATCCGGTGGCAAGCAGGCCTTTTTTGGCCTTTTTTTTGGTGTGTGTGTATGTTTGTGTGTGTGTGTTTTATTTACCTTACAAAAACCATGGGCAGCTCTTGTCTTCCTAAACTAGCTTCTGCAAGCAAAAAAGTGTTGTATTCAACAAGTGTACTATTAACACCAGGCTCCCTAAATCCCTTGTTAGGATTAATAACAGTAGAACTCCAAGAGTCTTATTAGTCTTCCTTTTTTTTTTTTTTTTTTTAAATGCAAGAATTATGCTCATTAAAAATATTAGCTAAGAAGTAGTATCTTAAACGAGAGTTTTGTAATGAAGGAATCTATCATAATACACAATCATCAGATGTTTTTCTCAGTTTCTGCTTCAGCAATGCAAATTCTTCAAAATAAGAAGTTGTTCTTGGCATTAAATGTACATATAACCCCCAACTATGTTAAAGGTACACTATCAAGATAATCTTGGTTTTTTTAAGACAGGATTTTTTGAAAACTTTAATATTAAGGTAATTTAGTTCACAATGTTTAAAGAGGAAGTATTTAAAAATATTCATCCATAATTTTGTGATCCAAGGAATGCAACCACATCCTAGTTCATGAACACTTAGAAATTAAACTCTTTCAAAACAGACAGATTATGAAAACTTAAAGCATACCCTCATTGGTTGGTTTAATTGGAGAAATAGTAAACGTAAAAAGTAGTAAACATTGTAAACTTGCACTTTTATCCCTTTGTGCATTTTCTTAATGGAGCATGTGTTGCATTTATTTTATTTGTAATTATACCTTTAAAAGCTGATTTTAGTAGCTATCATGCAGAAAACAGTTTGAAGAATTTGGATTAAAGTTTTGCATCTGTGTATGAATAAGCTTAATCATAATGTTGCAGCCTTTTCAGAAACAGTGTGACCTTTGGCATAGATAGTTATGAATGAGGATTATTAAATCATAAAACTTAAAAACTTTAATTATTGTTTAGTCTTTTTCTTAATTTTAGGATTTTTTTTGCTTTAAAAATTATGAATAGTTACACGATATTGTGTATTTGCAATATATGATTCTACAAAATCAGCATGTACACCCTTTAAGGCTCACTACACATACAGTCAATTTAAGGACAATGTTTTGGTAAACTTGAGAGCATTGCTAGAATATAAGTTTGTGCTTATATATCACCATTTGATGAAGCTCTGAACTAGGAAACTGTAAATGAGCACTTCTGAACATTTGTCAGCTATGGTAGGAATGGCATGTGTACCCGAAAGGTCATCTACCTAGTTAGTCTGTTTAGTTAATTTAATAGAAGTCGCCTTTGCCTATGTCCTTGGCAATTATGGGTAGAGGACCTCTCCTGTCCTAACATAACATATATGCTAAAAAGTTACTAAGCTTTTTTTTCAATGGGGGGGCAGGAGGGGGAGAGAGATTTATTACAAGTCAAAGATAAGTCAGGTTTGAAAAAAAATCAGCTCCATAATTTCAATATAGTCGATAAATGAGTCGATAAACTTATCAGGAAATTAATTCACTTTGAGTTATGGTAACAACGTATAAGTTTGATACAGTTCTTTTTATTGCGTTGAATCTGAATATTAGATTTCTTGGCACATGAGGCTTTCCTCACATGAGGCAACAACTCTTTTTGCAAGCATTGTTGCAAAAATAATTGTAATTAATAGCACAGTGTGAGTTTTCAATTCATTGTGCTATGGGAGGAAAAAATAATGTCTAATAAAATTGTTTTCTAAGTGCCCATGGATGGTGAAACTGATGAAATCTGGTTTCTTACAGATTTACATTCTTTGCCTTGTAAGCACCTTCAGTCCATAAATTTCAAACTCTTTCCTTTTCCCTAAGCAGTGTGAACTACGCCTTCACATGGTGTAACATGTACACTGTCTAGTCTACAGCTATGCACGTGGAAATTGGCTGTTTGGCCATTGTCAGAGCGAGTGTATGCTTGTCCATCTATGCAGGCTTCTATCTCCTTGAAATGCCAATTTAGCTTTCTGACTTACTACCAGCTGCTGGTTTTTTTCATACAGACATGTAAAAACGTCATTACCGTTGAGCCTTCTAACATTCTGTTAATGGGGTTGAAATTGGTTGAAAGGATAAAAGGTGTTTATCAGACAGATAATTCAAGTTTGAAAAAAAAAAAAAAGTTATATGAAAGAACTATGTGTATTCAGATACCTCAATAGGAGCCACGTTAGAATATTAGCTACTGAAATAACCAGTTTAATTAGGAAAGAGATTAAATATTCTTAGAACTTCTTTGGAGTCTTCCTTTGTATGACTTTACTCTTTAAAAGAACAGACTTTTTGCAATTTTGTTTATAATTATGGAAATTGTCTCTTCATAGATATAGGGGTTTGTTGTGGTTTAACCCCAACCGGCAACTAAATGCCACACAGCTGCTCACTCACCCCACCCCTCCCACTCACCCTCCCCCACCCCCCCTGGTGGGATGAGGGAGAGAATTGGAAGGGCAAAAGCAAGAAAACTCGTGGGTTGAGATAAGAACAGTTTAATAATGGAAATATTATTATCATCATAATTATTATTTTAATAATAAATTGTAATGAGAAGGAAAACAATGGGGGGGGGGGGACACAAAACCCAAGGAAAAAAACAAGTGATGCAACTGCTCACCACCTGCTGACCGATGCCCAGCCTGTCCCAGAGCAGCGATCGCTGTTCCCCAGCCAACCCCCGCTGGTTTATATACTGAGCATGATGTCATATAGTATGGAATAGCCCTTTGGCCAGTTTGAGTCAGCTGTCCTGGCTGTGCCCCCTCCCAGCTTCTTGTGCACCTGGCAGAGCATGGGAAGCTGAAAAGTCTTTGACTAGTGTAAGTACTACTTAGCAACAGCTAAAACACCAGTGTGTTATCATTATTCTCATCCTAAATCCAAAACACAGTACTATATTAGCTACTGTGAAGAAAATTAACTCTATCCCAGCTGAAACCAGGACAGGGTTGTTAGTTTGTTCTTTCCCAAAACATTCCCATAGATGTTGTATAAAAAACAGTGATAAAAATGGGAAATACTGCTCTACGGAAGTTTAAATCTAGTTAGGGCATTGAGTGAATGAGTATACTCGTGACCAGCAGAGGGCTCCATGAAAGCAATAAAAAACCTGTGTAGAACATTAAATGGGAATTTGAATAGTGGGTTTCATATTTAATTTTAAGATGGGGGGGGTAAAAAAGACACATTTACATTCTTAAAGATAGAGCATGGACATCATTACATTGTAATTAGTATTATATTATGAAGAAGTTTGTAAAAAATTATAAATTCCATTGAAGCAGGTTGTTCTGTGCAAATCTGAGAAGACAGTAGAACTTGTTTGCCATGCTGGGGAAGTGCTTCATATTGCCATTGAGTTGTTTCCTATCTAATTGTTGAGACAGGCAAATAACAAGCTAAAGTCACTCCAGCTGTGTTTTACACGAGACTATCTCAGCTGCTGCAATGGGAGTGCTAGAGATTTTGCTCAGTCCTGATGTGTGTATGCTGGAGGGTATAAATACAAAGCGTTAGTTTGCTTAACTGTAAAAGTAAGATGGCATTCTAATAAGCTTTAAGGGTAGGTTAAGTGAAAAAGTGGTGAGTTTGTTTTAAAAATCTACATTTTATGCTCAATTTCTTTCAGTTGGTATTGTATAGAGGCTGTGTATCTGCTTTTCAGCTCTTTACTGAGTGCTTGTAACAAGAAAGTTCTAGTGTGTTCTAGTGTCTAGAAAGTTCTAGGAATTTTAGTGTAAACCACAAGTGCTTAGTTAGCTAGAAGATATGTACATAGATTTATTTTTGTGTGCATGTTCTGGTTATAGATTCTTCTTAGGGCTGATTGTGCTTTGGAATATTGCCTGTATAGTAGTCTAACAGCAGTCTAAATTACAAAGATTTTTATGTAAATAAATACTTTTCTGTTATTTCTTGTATGCTTTTTTTGTCCAGTCCATTTTATCAGTATATGTACTAATCTTAGTCTTTATTTTATCAAGTGTTCATGTTCATAATGTTAATTTTTTATCATTGTCACTTTAGGATGGCGATCCTTCAATAAGGAATGCTGCATCTTTTTCCTTGAGGTCACCACAGTCAGTCTGCTCTCCAGCTGGAAGTGATGGAACCCTTAAAGGTAGCCTAGCAGTCATATATACCAATGTATTTTTTTCCCAATTTTAAAGAACAGAGTGTTTAAAGACATATTTTATTATTCCTCCTGACTTCTGTATTCAAATAGCACTAGAGAGTATGTCATTATGTTTTGGATACAAAATTATTTTGAGCCCTGATCCAGAAGAAATTTCTGAAGGTCCAAAAATTGACTAATCATACTTCAAAACAAAGCTCAAATTCATGGAGGACAGAATAATTTTAAATCCTTTCCAATATGGGGATTAAATTCTTTATAAGAATGGTTTCAGTTGCTCTACATAAGAAGTGGTTTAAAGGCAGCATTACAAGTATTGAACTCTTAACCAGCTCAAAAGTGTTTTAACATGCAATGCTTGTCTTAATTGCAATCATGAAATTTTAAGAACATGAAATTAAAAGTAGTTCAATGAACACAATATATAGAGCATAAATGAAACCTGAAAACCTTAGCTGTGGAGAAGGAATAGGGTGAAATGTCAGTCAGTTGAGAGGGAACAGAAAAGAATCTGCTCAAAATAATTCTTTATGCTAAAATTTGGAAAGCATACTGCTGTTTTTAATATTATCTCTAAGAAGCAATGACTGAGATACATGAGACTTAGCAAGGGTAGGGGTTTGGGCATGTTCTTGGTAATTTAGGTTTTCAGTGCTTATGTATTTACATGGCAATAGTAAAAAGATGCAACAGTGCTTTCTTCTCTTTAGCCCTGAAACAAAATTAAGTCTTTCTGGATGGTCAGGTTAGATGGAGAGGGAGAACAGGAGATGGAGAAGATTCCAGAGAAGGTGAAGCCTTCTCTGATGTACAGGCTGGCCTTGTACAGCCTGGATAAGAGACGTCTTTGGGGGACGGGATGGGAGGGGGGATGGATGGGATGGCACACAATGGACAGACATGACCTTAGAGCAGTCTTCTCATACCTGTTATCAGGAAGACTTGAGTCAGGCTTTTCACAGTGTTGTGGAGGAAGGATGAGAGACAGTGGACTTAAATTGAAATGGGAGGTTCTGACTAGGTCTACAGAAAAACTTTTTCGCTATCAGGACAGTCAAGCATTGGAAAAGGTTACCCAGAGAATCTGTGCATTTTCTATCCTTGGAGGTTTTCAAGATTAGGCTGGATAAAGCCCTGCATAATGTGGCCTTGCTGACGCTGCTTTGAGCACGAGGATCGACTAAAGACCTCCTGAGGTCCCTTCTTAACTGAATCCTATGATCCTGTGACTGCTAAATGATCTCTGTGGTTCATCTTCTGTAGGCACACACTGTATTAAACAGTGATAGAAGAAAAGTGGCTCAAATGCGAGTGAGAAGTACTTGTATAGCATGCCAGCAGCATCAGTATTTTAGGAGGTCTTGTGCTAAAGGACTTGTAACAAGACTTGTGTAAATGGCAAAGACTAAATGTGGTTGTTTTTCTTTAACTTAGTACACAAAATCATGTTTGTTTGAGCTTATAAGTTTAACAACATTGTGAATCTAAGACTGCCACTCAGACACATGATTACCACTCAGCCAGAAGAATATTTGAGTTACTCTTTGGTTAAAGTTGCTGCTGTTTCAATTGGCTGTCTCGGAACCCCATTTTGAAGACATACCTTTTCAGATTATTTCTGAAAACAATCTGATTGTACAGTTCAGATTGTAATGTTTCAGCATTAGAGGGGTTGAGAAAGTGCAAGAGGAGCTTTTTGATGTATTTACCTGTATGTTAGCTTTACTTTTCCCATTGAGAAAGCACACAACTGAAATAACTGTTACTAGTGGTGCTACCATTTTGCCTTCTTAAAGAGATTAATGAACCCTGACTGAGAGAACCGGTTCTTGATGCTGCAAGAATATTGCCAGGCATTTACTTCCTCTAATCTCATATTTTAGCAAGGTATGGAAGAGGTGTGGATAATTAGTGTTATTTAGAACATGGGATCCCTGACAGTGAGTTTTTGGCCTATGATTTGGAGTGAAAGCAATTGGTTATGCTGATAAATTTTCCAGTGATGAACAAACAGCAAGTATCTACACTGAGGTTTTTGTTGCTACTCTCATTAGTCCTTGAAAGTTTGGTTAACAAGTCACAAACTTTGATAAAGAAAATTAGCAAAATATTTAATTGTTTGTTTGGGAGGACAAAAAGAATGGCACTAGACATCATCAGTCCAGAGAGAGATCTCAGGAAAGATGTTATAATATCTAAGCTTTCTTATATGACATAGAGACTTGAGGCGATTACCGAAGGTACGGGTACAGACTGCATTTCTGTACTTCTGACATGGAAGTAGCAAGGACTTCTGGAGACTTGGAGAATGTGATTGCACAGTCTTGAATTACTTTAAGACTGAATGTAGCTGTCTGACACAATCTGAATGAGGAAGAAGTTTTGTTTGCAACTCAGGGAAATATTTGAGAGATGGCAGAAGTTATATTTGTTATTTTGGTTGGTTATTCATTTATTCAATGGAGTCAAATTTCTCTGTTACAGTAATTTTTGCCTCACTTCTGCTCCAGTAAAGGTACCAGAGCAGCTGAAGTTTTATCCAAAAGTTCTAGACTGGTCTTTATCCTTTCTTTTTTATGTAAATTTTGTATTTTTAGCTACACAAACAGAATAATGACTCTGCTTTCATGCTATCATCTGTTACCGCATGTACTTCTTAAAAAATTCATTTCTGTGAATTCCTCTATGAAGAATTAACATGGAACTTTTTCCTTTTGTTGATCTCATAAAATATTCTGTGGGTTCCATTACCCAAGATAGATTACTCATCAAAATCCTTTATCTTTTTGTTCTACTTTCCCAGTGCTCTGGAACCTCAGATAAGTGTGGAGGTTTTTGTTGTTTGTTTGGGGTTTTTTTGGTTTTTTGTTTGTTGGGTTTTTTTAAGGCAATTTCTAAAGATCTATATAAAGGAAAGCTTTCCACAACATTTTCAGTCCATTGCTTTCCAAAGAGAAGAATTCGTATCCTTTACAGTCCTGTTTCCATACAGTTTCCTAAACTCCTGGGAAAACATCTGTAAGGACTAGCAGTGACCCTTACGAAACTATATAATTTTGCACTCTTTTCCAGAATAAGTTGCATTCTCTCCAGAAATTGCTAATGGGTATTTGATTATTTTCTGAATAATTTGGAAAGATTACTTTTGTTTTCTTAGGGATTTATAGGACTTCTCCAGAGAGATTCCTCTACACCTGGTCTTTGAATATATAGTGGGTGGCAAGAAGAATTAGGAATCTTCTCAAATCTGTAGTACAGACTTCAGTGCTCTCAAAGGTACTTGTTAAGAAAAATTATCATCTGGCCCTCTCTTCTTCAAAAGAAAGGTGGAAGAAATTGATTCAAAGATTTTTTTCTGACAGGCCCAAAATAAACATTCATTCTTGTTTCTTTCTTCAAGTCTTAACTTTTTATGCAAGGGTGCTTCTGAATACAGCAGTTCTAAGCTAGATCAGCCAAAGCTGAGTTTTTCATTTGAAGCTCTGGAGAAAGTGGTGGGACTCTTCCCTGAAAACTATTGAAAGATTATGTGGGAAGTGAATACAACCTCCTAAATGTATGTTCTTTTTTGTCTGTCTCATATGCTATCCATTTAAGTTTGCATTTTAAGTTAAATTATGCTCTTTGAAAACTAATGTCAACATTGTCTGTTAATCAAAACAAGTAATAATTTCTTTATATCTACTACAAAACTTGGGAAGATTTTCAGAGGAAGATTCTGTAGTTTTAGAAGATACAGCAGGAAAAGACTTGCGGGCTTCCCATCTTCTTACTCTGATGTTGGATGAGCTGTACCAGTATCACTCCCCATAACTTCCATCTATTTTTTTTGTTAAAATGTCAGTAATGGAGTTTCCTTACTCTTGCCATGCAACCTGTTCAAATTCTAAGTGCTAGAAAGCTTTTCTCCTAATGCTTTGCCTGAATCATTTTTGTTGCAGTTAGGCATGACACTTCTTGACTTCTTTCCAGTGGGCAAGGAAAAACAATTTATGTCTCATTTATTTATTTATTTAATAGCAATCATTTACATCTCGAAGAACGTTATCATGTCTTGCACTAATCTAATCTTCTACAGACTGAACACCACAGTTCTTTCTGTCATCTTTACAAAAGTCATCGTTTCTGAGCTTCTAATTATCTTTGATGTTTTTCTCTGAATTCTGATTGGTCTGCATTTGTCTTGATGTTGTACTGCCCTAAGATGTAGATAAAACTCTATTTGAAGACTTTGAAGGATGAGTACTCAGAAAAGTGCTGTAGATGACTTGGTGTGATACTACTGTTGTATATGAGAGTATCACTGCTCTTTGCTGATAACTTAGATTCATATTGCAAGTTGTTTTAAACGTATCGCTGTCTTTCTGTAGAGCTTATCTTTTTTTCTCTCATGTTGTTACAATTGCTCTTTCTCAGATGAATAAAAAGTTTGTGCTTCTTCTAACTGAATTTCTTCTGTTTGAGAAGGTTATTCAAATTAGTCCAGAAAATTTTAATTTTTCATTCTGTTTTTAAAAGCAGTTGTGGACCTCTCTTTCAAAGACTCAACACCAAACGCTGTTATGATCTTCAGATTACTAAAATACTCTCTAATTCTGTTACAGAAGAAGTTATTAATGACAAATATTTTAAACTACTAGTCTTAAGACAGTGCTCTGGAAAGCTGCACTTCTTCACCTATGCTCCCTTCATCCCTTTTTACCAAGAACAATTGATAGTCTATGAACACAGTTTTGCAATAGGGTATACTGCAATCTTACGATATTTTTGTCTAGATTATAATTCCTCAGCTTGTTAGTGAAATTGTTATGAGAAGCTATATAGAAAGCCATGCTAAAGTCCAGATATGGCACTCAGTTCTCTTTAATCCACCAGACCTACTGCTTTATGGAATAAAATTATTTCAATTTGATGGTACTTATTCTTAACAAATTCACTTTGGAATAATACCTCTTTGTTATTATCTCAATCCTTACAGGGATATTGTTCTTCTAGTATGTACATAAATCATACAGACTATATATAATACTCTGGGCTGTCCTTTACCATCCTTTTGAAGTTTTTTCCCTTTTTGAGCCTGCTGGAGGCACAAATTCTCAAGATTGTTATTCCCAATTCTGAGATTGGTTTAGCCAGAGTTCCAGGGTGAATTTGTCTGATCCTATTTTCATGAAAACATTCCATTTATGTGAAAGTGGTAAATAGGATCATATTAAATAAAAAAAAATGGGATGCTTCCATTTACAAATTGTAACAGCAGTCTCTTAAAATCTTTTGGCAGTAGTGTGTTCCTCAGGTTCAGTCATCACCAGGTTCTTTTCCAACTTTTCCAATAGACAAACATCAGTATGAATGCAATATGGATGCTCTGGTTCTTTTCTCCTTCTCTAGCTTCTGCCTTTAGGAACTTATTTACAGTATAATTACTCAGATGTGAAGTCTAATAATCCACATGTAGCACATATGCATTCCTTAAAGCCTCTCTGTCCAAAGACTTTTCCAGTAAAAAGTCCAGAATGCTGTGTACAGGTTTGTACAACAATTTGGTACCCACTTAAATAAAGTTCCTGGAGTCTCGAGGATCTCTTTGCTATGGATTTAAAAAGTCATAGCACTTGAATGTTCCTGAAGTTTCTCTCCAATGTGCTATGAACCAAGTCTTCATTTGTTCACTAGCAGTTTTTTCCAGTGTTCATGCATAGGGAACAATACTTCTGGCAAAAGAGGATGTAGGATGGGTGAAAGACTTTCTGTCAACATCTGGGAACCTTTACCTGCAAGGGAGTTAAAGGAATATGAAGATACTGTTTTGAGTGACCCTTTGGAAGCTGTTGTTGTGCAAGTGAAAAGCTAATAATTCTTTAAAATTTTGTAAAATATGTGAATCCTAAGTTCCTGGTAACCTTAATAGTTGTTTTTTAACCATGTGGAACACAACAAAGACGGTGATCAGTGGTGTGACTTTGGCGCATCAGCTTTAAAAGGCAAGTGGTCTTTGCTCTGAAGAGGCTCAGAGATGATCAGAGAAAGTATCATGAATGTTTAAATAAGATGTGAGTAGGATAGAATAGAATATTTCAGTTGGAAGGGACCTACAATGATCATCTGGTCCAACTGCCTGACCACTTCAGGGCTGACCAAAAGTTAAGCACATTATTAAGGGCATTGTCCAAATGCCTCTTGAACACTGACAGGCTTGGGGCATCAGCCACCTCTCCAGGAAGCCTGTTCCAGTGTTTGACCACCCTCTCGGTAAAGAAACGCTTCCTAAGGTCAAGTCTGAACCTCCCCTGACGCAGCTTTGAGCCATTCCCACGTGTCCTGTCACTGGATCCCCTTCCCCTCCTCGGGAAGCTGTAGAGAGCAATGAGGTCGCCCCTCAGCCTCCTTTTCTCCAAGCTAGACAACCCCAGAGCCCTCAGCCGCTCCTCACAGGACATGCCTTCCAGCCCTGTCACCAGCTCTGTTGCCCTCCTCTGGATGCATTCAAGGACCTTCCCATCCTTCTTAAATGGTGGGGCCCAGAACTGCACACAGTACTCAAGGTGAGGCTGCACCAATGCTGTATACAGTGGGATAATCCCCTCTCTTGACCGGCTGGTTGTGCCGTGTTTGATGCACCCCAGGATGCGGTTTGCCCTCCTGGCTGCCAGGGCACGCTGCTGACTCCTATTGAGCCTGCTGCCGACCAGCACCCCCAGATCCCTTTCTGCAGGGCTGCTCTCAGCCACTCCTCTCCCAGTTTATACTTGTGCCTGGTGTTACTCCGTCCCAGGTGCAGAATCTGGCATTTGTTCTTGTTAAATTTCATGCCGTTAATGGATTGCCCAATGCTCCAATCTATCCAGATCCCTCTGCAAGGCCTCTTGTCCCTTGAGAGAGTCAACTGCACCTCCCAGTTTGGTATCATCAGCAAACTTGCTAAGGGTGCATTCAACTCCTGCATCCAGATCATTGATAAAAATATTGAACAAAACTGGCCCTAGGACTGAGTCCTGAGGAACACTGCTGGTGACCGGTCACCAGCCAGATGTAGCCCCATTCACTACAACCCTTTGAGCCCTGCCGTCCAGCCAGTTCTTCACCCAGCGCACCGTGTACCTGCTCATCTCACAGTTGGTCAACTTGTCCAGAAGGATGCTGTGAGGGACAGTATCAAAAGCCTTCCTAAAATCCAGAGAAACTACATCCACTGCCTTCCCTTCATCCACTAGGCGTGTGACCTTATCATAGAAGGATATCAAATTAGTTGGACTTTCAGGTCCAACTTTCAGTTGGACAAACAGGACTTTTTTTCCCTTTGTGAACCCATGTTGAGTGTGCCTGATGATTGCATTGTTCTTTAAATGCCTTTCAGTAGTACCCAGTATGATCTTCTCCATAATTTTCCCAGGAACTGAGGTTAGACTAACAGGTCTGTAGTTCCCTGGGTCTTCCCTCACGCCCTTCTTGTAAATTGGGATAACATTGACTAGCTTCCAGTCAGCAGGGACCTCCCCAGACTCCCAAGACCTGATCGAGAGGGGTCCTGCTGTAACATCTGCTAGCTCCTTCAGTACTCTGGGATGAATCCCATCAGGCCCCATGGACTTGTGAACATTCAGCTGATGTAGCTGGTCCCTTACAATTTCAGCGTCCACAAATGGAAAGCCAGTGCTCCCACAGTCATGGTCCTCCGACTCAGAGGACCGGGCAGCCCAAGATCTATCAGTATTATTAAAGACTGAGGCAAAAAAAGCATTGAATGCCTCTGCTTTTTCTTCATCCCCTATTAGTCAGGTGACCATCTTCAACAAGTATTGGTCCAATGTTTTCCTTAGAAAAAGTATGCTATTAACATACTTTAAAAAGCCCTTCTTGTTGTCTGACACAACGCTGGCCAGTTCAACTCTAATTGAGCTTTGGCCTTTCGTGTCTTCTCCTGCATGTGCGAACCACGGCTCTGTAATCTTCCTGCGAAGCCTGACCTCGCTTCCAGAGATCGTACCATTTCTTTTTCCTCTTGAGCTCCACGAGGAGTTCCCTGTTCGGCCTAGCTGGTCTTCTGCCCCGCTTGCTTGACTTTTGACACAATGGGGTTGCCTGCTCTTGTGCTTTTAAAAGGTGGTTCTTCAAAACTGACCAGTACTCATGGACCCCTGAGCCCTCAAAAGCAGATTCCCAGGGTACTCTGCTAAGTAGCTCCCTGAGTAGCTTAAAGTTTGCTCTCTTGAAATCCAGGGTAGCAACTCTGCTGACCTTTTTTCTCATTACAGCGAAAATTTTTAACTCAGCCATTTTGTGATCACTGTGGCCAAGACAGCCACCTACCATCACATCTCCCACGAGTCCTTCTCTATTCACAAACAAGTCTAGGAGGGCATCTTTCCTAGTTGGCTCCCTGAGTACTTGTGACAAGAAGTTAATCTTCCACAAACTTCAGGAATTTCCCAGACTTGCTTGTCACAGCAGTATGATATTCCCAGCTGATGTCTGGGAAGTTGAAATCTCCCATAAGGACAAGGGCTTCTCCCATAAGGACAAGGGCTACCGATCCTGAAATTTCTCCTAATTGCCTATAGAATAACTCATCAGTGCTGTCATCCTGTCTGGGTGATCGATAGTAGACACCCACTATGACATCTCCCTTGTTTTCCACCCCCCTAATCGTCACCCAGAGGCTCTCAACCACATCATCCCTAACTGTAAGGGCTGTGCAGTCAAACCTCTCCCTTACATACAGAGTGTGACACCTCCACCTCGCCTGCCCTGCCTATCCCTCCTGAACAGCCTGTAGCCCTCCATCCTAGCACTCCAGTCGTGGGACTCATTCTACCAAGTCTCGCTAATACCAATGACATCACAGCTCTGGGAACGGACCAAGGCTTCCAGTTCATCCTCTTTCTTTCTCATACTGTGTGTGTTGGTGTACAAGCATTTCAGATACACTCCTGAGCCCTCCGTGCTCCCAGGAGCAGTGTAAATGTTCCCACTAGCATTGCCACCCTCAGGCGATGCCATGCCAACCCTTGGCTTACCTTCAGCTCTCCTGTTGGTATCCCCTTTCCCCATCGATTCTGGTTTAAAGCTCTCTCGATCAGTCCCGCCAGCTTATGCCCAAAGATGCGTTTTCCCCATCGGGACAGGTGGATCCCGTCAGGCCCCAGCATACCTTGTGTTTCAAAGACTCTTCCATGGTTTAGAAACCCAAAGTTTTGGTGCAGGCACCGGTCCTGGAGCCAGGTATTGATATCCTGGGCTCGCCTGTTTCTTCCAAAGTCTCTCCCTGTTACTGGGGGTCTGTACCACCTGTGCTCCTGAAATTTTTAGCATTCTTTCCAGGGCTCTGAAATCTCTTTTGATCGACCTCAGACTTTTTGTTGTGGCATCGCTAGTGCCCACATGAAAGAGCAGGAGTGGGTAATAGTCCAAAGGCTGTACTGAGCTCGTCAGTTGTCTGGTGACATCCCTGATTCAGGCCCCAGGGAGGCAGCAGACTTTCCTGAAAAGAAGGTCCGGTGTGCAAATGGGTGCTTCCGTTCCCCTCAGGAGGGAGTCACTGATGACCATAACTCGCCATTGTTTCTTCTTGGTGTTGGTCTTAATGCAGGTCTCGTTGCGAGGGGTTGGTTGATCTGATTTTGGCGAGAGTACTTGCATAGGTTCTTCCTATTCTGTCTCATCATGCGCTTTGTTTACCATACCCAGGGCCTCGTACCTATTTTGTGAAGGTATCTGAGAGGGTAAGGAGGGGTTTCTCTTACAGCTCTGTGCAGAGTACTATGGCATAATTAGAAAGTGTGCAGACAGAAACTGTAAGATTTAGATGTCAGTGATGTGTGAAATCTCCTGGACCAAAGCTTATTTGTTTGCTGCCCAAGCTACTGATGCACAATGAGCAAGTGAAGCCATTCCGGGGGTAAACTAACAAGAAGTGGTTTTGAAACTTTACATTTTTAAGAAGGCTAAGTCACTGTCAATGCAATGCATTTTATAGTTGCTTGCATTATAAAGGAGATGATAAGAAATCAATCAAGAGTCACAGAAAAAAAGTGTTTACAAATTGCTACAGCAGTTGATAAAACTTCTTCCATACTCAGTGCCCTCTGCCACTAGGAATCAGTAGGAAAACTAATTAGTACAGAGAACCAGTCCCAGGATTATCATGGGTGGTCAGGATGACTGTTACTGAAAGACTGTGGAGGTATTGTTGATGGGTGTATTTGTTTTCTGTAGAGGCCTTATTTCCTACTGATGTTACCTGCTTCTCAGCTACATTTGGTGTTATCTGGTTGACCATCAGTATTTGCTGTTCAGTAATGATACAATGACCTTCCCAAATTAGTGGAGAATCTCTTTTTATCTCACAAGTTTTACATATTCCTGCCATACAAAAAGAGATTGCACAAAATTCTTTTACTAATAGTATGGAAGATCAACTACAGAAAGTAAATTTTTTTTTTCTCCTGAATTACTGCACAGCCCTAGATTTAAACTCAAAAGCGGCCTACATATTTCTCTGTTCTAAAAGAATATTCTGAAATTCAGATCATTTCCAAAGATCATCATATGATTTACTGCAGTGACACCATTTGGTAGAACAAACCTTCTCAACCTCGGAATCTCAACTGGCTCAGCAAACAGATCATACCTGTGTGTCTGTGTATTCTTTCCACAAAAACATTTCTTCCATTATCAACAAGTCTTGTAAGAGCTTTGTTCTCAGACATATAATGGCTCAAGTTTTCTCCCATAGGAAATATTCCAGACTGACTTCAACAGCAATAGGAACAACTCTCTCTGTGTAATGAGTGATGTTTTGTTTGAGGTCTAAGCATCCAACAGAATGTGGTATGTGTTCAATGTGTGATGCCCGTTCAAAACTGCTAATGTCTGTGGTAGAGTGAAACTATTCCAGAATGCTTCATCTTTTTCAAATTCTTTTCACCTCAATACGTAGGCATTGTAGCTTCTAAGCCTCCTTGTTACCAGAGGCTTAACCATCATTAGACATCTCAGAAATATGTGAAGTTACTGCCAGAGCGTGTACTCTTAAAATGCAGCTTATGGGCCTTACTATCAACACCTTTCAGGAATTTCCTTCAGGAGAAAGATACTTTCAAATAGTTATTTGTAGTGCTGCCTACGAGAGGGAAAAATTTACTTTTGTATCTTCATTTACTGGATTCTAAGTATGTTCAATGGAATGCACTGAAATCCCTCTGACCTCCTCAAGTCTACCCAAAGATAAAAAGAACCACCTTATCTGTTGCTGCAGTGTTATTTTTTCAGCGTGACAAATACTAAATCAGAACAATCTTGCCATATTTACTTAGAAGTTTAAGACAAGGGAGAATCAAATCTGTGTTCTCTGTCTGAAGTGTAACTGTGAAAAACAGTAAATGTTCCATTGTTGCAACTTCAGAAGTATTCATTTAAGAGATAATTCAAGAGTAAGATGTTAGTAAGATCTCTTTGAATGAGCTGCCTCTAATATTTGTAGAAATAAAAACGCAGCCTCTATTTCCAATGAGTGGTAGTCATTACCATAAAAGAAATCAGTAGCTAATGGTTTCTGCTATACATTACACTGAGACAGTCTTGTAAATTATTGTCTAAAGAGACAGTAATTAGGAGAAGTGTGTGTGTAGGGGGCATCATAAGAATAGGAATCTTTGGTGGAAGGCAAGTGAGAGCTCTTCATATGGTGTAGCCAGGACTTCAATACTGGTGCTTGAGTGTGGTATCTCATTTGAGGAAGGGAAGTGGAGTAGTGGAAAGACCTTGAGAATCAGGATGAGTCAAAACAGGGCTTCCCAACATTGTGGATGTTATTGGCAGAATATGGAGTTGTTGCTGATGGTCAAGAAGGGGTAAGATAAACCCACTTCATACCCTGCTGTCTACATACAGAAGTTGTAGGACTTCTTACAGAATGTACTAGGGAGAGAAAATAAGTATAGCAGTCTGTGCAAAGAAGTCATCAGTAAAGGCACACCTTTCATGTGAACTGAAGCTTTGCTAGAGGTATCCATTCTTTTTTTTCATCTACAGGTCAGTACATTGCTTAATGATTCTTAATATTTCTTAAAATATCTGTTAGAAATTTAAGCTGCAGAATAAAGCTGCTTCTTGTTTAGTGGCATTTCTTGAATAAAGCACATGGGGGCCTGTCTTCCAATTAGTTTTTGATTGTTGTTAGAAGTGCTGACCTATGATAACCTGAACCAGAATGACTAATAATAATCTCAGTCACTGCTTTCTGAAGATCAGTATTCCTCAGTGGATGAATGGGATCAGATAAATGTTTGCTTTGTTTAACAAGAGGAGGCTGGCCCTATTGGTCCAGCCAACAGGCTTTTCTTTTTTCTTTTTTTTTTTTTTTCCACACCAGTATTCCTTTTTAAGCCAAAAATTATAGCTCAGAATTATAATTGGGACAGGTTGAAAAGCTTCTCTGTTTTTCAAAGCTTTTTCTGGGCTAACAGTTATGGGGAGCTGGTTTAATTTGAGGAACAAAAAATTGAATATGACTAATTGGAGAATGTTTTTAATAAAAAATGTCCTCTTTTAAAAATATCTCTAGGTATACTCAAAGCCTGAAATGGGTGCATGTAGAAGTAAAAATTCATATGTTTAAAAAAAGGGGAAAAAAAAGAGGGGAGATAAGGCAGGGAATGATAGAAAAATGCTCTAAGACAATTAGTGTTTTCTAGATAGTAATGAGTGGGGGAGGTTGGAATGAGTTTACCTAAAATTAAAACAAACAAACAAACAAAAAACAAAAAAACCCCACCAAACCAAAACAACAACAAAACCCAAACAAAACACACAGTTGAAAATGAACTGTCAGAATCGAAGTTAAGGAGGTTGTGTATGTTTGGGGTTGTGGTTTTTTTGTTGTTTGTTTGGGGTTTTTAAATTAAAAATGTGTGGCTGAAATGGCTAATGCCTATACACTGATCACTAAGTCTTCATCAATGGACCTTATTAAGAATCTTTTTGATCTTTCCTTTTTCTGTAGTCAACTTGCTTTCATTTACTGTTTTCTAATAGTTGATATTCTGAACCTGCAGGTACTATTTTTATTTATATTTTTTTTGGTGGTGGGTTTTTTCGTTCCATCTTCTCTGAAATGATCCCTTCTCTACCTGCAGTGGACTGCTAAAATTCCTAGGAAATACACTGCAACTGTCTGGATTACATCTTGATCTAGGAATGATGTGCTTCCTACCAATCTTATTTAGATCTTTTGTGAACACATATATGTAGAAATACACATGAAAATTATGTAGGTTATATTTAGTGTGTTTGTATATAAACATGGAACAACATAACTGTTCAGTTTTTCTGAATTATTATTCTAGGATCAAGACAACCTTTAATCCAACAATCTCAGCCTCCACCTTATTCATCACCTAGAGATGTTCCCCCAGACATATTGTTAGATTCTCCAGAAAGAAAGCAAAAGAAACAAAAGAAAATGAAGTTAGGCAAGGATGAAAAAGACCAGACTGAAAAAGCTGCAATGTATGATATCATTAGTTCTCCTTCCAAGGACTCCACTAAGCTTACATTAAGACTCTCTCGTGTAAGATCTTCGGATATGGACCAGCAGGATGATATGCTCTCTGGTTTGGAAAACAGCAGTATGTCAGAGGGTGATATTCCTTTTAATGTGCAGTACCCAGGACAGACTTCTAAAACACCCGTTACTCCACAGGATGTTAACCGCCCACTAAACACTGCTCAGTGTTTGCCGCAGCATGAACAGACAGCTTTCCTTCAGGCACATCAAGTGCCTGTTTTACAACAGAACACTTCAGTTGCTGCAAAACAACCTCAAACTCCTGTGGTACAGACACAGCAACAGGTTTCGCAACAAGGAACCATAACATCATATGATGAAGTAGAATTGGATGCATTGGCTGAAATTGAGCGGATAGAACGTGAATCAGCTATTGAAAGGGAGCGATTTTCAAAAGAAGTGCAAGATAAAGGTAAAAGGATTGTGTGTGTGTGTATACACTATATATATTATATAAATATATATATATGCATATAAAACCCATATATATATAAAAAAAACTTCCTGTCATTGTCACATAGTTCAATTCTGTTTACTCAGTGTAGGTTCTTCTGTGACATTCATCTCCATTCCCCTCCAACAATGAACTGTAATCTCTCATATATGCATATTTTTAATATCTGGTATTCTTTATTTGGGGTCTTAATGGATGGAAAGTGAAGTTCTTATGTTTCAAAATTATTTTTAAGCTATTCTTACTTTGAACCATGAGACTGAATGAAGTACAATTGACATTGTTTATGGTTTCTAAAATCCCAGCTTTACCATAAATCAAAATTTGTAATTGAATTATTAATTAACTACCCATGTTGCCTTATGTAAGAAAATACAGGAAAACTCTTTTATCCCATTTCTATTCATATCCCCATTTGAACATAATGTGAAGGAGGTGTTAGATTAAAATCACATCTATTCTTTTAAAGGCAGTGTAATGATTGGGTAATGTATACTACTACCTTGTCACCAATGTTTGTTCAACTCGCTATTCATTATTATGTAGGCATTACAAGCTTTAGAGAACTACCATATATCTATATGGTCTCTAGTACAGAGCCACATGAGCCTCTGAAATGTTTGCTCTTCACTTCAGTAGCTGTACTGGTTGTCTTAACTGATTTCATTGAATCTATCCTCTTTGATTTTTTTTTTCCCCTTTTTTTCTTTTTTTTTTTTCCTTTTGTTTCCTTTTTTCCTGTTGTTAACTGGTTTGAAGGTCTTAGGCTTCAGAAATATCAAAAGTGGATGCAAAACCCACATGTAAATCTTGAAGATAAGATGTGGTTTATAAAGTAGATAGTGATAGGTTAACATAAGTATTTTTCAGAAGCTTCCTCTGCACTGTGTTTAACTTCTGAGAAAAAAATCTTTTATAGTATAATGCTATTATTAGATACTCCCAAGAAAAATCTTGCAGAGTGGAAAACGGTACAGATTCTGATTTTGGAAGTTCATAGGTGAAAATGGTGGATTTTGGACATACTTGCGTGGAGGCAACTAAATTTACATATGGTTTGGGTCTTTAACCAGCAGAGAGAGCACAAGTTTTCTCCCTATTCAAAGATTTTTTTTCTGTTTTTAAAGATGCTGGGGCTGGGCGGGGGAGGAGAGAGAGAGAGAGTTTATGTGTGTGCTTGTTTTTAAGTGTGGTTGTTGCAATAACTAAAAGGTTTAACTTCTTAGATATTTCTTATTTGGTAACTAAATCAAGTCTTTGTAGGAAACGTTGTTGTTTGTGAATATATGGAGAAAATGTGTGCTCACCTCAAAAGAGATCTCTACTGCCTTTCATTTTGATTTAATGAAATGGCGGAATTTGTTACTTTGCTTACATTTCTTCTACTAATTTTAAGTTTATTGATGGAGAGCTAGTAGTTTGTCTCCTAATACTTCAAAAGCTACTTTTATATCCACACACTTCAAGTAGAATGTCCAGCACATTTTAGCTGAGAAGCATCTCAAAAAATGAACTGTATTTTTGATGGTGCACAGCAGCTTCAAACACTTAGAGCAAGACTAAAACACACTTTCTCTTTTGTTCTGGCTTTCAGGAAATGTTGAGCATTAGATGTAAATTTTGTTTACCATAATTACATAGCCATGGGCAGACTTTTTCTTTTTTGTTTTGGGGAAAGGAGTGATTTTTATAGAACGTGATATCACCCCTTCACCACTGGTCAATAACCATCTTCCCAAATAAGGATTCCAACCTTATGCTTCCTTTCTACCTGCATCCTCTGGCAGGTCTCAGTTCTTCCTGAGTTCCTGCAATTGCTATGAATCAGGTGCAAGAGTTGCTGCCTGATATTGGGACAAATGATCACCATTTATTCACTGGTGGTAAGTTGCCCCTATGCTAGACAGCAGTTCTTTTCACTCTGGCTGCTGAGGTTTCAGCCATGAATGAATAGTATTGAGTAGCAGTCTTGAGGACAGATTTTCTGAAAAGCTGTATTGAGGACTGAGTATCAGTATTGAGGACTTTTAGCAGTCTTGGGACAGATTTCCTGAAGAGCTGTTACCTTGGAAAAATATGATTCTTATTTTTTGGTAACGCTTTTGCCATTGCTTGTAAGTTTGTACTATGTCTACAAGTTGATACACTCTGGGACTGGGACTAGTTACAGCTGTTTGGTTTGGTGTGACTGCAGGAGGAAGCTTCCTCTATTGTTCCTATGGGAATATGTCTGTTAGAAATATATCCAGTAACTCCTAAATATGTCATTCATTTTTGTGAAGTTGTTTACTGTATTTATGCAAAAGCCTGGCATTTGTGCATTTTAGTACATATACCGTAACTTCAGATCACATTATGTCAAGAAAATAGTGTGATTGTAGCATATACTCGTTCTAATTAGAAAGGGAACATATAGTGCTAGCTGATGCTTTACAATAGCAAGCGTCCCTCTAGAGATCTTGCTCTAGATGCTAGCACATGCTAAAATCTGCATGAAAGCATATTTGCTGCTTTTGTAATTGAGGCATGGGAATACATATTACAGTCACACTACACTTTCTGTGTAGGCACGTGTTGTTGTCTTCCATAAATTACTTTGAGTAGAATTGTACTCGCAAGTTTTGCTAGAAGATTAGTGGTCTCTTCTGTCCTTTTTTGTAGACATGAAATCTCTATATTACTATGCTTCATCAAAGGTTTTCAGATGCTTTCTTTTTAACAGTAAGGCTTTCATTGGATATGACATGTTCTTTCTGAGGCTTGGAACCAGTAGTTTGGTGGAACTGTTTATTCCAGAGGAGAGGCAGAGATTTGTGGGGGGGTAGGGGGCTGGTTCTTGCTAAAAATTATAACAACTTGCCTAAGGCAATGCTAAGGTTTGTTTTTGTTTTTTAATACTGAGGTCCTTCTATATGTTTGGTACAGGTGGGAAATGGTGATTGGAGCCTTTTGGTAATTATAATACTTTCTGTAATAAATTCCTAATTCTAACAAAACTGTTAAAATATTTAGCTTCCACCAAACAAAGTCTCTCAAAGTAGGAGGCAGTCTTCATTCCAGAGGTGGAACTAACACAGGGTTTTGCAGAAGTGCCTCCTTCTTTGAAAAGCAGTGTATCTTTCTGGAACCTGATTGTCATGCTTTTGCTTCCTGAAAAAGGAATTCTTAGTGCAAAAATCACTAATGCAAAATCTGGCAGATTTCACCTAATGTATGTCAGAGATGCATAAGGAGTGATTTTATAATATAGACCTTTTGCCTCATATATGAGTGCTTTTCAGAGCTCTGTTTTTATAATTCTATCCTTTTGGTCTATTTGGATCTTGGATTAAGTGGATTATATGGTCTTTTCATCATGATAGAGAGGTGCAAAGTTTGAAAAAGTTGGTTTCGTCCTTGTCCTCTGTGTGGAAGGACAACAGTCCATCTCCTCTTCCTACTTTTTCCATCAAGGAAGTCTCTCTGTATTGATTAATTTTGCAAGTAATTTGTCTGTATCTGTTAATGAAAGGAATAATTGGAGATTTTGGAAGTCAAGGCACTTGGCATCAGAAGTTACATTCTAATACATCTATTATGTTTAATAGCCTCAGAACAAATAAATAAATCCATGGAACATGACAACCTCGGGTCTTCAGTTCCCATTGCCCGCCTCACAATGGCCTCTATACCCTCATCAGATACAAGCTGTCAATCAATACTAGATCATATCTTCCCTTTTGAAAGGATGTGTAATATCACAGATCGATCCAGCTATTGTTTATCAAGACTCAGATTATTTGAGTTGGAAAAAAAGTGATTCGGAAGGGCTAATACAGAAAGAGATTATCTTTTTCCACAACAATCAACAACAAGTGAACCATCCTCTGCTTAGGTGCATTGTGATATTTTGATGATATAGTTTCTTTAGAAAGGTAATGAAGCTTCATGCACACTTTCTTCTCTTCTAATCACCATCAGTAGTCACATTTCCTGTATTACTTGGTGCTGATGAATACTTTTGAAACAAGTAGATGGTCTATATTCTGAACGTATTTTGTTCACTTAACTGGAGTTGTGCTTTGTTCAAATTGTGAAGTTGACTACTCCAAGGAAGTACAGGAAATGCTATTGAGTTTTAGAAAATTATGTCCCAGGAATTTCTGTTTTTCTCAGGAATCTTTTTATTCTTTTTTTTCCTTGATTTCCAAGGCACTCCTCAGTGCCTTGAGGTGGGGGTGTTGAGGGAGAAATTTAATTTTGGTAACCTCAGTTCTTTGCATTAACTCATGCTTTGCCACTGTTCAGATACAAGTGGGTTATTTTCGTGTATAGTCAAGTAGTTCAAAGCTAGTCAGTCACTTTCAGTCTAAACCTTTCCCAGAACATTACATAAAGTTCTTTTTCAAGATTTAGATCTGCTACTGAATTAATTTTCAGGTTCAAGGTTTATACCTCAAGATCTTTCATACTTTTCTAAAATCCTCAAATACTGTGTATCAAAAATATTAATGTTATTAATGTTAAGTGGAGCTCTGAGTCTTCTAGGAAGGGGAAAAGGGAAGATAACCTTGAAAATTACTTGAAAAAACAGAAAGTAACCCATCTTTTTTCAGAGACTCTTTTTCAAATTGCTTTAGTTTTTTATTTTATTCAGATTTGCTAAATTTTAATTTGAGGTCTTCCATACATAGTACTGTGTGTTCACTGCTAGATTTTAGGCTACTTCAAAGACACTTTTATATAATGCAGCTGTCTTAACAGATTAAGGAGTTCTACTTTTACTTGTAAAAGGCACTGGAGTTTGTGAGAAGAGTAATGAAATCATTAATCTCTAACTGTTTCATTCGGAGGCTAATATATTTTTTTTAAAAACTTAAAAGCATTAGAAGCATTTTTGAAATGAGACAAACCTACTTGTATCTGTGTTTCTTTCCCTATATATTTTACCTCTGAGGATCCATTTTACCCACTTCCTTGGAATCTTACTGTGGATTCTTTGAATTAGGAATAAGTAAAGCTGTAATAACTTTATTTCCAATAATTGGATCAGTTAGGGGGCATTTGGATGCCTGCTGTGGGCCCTTCTTTTTTTAGTTCATTCCAAGCCCATAGCAGCAGACACACACATCCCAAGAGTGTGAATCTGCCGGAGCAAAACTCTCAAAACTACAGTTATAGGTAAGTAACCTTTTTCTCTTACATTTTAAGTTCTTATCCAGCTCCTCTCCCTTTCTCCCCATTACCCATCTCCCCCCAAAAGTTCCCCAAAGAGGAGGCTAACAGAAGAACACTATTAAGAATTAATAGTTTGTTTACATCTAATTTTATGTAGCCAATTAATGAAATGACAGAATGTGTAATTATAACCAGTTTATTAGCATTCATTTCCAAAAATATGTTATAGGGGTTTTATTTACTTAAAAATGGAGATATGAGTGTAGTCATTTGTATAGTAATCTTGCAGAAGATTACAGTCACTAATACCAGAAGATTAAATGAGACAGTGTAAAATATAAATGATTGTGTCTCTATGTAGTAGGACAGTGTGAGAATGGGTATCATGTATTTTGTGTATACAAACTTTCATTAGGTCTGCATTTTGTAGTGTTATGTAATGGGTGAAACTGGCACCTCATGTAGCTTTCCCAAGAAAAAGCAGATTTGCAATGTCCAATTCCTATAGATGAGAGATTTTTTTTGTTTGTGTGTGTGTTCAGACACGTTTTAGGAAAAGTAAGGGGAAGAAATTCCTCTTCTATCTAGAGAAAGTGCAATGAAGTGTTGCAAAGTTTCCATCTATCTAGGAAAAAATACTTTTATATTTTTTATAAAGAACGAAATAATGATTGAATCAAAAACACGTTTTAAAAAAAAGCAGAGGTGTATTTTTTTAATGGCGTTTACTTTATTTTGGTGCTCTTGTGTAACATGAAATCAAATTCCCCTGTTTATCCCAGGTTGTGCTTTATGTAGGGTAGCACAGAAACCTGCTCTTGTAAGCAGGTGTAGAAAATAACTAAAACATAGCAGTTTGGTAAGAAGTCTCTCTTTTTTTTTTAAACTGTAGCGTAAACTAAGATTAGAAAATTAAATCTAACTTGCATGTAGCGTATGCCCTTGGTTGTACCTGTTAGATGGATGGGAGGAGTTATAACGTTACTTACCCAGTAATGACTTTATTTTGTTCTGGAACAGTCACTTCTCTATAATGGATTTAAATCTTGATAAAGAAATTGCATGTATAATTAATAAACCTTATTAAGAGTTTAAGCCCAGCATTTCTACAGTTCATAGTCACTAAGTTCACTCTGACATCCACCTAAGAAGACACAGGCTTTTTTTCATTATCATGCAGTATACATGTTACTGGATCTAGTTAATTGAAGATATTTTTGAATGCAAGGTATGATGTCAGAATGAAATCAACATCTGGAAGGGAAACTAAAAGTGTTCACCAATACATTTCAAAGTAATTTGCTTATTTCTAAAGTTTGTTGTTCCTACAAATGAATTTGAAACTAATTGGATATGTTAATCTATAAGTGATACATAAAATAAGTAGTTTTCATTAAGTCTACTGTTAGTGTGTTGCATTTTTCTTGTGAAATTAGGTGCTGCATTGTGTATTTCAAAAGTAATTGCACTTCAGGATTTGCTCAGATTTTTTAACAATTGAGTTTACAAAACTTTAATTCTTCGCAAAGCAATCACATGGATAAAACCCAGAATTTGTGTCAGAAATATCTATCTCATAAATAAATTGAAATCATATTGTTTTTAAAAACAATATTAAATTCAGGGAGGTTAAATTACAGCTTCCAGTCTCTAAACAAGTGGAGATGCTTGATTATAATTTGCTGTAGTTCAATTCTTGTTATTTTCTAGTGTAATATTTCTTTTGTATTACTATAGTTGACAGGGAATAATCATAGAATCGTTAAGGTTGGAAAAGACCTCTAAGATCATCTAGTCCAACCATCAACCCAACACCTCCATGCCTACTAAACCATGTCCCTAAGGGACACGTCTACACGTTTTTTGAACTCCTCCAGGGATGGTGACTCCACCACCTCTCTGGGCAGCCTGTTCCAATGCTTGACCACCCTTTCAGTAAAGAAATTTTTCCTAATATCCAGTCTAAACCTCCTCTGGCGCAACTTGAGGCCATTTCCTCTCGTCCTAGTTAGTTGGGAGAAGACACCCACCTCACTACAGCCTCCTTTCAGGTAGTTGTAGAGAGCGATGAGGTCTCCCCTCAGCCACGTTTTCTCCAGGCTAAACAACCCCAGGTCCCTCAGCCGCTCCTCATAAGACTTCTGCTCTAGACCCTTCACCAGCTTCGTTGCCCTTCTCTGGACACGCTCCAGCACCTCAATGTCTCTCTTGTAGTGAGGGGCCCAAAACGGAACACAGTATTCGAGGTGCGGCCTCACCAGTGCCGAGTACAGGGGCACGATCACTGCCCTAGTCCTGCTGGCCACACTCTTTTTGATACAAGCCAGGATGCCATTGGCTTTCTTGGCCACCTGGGCACACTGCTGGCTCACATTCAGGCGGCTGTCAACCAACACCCCCAGGTCCTTTTCCACCAGGCAGCTTTCCAGCCACTCTTCCCCAAGCCTGTAGCGTTGCATGGGGTTGTTGTGGCCCAAGTGCAGGACCTGGCACTTGGCCTTGTTAAACCTCATACAATTGGCCTCAGCCCATGGATCCAGCCTGTCCAGGTCCCTCTGCAGAGCCTTCCTACCCTCAAGCAGATCAACACTCCCACACAACTTGGTGTCATCTGCAAACTGACTGAGGGTGCACTCGATCCCCTCATCCAGATCATTGATAAAGATATTAAACAGGACTGGCCCCAACACAGAGCCCTGGGGAACACCACTTGTGACCGGCCGCCAACTGGATTTAACTCCACTCACCACAACTCTCTGGGCTCGGCCAGCCAGCCAGTTAATGAGTTACCAAACATCCTTAAGTAGAAAAATTCATAAGATTGTATTTCATTCTCCAGTTATGCTAATTACATTATTGTTATATTTAAGAAAACAAGCAAAACTTTACCAAAGTGAAGATTCTGAAGTCTGCCACACCCTAAGGCATGTCAGAGACTCCCGTAGTCTTTTTGTGTTTTGTCCTGAATGAGTTTGGACATCCCTCCTGATGGGCTTTCTTTTTTGCATAGTGACCAGAAGTTTGATAAAGTCTTTTAACGGATTGCTAAAAATTAGCATCTGTGTCTGTTCAGATTCTTGGAATCCCCTTCCTCTGAACTGCAGCAGCTGGAAGCCCTCTGGTCTCCACTTCGGAGACTCTGGAATTACATTCTGTTCTATAAAGCTTCCTATACTAGGTTCATGACTGTACTTTCTTAGTTTCTTCTCCAAGGGAGCAAGCAGTAAGAATAAAATTTTTGACCTGTGTTTGCTGAGTCTCTCCTTCAAGGGGAGGAGCTGGTACTGTGGGAATCTCTTCTACTGATGGGAAGAGTTCTCTTTGGTTGTTCAAGTCTTTTGTTTATTGGAATATGGCTTTGGGGGGATGTCAGGTGAGAGAAAACTCTCATGGCCAGTAATGCTGAACATTCATGAAGGAGTAGAAAGATAAGAATGGATATTTGCCCTCACTCCATTGATAGGTCATCCATCAGTACCATTAAAATAATTTTAAACCTTCCTTGTATCCAGATTATATTAATTGGTTTAGATTCTTGTGGTCTACACAACACTGTTGGTTGGGGGGGACAGGGCGCTTGGACAACTTTGAAGAGATCTGTGAAAAATAACTAAGAAAGGAAAACAGTTGTCATTAAACACAGATTTGTTATTTAGACTTATAGTTATGTGTTACCTGTTGAAAATTCCTAATCTTGACTGTTAGCTTAAATAAGATAAGCTTGTAATTGGCCTCTGGCTGACTTGTCTTTGATGTTGTTCAAAAATGGAAGGTTTGACAATAAGTAAAAACTACTTAGGACTGGTATATTTAGTTTAAATTTACTCATTGCTGATTTAGATAATGCAAATAAGTGGTATTTCAAATGAGTGGAGGCATATCCCAATAATCTCTGAAGAGTGTTGGAGCTTTAAAATATTAAACTCTTAATTGTTATGCTTTAAAAAAAGAAAGTTTGTACTGGAGTCATCAAAATGGTTCATCCAGAATTCAGCATTAAAGGATCAATCTTCTTTGTGGTTCTGAAGAGGAGTACATTCACATTTAACCATCTTGGATATGAAGTCTCCAACTGAATCCCTTACAAGGTGTAAATGGGGAAGTGATAATTTATCTGTCGTGTCTTTGAGATAATTCAAGATCATTCAAAATCACTGTGGATTTTAGAGTCTATCAAACAGTATTAATAGAGTGGAGTGTTACCATTCTGCTAAAACAAAGCTCAGCAACCATGCATGTGGTTCTTATTTAGACTTATTACCTTTTCACAGGTATTTACAAAAGGCCCATTTCAGTTTGCTAGGACAAGCAGTTCTAGAATTTTTTAGGCTATCATCCTATTATACTCATTTGTTGAAAGAGTTTAATCTGGGATTTAAGACAATCATCAGGTTTGCAAGAAAGCACTAACATCGGAGACTTCAGCACTAGTGGTTTTCTGGCTGCTGCTTTGGAAAGATTCCAGATTAAATGGAAGAATGGAGATACTTCTTTTATACAACTCCCCTCATCCAGCTGCTGTCCCTAACACTTGCTCAGCTTCCAAGCATATCTGTTTTCAGGATGGATATTCTCCAAATCATGATTGACTCGAAGTTTCAGCAGAAATATATTCGAAGGTATCTGTGGTTATTCCAGTGCAATGTGTTTTTGCACAAAGGTTCTGCAGTAATTAATTAATTTCTAAATCTGAAAGTACTCGTCGTTTTGACACACAGATATTTCCAAAGATGAGGGCCACAACCTGTCTCCAGAATACTATTTATTAGAGGACAGGTGAGACATAACTGCTTGGAAATCCAGCTAACCTTTTTTTCCATTTCAAACTTTTGGTTCCTGTAATGTTTTGTTTCTTGCACCACAGTGACCCATTTAATTTGACAGAACATCTCTGCTGTTTTTTAGAATAAGGTAGCTTATGATCTTGCTTTGAGTACCAAGTTACTGCCTTTTGGTGAGCGTGTTGCAATGTAAAGAGAACATCCATGCAGATTTGCCAAGCCAAAAGAATGCATACATAGGAGAATAACTGGGATCAGACTGTGCTCTGAACTGTCATAAATTTGTTCCAGGAATTGAACAAAATGTAGATATATTTCGGATGTATCTACATTCTTGGGGGCGAGGAGTGAATAACGTTTCTAAAAAGAAAATAATCTGAAAACAACAAACTTGGATACCTGATCTCTAATATAGTCAGAAAGCTCTTCTGTGGCTTACTACATATTCCTTTTATTATGAAAACTGTTACAAAGAGTGAAGCAAAAAGATCCTGATCACACTTTATTGGTCTCAAGAGCTTGTGAGTCTACCTGTTCAGAACTGTGGCAAGCTTTGAACCTACGTCTGCAGGATTTGAAAGAAAAATATTAGTCTGATATTTTGGCAAAGTCCTAGATCCTGATAATAAAAAGAAATTCTACTATCTATGGAATGAAGTGGATGAAGCTTGGATACTGATGCCTTGAAGGATATGAAGTGTATTTGAATGGCTATTGTAAAATTTCCTAAGTTCATCTGTTTGTCAAAACCCTAAGGGGTCTTGGGACTCATGCCTTAACAAGGCAGATTTATGCAAACTTGCATATATTTGATTGTAAAAGAGAAGACCTGAAGACATCTGTTTTCAGAGGGTAATTACTCTCTCCTCACTTCTCTGATACTCTATTGATTATTCTCATATAGTTCAAAGTGAGTTCAAGATTTTATAAAGCCCTTGAAGCCCAATGGTGTTTTTCACCTTTCAGATTACTGCAGCTATGATGGCAACCTAAAAAGTTTTTGTGCTCATTCAGTGGAGTTTTTCCATTATGCTCGATGAAGATAGTGGTACTATGTACTCATCCTACCTTTTATGCCCTAGTTCAACCTGATATTTGCATATACTTGGGCCAGCTTTTTTGTCCTAGATCCAGAAATCTCATAGAGGCAAAACAGTAATGATCAAGTCTAGTTCTGAGGATCGCCATCAAGATGCACTGGAAATATGAAGAAATCTGTGAGTAATCTGTAACTCTGTCTGCAATCACCTTGCCATTTAGGAAAAGAAAACTTTGAAGGTGTCCCTTTCTTCTCAGATAAGATGTCAACAGGTTGTGGTTATAATAACTTACTAAAACATCAGTATTCAGTTGTCAAGAGGAATGAAGAAGGTGCATCAGAAGAGCTCTGTATTTAGAGGTAATATGCCAAGTTGTGATGTGATCATCTATCTGTATGTTCTCTCAACTTACAATTTGACGTTTTGGATGATAATGAAGAGCAGCATTTTGAGCCTGGTCAGTTATGGAAGTTCAAGAGAGAAAATTGGTCCTACCTGAATTGTTTTGGTTGTTTAATCTTGGAGCCCTCAGCATGAGGGCTCTGAAAGGTGAGTTTTGGTTGATCCAGCTACAGCAGTTTAAGGCATCACAGCTCCTGGCCATTTGCCTTGCTCCGATAGTAGGGGTAGCAGAAGGAAACATTTGCTTGGCTCTTAGCTGACTTGTTCAGTCTGGTAGATTAATGCAAACCATCTTCACTAGTGCCTTAAGGTGATGCATTGGACAATGAAGTGCACTTGTGGAAAGCTGAATGCGTATTCCCTTCTGCTACAGGTGATAACCTCAGTTAAAGGAATAGGGCAAATAACTGGTAACAGTAATGTCTTAAAGGCTACTGTTAGATCCACCATCAGAGCTTTACAGGACTTTTTCAGGGTGGCTGACATTTCTGGGTTAAAAGGAAAAAGCTGACTGACTTTTTCCTAAGAACACAAGTTTCTCAATTTGTGTTTCAAAATTTAAAGAGTTTTAATTGAGAAATAAGGTAGTGATATGTGTGTGGATGTATGTGTATTAATGTATATGTTAAAAAAAAAATAATCAAATTTGAAACTTATTAGTCTGGAAGCTTCTACTTCATGACCATTCCTAAGACCTGCCATGAAGCTCAGTGAGGTCAAAGCCCTCTTAGTCACAGGGAGAAAAAGAATTTTTGTCACTGCATGAAGGTTTCAAAAAAATACATTTGTTTTAATAAGTAGTGTAAGGAAGTTAATCTATATAAGCTCTCATATGAATCCAACAGTAGTTGTTGTACAGAAAAAGCAAAAATCACTATGCTAAAAAGCTGCACCTTCGATTCGGCAAATTTATTTTGCTTCACATGTCTACCATAAAGTTGGCAGGCATTCCTACAGGTTTTTGTTGAACTTTGAAAAGTTCCTTATTTGCAGTTGACCAGTTTCTGCATGGAGTTTATTGTATCTGTCTTTACTGTCTTCCAGCCATTAAATGTTGTACATAATTTTGGAGTTTTAGGAAGTTAGAGATGTACAAATAGATTTGAGAATGAAAATGATGGAAAAAAACCAAACCTGTTCACATCACTGGAATTGACTATGTTACTACTTGTTACTGTGTTCTAATGTTAATTTTGGAGATGATCCTTCAAAGTTTTAATTCTTCTGAATAAGAATCTTCTACAAATATAGAAGAAATTCAAAGTCATATGTTATAATTCTGGTTTACAATTTGACAATTTGAGACAGTGGTGTTTGTTTTTTTTTTTTTTCCTTGGAGTTTATTTCCGTATTCCTTGATTGCATCCTCCTTACCCTTCCCCTCCTCCCAAAAAGAGAGCTGGCTCATTGCATCTGGTGATAAGGCATCACAAATCTAGGCACAAAATAAGTTATTTTTCTTACATTGCATTTGTGGTCTAGACATTTTGACAATAGATCTACAACAGAATTTCCAACCTATGTTTAGTCATTCCTTAGACTTAAAGTCATACTCCCTGATTACAGAGAAAATCATTGCTTTTTTTGACAAATTACAAAATGATAGTTGAGAAATGAGAATATAAGCCTTAGTGCAGATAGGGCTTTTGAGTTTCATGGCAGAAATTAATTTTAGTTTAGAGTACCATGTTGGTAATATAAATAGGTTGTAGTTTAAATGAATAGAACATACTCTTTTGGATACTTCCATGTGCTTCTCATTTGTATGAATTCTACCAAATTACAGAGTGTGTGGTTGGCTCGCTTTATTTTTCTGTATTCTACTCTTAATGATTTTTTAGTATAAACTGAAAGGATTATTGCAGAGTCAAGCTCTTGACGCTACATAAAATTGTCACTGAACTTTTTATTCCATGAAAAGCATTATAGTTGCAAAGGGAAAATACTCAAGCTTTTAAGTGTGTAGTGGCCCCCCACCTAATACATATGTGTTATGGTATAGACTCCAACTCTTGATATACTCCTTGTTTCAAAGATTGGAGTTATTTTAATCATTTTTGTTCATTGTTCATGTGTTCCCTGGCTAAAATATGTGTGAAGTCCAACTGATGCACTGAACCAAATGGGGAGAACCTGTGTCTTAATGATTGCAGATCCTTGCTTAGTTCATGTATAATGAAGCAGGCTGAATCTGCAGGAGAAAATCTTTTATAGTAGTATTCCTCAAAAACTAGTTGTGGAGGTGCAGCTTAACTTCGTCTTTGCAGACTTTTGCTTCAGGCATAATTGATTAGTTTGAGTTTTTTTAAATGTTTTTTTGGTCTTTATGTATTGCAGCTGCTTTATTAGATGGTTCTCTTGGGAATTATACAGGGACTTTGATTTCATATGTTTTGAGGATGTTTTTTAATGATTAATTGGCACATGTGGTAGACTGACAACGAATGATAGTATGAATACATTAAAAAGTATTAGAGAAGTTCTATTCTTGCTTTTAAATTCAATGGATTTTGTTGTGTGTGCACATACATGCTGAGGAGGATTAATTGGTGGGAGTTGGAGGGGAATGGACATTCTTGTTTAAACATTTACCAGTCTCTATATATAATTTGTGGGTTTTCTCTTTTAACTTGCAGATAAGCCTCTGAAGAAGCGAAAACAAGAAAACAAACCACAGGAGGCTGGAGGTGCTACTGGAGGAAATAGAGCGGCTTCTCAGGAGACAGGTTCTGCAGGAAATGGGGTGAGGCCAGCATTGATGGTTAGTATTGATCTGCAGCAAGCCGGAAGAGCGGACTCTCAGGCAACAGTAACTCAGGATTTGGACACCATCAAAAAACCTGAAGAAATTAAGCAGTATAACGATGGGTTTGTGTGTGTTCCCCAAGAAGACACTGTTGGAGTTCTTAAATTTAAACCTGAAAACCATCCTGAGATTTTTAGGAAAAAGTCAGACTTTGAGGGTCAAAAGATGGATATCCAGCAAAATGAAAACAGACAAATGGAATTTCAGCAAAATGTGAGCAGGCGGTTGGAAAGTAAACACAATGAGAACAAACAGTTAGAAGCTAAACATGAGAGCAAGCATGAAAGCAGACAAATGGAAGTGAAACACAATGAGAACAGACAGACAGAATCAAAACAAAACGAGAGCAGGCAAATGGAGATGAAACAAAATGAGGGAAAACAAAATAATGGCAAACAGGAAATAAGGCAGAGGCCTGAAACGCCAAAACAGAAGAGTGAAGGCAGGCCTGAAACGCTGAAACAGAAGAGTGAAGGCAGGCCCGAAACGCCAAAACATAGACATGATAACAGGAGGGACTCGAGTAAACCATTGCCAGATAAGAAAATTGAAATATCTAGGCATAAACTAGATGTGAAATCTGATCCTTCAAGGGTAAAACCTGAAAGTAGATCTGATCCAACAAAACAAAGGCCTGATGGGCGTTCAGTTTCTGATACACTGAGGCGTGACCATGATAGCCTTAAACAAAGATCTGAGGACAGGGAGGAGTCAGAGAGATACAGAGGAGATCCATCCAAGATTAGAAGGCCTGAATATTTGAGATCCTCAAACAAAAATGAACATGATTCTAAGCATGGTATTAAATCTGATGGTTCAAAACCTGAGAAATTTGAAAGGAAACATAGGCATGAGTCTGGTGAATCAAGGGAAAGGTTTTCTTCTGGGGATCAGAAATCAAGACCTGACAGCCCTCGTATTAAACAGGAAGGTAAAGGAGATTCTAGTAAATCAAGACCTGATAAACCTGGTTTTAAATCACCCAACAGCAAGGATGAACGAAGGACAGATGGTAATAAGAGTAAAGTAGATAGTAATAAAGCACATGCTGACAATAAAGCAGAGTTTCCCAGTTATTTGTTGGGGGCAAGATCTGGCGCATTGAAACATTTTGTCATTCCAAAAATCAAGCGTGATAAAGATGGCAATGTTACTCAGGAGTCAAGGAAAACTGATTTTAAAGGTGAACAGAAGGACAAAGTAGAGAAGATTGGGCTAGTTGAAGATCTAAATAAAGGAGCTAAGCCTGTAGTTGTCCTTCAAAAGCTTTCTTTGGATGATGTGCAGAAATTTATTAAGGATAGAGAAGATAAATCAAGGGGCTCTTGTTTTAAACCTAACAAGAACAAGTCATCCAAATCTAATAAAGGTAAGATTTTTTTTATGTTAATTGCATTATATCTTGTACACTCCTGTTCTTTTAGATTTGCTACTCCTGTGGTTAGAAATTAAATGCAAACGTTTGATAGTTTATATGCTTGCTTATATGGTGATTTTGGGGAACAGTGAAACTTGTTTATGGGATTGTTGTTATTGGAAATCTTGCTACAGTGTAACTGAAATGATTTATGTACTCCAATGCAAGTTCCTAATGTGGGAACACTTAAATGGTCTTAAGCTGTACTTCAGCTACATTAGTTTAAGCTGGTAATTTATCCAATGAAACGTTAACTGCTGTATGTGTGATTTAAACTGGTTTAAGTGTGTCTGTATAAGGGACTGGTACTACTGTAACTAAATCAGTGTAGCTGGATGGTGGGAAATACTGTGTATACAAGCCCTAAGATTCTTTTATTTTTTTAATTGGAAATGAAATGTGGTTTTCCAAGGCATGTTTTGACATGATGAAATAAGAAGGCAGTTACAAAGTCCCATCTGCCTCTTTTACACTATAAATACAACTCTGTTGGGGAGCCTCCACACTTGAGGCTGTGTGACAATAAGCTTACAAAAAGGTTCTGTCTTTAGGAGAATTCAGATATTGTTGTCTCTAGGGTCCATTGTATGCAGAAAGAGGAAAGGAACTGGTAAACAATTGGCTGGCGTTTTCAAATCAGTAATATGGACAAGATATAATTCAGAATAGTTTGTAGGTTTGATATTTGATTGATTGTCTCTTCTGCAGATCGAACAGTTTTTATAAGATTGCTTTTCTTCTTGGTGCTATAATTTTGGCTTCTTTGGTTTCAGACTGAAGTAGATAATTTCACATTGTGAAATCGATGTTACTAACTGGTCAGGGTTCCTTTCTTTTTTAATGTCTAGCATTTAAAGCATTTAAATTTCTTACATAGTTATGTTTATAGAGCTGTCATGTCTCAAAAATAGACAAATAAAGTGGCAGGGGAGAGGATTTCAGCTGTATGCAGGTTGATTTATGAATGCAGTTCCAGGTATTTCATGAATTTGAGTTTAAAATGTTTTCTTACACAGTTGATCTGATAAGAAATGATGTAGAAAGCATCCTTGTGAATGTATAACTGTTTATGTGCATGTGTACAGAGTTGATATCTGTATAATGAATTTATTGTGCTACGTCTGTTCTCTATCTACTAACCTGTTTGTATTAACACTTAAAGAATTAATAATTCTGGATGTGTATTACTTATTTGTAAAATATTAGCCTCCTTGTTAAATATTTTCTCTTTATCCTGGAAATATGAACATTTCCTCTGTCCCTTTTTGAGGTTCAGAACAGGCAAAATTTCCATTTCTAATAATAATAGGTATCTAGAGTTAGACATAAAATGATGACATCTTTGCTGTCAGCTTAGTCTAAAGATTTCAGATGAAACTTTTATGTTCTTGATAGGGAATACTGAAAACTTTCTGATGGAACTCAACTCTAGTCTCAGAAGGATAGATTTTGAATTCAGACAATTCTTTGTGCAGAAAATAAGTAATTTTTAGAACCCTCAGAGCCATATACAGGGCATGTATGGTTTCTAAAATGTTTCTGAAGTACTTTTTTTGTAGTCTGTATTGTATGTGCTTATTTATATAGAATCTTTTAGTAATGCGTAAAGGTTTTAATGACTCTTGTCTGATTGGCATGACTCCAGTAGCTGTGTTACACATGAGCAACACATTAATTTTAAAGTCAGGTTTATAACTTTTCTGCAATGTTTTTGTGTATTTTGTTTCTGAAGTCATATATTTCTTACATACTCTCAAATAATTTGGGACATATTTTCCAGGGAAAGAAAATGTTTGAATCTGATATCAGTCTTTTTGCTATTGTATCCAGAATAAGGTTCTTACAATGATACTAGAAATAGGTTTCATGGAAAGAATAATGTTGTAACTATGTTTGTCTTACAAATCTAGTTTTGAGAGTTCGGCCAGGCAGATTTCGGAGAAAGTGTCTTTGAACTTCAGATTTTTCATGTGTATTTTTAGTTTTATATTTTTTTGCCCAACTTCCTGGTAACCTACTTCCTAGGATATATTATGCTAAATAATTAGGTGAACTCTAGTGTTTGAAAAGGTTCATAATTTATAAAGGTATCCCTTCATAAGCCAAAGTCTATTTGTCACCAACTGACTGATATAGAAAATGTTCATGACATTGCTACAATGTCCCCAGTCCAACTGAGAGAAATAGTGTTCACTGTTTTACTCTGTTCCATTTTTAGTTATAAACATTTTAATATACTAGGAAATGTAATTTTCATAAACATTCTTTATTTAGTTCATCCTATATTTCTTCATGGATTGTAGCAAATCTTTTCTAGTGTTGCCTTTTAGCATCATTATTCCACTTCTCACATCCCTCTTATTCCATGTAGCTTAGTATATTTTGCTTTATCTTTCCTTCTTTTACTTCCTTGTATTTCTTGTCCTTTGTTTTTGCTTTCTCATCCATCCCTCCCCCAAGAAAATGTCTTCTGGCTTTGTCATGTACAACATCATTGCTGTGATTTATCTGAAATCCAGTTTAAAATAGGATGAGGTCAGTTATTTCAAAAAAACATTTAGGTAGTCATTCTGTCTTAAGGGACTAATGCCCATTCATTATAAAACTCAGTAAAATTGACTTGTTTTAACCTAAAATTAATGCTTTGCAAACTGAAAGGCTATACAACTTTTTAGATTGTTTCAGTAAATTTTAAATTTGAAAATCATACCTTTTTTGTGCATGTGCAATCATACCTTGTGCAATATTGTGTAATCATTCCTTACATTGTACTGCAAAAATAAAAAGTAACATTTTAATCAAATTGTATAGACAGGTTTGAAATCTTGTTAAGTTATTATATGAATGGGAGGGATAGCCATAGTATGCGACTGTTAATATTGAATCATCCGAACAGTCCCTTTTGGCATTTACAAGGAAGAATCGACTTTTTTCTCTCTCTCCTGATCTTTGAGCATTTTTCTGAAAGATTCACTCTAGCTCAGAGGAAAGTTATGGAAATTTTTTTCGTAGTATTTTTGTTAAGGGGTCTTATGGTGGCCTGTTTTGTCTGGGTCAGAATGAATTGTAACACCTTTTTCTTCTGGTTTTAACATCTGTGAATGCCCTTTATTCTGGTTTTAATGCAAATGTATGTTGTTGGGGGATCCATGAAACCTTCTCCGTTGGAGTTTGTGCCTGCAATGCGGAGGTTCTGAGGAGATTGATATCCTTTCTTTTCAGAACTTCAGCGAATACCTTCTCTGCTGCTTCTTATAGCTATATTGATCAGCTATGTTGGGATGGGAGCTGTTAACAGTTTTACAGTTACTGCATTCTGAATAAGACAGATTTTCCTTTGTTAAAGTGTGAAACAGATATGAGTAATGAGAGAAATTGTAACTGTCTGTGTAAGATGCCCAAGTTGGTTTATAATATGTTTGAAGGACTGCCTTTCCAAAATAAGCACCATATATGGAATGCAGGTTTTAGTTCTAGGACAAATGAGTGCATGTTTTTTAAGACTTGTGCAGAAACACCTTTTGGGTCTTCCAATGTCACCTAAAAAGAGTTTGTTGTTTAAAAAAAAAAAAAATCTGATCTGAATGCTACTCCTTCATTGTGTAGATTGTTACAGGATTTCATTATCTGTACAACACAGAACTTTAAACACAGGTTTTCGTTGCTCACTACAAGTCTTCCTAAATATACTGTGTTCTCTGCTGCTATGATCTGAAATTTGAGTGAAGATTTGCCATTTCTTCAGAGGTCGTCTTCATATTTTTACAGGTGCAACTAAAAAATTTACTGCTGCTTAATCATCTTTATGTCGTAGAGTTAAAACAATGTTTCTAGATTTTTCTGTGTTCTGTGCTTGTGTAGTTTGTTGTGTTTGTGGTGTGGGTTTTTGTTGGTTTTTGGTTTGTGTGGTTTTGTTGGTTTTTTATTTTAATTCCAGGTGACTTTTTCTGAGCCTATAATAACTATAATTTGTAGTCAATGGTAGGTTGTAGCAGCATAAAATTCCATGGCATTTGTGTAACATGATGGTCCATCTTTGAGTTCTAGCACTTCTGGAAACAGTCTCACTTGTGAAGCAGAATAATCAATTAGGTGCTCATCTTCTAGGTAGAAGTGACAAGAAAGGGAGTATTCCAGGATGAAAAGCTGTATCCAGATTGTGTTGGCTCAGTGAGCCAACTTGTGATGCCTCTCACAGACTTATAATTAGCACGGCAGACCTACTCACAAATACTTTTTGGTACAGCTGAAAACTGTGGACAAAAAGGGAGCATCAATTTTAAACATTTGTTTAAATCCTTCATGTGTAGGATGAAATTGGCAAACTTTTGAGAAAAATAGCTTATGGATATTAACTCATCAAGAAAACTTTAGAGTTCAACTCAAATTTATTTCCAAAATAACAATCTCTTGATGCTGAAACAGACACACTGTTGTACTCACTGAAATCAGTGGGGCAAGCAGCTGTGGTGCAAGGAAATAACTGGAGTAAAAGCATATTTCCTTTGGAAAGGAAAAGGCTGCAACTCAGCTTGCTTACTACAGATTGTGCTTTTATAAAGATAACCATTGTGAAAGTCCATAATTCCACAAATCTGAAATTTGGAATCACTGTTTTAGAGTTCCTGGTAGCAACTGCATTTGCATGTGGGAAGGCCAGAGTAATAACCCACTAAGCATCTTGCATGTGCATGCACTGCCAGGTGGATCAAGCATGTCATAACTTTCTCTGAAGTTCTCTAGTAAATTATGCCACATTTCAGACAAGGAAAGGATATATTTCATGGTTTACAGCAAGGAGCTTATCATGATTCTTCTCAGCTGAAGTCTTTAAAGCTTTTCATAAACTCTAAATTTAACTGGAATTTTAGAAAAAAAAAAAACCCTTCACTTTCATAAGAATTCTACAGCCTTCCTGTTCTTCCTCTTTTCTGAGATATTAATGACTACCTCTTTTCAACTTAACTAGTCTAGAAGAGGAGCTAGCTGTCCCTCGTGGCATTAGAAGTATTTAAGATATGTTGGGTTTGCAGAGGATCCATTTTAATATACACTTTGTCCATTTAGCCCTAATTAAATTTTTTTCTCCTTTCTGGACTGAACAGATTCATAGTTTGAAAAATATTCCAGGCATTGTTTAGTCAAAAGCCAAAACCAAACTATATATAACCCGTTAAATCCAATAGTCTAGGAAGATCTCATTTGTCTAGCATGCTTTGCACCAGAATGGATGGTTCCTACTTGCAGAGATTTTTTAGGTATGGTGTGTCCATCCTATCCCAGAAAGTATGTTGGGATGTGTGTGGGCGTTGTACGTACTCTCTGGAGCCTTCATTTTTGATGCTAGTTTTTCAGAAGTAGGTGTTGGATAAACTGGTTGGATAAACTAGACAGCAGGAATTCAGCTGTTGCTCACTGGAGTCCTTTCTTGTGTTGATCTGTTACCAATACAATAGGAGACATTTTCAGCACAGCACTTTGCCTGGAGGCTGCTTTAGTTATTTCCTATTTTTGTCTCTTTGCCACTAAGGTAAATATTTTGATTCTTGTTCTCACAGTTGTTCTTAAGTCTTCTCTGGATAATAAGAGTGAACTTTACGTGTTGCACATCGAGTTCTTAGCAGCAACAATAAACTTGACCAAACCCACTAGTTCCATTGTACTTTCGTTAATCCAAAATACAATGCTTTATTTGCAGATTTAGGAGTACATTGTTTAATTAGTTCATTTTTGAAAAATTACTTTGGCACATGTAAGCGATTAGAAATTTATTACCTAATTTGTCAGAGCAATTTGTTGAAAGTCTAAAACTGCCTTTGGTTCGTGGACATGGCTGCTTGATCAGGTTCCTCGTACTTCTGGGAATAGCTAAGGCTATTTTGCATAAATAATTTTTGCAACAATGCATTGTAATATGTAAAAATGTGGGCCAGCAATTTGTCTGACATTACAATATGCAATGCAGACCTGTTCATATGCCTAAGTATCTAAATATGGATGTTATTTGTTGGCTTATGTGCAGGGATATGTGTTCAAAATTTTTGGTTTGAATTTTCTTCTAGACAAAGGGTAAATTTGGCAAAATACAAATAGGGGAAAGCCTCACATTTGCTTCTGGTAAATTAACTTTTCTGTTGCTGGACATTTTCAGCTGTCTTAGGTGACTGGTTTTGTGTAAGAAAATTTAAACTGTTTACTTGAAATTTGGAATTTCTTTTTGCTGCATGGGAACATTACCAATGAACATAAAAGAAAAGGATGAGACCTTTTTTATTCTTCAAATTACTGAACTGTTGTTTGCATTAAATAAAGGTTCCTTAAATATACTTACTGTTTAAGTAACTGTTACTTTAACTTACAGTTAAAAGTAACTTACTTTACTTTTAACTTACAGTTAAAAGTACTTACTGTTACTTTCCTTAAATATACTTATCTTCTGAGCAACTTTCCTGTAGTATTTTATATTAAAAGCTAAAACATCACCAATGTTTTGTTGTTGCTTATGTAATTAAGTTACTTTCAAGAAGCAAAACAAGAGTAGCTTCATGTGATATTTTCAGTGATAAAGGCTGAGAATATTTCCATGATAGAGTGAGGAAAAAGCAGATCTTCTTGATGTGCCTATAGTCACAGATCAGATGCAAATCATGGCATTTGTTTTGCTTATTCTCTGCAAAGATCTTGGTTGTATTATATTGATTATATAGGAGTTTTTCTTTTATGAGAAGAAACATTGGGGTTTAATTTGATTATATTTAATGAAGGTCTTTTTTCTTAGGTGAGGCCCCATGGCTCAGTTTTTAAATTAATCAGAATACATGGCTGGGAACACGCATCAATCATAAATTTCAGATTCCAAATGTTAATAGTAACAGAAAATTATATGCTGTGTTTTGCAATTGTACAAAACACCTTAACTTTTTAATACAATAAATTGAGTTGGCTTAAATTTCAATGCATATATTCAAAAGCAATGACAGTGAAATCCAAAAGCAATCCCCTGTCTCATAAAAGTGAGGGGTTTTGTGCAGCACTGCATTTATTTCAGTTGCCAGTCTTGCTCCATTTTACTCTGAGTACTGCTATATTTTTTGTGAAGTATCTTGCAAAACTAGACTGCTCTAGCTTTTTTTTTTTTTTTTAAATAAAGATGAAAAGTTAGTGAATAGCAATAAGGAATAAAATAACTTGTGGCTATAGTTGGCACAGCAATCAGATAGCTTGAGGAAATCATTGATAGCAATGTAAATGTGAGTTCTCTTGGTATCTTCGGAGAGTGTGCGTTGGGTATATTCCTTGCTCTCTGTCTGAATCCTTCAGGGTGCTCTTTGGAAATCTCTTCCCTCTGTCAAAAAATGTTTCTTGCTTCTGAGAGTATTTTGTGCTATTGTAAAATCCTTTTTGAATCTGTGCTGCTTAGCCGTGGGCAATGATGACCTCTACTACATCATGGAATTTATTCAGTTGCTGTGTCCAGATTCTTCTCTGACCCACCAACCTGGCTGGGTCCCATTTCTCAAGGCCAGAGCTAAGGACTGGAATATAAACAGGGAGCCTGAACCTCTCCTTTTATTTAGCCCGAGGCTGAGAGCCTTCCCTTTGTGCCAGTATTGGGGTAGATGAGGAAAAATGATTTTGAAATACATGTTCAAGCAGGTTCTATGGAATGATATAGGACATACTTCTTCCTAACGCTACTTCTCTCCCTCCCGCCAAATCCATTGCAGCAGAGAATCCTGTGGGCACAGTCCCTTGGGCAGTGGTGAGAGAATCTCAGTCTCTCCCCCCTCTTTCTGGTGGGGGTGGGGGTGTGTGTGAGCTGAGCTCAGGAGTTATCCCTTCATGGATGTAGTCAAAAGGTGAGGGTAAGGGGCTCAATAGAGGGTTATATCCTGTTTATAGGACGTAGCTGTATACCCTTCCACAAACTTTAAGGCAGAGAATGGGAGAGGAAAGAGGAAAGCCACTGAAGTAAATGGATGACTACTCAGATTATTGTCATCAGTATTCATCTTGATGGTGTGTTTTTCAGCTGATGATATGGTATTGAGATAAAAGTGGAACTTCTGTCTTATGAGCAGATGTACTTTCCTCATACCTTAAATTCCTCTCTGAGAAAAGGATTGCGATTTCCCTATGTTTCCCCTTTTGTTCTTGAAACTCTCCAGGGCACAGAATTATTGGGAGGAGTGTGAAGCTGGTGGGCAAGGGACTCTGATCACCAAGGACTCAGTATGCCATATAAAGAACATACTGAAGCATTTTAAGGGAGAGCCTGGTGGAAAAGATATCATTAAATTTGCACACTGAGAGAGCGCCATAAATTTTCAGCTCTAACCAGTGAGCTGTTCATCAGTCACAGGTAGTCACTTTGCACTGTAGTGCCTGAGTGCTATTACTGTAACAGTACTTAACTATTTTAAAAGGGTGTTTATTTTTCAAATATCTTTATAAAGTGGGGAATTACTTTTATCCCCTCTCTTTTCTTTTAGTTCTTAATCTAAAATAGAACCTTATCTGCATGAGTGGCTGTAGTAGAATTAAGCTGTGAGTCTGTGCTGTTGTATTTACAATGACATGGCTATCCAACAAGAAGGCAGCACTCTTGTTACGGAGTAAGAGTGTATTTTATTTGATTTAGCACAGAGTTTGAAGATTGTTTGAGCTAATCCAGAAAGAAATTGCTTTCCTTCCTGCAGATATGTCTGACATAGGAGCTTTTATCAGTGTGGTTATAGTGGTGACCCAAAGTTACTTGAGAAAGTTAGACAGTAGGTTGGTGATACATAAGGGAGGAACATCCTCTATCAAATGTTCAGAGAGGACATGTAAGGAAGATGAGCTTGGCCTCTGTGGAATAACAGCAAGACTGGATATACTAGTTATCAGCAAAATAAGAAGAGTCCAATAGCAGGTAATGTCTTCTGTGGCAAAAAGGGAGCAAGAGGAGGGCAAAATGAGGCTGCAATCTGTAGGTTTTTATTTTAATGCCAAAATGAAGATGTGTGGCAATTCATTAGTATAGAAGTTCCAGAATGTGGGGAGTGGCTAAACTTAAATTTCAAAATGCTGAGAAATGCAAAGTTAAGATTCATATCCCCACCCCAAACAAGTGGCACTGTTCCCTCTTAGACCCTTGTGTGTTCTTTTATATAATGTATTGATAGTTGGAGAAAGTTGCATTTTGAAATACAAGATATATCGAGAGATTACAAATATGAAATTGCATTAACTGCAGTTTTGCTTATTACAAACTATTAGCACACAGAAATGGAAAAGACATTATTTATGGAGGCTAATTTATGCAAAAGCCTTCATTAACATAAATCTCAGTTTTGAAATGAACTTCAGGGACAGTTTTTCTTCAAGTACTTGTTCATTTGCCAAAGTAGATGTATATGCAAACAGGCCATTTTGATGTCACAAGTATTTTAGAAGTAATCATATAAGCAAACTGATATGGATTGTTTCCACTGTATTAACTGTCTCTTATAGTTATGGAAGTAGCAATTTGGAGTTTAGGTTTCTAAATGTATTTGAATCTTGATGGCTTGTTAGTTAATAGGAAATTGCACCAAAAAGTAAACCATACATCTGTTTTCCATAGTTTGGAAAGCAAAGATAAATCATTACTGAGAAGATAACAGAGTTTATTAGTGTTGATTTTATACCAGGAATGGCCTCTCTGATCCTGGAAAGCTGACCTAAGTAAGCATCAGCAAGCACCATCCCCTTTTCCATAGCTGCTTGTTTGAAGTTGTTATATCAAGCCAGGTGAAACTAATATGAACACACTGATTGTTGTGTCAAAAAATAATTGTGCTGTCCATATTGAATGAATCCACTAAAATTCCATAATGATGTTACCTTTTTTTTTTTTTCCATGTTCAACCTCTTTTGAAGGCATTCATCTGCCTGGATCAGGGAGATCTATTTGACTTGCAAATTCAAGGAAAAGTGTTTTTTGGATCCTTTTAAAGATCAGATATGTGTAAATATTGGCTAAAGTTAAAGACTGTTCTACAAACTTGAAACTACCCATAAAGTTATGAACAAAAAGTGATACTGAACTTTGAATCAGATCTATGCCTTGCCATTCTTTTTTTAAGCCATACATGAAGAAGGGAAATACTATATCCACTAGACATTTGTAGAACTCTTTCTACTATACATGGCAAAACCCTTTGAAAAGCTTCCCAGATTAAAATAGAATATGGGAGGAGGATTACAGACTCATTCATTTTTAGCTAAGATTCTCTGGCTGGTTTTTAACTGTATTATATTTTGTCAAGAATTGCTTGGTGAGAAACAAGTATCTTGATGATCAGTGGATATTCAGTAACAGCTGAAGATTCTCTAATATCTTCTCTAAGAAACCTTTTGATAATGGCAATCAAACAAAAACAAGCATATGTTCTTCCTCCAGCAAGCAACTAGTAAGTCATGAACAGCATTGCATAGGTTTGGAAAAGCACTGAAGAAGTGGCTGTTCATGTATGCAGTTCTTTGAGATGAATTGTTCTTAGAGCTATTCTGTGACTTGCCCTTCAGTTTCATTAATGTGGAGTTTGTTAGCATGCTGTTCTTTACAGTGAGACAAAGATTTTATTATGATGGTACTTTTCTTCTGTTTTTTTTTTTTAATAATTGCAGCACCTTTGAGAATATGTGCAAGTGATGTCTGAAGAACACTGTTGCCTATAGCCTGTTTCAGGCATATTGTGTACACTGATGACACGCATTGCAAAAAATGGAGTTAGTCCGTTGATGAGGACAGTTCTTCAGAAAGCTAATTTATTGGAGCATTCTTACTAACTTGTGAAGTAACTTTTTGGTAAAGTTACTTTCTCCTTACCTATTTAAAAAGCCATGCAAACTAGAGGCGAATGTAACTGATTGAAGTGGAAACATAAAAGTAGGTACCAGGTCTTAGCAAACTTACCAAAGAAATTGAAAAACTGAAGGTGATCATACATGTTTTTGTAGATACTTTCAAAGGGATTTGTGTTGTAAATTCTTTTAATTCTTTTGAAAAGTATCCTGTAAACTGAAAAGGCATTAGTATGGGTTTTATAACCTAATGTTTGTTGCCATGTGACTGGATTCTTATGGTGAACTGGATTCTCTTAAGTATTTCTTTACTACCCTGAACAAATAAATAGTACATTCATTATAAAATATGGAGCTATAAAAAAAGGAATTTAGTAAGAAGTTTCTAGTGAAGATTGGGTTGCCCTGACTCAACATAACATAAGTAATGAAGTAAAATAAATATTAACATGCTCTTGACTGGAGGCCCACAGTATATAATATCCCTGGATTTCTTCAGAAAGGATGGGGAGTCCTTTTCCATGTATATCAGAATTGTAGATAATGCAGTCGTACTTAACTCCTTTGTACTGCATGAGTAGAACTCTTTTTAGATTTGGTTATTTACAATCCTCAGCAGCTAAGGAAACTGGGCATGCGGCAGACTTGCTCTGGGGAACATTGTGACAGAAACAAAAACTTTATAGATGGCTTATAGAGCACTTTACAATAATTCTATTTGTTCTCTTTTCTGCTATTCCCTTCTTGAATAAAGAAAGCTTTTCATATTCCCTAATAAAATAAAAAGGGGGAAGCTTATACTGTCATCTGAAATATCTGTAACAGGAGAGAGTGCAATTCAAGCATTAGTTGAATTTAGCACTGGAGAACATAGAAAATTTGGAACTTTTGAGGAGGAAATAAAGTTATTTTTCCAAATATTTGAAGTACTTGCATCTTTATTTTTTCATTGATGTCTAATTAATACCGTGGTAATTGATTTATTTTTAAAGATTGACTAGTGTTCTACCCCAGGAACAAAATCAATAAGGAAAGCAAGAATAGATATTCCTAGGAGGTAGGAGAGTAGTAGCCTGTGATTTTTGTTTCTTGTTTCAGGGTTTTTTGGTTTTTTTAAGGGTTTTCTTACTTAAAATATATCACCTTTCATCTTACTGAGATGTTCTTTGTGCACAGTATAAGGAAAATAAAGAACAAATTCTGTTCTAACAGTTCCTCAAAGCAATGATCACAATCTTAAAATTACATCATGAAACATTCAGGCATAGTTTTGAAATTGAGTTTGAAATTGAATTGAATTAGAATTTGGTCATGGAACTCTTGCCAAGCTAGGTATAAAATCCATTGCTGATTTGTTTCCTTTTCTGATTTCCTCTCTGAGCAATCTGTCTTACCAGTTATTCTGTTTTTAAATTTACTTTTCATTGTAGACTAGGAGAGGCTTAAAGATACATTTGTAGAAAATACTCCTGTTAGTGTAAGCGCATCTAGCCCATCTAGCTTTTAAGCATCTGTATGAATCTTAATGCAACTTTTGTTCCTTTACTTGCAGCTGTTTTTTGCAATGTCTTTGGCCAGATTTACTGTAGGCTTTATGCTATGTGTGTAGTCCTGCTGATTTCAGTGAAATTAGAAACAGTGCATAAAATTGAGAATATGTGTTAGAGAAACAAAATCTGAGGCCCTCTAGCAATTTCATCTGTGGAAATTGTCTTAAAATTGTGTATGTGAATTTTCCTGTAGTCTGGGGCTGGATGTAAGCTAAGTCTCTTCAGGCACTGTATAGGCATACAAAAAGACATGAAGTGTTAGTGTGGGGACACCACCACTCAGGTGCATGGCTATGCAGCGTCCAGATTAGACCTGGCTGGCATCCAGTCAGCTGGTGGTACACACAGAGGAACTGATCTGTCCGTGCTGTCATACTTCTGCCTGTCTTCAACAAAGTGCCCAGCCCGCAAAGAATCATCATGTCACAGCAACATGGTCAACCACACTGTGAAATGTTTTCTAGCATTTTTGAAAGCACTATTGAGAATTTAGGTAACTTTGGCAGGTGGTGATTATCAAAGGATGGCAACTTAAAGCAAATAAATAAGAGTGACCACAGCATGGGGGAATGTGCGGGTTTTGGCTGGGATAGAGTTAATTTTCTTCACAGTAGCTAGTATGGGGCTATGTTTTGGATTTGTGCTGGAAACAGAGTTGATAACACAGGGATGTTTTAGTTCCTGCTGAGCAGTGCTCGCACAGAGCCAAGGCCTTTTCTGCTCCTCACCCCACCCCACCAGCGAGGAGGTTGGGGGGGCACAAGGAGCTGGGAGGGGGCACAGCTGGGACAGCTGACCCCAACTGGCCAAAGGGCTATTCCAGACCATATGGCGTCATGCTCAGCATAGAAAGCTGGGGAAGAAGAAGAAGGAAGGGGGGGATGTCCCGAGTGATGGCGTTTGTCTTCCCAAGTAAATGTTACGCGTGCTGGAGCCCTGCTGTCCTGGAGATGGCTGAACCCCTGCCTGCCCATGGGAAGGAGTGAAGGAATGCCTTGCTTTGCTTTGCTTGTGTGCGTGGCTTTTGCTTTCCCTATTAAACTGTCTTTATCTCAACCCTCGAGTTTTCTCACTTTTACTCTTCCGATTCTCTCCCCCATCCCATTGTGGGGGGAGTGAGCGAGCGGCTGGGTAGGGCTCAGTTGCTGGCTGGGGTTAAACCACGACAGGGAAGCAGGGACAACTTTTGCTATCAGTTTTACTTTATAGCTATTTCCCTACCTCAGTTCGAAAAACCCAATATTTTAAGTTAAATCTTTTTTTAAAATACACTTAAATGAGATGACTTGCTGAACATACTTGAGAATTATAGAAAAATAATTTTCTGATCATTAGTTTCATTGCTTATAGGCAGTTTTTATGGATGTAGAGATATGTGAAACCAGTAATATATGAGACTTTTTTAAAAGTTTTGTTGCTGGAAACTATTTTCTCATATTAAGGCTCTTCTAATTCCAGTTAAAGATGTTTAAAGAGGGAAAGAAAAAAACAAGAAGGCTAATCTTGGATTGGAAGATCGGATATTAGTGTAAAAATGGAACTAAATTTTAGAAAGTTATGTTAGTGATATAGTGAATGCAATTAAAAAGTGAATTATCATCCAGCAGATGATTTTTTGGAGGATTGCGCATGTGTGTGTATAGCAATAGGCAGGTGATTTCCTCTTTAAATAATACAGTACGCCTTGGGAAGAAGAGAGAGGCACTTCTGACAAAGATGTTTGCTCTGTTGTTGGAAAAAGGTTAACAGTTTAGTCCGATAATCTTCAAATCTGTGCAATAGGTTCTTTGATAAAGATAAGACATCAAATAAAGAAAACCCCAAGAAATACTTTTGAATTAATTTGGTTTCTTTGTGTCAGTTGTAAAAATTTTGGCTGCAAATCTCCTTCATACTGACTGCATATGGGTCTGATTGTAGTTTCAAAATGCGATGAGAACTGTGTGATGATGTCTAACTATTTACCTCTGTAGAAAAGAAACCTGATGTGGTCCAGCTTGCTGTTTGTCTATATTAAATAAAAATCTTTCAACTATGCTTTGTAACAAAATCAAGCAAAAATTTGGGTTTCATTATAAAACTACTAGTAGGAGGTAAGAAAAAAATCTGAGGCAGAGGTTGGGTTGTCAATAATTTGGTCTGTATTTAGGGATAAGACCCCAGAGGTTCTGCCACAGATAGTCCCTGCTTACTGGAAGATGGAAGATTACTGTCTTGTGTACACTAAATAATATGAATGAGAATAAACAGAACTGTTAATGAGGCACAAAGAATCCTTAATTTACCTACACTGTTAGAAAACCTGTTAAATTCAGAGGATGAACTGAAATAAGACTAAATTTTGTGGAAGGTAGAGCAGGGATATATTTTTACAAAGGAAATTCACCAATTTGGATTTGTTTGTATTTATATGCCTGACAAAATATTTTATTGAAGGAGATGTGTATGCAATTTATTATGTTAATTTCTAATTGCAGTGTGAACAATAAATGCAACTTTAGAAAGGGCTGTCAAATACATCCAAGTATATCTAACTGTGGTATTATTAGTGGATATACTATAAGCAGTTCCTGAGAAAGGACTGTAGTGTTGGGCCCTTATTTTTATCTTCAGGTTCACATTTGCTCTTCTTACTCTCCATTAATAGGTAGCATAGATCAGTCAGTGTTAAAGGAGTTGCCTCCTGAGCTCCTGGCAGAAATTGAATCCACCATGCCACTTTGTGAACGTGTGAAAATGAACAAGCGCAAACGTAGCACAGTTAATGAGAAACCAAAATATGCTGAAATCAGTTCTGATGAAGACAATGACAGTGAAGAAGCTTTTGAATGTAAGTAGTACATCGTTCTGTTCCTACTGCTAAAGAAAGCTAATATTTTGCTTTTACAAAACGATACACTTTTTTTAAGTTGGCTACCCTAAAACATATGAAAACAAGTTTGCTGTCCAGACAACTACTTGGCCAAGAACCTTTTTTTTTCTTTTAAAAGAAAAATTACTTGATTTCAATTTTTCACTCAAGATGAAAAGCAGCTAGTTATTAAATTTATTTCCCTAATTACCTTATGGGAAGCCACTGCCTAGATTTTTTTTCTTTTAGTTGTGCAATGAAACATTTTTAGCCAATCAGATTAAAGAAAATATCATCTAAAGCAGCACAGAAACCTTGCATACAAAGGTATGCAAAGAAAACTTTCAGTAAATACATTTTAAATTATTCTGAGTTTCATTGATAAGAAAAGCAAAGAATCCCCTCTTGAATTTTTCTGACATGATAAATTGAGAATCTTACAGCCCAGAAATTTCTTAAAATATTTCATCTTCTATTATTTCTCTGGCATATTGCTTGAAAAACTGGAGTTGCTTTTGACAGTTCTCAAAATACCATTTAATGATGATTCTTGAATTAACTGTTTTCAAAGGAAGAGAGGAAGCTTGTAGTTAGACTTTTGCTGTGCAATCAGGTAAAGTTCATAAGTGTCAAAAAAACTGTTATATGCCTCTTAAGTTAGGAAGGGATTTCCTACTTGCTAGTAAGAGTATGGTTAGTTTGTGTATACGGTAGTTAGTTAGCCCTCACTGAAAAGAAATGCTATTAAAACAGAGTGAATCAGTTCAGTCTGAGTAACATCTTAGCTGTGTTACCTATGCAGGGCTACAGGAGAAGTGCCTATTGCTGTTAACCTGAGAAGGCATCTTGCTTATAATGATTTTTTTCCAAGTTTAGGCTCTTTCCATCTTTGCTTATATAAACATCTTACTGAACTTTTGTAAAACACAATGTTTTGCTTTTTAGTCTTTCTTAGGGTCCAAAAGAGAAAGATTTGTTTGTTCTGCTTTTTAATATGTTCCAAGTTCTCATCCAACAGATACGCAATGCGTATGCACACATACACATAAAAATTATAATGGCGATATCTCTGATCTTTATCAAAGAAGCAGAAAAGAATGTCCTTTTGTCTGTTTGTTTTTCATTTAAAATATAACTGAATAATGCTGCTTCAACCGTGAGTATGAGATCTTGAGGTAACTTGTAATCAGCCTTGATTATGGCAAAGGATTAATGATGATTTGCTTCATTCAGGATTCTATATTCTCTGTTTACCATACCATATCACCTACTTATGATGTTAATAATCTGGAACAGTGAATGCAAAAAATAAATAAGTAAAGCAAAATTATTTAAGTTGGTTGGGAATGGAGAGAATTGTCAAGAATTTCAGATACCTTAATCTACCTATTAGCCGCAGTGGCTGTTGAAATTCTTAAATGCAAAGTAAAGCAAATTAAGGAAAACTCTCACAGTAATTATATGCTTTAAGGGATTCTAGGTTCATTATATCCACTCGAGATCTGGCCATCATTCTAAACAATTCAGGAGGACATCTGGTTTAAAAATAAATGATGATATTTCTCAAAGGATACTGTAGAACTGAATTGAATTGAAATGAGACAAAATGATCAAGAGAATGAAAGATTTGTGACAAATACACTGAATAGATTTGTACTGTTACAAATATGTATTTCAGAATTCTTTTGGTTGTCTAAAAGTGAACTTTAAAAAATATGAAATAGTGATTATTATAGAAGAAGAGAAATTTGTTTATCTCATGAAGAAGGGGCATTCTGTTAAATTAAACGATGAGAAATTAAAAATTTATGAAATCATTCTCATACAATAAGTGCTAAACGTGTTATTGCATAAATGTTTGGCAGAATTCAGAAGGAAATTGGGTGTTTATATTCTGGATAGTCTTTATTTATGTATAAAATTAATAATAACTCTTGAAATATTATTAATACTTACATTTTTAGTCAATTTTATCTACTTCAAAATAAATTTTGTAGAGCAGTGATTGTGAATAGCTGTTCCCATGTTCATCTTATTTGCCTTGCAGAGCCAGGATGACTGTAGCACATTCTGTTTTGTCGTGCAGCATTGATAAACTGGTCAATTTAAAATTCTGCTGGAAAGCAATATTGGAAGTTACTTTTCTCATGGAGATGTAGCTGGGGTCAGAATTCGTCCTACAGAGCTTAAATTGATACTGATGATTTGTAAACTGTGGAGACAGATGTCATCTGCCTCCACAAAATACTGTCTCATGGGGGAAAAATAATCAGTTAAGATGTGTAAAGTCTTTTCCCATAAAACACTTGGTTTCTTCTCCAATGTGCTCGCTCCCGGTATCCAAGATGGCCCTCCATTTCTTCAGTCACAGTTAACTCTCAACCATTTTAGGCAGTGTTAGTACCTCAAGCATCATGAACATGACTGTACTGCCTCCGGAAGCAAATCTGATCCATAAGTAGAACAGCTCAAAGCATGAACTAAATTATTACCTTAAACACTTGGACCACCTCTGTGCAGAAGTTTCATACTGTTTTCAGAAGTGGGAGCCCTCTAGGGTGCAGTGCAGAGCATTAGTATCACCACAGGTTCAATGTTGTTGTTTTTATTAGTTCTGAGCCTGGGCTGACTACTCCTGGTACTATACCAGGTGTGACTATATCCTGGTATGTTTCCTATGCTTCTCAATAAACTGGGGTTGTGGAAAGAACTTGTCAATTCTGTTCCAGTTCTGTATGAATGCTTAGAGACATTTTGCTCAGAAACAACCCTGTATACAGTCATACCTCTCTAAACTTCAGGAGACTTTGGTAGAGACACACAGATGTCAGGGCTGTTATATGCAAGTTCACAAGAATAATAAACTCTGCTAGTCTAGAATGTGATGTTTTGGAGCTGTTTTGATCTTCACAGTGCAGTCGGTGTTAGACATCTCTTTGTTAGTCCAGTTATCCTGTTACATTAGATAATGGAGAGTTGGCTGATTTCGTGGATGAAATTACCTCCTCCTCCATATCCTTTTTCTATTACATCTTAGCACCCTCTCCCCTTCAAGACACACAAGACTTTCTTTGAAAATAACAGATAACTCTCCATTCCGCTCCCCCACTTTATTTCACCAAATCTCTGTTTCTGTATAGAACATTTATCACAGTTTCTTCAACATTCACTTCTGCTCAGCTTTTTGGTCCTGACTGAAAACTGGTTATAATAACCTTCTGTGATATATACTCGCTGCCTGGCTCAGAATTGTGACTCCAACTTTCTCCTTTACACTGAATTTTCTGCAATATATATCAAGACAAAATTTAGTTGTCTTGGCAAAACATAATATCTTTAAGCAACTAGATTGCCAAGTCTCATTGGAACTTGCTGTGTTAGATGGGCAAAGCATTCACTGAATTGGAATAAGGACACCCAGTAATAGTCACAATTTAGATAACTGAAGAAGTTATCTCAGTGCTCTCTTGTGAAAGGATGAAACTTATTTTGATTTGTTCTACTTTTCTTACTTTGTTTAAAAGGACAAATGCCCTGTAAATTTGTATTTTTAAATGTTTGCTGGTGTCTTTGCCAGTTTCAGGCATAGTTTTCATGTAATTCAAAAGAAATCATTAGAATAATGCCATAGCATAATTTTATATAATAGTTTTAAAGTGTTCACTTGTTTTACAGAACAGCTATACAACAGTGTTTAACTTACAAATCATACAATCATTTAGGTTGGAAAAGACCTTTCATCAAGTCCAACCATAAACCTAATACTGCCAAGTCCACCACTAAACCATGTCCCTAAGTGCCACATCTACACATCTTTTAAATGTTTAAGTGTTTAATTTTGAGCTATTAAAAGTAGAATTTTTGTACTTACAATGGAAATGCATTTCATTTCTAGCTTCTCGTAAAAGACATAAAAAGGATAGAGATGAAGCTTGGGAGTATGAAGAACATGACAGAAGAAGTTCTGGTGACCACAGGAGAAGTGGTCATTATCATGAAGGAAGGAGGACTTCTGGTAGTGGCCGTTACCGTAATCGCAGTCCTGATGACTCTGATATGGATGATTATTCTCCTCCTCCTAGCCTCAGTGAGGGTAACTGATTTTAAAAATTTTATTTTCTTCCATAATACTAGTGCATTTTTAATGGATATGTTAAACATTTTAAAGTAAACATCTTTACATGCAGTATTGAATACAAGTGTAAGAAATGTAAATAATTCTTTATTTCATTTCCGAGAAAGTATTTGTTCCACTCTTTATTCTCTTAATTAGTGGCTAGAAAAATGAAGAAAAAAGAAAAACAAAAGAAGAGGAAAGCTTATGAACCTAAACTAACACCTGAAGGTAATTTTAGAAGATTTTTTTCTGCAGTTTGTATTTTCTGTTTTGTATATAAAATAACTATTTATAAATTTCTTTTTTCACCAGAAATGATGGATTCTTCAACTTTCAAAAGGTTTACTGCTTCAATAGAGAATATTTTGGAAAATTTGGAAGACATGGATTTTACAGCTTTTGGTAATATGTCAGAAATTTTCAAAATGCTTTCCCCAATTAGAAACACAAGAAACACCAAAAACTTTGTATCTCACTATTTTCAAACTTCCTTCATGGTGGTTTAATTGCCTGTGATACATGCTACAGTATACTGCATTTATATGGCTTCTACCTTGAGTGGAGGCCTTTACCTTTCTGATTTCACTTGCTGCTGCAGGAAGAAGATCCTCCTTCTTCCTCCCTGCAGAATCCAAAGGGGACATAAATCTTAATGAGACACATAGTAATCCCTTGGAGTGGAAAGGATACCTCTTTGGGATGTCATTAGGGTGTTATCTTCTGTCAAACATATCTTTGTAAACAACACTAACGTAAGATGGTTCTCTTGCCAGTAATGTCTGAGGCACATAATTTTGCATCTGTTGTGGCCTTTGACCCAACAGAGTTTGATTATTCAATTCAAGCAGCAGAATCCTTATGCATTTATGGCTGAGGCACTGAATCCATTTATGCTCCTTATCCTATTCCGTGGAAAACCAGCCAGCTTAGCATAAGTGTCTGATGAAGTAGTTCAGGTTGACCAAGATGACTTTCTATTGAAATGGATAATGGAGCATTCGTTAATTTTTTTTTCCTACCATCTTTGTCACAAGATTAGAACAAGGGGAGGAGCATAGTAAACAAATCACTATGGTTTTTAAAGCAATAGTGTACACAACCTTGGACTTAAAAGTGAAGTAATTGGTTCTTTCTGTATCTGGTAACATCATGGTTCCTTTGTAAGGGTAAATATGATTAAGACACAGTGTATCCCAAGGTACTTAATTTCCTGTGTGTTTTTCATCTATTGCCCTTCCCCAGATTTGAACTTTAGAATTAGGACTACAGTCATTTAAGATTTGTTTTACTAAAATGAGGGTGATGGCACAAGAGCTGCAATAAATGGGTTTTGCTATATTAAAAAATTTTAGTTTACGATTTTCAGAAATGGATGCCTCATGTTAGGCTGTTAAATGGTGTTTCAGAAACAGTCATATTTAATAAGTAGTTGTTGTTTTAACACAACCAAAAGTTGTCATCATCAGTCATCACACGGAACCATTAGATGCTGTTTGGAACTATTAGATGCTAGCTGTTTGGAATATCAGTTCTTTTTCTTCAGTTGTCTTTTTCATATTGGCTGTAAAATACTGGTTTCCTTGAAGTCTAATTAGAAATATGATTGTTAATTTTTTAATTTTTTTTTTTAAAGGCGATGATGATGAGATTCCACAGGAATTGCTACTGGGAAAACATCAGCTTAGTGAGTTGGGTAGTGAATCTGCAAAAATCAAGGCAATGGGCATTATGGACAAGGTACATCTTCATAGTATTTAATTAACTCTTTGAACATATAATTTTGATAAACATACACAAACTTATGTCCCCTGTAATAACATTCCACCCTCTTCAGATGTGCATGTGACAGATGCTGTGAACAGTGGTGCTTCTGCTGACTTAGCTGAAGTGCTTAAAAGGTTCCCACATCTTAACTGTTACTGTCTCTGAAGCTGAGACATTTTTGTTGAATGGTCCTTCTCTGTCAATGCTGACTATATGTCAGTATGTAATACCCATGCCTGAGTAGTAAAATCTAAAATAATTAATCTACTTTCACAAAAACACATCAACCTGTAGGCTTTGCTCCTTACAGCTGGTGTTGAGCAACCACAGTAAATCAGAACCTGCTGGCAAAGTCAAAAAATCCACCCTTTCTGATGTATGCCGTTAGTGCAATGTAAATGTATGATGTCCATCCAGCATCACACTGAATTGCCTACTTCCTTCCTCTCTCCAAAGAGCCCTTTCAAACTTAGAAGATTTAATGCCTCAGGTGATAAGAAGATTCATTTTCTGCAAACTGCATATTGTGATTTCTTTGCCATACTCTTCCCGACTTCAGTACAAGGGAACTTTCTGTTGGTACAAACTGTGGTATCACACCTCTAGAAACAATGTTCTTGCTTTCCTTATCTTCCTGGAGCTCTTGGCTTTGGGCAGTCTGATGTTAAACTCTTACTATGCCTGCTCATGACCACTTACTATGTTTATGAAGTGACTGTGAAGCCACTTACTATGAAAGTCACTCTGAAGGGTTTTCATTAATCCAAAATTTAGATATTCTTCCTGGCCTTTTCTTCGATCTCCCTACCTTCCTTTGTAGCATGTTATCAGCCTGAGTGTTTCTCTTTTCTGATAGTTCTCACCCTTAACCTCTGTTCCCTATTTTTCACATATACATCAATACGTACATACATACATGTATACATAAAATCAGAATTTTGTTGCTTCTCAAGGTGATTGCCAATAGTATCTGGATGAATGAAACTGACTCTCCTGGAGTTTAGCATATTCTACAGATTATTTAATCATAATTCTGTAGAACATCAGTAAGTGAGTCTGAGTTACTTTTTTTCAACATGCTAGTTTTTCAAAGTTAATACAGTTATTAAGAATACATTTCCTTTTTATTAGCACTCAAGTATCAGGGAATTTTATTTCTGCTTGTCCATAGAATTTGGATTTTCTCCTAATAAAGCTCTATATGGTCAGTTAGACTTTGTGATTGATACTCAGATTTGGTAAATTTCTGTTTCTAGAAGAAAAAGTGTATAATTATACAACATTAATTACAGATATGCATTTTTAAATATATTTCTATGGATTTTGCTGGTTGAAAAGGCAGCTTGATTGCAATCTTAGAAAATATTTCACCTAGTTTAGTTATATTATCAGCGTTCTCAATCGTGCTGTGTCAGAAACCACAGAAGTCAAGATCAGATCATTATCTCAAATTGCTTACAATTGTAAGTGTTTCAGATTATGTAACAAGTTCTGTCCTTCATCCGTGGACATTCTTTTCAGCAATTTGGAAGCCTTTATGTTCATGCAGTTGTTTGATGTGATTCTTTTCTTGTTTTAGCTCTCAACAGATAAAACAGTAAAAGTCCTGAATATTTTGGAGAAGAATATTCAAGATGGATCAAAGCTGTCTACATTACTTAACCATGTGAGTTTCAAATTACATAATTTAACAACTTTATGTAGAATAGTCTTCTTCACTTGAGTCCTTTAGTGATAGTTTCAAATACTGTGTATGTGTGTGAAAGGAATTTCTAATCTAATATGTATGTAATTGCCAAATTTTAAGATTTGAAGTAAAATTCAATTGATTATATTCTTTCAGTACTAAACATGTTTTACTATAGTACTGATAACTAACAGGTGTATTGGGAGCAACTGAGTTTTCTTCTGTTTCAATTTTAAATATTATAGTTTCATCCTGAAATATTCATGGTAAGTGGTGTAATTTGCACCATTGGACATTTCTTTGCTACTTTTCTACGTGTCCATAAAACATCCCTTACACAATGGAATAAGTATTACAGCTTTCATGTAGAGCATATTCTTCTCCTGAGCATTAAGAACTGAGGAAGTACTTTGTTTAGGTCTGTTCTTACACTGCAAAGTTAAAGTTGTCAATGTAAACAAAATTAACAGGAAGTTTAAGATTTTAGGGATTTTTTCCTGATATACCTAAAACTACATGGGGATTTGGAGTTTTTATGAGGTTGATACGTGATACTTCACATTTCATATATTTCTTTATTTCTACACTTTCTAGTCAAAACAGTATCCTAGCAAGAACAGAGTTCTTGAGTTTTACGGAAAAAAATCAAAGTTGCTTGGTCTGCAAAATTAGAAAGTAATTATTTATATTGGAAAGGAAGAATTTGAACTTGCAAATGAAAACCAAAGACACATTATTTGTACCTAAATGCTTTCATCTAGATAGTTTGTAAGGTTTTCAAAGTTTCAGTATACGGTTCTGAATGTCTTCAGTAACATGAAAAATAAGTGAGAAGAAGGTGCTGGTTTACCTTGTCTACTTCACTGTGATTAAGTCTTTATGCTAATGTTTTTAAAGTGATATTTTTCTTTTAGCTTTTTGTAGTAAAACTCATGATTAGTAAGCAGTTAATGAAATTGTCAAATGATTGCAATTCAGAGACAAAGCTTCGATTAAAAAAAGAAGCAATCTTTAGCCAAACAAGTTTTAGATTTTTCTTAAAACCCATTAAACATGATTCAAATCATTATGGCAAAGAAAGCCTCTGCTAAGGAGTAAGCTTACATCTTTTACAGTGCAGTGACGATATCATACCTCCATGTCAGGTTGTTTTTCAGAGGCAGAGTACACTTGCATGTTCTTTTTATTTCCAAGATTAATGAGAAAAAAAAATAAAAAATAAAAGATTTAAAACTACCTGGGTTTTTGTTTTGTGGGGTTTGGGGGGGGGGGGGGTTGCTTTTGTTTTGGGTTTGGGGGTTTTTTTTAAGCCTCCTTTGTGTAAGGAACAAATGATTTAAAGCCATTCTATGCAAGACATTTACAGAGATCTCCTGATTTGCAGATTTCTGTTGATTTTACAAATATATATATCATATATATATAATACACTGTGATATTGTTTTAGATTCTTTTACCCCAAAGGTGAAAAGTTGATATGGTTTCACCAACCCCTTATTTTTACAAGGAAAGACAACAGTGTTGAACTGTGCTGTTACACAGGCAGGAAAGATTCTTTTTCTCTGTAGGCTATATCTGTACCAGAGAAGTTATTAAAAATTCCATTTGGTTTTGCTATAAATAATGTTATTAAAATATTTAAGTAGTGCTGGCTGGTCATAATTAACCTCATGTATGTTTGGTTTTATAACTTGTACAAACACAGAAATACAGAGATTCTATACCCTGTGTAAATCTAAATGGTCATATTTGATAAGACATGTTTTAAACCCATTGATAATAGATGAGTCGGTCTGTAAAGTGGAGAAAGTTATATTCTCATGAGTTTTGTGTGACTTAACAGTCTTTTTGTGTAAGAATTCCCTCTAGCGGCAAAAATTAGACTGATCAAAGGAGCAACTGGTGTGCATAGTCCACTGAAGAAAACACTAGATGAATGAGTTTAGATTTTGCTTAAGGTACATGTCTTAAGTAGAGTATGTGGCAATCTTCCTTCACAGTGCTTCCCGATGATACACAGAAAGCTTCTTTGTGTTCTAGCAGAAGCATACAGTGAGCTTTGAAGACTTTTAACTTAGGGAGACATATTACAAACATGTTGCTAGTGAAACAAACATTAGTTGATTTCTAAAACTATTTTTGTATCAAAAAGGAAATACAACATTTTATATGCATGTGTATGTAAGTATATGAAGGTTTATTATTATCTTTTACTTGGTAAGGATAAAAATTTGACTTCATGTTCACACTATCCTGTTTTTTCTTGCCTGTTACAGAACAATGACACTGAAGATGAGGAGAGATTATGGAGAGATCTTATTATGGAAAGAGTGACAAAATCTGCTGATGCTTGTCTTACTGCTATCAATATTATGACATCACCAAATATGCCTAAAGCTGTATATATTGAGGACGTAATAGAAAGAGTTATTCAATACACAAAGTTTCATTTGCAGAACACTCTCTATCCTCAGTATGATCCTGTGTATAGAGTGGATCCTCATGGTGGTTAGTATGCTAAGAAATTTTAAACATTCCACATTTAAACTTTCCACATTAAAAAATATCAAAACATAATCTACTGTATGATGATGCAAGTGATATGACTTTCTGGAATAAGATTTTTATATGCAACTCTTATACTGATAGTTCTTCCATAACACGTACAGCATCCTGAATTAATGCTTTGTGTTAGTTTGAGGATGATGAAATGTAGAGTAAAAAAACAATGAATGAAATGCATCCTCTGAATAACTTAGTCGTACAACATCTTGGTTTACTGCAATAATGTCAATGTAACCAAAGTATTTAGACTAAACTATTTAGAAGTTTGTCTGAAGTTCAGTTTCTGTGTATAGTTATACATAGGAATAAGTCATTTTATAGTCATAATCTCTGTGTATACAATTATTTATTTCAGTGAAATCTATTTATCATTTAGAATTTTGTTGTCACATGCATACCCTTAGGTGTGGGTGTTCAAGAATCTTTTTAAAAATCTTGGACCCAGAATTTAGAGCAATTATGAAAATATTAAATTTTTGCTTTCCAGCTGATTCTACTAAATAGTTTTTCTTCTGTAAGCAATTGCCTTTACAAAGCTGTAGTCATGCAGTTGTTTTGGGGACACTTTTTGATGAAGATCATCTTTCTAATATTTGATGTGAAACATTGAAAAAATTAATGAAGATATTTTTTATTTTCTAGGTGGTGTTTTAAGTTCAAAAGCAAAACGTGCCAAGTGTTCCACCCACAAGCAAAGAGTTATAGTGATGTTATATAACAAAGTTTGTGACATTGTCAGCAGTTTGTCAGAGTTGCTAGAGATACAGCTTCTTACTGATACAACTATTCTTCAGGTAAGTTTTATCAGAAGAATTTCTGTCTGAGAATGTTTGTTTTTCTTTTCCCAGAGAGAATGTAAAGTATGATTGTCTCAGTGACATGAAGTATGAAATCAGTACAAACTTTTGAATTATTAACATCAGTGACTAGCTTGTTGTGTAGTATCTAATCAGCAGGAGAAGAGCATTTAATGTTCAAATCTTTAATGGATTTTATTGTACAGTTAAAAGTTTAACCTGATTGTATTCAAATACAGCGTCATAGAATCATTTAGGTTGGAAAAGACCCTTGAGATCAAGTCCAACCATAAACGTAACACTACCAAGTCCACCACTAAACCATGTCCCTAAGTGCCACATCTACATGTCTTTTAAATACCTCCGGGGATGGTGACTCCACCACTTCCCTGGGCAGCCTCTTCCCATGCTTGAGAACCGTTTCGGTGAATTTTTCCTACTATCCAATCTAAACCTCCCCTGGGGCAACTTGAGGCTGTTTCCTCTTGTCCTATCACTTGTCACTTGGAAGAAGAGACTGACCCCCACCTTGCTACAACCTCCTTTCAGGGAGTTGTAGAGAGTGATAAGGTCTCCCCTGAGCCACCTTTTCTCCAGGCTCAACAACCCTAGCTCCCTCAGCCGATCCTCATAGGACTTGTGCTCTAATATCCTTTAATAGCTTTATTTGCAAATAATATGAGGTAATACATCTTGTTGAATACCTTAACTGCTGAATGAATAACCTGCTTGTGAAACTGCACAAATATCAGTTTTAGTCAAATATACTTACAATAACTTCTTTCCATTGATAGGTATCATCTATGGGAATAACACCTTTCTTTGTAGAAAATGTCAGTGAACTACAGTTATGTGCCATCAAATTAGTGACTGCAGTAAGTAATTTTTAATTTGCAGTTTCATGTTCCTGTACTTCTGAGAGTTATTAGGGCATTTCCATAGGCTGTATTTTCTCTCTGGTAGAGAACTGGAGTTTAGAACTAATTTTATTCTTGCATGTTTTTACAGTTTGGTATCATAATTTAGGAACAGTATTAAATCTACCTGAGCTGCTCCTATTTACAGAGTACTCTATAGGAAGAAATAGCCTACTTAAGCCAAGGAATTTACTTAATTTTGGTTATGTTGTTTAAAGTGTAAACACAAGCCCCTTCCTCTTACCTGTCCTTTCTTGTCTTAAGAAATCTTAGCAAGGTGATTTTCCTTATTTCCTATGTTAAGATTTGAATTTATGCAATGGAATAAGCTATAGAACTAGTGGGATACTTCTATATAATAGAATAAGTCCTTTTCCTCAGAAGAGGTGGCTATGTGAAAAATTCATGGGACAGATAAAATATTATTTCAGGCGCAACACAGATGTGCTTGTTCAAGTGGGAGTTTTCCATCTTTGTAAGGATGATATAATCCAGTATTCTGCCTAAGCAAAAGGAGAGGCAAACTCTACAATCCTGACCCCATAAATTGAAAGAATATTTCATGTCAGGCAAACATTAAAGCTTAGGATATGAAGTAAAACTGGTTTCTCAAATGTGCTCTAAAACCATACATGTGTTCATGTTAATTTATGTTACCATAGAGTTTTGCTCTATACTGGAATCTGAAAGCTTAGCATTACACTGTTTGACTTTCTTATACAGCGTATTGTACCATTGGCAGAAATTTTTAAAACATACAGTATTTTTAAGAGCTATTACACATTTATGCTATCTGAAGATTTATTAAAATCTATATTTGAAAATTTTTTTATGTATTTTATTAAAAAATGCTTGCTTTGAAAAAACAAAGCAATGCATTAAAAACAAGGTATGCATTGAATATAATTTATTTAAATGTCATGTAAAGTGTATGTTTCTATATATAATTTTTAACAATCTATTTAACAAGCTATATTTTATGTAACAATAAATATTTTTTAACAATGCTGTAACTGTTAAATAGGTGTTCTCCAGGTATGAAAAACATAGACAGTTAATACTAGAAGAAATTTTCACTTCCCTTGCGAGACTACCAACTAGCAAGAGGAGTTTGAGAAACTTCAGGTAATTTCTGACATAGATTAATAACTTGCAGACAGTAGCATTTACAGTTTTGTAGATGTAGGATTTTAGGCTTCAGTATTAACAACTTCTTTAAAAATCTGTGACTCCACAAGCTATGCTTTGTTAGAGGTTGATATTTCAAAACCTCTACAGTGAGAGCAGAATTGCCTGACAAATGTCTTGTAATAATCACTGTTTCTTATGCCATCATATTTATGCCTGCTTACAAAAATAATGGAAATATCTTATTATTTGTCTCACTAAGGATGTAAATGAGTGTAATGTTAGTGTGCATTCAAAGGTTTTTTTGTTAGAAAATTCTTTGGTTCTGTTTGTATGGATTTTTTAATAATTTCTTCATTGCTGAAGCTTAATAGGAAAATTCTGGCTGAATTTCTTTGAGGACACACTCAGAGCACTCTTTCCTGGGAGGAATCAATCTAATATCCCTTTGAATGAGTTTCATTTAGGAACTAATCTGTTCACTTTAACTGTCTTTTAAGCGCTTCAGCTGGATTTCAGTGCATCTTCTGAATAATAGTATAGCTTCAGGTTCAATTTGAGAAAGAATCTGACCTCAACTGGATTTCAGTTAAAATTGAGGTTGGACACTTTAAATGATTCTAAAACATTTGTTGTTGGCGTTGATTTTGTTCCTTGCTTGCATACATCTTGCCCCCAGAGACAGGCAAATTGTCAATGAAATAGGTTGTCCAATCCAGGGTGGATGAACAGGAAACATCCAGGAAAAGAAATTCACTGAAACTTTGAAGTTGAATTCAGCAACCTTAATGTTAACATGAATGCTTGTTCCTAGTATTTCCTATTGTTTTGGTTATAGACATCAGAGAGATCTAGCAAATAGGAAGGTGGTAGGCATAGGAGCATAAATGGTAGATACCCTCTTTGAATTAGGACCTTTACTAGAAGGAAGTCACTATCTCAAGGCCACAATGACTGCACTTTTTATCTGTAGAGTTCTAACTCTGGTCTGTTAAAGGGCATTCTCTAACTGTGGCTACAGTCATGAAGGGTACAGCTTACCTAAAATTTGATATGAAAAGATTTTCTCTGTACAAGTAGTCAAAGATAACTTCATAAAGATAATAGCTGCAATCTGTTTTGTGCCCAGTTATTATTTTGATAATTTGGGGAGAATTATATCAGAGATTATCACCTTTTCATATTGTTAAGGGTAGCATTAAGTCGTGTTGATGTACGTATGGGTAGTGAACACCGTACTGTTTGTCAGGTTAAATCACTTGGAAGGGGAGAAATGTGAGGTGGAGCGTATTCGTACTGGTCATACCAACTTAAAGACACATTTAAGACACACTTAAAGACACTTGCATGCTGAAGTTTATAGTCTGTTACGCTACCTGAGATTACCATAGGTGTAACTTTTGTAGAAGTCAATCCAGGTCATGGTCACTATTTTCTCTTGTTTAAAAGTCCTGTACATTTCAGATATATTATTTAATGTATAAGTAATAAATTATTAGGACAAGTTTGGTGTATTTTTTTTATGTTGTGTTGGAAATGGATATGGCATTATACATAATAAGCCTATTAGTAAGTGCCTTAGCATGTAGGTGTTTGATTTATTAAATATTCCTGTACATTTTTCAGCTGCTGAACTTCAGATACTGATAGCCCATCTGTGAGCTGTTTCAGTTCATCTCTTTGTCCTCAGAATAATAATTACTGGTTTTGTTAGATCAAATCTTTCACTGCATGAGAGAGAAGCAAATGACTAGATAAACATCTAGGGGACAGATTTCTAGCTGTGGTAATAATTTTAGAAAGATGTTATTTAGGACCAAAAATTTTTGTTTTGTTTTGTCTTTTTTGTTTCATTTTAGTGTTAATGCTGACTTTTCTTATTAACAGGTTAAACAGCAGTGACACTGATGGAGAGCCTATGTATATTCAGATGGTAACGGCACTAGTTCTGCAACTTATTCAGTGTGTGGTGCATTTGCCATCAACAGAAAAAGATTCTAATTCAGAGGAGGAATCAAACAAAAAAGTAAGATTTTTTTTTTTTTAAAGAGCCATAAATATTTTTTTGTGCAGGAATGACTTTGTAGGTATAATATTTTATGATGGTGCTCTAGTAATTAAGCATTGTAATTTTATGTCTGCTGTAATTATTTGATGCATGAGAAATACTGATCTAGAAATCATATTTCTGTGTATGCTAAAATAATAGACAAATATATCTTGTTATTTTTAGGTGGATCAAGATGTGCTTATTACTAACTCGTATGAAACAGCCATGAGAACAGCACAAAACTTCCTTTCTATTTTTCTTAAGAAGTAAGTACTGTTGTGTTCTTTAATGTATTGATGAAACCAACTCCGAATAAAATCTGTCACACCTTAAGACAAATCAAACCACTTTGCAATGCTAAATGCCTACTAATAAAGTTACTTATAACAAAATACTTTATAGATACCTAAGAGAGCTACCTGTCTGGACAAAAATTTTTATGGAATAGAAATTCTGCAGACAGTTCTTTATACATTTAAGAATCTCTGTGATAGTTTATGTAGGATCCTTTTATCAGGGGTCTTTTACTCATCTGAAGCATGGAAAAGAAGGCTGAGTAAATATTTCAGTGGTGAAAACCAGATTCTTTCAGTCATCAGAATGACAAAAATATAAAACACCTAAACTTACTTTCATTTAGCTAAAGTTAGGAATGTCAGTGGCTCAACAGGGAGAAAAAAAATATAGCATACCTGAATAACCAAAGGATTTCTAAGAGTAAGTCCTGAGGTTTTTATCATGTTAATTTCTACTGTTAAGCTGAAAGGCTATTTAATAGCCATCTAGCAATCTCTCTGCATACTTCTGGTATCATTAAGGATGCCACATATAAGTGAAACACTATCAGGTATGTTATCTTTTGATTTTTTTACATTCTGATTTTAACCTTTGTGGAGAATAACACTGAGATGTCTTACCAGTGTCAGATAAATCAGAGCAAGCTTAAGGAATATAGACTCAATGCCTCCTAAATACCCCACTCCAGTTTGAGCTTTACAATTTTACCTACTTTGTCCATCCAAGTTAGTGCAGACTTTAACTCAAAACAATAAATAAAAAAATCTTAGGAACAAAATTCTACTATTGTGGATTAGCTGCTTTACTTGCAGTGCAACTTGGAGTGATAACTGTTTAAACTATTTCTCTGTAAATGGATAAAAACAATTTTTCTGCTAATATTTCGGATATTTTTTTAGAATTGCATAAAACTGGTTTTCTGGTTAAACATAGAATTATTTCTGTTTACATCAGAAGAAAAGCTTAAATGGCTCTTAAATTCACTTACAAAATGCATTTTCTTTTAAACAGGTGTGGCAGTAAACAAGGCGAAGAAGATTACAGACCACTGTTTGAGAACTTCATTCAAGATCTTCTTTCCACAGTCAATAAACCAGAATGGCCAGCTGCAGAGTTGCTACTTAGCTTATTAGGAAGGCTGTTGGTAAGGGATTCTTGTTTTTAACTATTATATTAATTTATTTCTTATTACAATGAAACTTGTTTATTTCAGCTCAAACTATTACAGGAATGCTTTCTGATTGTTGACACACACATGCAGCATTTAAGGATTTTCTTATATGTATCACTATTATTTAATGCATAGAAAATAAAATTTAGGTCAGAAGATCATTGATATGGAACTTAGTAAAGATCATATGTATACAGTTTCTCATGGAAGTCCACTTCTACTATTCCATGACATTTTCCACATAAAAAAATGCCATTGTATAGCATCTAATAAGTGTAGATACTCATTTGGAGTAAAGTCAGACTAACAGCTGTAATTATTCTTGTTAAATACTTCTCTGGACTATTCCTTTAGCAGAGAACCTGAAAACAATTAAGTAGTTTGGTCTTTTACCAATAATAGTACATTTACTTATGGAATGTGTAATTTTACAGAATGTGAATATTTTTGTTGACATGTTTTTTGAGAGTTGTTCTTCAGTATTACAATGTAATTAACACAGTAATTTAAGCTGTTTCTTTGAAAAATATTTTATGGTCCTGTTCCTGGTAAAATGTAGCTTTCTTTATACTTGTGTGAATAATGAGGAAGTTGTATTATTGTGCTTAAGAACTATGCTATTGCGAAGGATAACTGCTGAAATAGCTGTCCAGTTTATTTTATGAAAAAATATATTTTAAAAAACTCTTAACAGGCATATTTGTAGAGAGAGAGACCCAATAAAGGAAAAAACATTAACATAAAGTAAGGAGTGTATGTGTGATGTAATAGTCAATTACATAATTTTATGCAGCATGGAAGTTAGGTGGAATTTTTAATAAGGTCAGGCAATCTCTTGTGAGAAGAATCTCAGTTGCATAAATAAATAATTTTTTATAACAGTTTATTCTGCTTTTCTTAGGTTCACCAGTTCAGTAACAAATCTACAGAAATGGCATTAAGAGTTGCATCACTTGACTATCTTGGAACTGTAGCTGCAAGACTCAGGAAAGATGCAGTCACTAGCAAAATGGATCAAGGATCTATAGCCAGAATCCTCAAACAGGTGTGTGAGAGATCTCATGCCAGCTGGATTGGGTTGTATCCATTCAAATACTTGAAAATTTTAAAGATGTTTGAAAAACTGGCGTTGTGGAGAATGAGTTTTCATTGTTCAGATTTCTGAACCAAATATACTCAATTTATAAGTATCACATTTGTGAATTCATGTCTTTATCACACCATCTCCCCAGTGATCATATTAAGTGGTTAATTACAATGGTAAAACCAATTTTCTTGTGACAATATAGAGGAAATAATGGAGTGACAGTTGGATTCTATCTTAAGAGGCCTTAAAAATATATATGTGTATGTATGTATGTGCATTTGCTATTGCAAAGTGGTAATTGGGTTTATGGCACTCATACACAGGCTTTAGAGAGTTAAACTGTTAGGCCTGTAAGGTTAGTTTTTATGTGATGTAGCTGGTCTTGGTCTTGGTCTCTTTTTTTTTTTTTTTACTGGACTTGCATATATCTTTCATTAGAGAATGCATATTTGCATTTCCGCTAATGCTGCTTATCAAAATGTCTCCAAATCTGCAAGGGTGGCAGCAATTAAAGCAATGTATGCATTTGGGCTCTCTATAGTACATAGTATGATGAGAAAATCTCAGATCTTATGTGTCCTTTTAAAAAATGTGGACTTGCACATTTCTTATGGATGCTATACATTTCTTTCTGAACTGTTCTATCTGTTCTCAGCATGATCTAAAGTTGATTAGTCATATCAAGTTCATTTCCCTTTCAGTTACTTGAAAAGACTACAGGTCTATTATATGTATTTTATAATGACTGTTACAGATTTATGTTGAAGGAAAATTTATGTTGGGCCCAAAGAGTGGTGGTGAATGGAGTTTACTCCAGTTGGTGGCTGGTCACAAGCGGTGTCCCCAGAGCTCTGTGTTGGGGCCAGTTCTGTTTAATATCTTTATCGATGATCTGGAGGAAGGGATCGAGTGCACCCTCAGTCAGTTTGCAGATGACACCAAGTTGTGCGGGAGTGTTGATCTGCTTGAGGGGAGGAAGGCTCTGCAGAGGGATCTGGACAGGCTGGATCCATGGGCCCAGGCCAATTGTATGAGGTTCAACAAGGCTCAGTGCTGGGTCCTGCACTTGGGCCACAACAACCCCATGCAACGCTACAGGCTTGGGGAAGAGTGGCTGGAAAGCTGCCTGGTGGAAAAGGACCTGGGGGTGTTGGTTGACAGCCGGCTGAATATGAGCCAGCAGTGTGCCCAGGTGGCCAAGAAAGCCAATGGCATCCTGGCTTGTATCAAAAAGAGTGTGGCCAGCAGGACCAGGGCAGTGATCGTGCCCCTGTACTCAGCACTGGTGAGGCCGCACCTCGACTACTGTGTTCAGTGTTGGGCCCCTCACTCCAAGAGAGACATTGAGGTGCTGGAGCGTGTCCAGAGAAGGGCAACGGAGCTGGGGAAGGGTCTAGAGCACAAGTCTTATGAGGAGCGGCTGAGGGACCTGGGGTTGTTTAGCCTGGAGAAAAGGAGGCTGAGGGGAGACCTTATTGCTCTCTACAACGCCCTGAAAGGAGGTTGTAGAGAGGTGGGTGTTGGTCTCTTCTCCCAGGTAACAAGTGATAGGACGAGAGGAAATGGCCTCAAGTTGCGCCAGAGGAGGTTTAGACTGGATATTAGGAAATTTTACTTCACTGAAAGGGTTATCAAGCATTGGAACAGGCTGCCCAGGGAAGTGGTGGAGTCCCCATCCCTGGAGGTATTTAAAAGCCGTTTGGCTGAGGTGCTTAGGGCCATGGTGTAGTGGTGGGCTTGGCAGTGTTAGGTTTACGGTTGGACTCGATGATCTTAAAGGTCTTTTCCAACCTATACGATTCTGTGATTCTGTGAAAAACTTGTGCAATTTACAGGCATTCAAATAAAGAATCAAAATTAATCTACTCCTTTATGAGGCTGATACTTCCCATAACTTTTGTCAATTAGAATATTGTACTACATATAGTGTCAAATCTTTATGTCCGTGGCTTAATATAATTTATACTTCTGTGTGCTAAGGAGTTAGAATTCTCCTCCATTGGCAGTGATTTTGACAATTCTGCATTAGACTTTGCAGGGTAATATTTTAGAAGAATCCTTTTCTCTTTCCTTATCTCCAGAAGTTATATAATAGTATTGAAAGATATTCTAAAAAGATACATACCCGAGCGGTGACCTGAATTTTTCTATTTGTTTTGGGTTTTTTACAGGATCAGGCAGTAACTAGGCATTGGCATCTGCAGAAAATAAAATTACTTTCGCCAATTGAGTGCTAAAAGCATTTTTTCAGTTACTCAGGAAGCTTAACATCAATGATGGTAGATAGTACCATCCGTACATTGTGGAAGGTGTATACTATACAGTACCATCAGTCAGGGTAGACAGTGTGTTGTTTATAAATTATTTGTAACATAAGAACAAATAACTACTTGGAAATGTGTACGTGACAGCTAAGCTTCACTTTGTTGTTCAAATGGCAAGAAAATAAGATCCATTGATAGACATATTCAGCTTTAGTCATCAGAAAGATCTTTAATTATTGTTTTCATTCAGAAATGAGTTTATACCTCTACAGATTTTTCTTTCCTGCTGAATTGTATACTTAGACTCTGTTGGATATTTCCTTCTGCATTCTGATACCATTACCAGGATATTCCCCAATGATTGATGAATGCTTATAACTCTGTCTACTGTGGTTTGGACTCATGAACTGTAGAATTAGATTTAGGAGAAAATCTATTCTGTTTTGACATTTTTAAACAGTAGATTTTTTTCATAGAAATCTGTCATAGATTGTCAAGTTGATTTGAACACTTCTGCATGCTTTTCATTAGTTTATCTCTTGATACACTGATGTTCTGGGCTTGTAACTGTACCTTTCCCCACTTGCTGATGTTTGCAAGCTATATCATGTGCTGTATTTGTGACAAGATTCTCAATCTGTGCTGTTCATACAGAAGTTAAGATGGTTATAAGATACGAGTTTTATTGCCGAAGAAGAAAAATGTTTTGTAGCTGAAGAAGTTTAAGCCAGAAATTATTTTTCTACTTTTATTATCAATGTTGAATATGATTTTGTTGTGGGCTTCACAGTTTCTCTTTGTTTGTTCTGGGTTTTTCACTTCTTTGAAAATAGTTAGGCAGTTAAGGTTAATAAAACAACCCTTTTATTGAGCCACTTATCCACAGAATTTAACATTGGTTGAAGGCCAGAATTTCAAATCACAATTTGCACATATATTAGGGTGCCAAATATATATTAATAAACTTATATTAGTATTATGTGCACTGTAGACATGTTTTGAACTCTTGAACTCATTCATTTTGAAAAAAAGAAAAAAATCCTTTTTTCTGCTGTAACATCAGCAACTGCAAGGACCTGTGTATTTCAGTATAATGCTGAGGAAAAAAGGGTGGTATATGGGTTTGGTTTTATGCTGTCTTGTAGATCTTGAGAAAGTTAGTTTCCGATTCATTAACAAGTTAATTGATACTGATTTATTCTCTATAACCCCTATATGGGGAGAAGTATATTGTCTGATGGTCATATACAAAATTGTTGTTCAATTTACATAGGCTAGAACTATTTAAGGATCAGGATATGCATATTTCCTATAAAATAGCTTCTTGGAAAAAATACATTCTGTTTTTAACATTCATACAGTTTAGATATTTACAAATCTGATACATAGTCTCCAGCACTAGTTTTCAGATGAATATTTCATATGTAATGCTTTTTGTGCATCTTAAAAGTGCTTCACAGGAAAATTAATATTACCTTATTCTGTAGATAGGCTTTATGCAGTAGCTGACATTTTTTATAAAATGTGTGTTTGTTCTCAAGCTTTTTGACTGATAGAAACTTAGTTGAATCTCAGAGAGCATGATTCTTTAGTGCTGGAGCTCAGTGGTGTTTGGGAACAACCTCTGTAAGTTCTTTCCTAGATGGATTGAGCATACTTGCTGCACTTTCTTTGTATGGATGCTTTATCCCTGAAAACAGTTATACCAAGTATTTTTACAAAGGGATGTAATTTTTATTTCCTTGATGTTTCCCATACCTGTTTACTGTTGTCTGTTTCATATTTCCTTTTATTTTACTTTTTTGCCTTTTATCCCTTGTTCACCTGAGAAGTCACTGTTTCAGTATTTAATATTGATGAGAGAGCTAACAATGACTTTTATAGCTTAAATCTTGTGTCAGTCTGCTATGTGTGATTTCAGCCCTTCTTTTTTCCTCAGGGACAGAGGGTCTTCACACAAGATAATAGAATGAAAATTAATCAAATCAGTCAGTCTGTTTTAAAACCAGTCTTATTCTGCTGTTAATCTTTTTTAGACTTTGGAGCCACAGTCTAATTTGGTTTAGTCTGTATAAAGTTTAGAAGTAATTGATTAAAAAATTGTTAGTTGTATTGATAATTGGAGAACATTAACTTCAGTGTATTTTATATGTGGACATGCAGGTTTTCAGATGATAATTACCACTGTGCAATATTCTATTTTATAACTATCTTTCTATTTCTGATAGGTTTCAGGAGGAGAAGATGAAATTCAACAGCTGCAAAAGGCTTTGCTAGATTATCTGGATGAAAACACAGAAACTGATGCATCATTAGTGGTAAATTTCAGCTTTCTGGTGTCAAGTGTATATAAAAATAATTTGAGTAACATGTACTGAATAAAATGATTTTTGGTCATGCATATTAGTGCTTCAGTTAAATTGTCACCCTAACATATATTGTTGATTGTGTTTTCCAAAATATTGTTCATGCATTAGACTCACTTAATCTCATTATAAATCTGTGAATTTCACTCTTCTATATCTGTTGGTTTTGTTTTCTGTGTATCCTGCTGTATTTCTCCAGTTTTCTCGGAAGTTTTATATAGCGCAGTGGTTCCGTGATACAACTATGGAGACAGAGAAAGCAATTAAATCTCAGAAGGATGAGGATTCATCTGAAGGAACTCATCATGCAAAAGATGTTGAGACCACAGGACAAATCATGCATAGAGCAGAAAGTCGCAAAAAGTTTCTTCGCAGCATCATTAAAACTGCTCCATCTCAGTTCAGTACATTAAAGTACGTTTCAGCACCACCAATTTCTTTATTAACCATGCATTTGACGTTTTTAATCATTTTTGATAAACATGTCCTAATTAAAACATTGGATTTGTTGCAGGATCAATTCTGATACTGTGGACTACGAAGATGCATGTTTGATTGTTCGCTACTTGGCCTCTATGAGGCCGTTTGCCCAGAGCTTCGATATTTATTTGACACAGGTAAACTGTGCTGGAAGTCTTAGTACAGTGAAACAGAGTTGGTTTCTGATTCCAAACACTTTTACGGTAGTGTGCAATATCTGTTCATTGTTGAGCACAGGTATTTAACAGGCCATGATAACACCATGTGCTTTCATATTCTGTATTGGTGACATAAGTGATTATGTTTCTTTTTCTTGCATGCATTTCCTATGTCATATTGTACATACATTATTTTATTTGTCCATGTAATTGTATGGCAAAATCATTATCTTAGATGTTCACAGTAAGAGGATAATTGCAAAATGTTGAAATCTTTTTTACAGTTTCTGTAAGATGCATGCTCATTTGGTAATATTAACTCATTAAATTAATCTTAGTTTTATTTGAAAATACAAGCCAACTTGGTCAGTTGCTTGCAGTGCATGTCACTGTCACTTTGGAAGCTGTTGTTTGACCAGTGTCATTTCTTTGCTTTTTCTGGGAGAACACCACTAACATGTTGGCATGGTGACATGTCTGAACTCAAGTACTGGTTTAGTTGTTTAGTTTAGGTTGTGTTACTTACGTTGATCTGCATACAGAGCTATTCTTAAAATTATAGTGTCCAAATCCAACTCTCCTATTAAAAGAACCATGGTGAAAGCCACAACTGAATGACAGGAGTAGAGTTTAAAATGAAGGGACTTAAAGCGAACATACAGACCCTGTGTAAATCCTGTTTGGACCAGTCTTAGAGAAGTAGCAAATCCTACTAAATATCCATGCTCAGTTATCAGTGCCATGGAACATCACTTGCATGCAACTTTTTACTGTCTGAGAAGATATATACAATTTTTAGTAGACAGATATTCTTATTTTAGTTAAATCATTTGCATGTTATTCTGCTGCATTTTTGCCTGTTAAACATTGTTTGCTACCTTCCCAAAGCAATTGAATCTTTGTTTTTGTTCTCTTATTAGATTCTGCGTGTACTTGGTGAAAATGCAATTGCTGTTCGAACAAAAGCCATGAAGTGTTTGTCTGAGGTTGTTGCTGTAGACCCCAGTATTCTAGCCAGGGTAAAAAAAATGAAATATCCATCATGCACATGTGTTCTTCTGTCACGCTTGAAAGAAATCTTTATTTCTTATTTTGGATCTGTGTTTTATTTGTTCTTTTTAGCTGGATATGCAACGAGGTGTTCATGGACGGTTAATGGATAACTCCACTAGTGTACGAGAAGCAGCTGTGGAGCTGCTTGGCCGATTTGTGCTTTGTCGTCCTCAGCTTGCTGAGCAGTATTATGACATGCTGATTGAAAGAATATTGGTACGGTGACTTGTGATATTTATGATAAAATAAGTGTCATTGGAAAATTTGTTTTCAACTGAGTTTATATGTTTAATAATATGGAATGATGATCGCAAGAGTAAATTATGTCTTATTATTTTAATGGGGAGCATGGTGCTTTTAAGACCAACCTTGTAAAATGCATCACTTGTTTCCAGTGAGGCTTTGTTACATCAAAAGATAAACACATATAGAAAGTTGTACTGCATCAGAACCAGGATTACATTCCTTTCAATTCCATCATTAAAGCACAAATTAGGTATAATGAGGAATGTTGCCACATCTCTGAAGTGTGAGGTATGGGTCATTGACAGCAGTTCAGTAGTGTGGGTGATGAAGAAAGATCTACCACACAGTAATCTAAAGTTGTCATTTGTAATCCAAAAGAAAAAAAGATAGAACTATTTTGTTTTTCTATGCTATGTTTTAGTGTTTTAAAAGGCTTCTTATTAGAGTTTTTGTATAAAAAGTGTTTTTTGTCTGGGTGTTCAGATAAAATACAGTGTTAATTTAACTGCAAGATAACACTGGCTCTTAGCATCCATATCAGATTTTTAGTCAAATACTACTCATTTGCTAGAGTTACATGATAAAACATGTTTGTGAAGGGTTTTGGAGATAAGTAGCTTCATGTGCATATGAGTATGCATAAAGCAGTTCATCCTGACATTCAGATTCAACATGTTTTGAATAAGGTAATATGAAGTGAGGCCCCTCATCCATCTCCTTAGATGAAGCCTAGGAAAATTGAAAAGATTGCTGCATGTATGTTATCCATAAGCTTTATCCAAAGGCTTGAAGTATTACAGTCCAGATCTACAAAGAATCTTGTGTGTTCCAACAAAGTAGCTAAAGCATCATCACATCTAGCTTGTAAGCTCTTGAATTAAGAAGTGGAATTATACATTTGTGACATCATTAGCTCTTAGATCGGAGGGTATAAATGGAGGAAGCGTTTTAGCATTCTGGGGACTCAGCCAGAACCTTTAGAATTGTTGCAGATAAAGCGGTACAAGTTATGCTGACCTTTTGTATAAATGCACTTCAGAATATTTTAGCTGCCTTTTCTAAATAAATTTTGCAGGTCAGATTGGGTGATCTTCAAATATTAATTCATATAATACATAAATTAATTAATATGTCTGATTTGTTTTCAAGAGCGTAATGCTTTTCTCCTCACAGGATACTGGTATCAGTGTCAGAAAAAGAGTCATAAAGATACTTAGGGATATCTGCATTGAACAACCGACATTTCCCAAAATTACAGAGATGTGTGTGAAAATGATTCGGAGAGTCAATGATGAAGAAGGCATTAAGGTAGAATGAAACATATCCTTCAGGATTTTAATTATCATAATGTGTTTCTATATTTTGACAAACAAAAAAAAAATCAAGTACTGCATTCCTCCTTTGTAATTTTTATGATTTTTATTCACTTAATTTTTGAGAGCAAATATCTTAGCTTTCTACATTGCTGTGTGACTTGGTTTTCTTTCTTTTCTTTCTTCTATTTTCTTCAAGTTCTTGCTGACAATCAAAATATTTTAAAAAGTTATTGTCTAGAGTTGGTTTGGTTTTTTTTTTTTTCTTCTTGTAAGTGTTGTCTCTGGTACTTCTCTTTTCTAACAAGTAAAATTGGCATATAAAACTCCTTTCTGCAAACAAAATAAACTTTAAGTCAAAATTAAGTACTTGACATTAATATATGCCAGATTTGTACGTTCTGTGTATAAAAATTATAAAGTATTTGTCTGTGTTAATTTTGCATTAATTCTGAATGTTTAATGAATCAGTTATTCCCCCTAAAATGTTACTTATGTGATCATATTCTACTCTTTGTGCAATGTATATGCAGAAGGGCATAAAACTAAGATTATGTGTTGAATCATAAACCTGACACTGATGTTTTTTGTTTGATTTGGCAAAAATAATTTTTTAATTGCTGGGTAATTAAGAATACACCTGTAATAATTTTATATCACATTTTTAGTAGGATTTGAAATCTGCAACTTTAAGCTGCACCATGTATTTTTACCACTTATGTTAATGCCAAGTGGCTTTCTTACAAGACTGTTAATCAAGAAGTAGATGAACAGCTGGATCCAAGGTGCTGCTGGGGAAGGAGGATGACCTTGTTCTCTCTTGTCCTTCCCCTTGCCTTTCTAACAGCAGAAAAAATGAGGCATTATCTTCAATGTATTTTTTAATGTCTCCATGGATGAGGAATGCTTCTTACAACCATATGCTTTATAAGTAATTTGGGAATAATTAGTTCACTTTTATTCTATTTCATTTTTTCCTCCATGAAAAAACATTGGTGGAAGGGAATGTACTTCCTATGTTTGTGTAGAGAGACTTAGCTCCTCTCTCTTCCCCACCTTGTCACAGCTGTTCTGAAAATGCCAAAGTAATCTACAATTGCTTCTAATTCTGCTGTAGAAATTGTAATCTTGTGTTCAGTTGCCAGCTTCTCAGGGTACTGTGTTTTCCTGAGGAATGCAAATTAATGCAGGAAAGTGGTAACTCCGTTTTCTGTAGCATCAGTTCCCAGTGATCATTTTAGTGTAGCTTGCTTAGAGGCCAGTATAACTGCTGTAATAGTAGATCTGGGTCTGTCTCAGATAACATTCTCTACAACAGTCTCACTTAGGTTGAATAATTCCTTACAAAATGGCACATATCATCAACAAATCTATTGTATGGATGTATTAGAAATAATACCTGTGTGACAAGATAAGTGTGTTTATTTCTGCTAAAATTTTTTTCCCTTCAGAAATTAGTAAACGAGACATTCCAGAAGCTCTGGTTTACTCCAACTCCACACCATGACAAAGAAGCAATGACCAGGAAAATACTAAACATCACTGATGTGGTATGTTAAACAAATTTGAATTATATTGCGTGCAAAATTTAATTATATTTTTAGTACCTTTGAAATATTGTCTGTAGTCTTTTAGAATACCAAAAATATGCAAGTAATTTAATTGTCACATGGTTTTCTTTATATGTCTCCTGACATTGAATATATGCTAGAATTATTCATCTGATGGGACAGGCTGCAGGAAACTTCAAATGCTCACTAATCTGCTGGCAATGATAACTGGGACCACATTATATTCAGGTTATATAAAATACTTGTTCAGTTTAAACACAACAAATTTCTATTATATTTAACTTTTTCCAGGAATGCTAGTAGCAGCATATAGTTAAGCCTAACTAAGAAGTTGTCTCTTAAAAGAAAAATTTCCTCAATTGATAACATTTATTTTGAAAGGTTAATAAGCTGTTTTAACAAATACAGGGTCATGTTCTCACCCAGGGTAAACTAGTATCTGCATAATTGTACCTACTTTTTAGGAGCAGCAAATTAAATAGCATGTCTCCAAAATAACAAAATCTGTTTCAAATAAAATGTTTTAATTTGTAGTTAAAATGTTTTGTGTAAAACCAAAAGGTGTTTTGGTTGCTGAGAAGGTGTTTTAATATCAATTATACCAAGATGTAAATACCAAATAAAAGTACTCACTTCATTACTTAAAATCTTACAGTTTAAACTCATCCTGCTTTTCAGTATTTTTACAAAATGGTAGTCTAGTGTGCATTTTTCCAGACTGAGAAGTCAGTCAATTTGACTTCAGCTTAATTCTCAGTTTTCCTGCCAATTCTATTTTGGAGCACCTGTGGGCTGGTCCTGACATATGATACTAGTGAAAGCTTGGTTTGTTTATATAAAAATATGTATGTGCATATATATGCACGCATGTTCATTTTTAATATGTCAGGCTTGTATTTGTGCTTTAATCTGTACAAACAACAAAATGTTGTTCTATAAAACCAAAATGTGGTTTATGTTAGAGCCAGCAATCTCCAGTAAAATGTGTAGGCTTCTTGTTGTATGGAATACAAATTCTGGAGTCATTTAAATGGTGACAACTATTTTTCAAATGCAGAAGACAGTTTCTAATATCCAAAGATATAAAATTGTTGTACTGAATGCATATGAAAGTATGTCTATGCATGTTTATTGATCTTTTAAGATGACATCTGTATTGAAGTAATTTTTCTTCAGATGCCTTTTTTAACCAGTTTATTCTCAAAACTACTTTTAGGTTGCAGCTTGTAGAGATACAGGGTATGATTGGTTTGAACAGCTTCTTCAAAATGTAAGTGATGAATTTTGAATGTATGGCACCATCATTGTAAGAATTTTAACATTTCTTTTGGTACTAAAACACATTGAAGGGAGACTATAAGAGCAGTACTTTATAGTAGACAAATTCAGTTCATGCCCTCTAAACATCTGACCTTTTTTAAAATCTTCATTGGTGTAATTTTCTTTGTCTCCAACATTAGTTTCTTTCTTTCCATATGATCTGTTTTAAAAATACTTCACTTTTTGTTTTGGGGAGGGTTTTTGTTTGTTTGTTTTTAATTTCATGGTCTCTTCAATAATGAGTGACACAACATGAAGTCCGCAGCTAAGATACTTAATTCTGAAATGAGGCATCTAGTGTAATGTAGATTTTTTAAAATGGTAGATAAGTGTATTTTCACGTCCAATATATTTGTCACACAGTTTATAGAAGCAGTGAGTCTTCAGAGTATAGCTTACTTCTACATTATATTTTACTCTGATTTTTCAAAGAAATGAGCTTGCTTTGTTTATATCTCTTAGCCTGTGTTATCTTTCTCCTCTACAACTTCTATGTGCTCGTTAATTTTCAAGCAAAATTAACTAAAGCATGCATGGGGGAATTAGAAGTCTCCAAAGATTTTACTTTAGCCTGGAGTGCCATGAAAATAGGTAGCCAAGTAAACCAAAGTGCCTCTTAATGCCTGCTATACTGAAGAAAAGGCTATAGTATGGTCTCAATCCTTCTTAGATATTAAAGGATCTTCATGGACACAATTTCAGTACCCAGAGTCATACGGAGGAAGGCTAACTGATTAAAATGTTCATAAAACTATGTTTCATCTTCGTTTGGTATTTTTGCTTAGTGTCAAAAACAACGTTCCTTTTGAATTTGCTCTTTTTTTTTTTTTTCTAAGCATTTTAAAAAGCCTTCTAACTCCTATTAGTTACTGCTGGCAAGTATGACTACATTATTGTTTTCTGCATTATTTCATTAAGCACAAATTTAGCTTTCATCCCAATGCAAAAATCAGTAGAACTGTTCTCTTCTGTCTTTTTGTCACAGTTAATTTTTCTTTACTTCTCTTGCATTTTGGTTTGATTTTTTACTTCCCTTAATTTTTTCTTCACCATGTAACTTTTATGGAGAAGTTAAATAAATACTTTTTATACTAGTATAAATAAATACTAGTGAAAAATCCATGTGTACCTGTAGTAATTGTTATAAAACCAGCATGTATCCAATGTAAATGAATGCACCCTTAATACTAAATCATTTTCTGTTTCATCTGCTACAGCTGTTGAAGTCAGAAGAGGATGCTTCATATAAACCTGTGAAGAAAGCCTGTACTCAGCTTGTTGACAATTTGGTTGAGCACATTCTTAAATATGAGGAATCCTTATCAGGTAATATTGTTTACAACCCAGTAGCTCCTTTGAATTTTATATGATACTGTAACAGTGGTTGTTCAGATTACTATCACAAAAAGTTACTGTTACAGAATTCCTGTTACAAAACTGATGGTAATGAATTATTGCATTTAAGTTCTTTATGAACTTTTGAGCACTGTATAATAATAAAGCTTCCCTAATTTTCTCTAGCTAACCACAATAACAGAACTACTTTTAAAATAACTTGTTCAAACTTTTAGATCATGAAAACCAAAATAAATGTGGCAAGTTTTATTCTCATTAGTATGTTCTACAGTTGTAATAGGAATCATTGGCTTGGCCAGTGTTATGTGTACAGTAAGTAGTTTAAAAACTAGTGATGTCTTTGAAGCATCTTTGCTTCTTATTTCGCATATTTTGTGATCACATACAAATGTTAACACATTATGTTCTCATCTCTAATCTAATAAGAATATTCTGTATTGATCTTGAAAGAGATGTAATGAAAGGGATATTCAAATTATGTTTAAGCCATATGTTTTTCATTGCTCAGACATCACTTGGACTTAATATCCTTTTTGTATTTTCTAATCTGTTGCAGATTCTGACAACAAAGGTGTGAATTCTGGTCGCTTGGTTGCTTGCATAACCACTTTGTTCTTATTCAGCAAAATCAGGCCCCAGCTAATGGTCAAACATGCCATGACCATGCAGCCATACCTGACCACTAAATGCAGTGTAAGTAGAGAAAATCAGTCTTTTTTTTTCCCCAGATAATTAAGCATGGAAATGAATGGCTGTCTTGTATACTTGATGAAATTGAAGGTAGGAAAATAGAAATTTAAATTGTATTTTATTTCATGGGCATCATAGCTTCTGAAGATACTAGGTCCTTTTGGTGATCTCTGTAGCTTCTAAGATTCTATTCCTCACCCTCTACCTCCACATTTTACAGCCAAATGAAACTGAAACCTGTGCTGCCTCTTTCCCTTGAGGACTAAAACCCAGTTTTTCACCTGTTATGAAATAATTTCTTAAAATTGTTTTGTTTTATAGTCACAGTCCTAAAAGTAGTTAACATTTAACATATGCATCTTAAGGCTAAAGGTATGGTTCTATAAGATAGAGTGATCTAACATATAGAAAATATATCAGAAGGAAAATGTTCTGCTCCATCCTCTTCCATACTTCACCTCTCACTTCCCTAGCTCTAGTGTTTTTGTATTCCCCTGCAAGACAGTTTAGCTCACAAAAATGATAGAGAGCTATAATGCTGAACCCCCACAATCCGGTAAAATGGCCCCCTTCCTCTGAAACATTGCAGTGCTTTCTGCCATTTTGATTAGTACAGTTGGCTCAATGAATGTTGTGATGAACCCCTGATCTGGCAGAAGGAGCAGGGCAGGATCATGCAGCCATGGCTCAAGGAACAGCTTGGCTGGGTGGGTGGCAGCAATCCATTACATTAGGTCAGCTGCCCAGGGAAGGGCAGGCTTGAGAATACTTGTTATCGGCTTAGCTTTTAGGTATAGCCTAGCATTTTACAGGTTCAGCCCTAGAGTATTCTCTAGGCACATCTACAACAGACTTTTAGAGCTGCTTCTGATCAAACAGAATAGGAAAGGGTTATCTGATTATTTACTTGCTGCAACATCTCTTTAGTGTGTTACATAAGTTTTGTACTTACACAGGTTGAGATGAATTGTAGAATTGCCACTGTCAGCTTGAATATGTTAAAGAGCTTGATAGTAGCATTTGGGAATTACCCGATCCTGATTAGTGAGCTTGATTTGTCAAAAAAAGTCAATTTCTAGCAGGAGGTATCTTTAATATATAAATGTTTTCCATATATTCCTCACTTACAATACATATACAGTCATGATAATGTAAACCAGTAATAATTTTAATGGTAGTTTCTACATTTGTGTGCATTATTAGCTATTTTGTTTAAGGCACATTGAGTCATAGCACAACTTCATTTGTTGCCGATACCTGTTGCCAGGTGTTGTGTGTTCTCTAGTGTGCATATGTCAGGAAGAGTTCCTAGATTTGTTGTAGGACTCCAAAAAATTATCAGGAATGAAAGTTTTCAGGTCTGTCACAGCCTTGATGAGAGGTGAAGTTCTGCTTCTACAGGTTTGGGTTTTTTTCCAGAAGTTCTGTAGAAAACAAGAACTTGCTTTCAAAATAATATGTAATTTAAAAGCAGATGTAAACTGTATAAATATTCTTTTAAGTCTTTACCAAATATCTTACATAAGATACATAATTATATTATACTATTATGTAATTGTATTATATTAAAATATATTATGTAATATTAACACATATGTATTACATAATACATATTAATAATACTTAGCTTATAGGTAATACGTCCAGAAATGTTAAATGCTATAAATACTGTTGTTTCAGACCCAGAATGATTTCATGGTGATCTGCAATGTTGCAAAAATCTTAGAACTTGTAGTGCCACTAATGGAGCACCCAAGTGAGACCTTTCTTGCCACTATTGAGGAAGACCTCATGAAACTCATAATCAAATATGGCATGACGGTAAGCTTTTAATTGCTACTATTCAGTTGATTCCATTTCACATTGTGAAATACCTCGTTTTGATTTAAAGAAAGTCTGTGTTCATGTCCTGGTTTCAGCTGGGATAAAGTTACTTTTCTTTCCAGTAGCTGGTATAGTGCTGTGTTTTGGATTTAGGATGAGAATAATGTTGATAACACACTGATGTTTTAGTTGTTGCTAAGCAGTGCTTACACATAGTCAAGGACTTTGCAGCTTCCCATGCTCTGCCAGGTGCACAAGAAGCTGGGAGGGGGCACAGCCAAACTGGCCAAAGGGCTATTCCATACCATATGACATCATGCTCAGTATAGAAACTGGGAGGAGTTGGCCAGGGGGCAGTGATCTCTGCTTGTGAACAGACTGAGAATCAGTTGGCAGGTGGTGAGCAGCTGCATCACTTGGTTTATCTTGGGTTTTATTCCTCCCTCTCTCTCTCCTCCCTCCCTCCCTCCCTCCCTCCCTCCCTCCCTCTCTGTCTCCCTCCCTCCCTCCCTCTCTCTCATTGTTTTCATTTTCATTAGAATTTTTTATTATTATTTTATTTTAATTATTAAACTGTCCTTATCTCAACCCACGAGTTTTCTTTACTTTTGCTCTTCAGATTCTCTCCCCCATCCCATCGGGGGCGGGGAGGATGAGCAAGCAACTGTGTGGTGCTTAGTTGCTGACTGCTAAACCACGACACTTCATTACAAAGATAACTTTTGAGCCATGAAAAATCAGTGTACTTGGTTTACTGGTGTTTGTATGTGGTGTTGCTATATTTTAAAAATTATAAGTTTGGGCAGGTTTTCAGAGCAGTCTAGGAGATGGACATTACATCTGTTAGATCATTACTTTTAGTTCTACATGGCTTTTTCCTACATAACTTCACAAAAATCTCAGTTTTAACTTCTAAATATATAACTCATTTGTTCTTTCTTGCTCCTAGGTTGTTCAGCATTGTGTGAGCTGTCTTGGGGCTGTTGTGAACAAGGTCACCCAGAACTATAAATTTGTGTGGGCCTGTTTTAATAGATACTATGGTAAGTAAAATCACAACATGTAATTGTTACTTTTCAGTTTTGGCTACAAGTTTTGTCTTAGGGATACAGCACGATTAAATACTATGATCATAACTTTTATGTTACTGTAGGTGCACTTTCGAAATTAAAAAGTCAACACCAAGAAGACCCCAACAGTACAATACTTACTGCCAATAAACCAGCACTCCTTAGATCACTTTTCACTGTTGGAGCACTGTGTCGGCATTTTGATTTTGATCAGGAAGATTTTAAGGGCAACAGTAAGGTAAAATAACTTGTATTTACTCTCCATGTGTTATGTATATTGAATGCTCCACTTCAATTTGAAAGCACATTATTCCTAGTCCCTCAAAGCTATGTATTTTTTCATAATGCATACAATATAGCTTTTTGGTTTTTAAATACATGGTTTTGCAAAGGCCATGCAGTAAGATTATGTTTCTCCTTTTTGATATTTATGCTTTTTATAAGAGATTAAAATAATCTGTTTCATCTTCAAATAGCTATTATTTTGTTTTAATTTCCTCAGGTTAACATTAAGGATAAAGTACTTGAACTGCTGATGTATTTTACAAAGCATTCAGATGAAGAAGTACAGACAAAAGCCATTATTGGCCTTGGTAAGAAATATTAATAGTTTTTATTATTCTCCTATAGTAAAAATCCATGCATTTCAGCAGGAATTCATTTATTTATGTAGTGGCAGGGGAGTTTGTTTAAAATCTAAGTTCACTGAATGTTTTATTTGAGAACTGGCTATAGAAATGTAGTCAAAGGGATACTTTGAAGTTGCATACTTCTGCAGCAGAGTGGATGCTTTTGACAGTGAATGCCTTTTTGATGTGTGACCAAGTCTTTAAAAAGCATCAGGTTTCCAAAGTAATGGAGATGTTATTTTTTCCCCACGTGCAAGTGTGTTGTAACTCCAAATCTTGTTTTTCAGTCCACAAGGTATGGTTAAAGAATAACTAGAAAAAGTGCTGGAAAAACTTTGAACATTTTAAGTGTAGGGGCAGATATTCCGCAGGAATCAAGGGAACTCTGGCAGTTTATACCAACTGGGGGATGCTCTGTGAGATTTCATGAGGCATTGAGATGATGTCATAGTCTAAATATAACAGTTTGTTTTGGGATTTTGGCAGTATTTCAGTTTTAAATAGATTCTTTATCTAAAGGCATTAGTATGGTATTTCAGTGACTTGCAGTAGGATATGAACTGCTATTTGAGTGGTTTGTATCACATTCATCCTCTGCTCAAGGACAAAAACTGTACATGTGAGAGAATCTTATTTGGGCAGATAGGCCTTGGTTTCTGGAAGAGTTCAGTTCATGGTTATGGCTTAGTCTGAAGAAAGTTGTCTCCCAGGCATGTGAGCTTGCATTGCATAGTTTAACTGTGGACAAGAATTTGCCTCTTTATGTTGCTGTTCAAGTGGCTTTTTTAGATATCCTGCTTCAGTTCAGGCTAGGGAGGACTCTCAGGATAAGGACTGAGACTGAATCTTGGTTTCATATTCTATGAGAAACCATTTCAGACAGCTGAGCGAGATTAATGGCTTTAGAATTGCCTCTGTTGCAGGAGCAATGCTACAGTTTTCTGGACTAGTTGGAGTTTTTCTAGGTGTTACATCAAGGTGCACAACACTTAACTGTAGTCCAGTTCAATTTAATTGTCCTCTACAGAATATTGCACATGGGATAGGGACTGTCTTCCTAACCATAGACATGATTGCTTTGCTCATGGATGTGGAGAATGTTGCATTTGCCAAAAATGTTTCTAAATTATAGACTGAACTGTGATCAGTTTGGGGGGAGGAGGAAAATGGGGGTGGCTGTCAGTAGGCATTCTTCAGATTTTTTTTTTTTTTCCCTGCCTGTAAGCATATCGGTCTTTATTCTAATTAAACCTCAGACAACTGTTTTCAGTGATGTATTGATCTCATCTAAGTACTGTTTCCATTTTGAGGATAGCTGTTGGATGTATGGAGATGTGGTAGACAGTGCAAAGTTCCACCTTACAGACTGGTAATTGAGCAAAGTTGTCAAAGCCATTCAACTTTTGTGTGCAGCAATAAGGCGAAAAGGACTAGCAAGCTAATTCAACACTTATACACAGTGAAGGCGTCATGTGAAGAGTGTGTACTTTGCTATTGGCAATTATTAGTGTGTCATTTCAGTAAGGACACTCAACGGTTTTAGCCTTTGCTTTGGAATGTGTCACTGCTGTTGAGGGATTAAGCTTAACCATAAGCTTAATAATTACAGTTATGCTTCTCTTCCAGATGTGTACTTGCAAGGCAGGTTGAGGATATAAGATTTTGTTATTAAATTTAGCTAAACCTGTAAATATCTAACAGGTAATGCCTTATTCAGCCAAGTTTAGTGCTTACTCTTAACAGAGTGAAAACAAAGGTATGAAGAGAAGTGGTGTGAGGGCAGCCCTGAGATGTGAAGTCAGTCCTTAAAAGAACACAGCAGATGCCTTTTTTCATCTCGTATGACAAATTCTTACACCAAGTAAGATTTCTTCCCCACTTACAGTGGATGGAAAAATAAGAATTTCCCCGAGAGTACTGATGGTTTTAGACTCTTTTAAGTGAGTGAATGAAGGAAAGAAAGAGTTATGGATTGTTACATATACATTCATGTGCTTTTCATTTTTAAAATTAACCTTAATAAATGGGTTGGACTTGCTCAGAGGTGGTCAAGTTATAAACATTAATATACACCTGTACAGAGTGCACAATTATACCACATACTCCAAAGACCATCATCATTCCTTTTTCTTTTTCTCCTCTTTCCCCTGTATGTCACCTGCTTCTCTCTGCTTCTTGTTTTGACTAAAATGACATCTTAAACACACTGAGGTCTTGCCCTAGACTTAGCCTTTACCTACACTGTCTTTTCTGTGTGCACAGAGACAGTTTTAAAAACCTGACTCAGTCTTCCCTTTGTTACAGCTACTTTTATACATTGCTTTTGCATAATTTTGCTTTATTTTTTTCCCCCATTCTTCTTTTATGTTTATATATTTTCTGTGTGTTCATTCAGAATCTTAGTTTCCTGTGGTCGTGAAAAATACACTTAATGTCTGCTTTTCTCACAGTCTTAAAAAAATGAATCAAGTAGTTAAACATAGTTTAAATTGGGAAGTTATGTTCCCATTACTATTTTTTAATGATACTTTGTAAGAGTTCGTCGGCAGCACTTCTAAATCTACATACATGATCTAAAATGATATATACTGTCATATATCATTATATGACATATGTAATTATATGTCATTATATGACATATAATTATGACACATATATGTCATTATATGACATACGACTATGTCATACGTGTCATATATGACATTATATGACATTATGCCATATAATGTCATGTCATACATGACATGTATGTCATTATATGACATTATGCCATATAATGTCATATATGTCATATGACATGTATGTCATTATATGACATATATATGACATGTATGTCATTATATGACATGATAATATACTGTATGTTTAGTATATATACTGATTTAGTATATATACTAAATATATACTATATTTAGATCAAAGTTTTTATGAAATAAAGACTTCCCTGCCTAAGAATAACCAGTTCTTTGTCAAGGGTAAGGCTGCAGCTAAAAACAATTCCGTTCTATAGTGTGTATCTTCCAACAGATGTAGTCTTGGGAATGCTTCAGATAGTTTTCAAGCTAAGACCTTAATATGTATAGGAATAATTACAACAAGAAGTATAAATTTTACTGTGTTCACTGTTGTTTTTTTCTTTTAAGATTTTATTTTTAAATACTTGTGATATTTATCAATTTTTCCACATTTGCTCTGCCTCCATATGAATAACTCTTCACAGTTTCAGCAGAATGTTTTTTCTCCAAATGTATTAGAAAAACAATGGGTAATTTTTAGCAGTGTTCCTCCCTTGCTCTTGTGAGAGCTCCTAGTCATTCAGATGCAGACCAGTACACTGGACATGCTTCCAGACCTGTATAACTCTTCTTAGTGCAACTGCCCTGGGTCGGCACCCCATCTTTATCTGTCAGTCATGGCTAATAGAACTGTCATGGCTAATAGAACTCCTTATAAGCTTTGAATGGTGTCCATATGAAAAAGCAATACTATTTGGACTAGAAAAGCTATGCTGTTGGAAGGAGATAAATTTCATACCTCCATTTTGAAGAAAGACTTAAAAAGCAGAAATACAATTTCTAGATGATAATAACGTGGAATATTTCCTCTTTTTTTTCCACCCTTAGGATTTGCATTTATACAACATCCAAGTTTAATGTTCGAACAGGAAGTGAAGACTTTGTACAACAGCATTCTTTCAGATAAGAACTGTTCAGTAAACTTAAAAATCCAGGTGTTAAAAAACCTCCAGACCTACTTGCAGGAGGAGGATACACGTATGCAGCAGGCAGACAGAGACTGTAAGTGTTGAGTTCTTCTGTGCTAATGAGGCATGCAAAACCTAACTTTCTTGCATACAATTACTATGTATGTGAACTGAGTCACTTAAGATTGTTATCAGATCAGTAATATTGTACCCAAAGTATCTTAGAATAATTTTTAAAAAATCATTATGTGCATAGGTATATTGAGAAGTGTAGCTTATTATTTACTTTCAAGATGTATAAATCCTGGAAGCAATCCAGAATGCATAATTGCTGTAATGATGGTAGTAATATGTTTTATCAAAATCTTCTCTAAGGTTAATTTGCAGATACAAAATAAGAAACTTTAAAAATTAAAACCTTTATTGAGGAACAAGACTTTAATTAAAGTCATGTCTCTTTAGTTTTTTGATGTATATTTACCATCAGACTGTTCTATGTTACATGAGATCATAAACCCATTTTAAGACAGCTGAAATGTGTATGCATTGTAAAGCTTAAAGATCAGTATGTATCAAGTAATGGCAAAGTAAATTATTATACTGTAGTGAGTGTGCTATTGCTTTTGTCCTTTTTACAGGGAAAAAAGTAGCAAAACAGGAAGACCTGAAAGAAATGGGTGATATTTCCTCAGGAATGAGTAGTTCCATCATGCAGCTATATCTCAAACAGGTCCTTGAGGCTTTCTTTCATACCCAGTCCAGTGTACGCCACTTTGCTCTAAATGTCATTGCACTGACATTAAACCAGGGTCTCATCCATCCTGTTCAGGTATGGTAGGCTTTTATGATGGGGGTGTTTGTTATTCAGATTTTCAGAGGTTTTTATGCTTGCTAGATACATTTCTAGTTTTTCTCTTCCAGCTATGTTACAGTAATTTCTTATTGTAGCAAGGGGTCTTTACAGAAAGCATATTTTGAAATCTGTTTTATGTTGTTTAGCCAGTGAGATTCCAAATGCTGTATTTTCTGGTTTTGGATCAAGATGTAAAAGCCCAGCCAGTGCCTAAAGAGCATGTACAAATGTACATTGGAGCATATTTCTGTTATACTTAGAAATTTCAGGTGTATGCCAAGCTGTTTTCTTTATTAGATTCTTTATCCTGAAAACTGTGTCAGCTTGCCTCCACCTCAATCCCCATGTCCTCCAAACACTATGGAATTCCAGAGTCAATGTCAGAACTTCAGTCATCATCTCCATTATTCTTTGCTTACATAATATTTTTGTAATTATTTTTTTATACCACAGCCATTGTGCATGTTCAGTGGTGTTTTCTTTTTTTTTTTTTTTAAATGGCATTTTATTGTAGTGTAAATTGACTTTAGAGTTTGAGAGAAATGGAAATACTACCTGAAACCTCACACAACTTCTATTGTTTATAATGCTGGTCTCTTGTGTATTTTGCACTATTTGCTTGCAAATAGTGGTCAGGTAGTAAGTTGCATAGAGCTTCTTATTCTAGTTTCTGCAGTACTCAGAGTATAACAAGAACAATAGTGTAGTAGAAGAACAAAGACTGAGAAAGAGGAGGTACAATGACTTTGAATAATAATTTCATTTGTTTTTAAAGTGTGTGCCATACTTAATTGCTATGGGCACAGATCCAGAGCCCTCTATGCGAAACAAAGCTGACCAACAGTTGGTGGAAATAGACAAAAAATATGCTGGGTTCATTCACGTAAGTAATTCTAATTTATCATTTTACAAAATACTGTTACGTTCTCTGGTGACTTAACACTTGAATAGGCCTCAGCTGCAGAAAAAGAATATAAAGTAACAAACAATAACCATAAGCAGTTGTAAAGAAGATCCCAACTCTTTCCCCTGTTTGGAGATTTCTGTTCTTAGAAATAGAAAGGATATAATAATTTGAAGCATCTCTTCCAGTCTAAAATTTCCTTTAATTTATAATTCATAGTAGTGTTTTCCTCACTGAATAGTACATAAGAGCATTTATTTGATAAGAGGTAAGGACAGCTGTTTCATAATGTTCAGCAATGATTTTCCTGTATCAGTAGACTAGGGAAGAGAACACCTTGTAAAAGTAGAGGTCCTTAGCGTATACGTATTAGAACGTTAAGGCATCAAGGCTTTATAAATTGTAATCTAAGCAGAAGGAGCATAGGTTAAGAACTGAAGGATCTTGCTGAAAGGAAAATCTGAGGGCTGAGTGAGGACTTGTGGAGTTGTGCCATTAGTTCTGCTTAAGATCTGAAATTGAGCTGCAGCACCCTCTCCTTATTTCAGAAGGCCCTAGTCTTGGTTCATTGTGTGTACTACATTGTGGGACTTCCCAAATCTGATTCTATTCCACTGAAATTGGAGCATTGCACTGTTCATGGCATCCAAACAGATACCTAATCCAGTAGGTGAAGGCTAGCAGATGAAATTTGCTATGTAGGCAGCTGGGATTTAAGACAATGTATAGATGAAGAGACAACTACACTGAACAGAAGAAGAGGTGGTATGAGGAGAGTTGGATATGCAGCCTAGCTAGAGATTGTTCTGAAACTAGAGCAGGAGCCTTGAAGTAAGTAAAATCAGCTGGAAATCACAGGATACATGCAAAAGATCCCTAATTTTCTGTTTATTAGTCCTGTTGTACTAATATGGACTCAGTTGTTGGTTTCACTACAAGTGACATCAAGCATACACATTTGGTAAAATATTCTGTTTATGTATGACAACATTTCAGTATTCTTGAAAATTGTTTAAATTGGAATACCTGGCTGTAGTGGGTAAACAGATTAGCTGTATGTTTCTAACATAGAATTTACGATGAAAGCAGTTCACAAGACATTTTGATCTCTGCCATAATTCTGTTTTAATCTGTTTGCCAACTCAAAAGGTAGTAGTGCACCTCAGTTCATGTTTGAAAGTTAAACTTCAGATGAGCATCCACTTAAAAGGAAATAAGCTAAAAAATGAGCTAGCAGTTTCTGTTGACAGGCGTTTGTTTAATTTTCCACTTTCAGTTTTACTGCTTGAAAGCAATGGTTTAAATAAAAATAAATACTTTTCCATTTCAGATGAAAGCAGTGGCTGGTATGAAGATGTCTTACCAGGTACAACAGGCAATCAATACCTGCCCAAAAGATCCTGTAAGAGGTTTTAGACACGATGAATCATCCAATGCATTGTGTTCACACCTATACTCCATGATCCGAGGGAACCGTCAACACAGACGAGCGTTTCTAATTTCTTTACTCAACCTCTTTGATGATACCGCAGTAAGCATCACATTTCCTTCACTTGAAAATAAAATATAGCATTACAAGCTTAAATTTTCCTTTTATGATGTGTTTTTATGACATAATTATTGATAACTTTATTTTCCTAAGGTACTTTGTTTTGCTTTGTAATATAAGGTATTTACCTATATAATAGAATGCATGTGTTACTTTTGCATCATTCTGTACCTTTCTGTACTCAGTTTGGATTGATCAGAAATAATGTATCTTCAGGTATGACTAAATTTTGCATATATACATGTTGTTCAGAGTGGGTTTGGGGGGTACATAGAATAAAATTTGTGATCATGTTTTTGCTCTAGACTGTTAGGAACACAGGATAAGTGTATAAATCTAAGATATTCATATGTATATTATATGTACTTTTTTTTTTAACTTCCAGAAAACAGAAGTGAATATGCTCTTGTACATAGCAGACAATCTAGCCTGTTTTCCTTATCAAACACAGGAAGAGCCACTGTTTATAATGCATCATATAGACATTACACTATCAGTTTCTGGTAGCAACCTACTACAGTCATTTAAAGAGGTATGTGCATTTATATTTTAGTATATTTATTATGGTGGCAACATAAGCTTCTCTATAATTTGGTCAATTTTTCAGTGAATACAGTACCATTATTATGATATGGACCAGTAGCATTACTTTGTAACCAGTAGTTAAAAACAAGCAACCCTTTCTGTTCTGGCCTGTATCTGATAGACACTAGTTAAAAAATTGCCTTACATTGTTGCTTATGTTATTAAAAAAGAATGACAAATTTTGAGATCTTAATATTAAATCTATATCATTCCCTAATATTGCTGAATTAATTGGAATTAATATTAATTACATGCACCTGGGAAGTACATGAACCCAGAATCATCATGAAATATTGGTTTATTGTGGTTGTTTGTATAATTTTAATAATAAAATCCAGTTGGCTGTTTATTTTGTTGTCAAGTAGCTGATGGCAGTTGCATGTATGTCTCCTGGGAGACTTTAAATACATCATTTATTGCAAGAAAAGAGTGCGCGATATGTCTTTTCTTAAGATAGCATATAAGAACCCCAATAATGGTATAGTATCTGTTGTTATGACAATACACAACCCTGTAAGAAAAAGGCCTTTGCTTCTTAAAGACTTCAGTGTCTTCATTTCCTGGACAAGTTTAACAGTAGAAGGTTCCAACTGTCAGGAAACAAACCCATTTCTAGAATTTCCAATCCGACTAGTAAGTACAAGTCAGAGTTGATACCTGGAAAGTACGCTGCTTTGAATTCTCACCCTACCAAAGTCAATTTTTAATCTGCTAGAAAGAGACAGTACATTCTTCAGACTGGGGACTGGTGTGTAGCACCAGCACATAGAGGATGAGATCCTACTTGGGACATCTTAAGTTCTGTGTTGTGAAAAATCATACTATGTGCAGTAATAATGCAAGTGGGAAATTCTGTAGCTCTACAAGTAGTAGAACTGATTATTAGTAATACTGTATATGATGATTTGGGGGTTTCTCTGGTCAGCAGTGTAATTAGTGTCATAGAATTTTAAAAGACAAGGATTAAAATCAGCTTGGACTAGTCTGTACCAAAGTACATACGGAAATCTACGTGACACACAAAAGCGATATCCAGGTGAAAGAAAAACAGAATTTTCTTCCTGATTTATTGTATTTGGCCTTCTACTGCATTTTACTGTCACTGCTAATGAACTTGAGCAGTCTCTTAAGAATAGCATGCCAGGGAAGTACTTGTTGCTTCAGTTCCTTCTGTAACCACCTTGCAAAAAAATGTGGGCTTTGGATCAATTTTTCAGGGGCCTTGGGTTATAATTCAGCATTGTTTTGCTATGAATAATTTTAATCTTTGAATACCAAGTTATGAATTAATAACATTGTTCAGGGAATTCTTCCTAATTTAAGCCAATAATGATTTTGGAAAGATTTTTTAGAAACATACATGATGCTACTTATCCTAATTTTGGAATGTGTGTTAACTTCTCTGTCTTTGCAGTCTATGGTGAAAGACAAAAAAAAGGAAAGAAAGCCTTCATCAGAAGAGGAGACTGAGAGTGACAGTAACAGTGGTAGTGAGAGCGAATGTGAGGAGGAAGCTTCTAAGCCTCGGAGGTTACGGAAACGAGTAGATTCTGATTCAGATTCCGATGAAGAAAATGATATAAATGCTGTGATGAAATGTTTACCAGAAAATTCAGCTCCTTTAATTGAATTTGCAAATGTCTCCCAAGGCATATTATTACTTTTGATGCTGAAACAGCATTTAAAGAACCTCTGTGGATTCTCTGATAGGTAAGGATATTTAGATAATAGGCCATCTTGTTATCTAGTGAGTTCTTTGTAAGGATTAAGTTTGGAAGTTTTTTTTTTTAAACTTCATTGTAACTAATTGTTTAAGTAAGAGATTTGTGTTAGAGAAAAAACACAAATGTGATAAGTTGAATGTAATGAAACTTTGGCTTAGAAAAAGCAATTATTTCATTTCTTACCAGGATGTCTATTGTATATGGAATGATTAAAATATAACTACGTATATTGAAGATTTTAAAAGCTTTTCCTTGAAATTACTTTGGACTTTCCTTAAAAGCTCTTCCCTTTTGTTTTCTTTAAACAGTAAAATTCAGAAATATTCTCCATCTGAATCTGCAAAAGTTTATGATAAAGCGATAAACAGGAAGACAGGAGTTCATTTCCATCCAAAACAAACTCTGGATTTTCTGCGGAGTGATATGGCTAATTCCAAGATCACTGAAGAAGTGAAGAGGAGTATAGTAAAACAGTACTTAGATGTAAGTAAAGTTGCTTTGCAGAAAACATGAAATCCTTTCAAACTAGGTAACACAGTATAAACTTGAAAGTAGATCCTGATGTATTGGATGAACATTTCAAAATGTTAAGTTCCTGGTAATCTTATGCAATATACTGATAACTCACCATTTCCTTTCAGGATGTTTAGCAGGATTATCTTTCAAAGTCTTCTAATAACTTTAAACACAATGAAAATTAATTTCAACTAAAGGATACTCATCTTTATGGAGTATTTTCTAATTTCTGGCATCCATCTAGTATACCTCTACTATATAACTTGTTCACTTTAATCCCTGACTGTTTCCATCATAGGAACAGAGACTAGATCTAGTTTACCTTTTTCTTTTCTCCCCCCCCCCCCCCCCCCAATTCTTTAAAATATTAACTAGAGAAAACTTGCAATTTTGGAAACACAGGAAGAAAGCTTTTACGTATCTACTAAAAAAAGAGAGGAAAGTAAAAAGTTTGTAGAACAAAACACAAGCTGTTCAAGTTTGAAGTTGTCTGCCGTTTGTTTTACTCTGTTTCTTTACCTTGCCATTTGTTTTTTATTTAACGTAGTGTGATATAGATGCCTATTTTTGAAGTTACAATGTGGACTAATCTGTGTTTTTTAATAGTTCAAGCTCCTTATGGAACATTTGGATCCTGATGAAGAGGAAGAAGATGGAGAGGTGTCAGCTAGCACAAATGCTCGGAACAAAGCAATTACCTCGCTGCTTGGAGGAGGCAGCCCTAAAAACAATGCAGCTGAGACAGAGGACGATGAAAGTGATGGGGAGGATAGAGGAGGAGGCACTTCAGGGGTGAGGCGGAGGAGGAGTCAACGTATTTCGCAGCGTATTACGTAAAATTATTTTTATGTGCTTATAAATGTCAGTCTATTATATTAAATGTACACCAAGTAATGTAATCCACATGAAAGAAAGCATTTTGTAGATAGAGATTCTCTACTTAACCGTTTATACAACTTTTGTAGAAAGTTTAACAGAAAAGACAATAAAAAAAAACAAACTAGAAAATGAGATTTATCCCGTATAAAAATTTATTAATTTTCCTTTGGAATGTACTGTGTGTTATCCTTTTTATTGTTGCCAAGTTTTTATGTAGCTTTATGATTCATGTGTATATATAATTTTATATATCAATAAGAGATAAAGACACGGGTACAAATTAAGAGTATGTGGTTTTACAAGGATATGTTAACCCCTTGGCGCTGGCGGTCGCGGTGCGTCTCATTGCCGGCAATGGAATGTGTGCCGGGAAATCCCAACTCCCGGCGTCAAGGGATTAAAAGCAATAAAAGCAATAATTTCACTAAAGTTCTTTTGTGTAACACTTGGTCTTTTTTCCCCCCAATGTTTTAGTCATTGAGAAGGTCAAAACGAAATTCAGACTCTACGGAGTTGGCAGCACAGATGAATGAAAGTGTTGATGTCATGGATGTCATCGCTATTTGCTGTCCAAAGTACAAAGACCGACCACAAATTGCAAGAGTAGTACAGAAAACCAGCAATGGCTTCAGTGTTCAGTGGATGGCAGGCTCCTACAGTGGCTCCTGGACTGAGGCTAAGCGCCGTGATGGCCGTAAACTGGTGCCTTGGGTAGACACTATTAAGGAGTCAGACATTATTTACAAAAAAATTGCTCTAACGAGTGCTAATAAGCTGACTAATAAAGTTGTGCAGACTTTACGATCGCTGTATGCTGCCAAGGATGGAACTTCCAGCTAATGAATTTGTACATGCAGCCAAATTTACAGGAATTGAAATAACAGAAAAACTTGAAATATCAACTTTCTGGCAAAAAAATCAGTTAAATGAAGAGTAAGAATGGAACCTGGGACGCAGGAAAAAAGAAGGAAATGTTTGGTAAACATTTATGTGGGAGCTTCCTTCGCTGTTGTGCAGCAGAAACTTCTCAGTTCATTTTTACTCCCACTGTATTATAGTTTAACAAAAAATTGTTTATATCTTGAAAAAAAACTTTCTGTTTAAAAAAAAATAAACAAGTGAATGTTGGAAATTAGTCTGTTAATGTTCTTAATAAAGTGTTCTTGGAGTTTAACCTAGCAGCGGATGGCTTTCTTTAGCTTAGCCCAGTTTCCAGGGAAGCATTGTTTTTCCAGGCTGTAAAATGGCAGAATCTCCTGGATATATAATTTATTCTGTTGAAGAAAAAAAAAAAGAAAAGAAAAAAAAAGCATGCAGTATCTATGACCTATCTGCAGGAGGAGTTTTTGTAAATGTAGATTTTGATGTATTAGGTCACCCTGAAATAATACAAGAAAAGGGATCCCCAGCAAATCTGGTGGAACGAATACTGCAATAAATTTTTTTACTTCTCTTTGTTACTTGTCTGTTTCCATTTGAATTTCTTATTGTAAAGATCTGTTTAAATCCATTTATATTATTTTGCAGTCTTTTATGTAAAATTTACTATATTAGTGGTTTTCAAAACAAGACATAAAATATTGTTTATACAGTTTGTATAGGCTGACTTCTGAATAATTGGTATCTTTTTATTTTTATCCCTTAAAGGGTGTAAACACAAGTTAACTCCAGGGTTTTATTGTATCCTGCAATATTTAGTATTAACTATATGATTTAGCACTGTGCCAAACACATTTTCAAGAGTACATTTTGATATAAAAAGAAACTATAGTTTATTCCTTGTATGCTTCAATTTCTTTCTAATACTGTCCAAATGGTAATTTATGATAGTTTAAATTTGGGGAAAGCTGAATGACTATTCTGCTTGGGCTAACTGGCCATGTATGCATTTCTTTGGGTTAATATAGAGAGGTTTGTGTCAAGAGGAGACAGCTACCAGTATCTGAGGAGTGAATGGGTATGAGTCTGGGTAATTACACTACATTCCTTCACAAATGAATTTTTGAAAAAAATGTTTGTATATTAGACTATTTTTTTTACTAATTGAAAGATGTTTTCACATTTTGTAAATTGAAAAAATGCTATTGAAAGCTTTCAGAAGCATTTGTTTTGACTACGTTGCCACAAGCCTTTCACAAGCAGTTCGCCTTTCTAGAGAGTAAGAAAAGCAGCAGATTTGCAAAGAGAAAAAAATCTAAAATAGGTAAACTTTTTAGGGGACTATTAAACCCTGCTGTGTTTTCACATGTATTTATCTAAAACAGGTGTTCCTCAATAAGTAAATCTTTCTCTTATGTTTATTTTCCTTACAAATTTAATTTATGGTAGGAGGCTGTTTTTTATGAAACTATCTTGCAGAATTCTAATACGTTATTTGATTTGTGAGGAATAGTAACAGTATTCCAAAGTATTCTCATGTACAAAAAGACCATTAAACTGAAATTATTAATAACTCCTCAGAATCTAGTTAGTAATTGTTCCTATGGGAAATGCCTTTTTGCTGTTTCACCACTGGAATTTTTCTGAACAGAAATATTTTGACACCTTTTTGTTTTCACTGCTAATGGTGTTTTCTTCACTGTACAAAAAGCCACCTCTCAGGCTAAGATAGGTATTGTTAAAGCAGGGAGAAGTAGAAAAACCAGAAGTCACTCCTCTGCAGCTCTGGAAGCAGGACATTTTTGTAGAAAACAATGAAATGCTATCTTTCTCAGGGCCAGGAGCAGCTTTTATAGTGGAAATGTCATACTTTGAGAATAGAGGGGTTGTATGACATGTCACATGTTACTAATAGAAAGAGTTGAAAAAACTTCACAAGGAAACTCCCGAATGATAAAAACAAGAATTTCATACAGATGCAGTCTAAAATGAAGTTGTCACTAGTCTGTTAGCCATTTCTGATGCTATTTGTATTTAAACATCTTATTTTTAATAGGTAATACAAATACTTCCTTGTTCATAAACAGATTGTTGCCTGGTCATGTGGCTTTTCCAGTAGCAAAGAAGGGTTTTTATTTCAATTTGCTTGGTATTTATTGGAATATAATTATCGGACAGAAATTATAATTAAACAATACAAACCTGAAGTCTAAAGTTGTCTTAGTTGAAAGGATTTGGACCATTACTATATTGTGTAATATGCCAAAGGGCATACATGCTCCTTGATGGGATCTGTTGGCTATAATATATAATATAGACTTATAAAATTAATTATAGATTATTGAATAAGATTCTCACTAGTTAAGAGTTGAATTTTCCTCTTCTGTACTACCCAGAGTAATACCTAGTTTTGTTTTGCCTATCACAAACATTGATTACTCATGAAAGAAAAAGGTAGTAGTGTTCATTTTGGGGAAACAAATTCCTGTTAGCTGTGTATAACATGGGCTGATGATTTTCAGAGATATTAAATAGAAAGCCCGAGGCTGCAGCTGTAATCTGTGCAGTGCTCAGTCTCTGAGTAGCAGTCGCGGGTTTACCAACATGAACCACATTATTGGCAACAGCACTTACCAAGATAAGGTTTGGGGGTTTTTTTACATAAAAAAAAAAAAGTTAAAAAAAAAAAAAGTGCTGCAGTGCAGTAATTGATACAGTAACAGAATTTTACTCCTTTGTGTTGACATAGCTTTGTAGTATTTTTTTCACTGTATAGATTTTTACATACATAACTATAATGATTATTGAATTTTTTTTTTATTCTTACTGCTTTCTCCCTTTGAGTACAGGTTCTGTACGTGGAAAGTTGTTGTGGTAGCTTACCTAACAAAGGGATACTGTCAAGCTTTTAGAATTAACACTAGCCATATTGTACTTTGTAAGAAAACATAGACACTTCCACAATCTAAATAAATAAAAATGAAATGATTATTTTTAATCTTCCACTTCAGTACTGTAAAATTGCAGAATAATTCTTGAGTATTTTCATTATCTGCAACTATAAAAGATCACAATAGTTTTTGACAAAACTTTAATTATAAAGAAGTATTTTTTTAAATGATTCAGTAATGCCCTTTTGTATTTTTTTTAAGTTCTCTATTGCTTATATTAACAACTCTAACATGTATAAAGGTAGGCATGGGCAATATTCAGCATGAGTATTTTAGTGAGGTGTGGCCATTAAAAAAGCTATTTAAAATTTTAAAATTGAGTCAAAATTTAGCCTTACTTTTGCTGTTGTGGTGTCACTAGTGAGAATATTGTTACTGTGGAATAATTAGATTGTGCTAAGCATTAGCTCTAACATGAAATACCTTGTAGCACTGAAATAGCTCTTAAATGTGTTTGTGGCTCATGACAAAAAAAGTTTGTAATCGAGTCTGACTCATCTGGTGCTAGTTAAACAGCAGGATGTTCTGCCTAAATGCAGGTGTTGTTAATGTTCCAGGGTAATGAATGGATCAGGTCAACTGGTCCTTACTGTAAAGCTAACACATTTCAGCTCCGAGCCCCAGACAGATACTAATGGAGTTGAATTAACAAACACCTAATGCTTTTGTTACGCACCCGACACTCCTGAAGTCTCACGCCCTAGAAACAGCAAAAGCCCAAGGCACAAGTCCTATATCCTAGTTTGCTTCCACTCACTGAAGAGCCACACCATCCTTATACAAGCGTTTCCATATCCCTCAGAGAATTTGTCATCTTATCATTAAAGTACTGAGTTGTAATGGGTGAGTTCTTAATGTAAGTAGTGAGTTTTTAGATTTCATGGTTCCTTGACTAAATATTAAAGTGTTATTGTTACATACAAATAAATTCATAGTATTTTCATATTTCATTTATTTAAAATAAATGTTGTAAGAGTTCAGTTTGGACCCTTCCAAAATGAAACTTGCAAGTTTTTATCCTAGAATGTGCATACACTTCACTGATCCCTTTCTCATTGTGCTCACAATGCTCAAATTATGCCTGGGGCACCTGTAAGGCATCCAGGGAATCCATTTTTGGGTTATTCTGAGAGAATTCTTGCCAGTCTATGTTCAACCCATCAGACATAACTATGTAGTTTCTAGTTTCTACATTATTCAAATATGGTTTCCCACCTAATTTTGGACTTCTCTGTATTAGGAAGGAATAATTTTCATTGGCATACATGCAACTTCATACACTACTTGCAGCTACTGTGTTAAATGTCTCTTCCAAACATCCTCTTCAAAAAAATCCTTAACCTGAGGGTTGGTTTGGGGGGAAGTGAAGGAGTGGGAGGGGTGAGTTTATCCTGTGCAGAACAGCAATAGCTCAGGCAACCAAACACCAGTGTAGTGGTTGTACAAGTGTGTGGCATACATTTTGGCAATCATCCATCCAGGCAAGGGAGTGTACAACACTGGAGTTGCAAAAGTACGTCACCAAATAACTGACTGTCCCAGTTACAGTTTGCGACACAGAGTGGCAAGTATTTCTCATTATTTCAGTGACTGTTTAAAGAAATTTGTTTTGACTTTGAAAGAGCTTTTCTCCATCACTGTGCTTAGTGCAGCTGTGTTGAAAGGCTCATATTTCTGTTTTGAAAACAAGTATCCTGCTTCCTAAAAGCTAGAATGGTGATTTTAGCTGATTTCCACCCCCACCTCCCCAGGGGATTAAACAGGATTAAACAGGATGCTACTTCTGTGTTTGTAATGTAAAAAGTCTATGTCTTTTGGAAGCTGTAGTTGTGAGCACTAAACCATGTCTCATGGGACACCTCTTTGACTGCTAGGTTTGGATGTAAACCCCCCCCCTTTTTTTTTGTCAATCAGCTCATTTTCAATGCACTTCCTCCTTTCCCTTCTCCCAAAATAGCTTCTGCATTTGTTTTACCTATCCCTTATTTGCAATTCTCTTCCCAACCATAGAGGACTACAAAATTTGTCAGAAAAAACCCAAGTCTGTCACTACAGTTAATTTATTTTTGAGAAACCATACAGGGGATCATCTGCTTCTCATTTTGACTTCACAAGCACAGACTGAAGACTTACACTTTCTTTGGGGAACAGCCTTCTTTCTCTCTCTTATTTTGCATGTTTAGTTCTCTTGTTAGGGTTTATGCTTGTACAGAAATACTACAGAACCTGAACTGCACTCAAATTGCTGTAAGCCAGAAATACATGCGTAGAGGAGAAATTCAGTGGGTTTGTACAGCCTGCTTAGACTAAATGTGCTCTCTGAGAACAGGCAAACGAAGTGTAATAATTCCTTGAGAAAATCTATTTGTTTCAAATTTATGAGAATTTTTTGATTCTGAAGAGTTCTGTGTGGAGATGGATTTTCAAATTCAAGGTCAGCCTTGAACATCTGTCTGATGCATCCCTGCAGTTCTGAACAGTACCACTTCATCTCCACATACAAATCTGCAGGTCAGATTCATGTAATACTAAGTTCTCTGTGATTTGGATCACTCCTCATCAATTCTTTTTATTTGCTGTCCAAAAGTACTGGTTGGAAAAAAATAATAATGCACATAGTGGGGTTTTCTAAAAAATTCCAACAGCTGTTACACATTGTATAAAATTCTCAGTTCTGACCAGCTCAGTAGCAGGTCGGAAAACTCAGAATTTTAACAATTATTTTAGAACTCAGTTTCTCAAAATCCGCATCTGTGATGATTTGATTAAACTTGTGCCCAGTTGCCAGAGATTTCTGGAAAGGCAGAAATTTGTTCCTCAAATAATTTATTCCTCAAATAATTTATTCCTCCAAAAGGTCTGTCTGCTATGTTCTCAAAGTATCAGTGCCATTTTAAAACCAAAACACCACAAGGAAGGGGGAGGTTTATGTTCTGAACTAGAAAGCAAATTTCTTTTGAAGGTATTGCTCTACTTGAGAGAGAGAGGATTCCTTTCCTTCCCTTCACATTGAAATTCATGTGAAATAATTGGGGGCAGAAGTTGTCACTAAGTCTATGTTCAGCCTTCAAGCCATCCAGACCAAACTTTCCAGACCAACCACGTACAGTCTTCTACACACCTACTCTTTGGGCAACTCTGATTAGTACTGGATGCTCCATGGTTAGTGGATTTTTTTCCTACCTTCAATTTTAAATGGTGGCTGAGAAACCCACTCAAACAGGCCACTTCCTTAAATGTCATATTAAATACTTTTAGGAGGGTGCACATAGTTGGTCATCACAAGGCGTATATTTCTCTCAGAAGGTCCTTTTCAACTTTGTATTTTCTGAACTTGCCTTCCTTCTATTTGTTGTGTCTTTATACATCAGAAAAAGAAAAATACCCTTCCATTATTTTAGCTTATTTAAAAATATTCCAATTGAGGATCAGAGTAGTCTGTTGATGCCTTACCTCTTCTGCCTTACATAAAGCTGTGCAATGTGATTTCAAAAGCAAGTTTCAGGGTTGTATTTATTCTGTGGGTAGTAGCTATTACTGAATACTTGTTCCTTTTTCTTACAAAATTGTACAAATTGTAGTGCAGACTTCAGCACGTGTTCCAATGCCAAGTACAGTTCTTGAAGCCTGTGTAGGATCTTTAAAGTAGCTTGTTCCACAGCTAAACACACTCTCTTCCATCTTCAGAAGGTATGAGCGTGACTTTGAGGAGCTAGGAAGCCCAAAATGCACCTACCTTTCCTTGTATGTTCCCTGTGAATTACACCTATTTCTCTTTCTTTATTGAGGCAGTATTTTTGGAAATAAAACATAGATGCCAGCCCTGTGTATCTTAAGCTGTCTTTTCACATAATTTGACATCTCTTTAGTAGTCCCTTAGTTTAAATATCTCAGCCAGAGCTCTGACAAAGAGACAGACTTCTTCTGAAGATGTATGGCTAAAGATAGCCAGTGACTAGTAGGTACCACTTTCTTTATTACTCTCTGAATCCCTTAATAATCAAGATATCGTATTAAAGAATAAAGATTGTCAAAGTAGTATCTTCTTACTTTTGTAGCTTTGTCTTTTTCCTCTATTTTAATTCTTTTGTTTCCTTGGGGTTTTTTGGTTGGTGGTGGGTGGTTTTTTCGGTGTCTCTTTTTGGGTTTTTTTGTTGTTTTTTGTTTGTTTGTTTGTTTTAACTTCCTGGAAGAAAGTTGTTTTTTTTCTGGAAGAAGTTCGTTTTGTTTTTTTTTAAGCTTTCTGACTGAAGCTACCAAAGAAACCAAAGACAAAAACATATATTAAGGTGTCAAATGTGTGGAATTAAGTACAAAATATAGAAAAAATTGTTTCAAACAGTCATTCTTATGAAATGGATATCTAAATTCAAGTTTCTAAGTCTATGTATATGATTTAACCCAATAAAATAATCTTATGCTTAAAGCTGTGAAATTTCAGTATCTTGGAGTCAGATGGAAATGTCTCGCTACTGGAGTGCTAAAGGAAATTTAGGTTACTTTGGGTGGGACTCCAAAAAAGTGTTACTGTGCTTTAGGAAAATGAAAGTTCCTGTAGCTTGTGCCACTTGAGCTGTTCTAAAAATTCAACCCTTCTTTTTAAAATACTTTTTCTCCATTTCTTATTTTTGTATTAGGTTATTCTAACTAAGTATACATGAGATTATATAGATTCTATTTCCCACATTTTCCTCCTCTGTATTTCCATATGTATTTTCTTAAGTAATTGATACTTCCATCTTTCTGCAACTGATCTGTTTCATAACATAGTCTATTTGGCTTATGTGCAGAGCCTTTTGGTTAACAAGGAGACAGATAAATCAGAAGTTCTCTCATGAAAACAGGACTGTGTGCTAGTATTAATTTTTGCTCTTCCTTCCTTCCTTCCTCTGCATCTCTCTCCAGCAGACACTTGGAAAAAGGAAGAGATGATCTCTTACCATGGATGCCACTTTCAAAGAGTACAGTAAAACTGAATTTGAAGTTAGCCCTTCCAGTCCAAGGTTCAGCCAACTGCAAGCTGCTGTGTGGCTCTCTGCTCTTCTTTTCATAGGTAGACAATGTGTCTGTTAATTTTTCTAGTAGGACCAATGGGATATTTGCTCTCACTGAGGATTATGCTGTTGGTGGCTTTGCCAGAAGTGTTCCTATTTTGCTTTCATCTTGTAGCCAGAGCCAGTACACAACCTCTGCCAAGCCTTTTAGAGATCTTCCAAAACTTACTTGCTAGTTTTCCTGTTATGAGTCAGAAGAAGAGGTGTTTACATTCATCTCAGCATCCCACTATGTTCCTACTAAGTCTGGACCTCCCTTTGCTGATGGGATAGCAGAGGGAAATCCAATTACATCAGCATTTCTCAGGAGAAAAAAAAGGAATTACTTCAACTGGTTCACAAGAGAATATTTTTACAGATAAGGATTTTTAATAGAGGAGCATTGTTTGCTCCTGAGGCACTAAAATCTTTTTTTGAAGAGCATTTTTCTTGACCTGCCTCATGTGAAAGCACCACCTACTGTTGCCTCACAACTGTTAAATTCTCAGAAGAGAATGATCAACAGAATATCAATGTACTCCAACTGATAAATTATCCAACCTGTTCGTATGTGTTAAAACAGCTCCTTTTGGCTTCAAAAGGATGCCTTGACCTTGCATCACACTGCTGTGTCCGTGTTGACTTGAAATCTATTCTCATGATAGACAGAGGTTATATCAATCATCAGGAAGACCAGTGTAGTCACCTACCCTCAGTTAAGGATTTTAAGGCAATTCTAAACTTTATTAGCAGACCATTGCTGAGGTGGCTGCATCTTGCTTTTCTAAGTAAAAATAGCCCATCTGCATGACACTATTATTTGCTGCTGATGCAATTCTTGAGACTGTTTCCTTACACCACGAGCCAAAATCAGTCAGTACATAAAGTGTTTTAAAACAAGGAACCTTTTCTGTCAACATCCTGCACAATGGAAGGAAGCTTCCCATGCTTTTAAAGATTCTGACTTTACAGAAACCTGCCCTAGTCTAGTTAGAGAATTACAGAGATGGTGATTTACATCCCTCTCTGTCCACTTATCACTGGGACATATTTTTCTTCTCTCAAAGTTCCTCAATCGCCCATGGAAACTCATGGCTGGGGAAGATTGTCTCAGCTGCATTTCGCAGAAAAGAGCTTCTGTTCACAGCATCACAACATCGGATTGTTTTGCATTCAATAAAATAGAAATGACAAGTCACTGCTATGAAAACAAAACAAAAACAAGGCTAAGCTCTTAAGATCTTTTGTAAGAGATATGTGCCTCATAGCACAAGAGATAAATTTGTACATCTTTTTTCATCAAATCCCAGTCATGAAAGGTCTTTTTGCTGTCCTTCCTGAAGAAAGTAAAATACTGGGCAGTTTTTTCCTTCAATTGGTCTTTGCTCCTAGTATCCTGGCAGTTTACCGTTAAGAACACAACTCTGGGAGGCTAAAAAAATCATCATAGTCTTTCATCTACAGCTTTCTCAGGTATGGGCTATCAACCCATACCAGACTTCTACTTACCTCGCCTCAGAGTCTACCTGGTGAGTAGAAGTCTGGTCAAAGACCTTGTGGTATGTTACAGCACTATGTGCAGAGAAGCCTTTGTTCAAGGGTGGCTTTGTTTGAAACTGCTTTCAACTTAACTGGAAAACGTTCCATTTGCAGCCTTTTATTCTAACAAAGTGGTCCTGAAATTGTTGTGATCATCAGCTGTTGCATTAGCAAAACTTTTTACTTTAGGTTGGAGCTGATGAAAGGAAAGACGGGTTGTGTATTTTCTTGATACAACAGAACCCTTCATTACTTGGAAGGAACAGCTCTGCTTCCCTCCCTTTTGAAAACAAACAAACAAACAAACATCACTTTTATTTGGCGCAACATACAATGACGTGATGATACAATTTCTACAGTATTGTTTTCCTGATAACTTAACAGCAATTTTTAACACGGGGCTCACCTGGGGTATATTAATGGATTAATTTGGGTTTCTTTCTTCCATCCACTTTGGTTTTGCAGTGCTTAGAAATTACATGAGAGAGAGCATATGTGTCATTCCTAACTGGATTCATTGATGTTTATGTAAAGCTCATTAGACATGGGTTATTAAATGCAATATTTCTGTGCAAGCATTTCCAAATGCAGGCCCAATTATTGCTGATCAAAGTAACGACATTGCTGATCAAGGTAAGGAAGGTGAGAAATATTTACTTTCTGCTTCCCAGGAGCACTAGCAAATGAGGAAATCGCTGTTACAAGGAAACCTACTTTGTATTTTGAGTCTCTGTCTGTTCTTCCTGTGTTGAAAGAGCATTTCTATATTTGATGTGCAACAGTCAAAAGCCTGTAAACAAAAGCATGAAACAGGTAACTTCTGAATTTTATAACAGGCACATGTAGTGCTGTTACCAAGTTTTTGGCAAAAGTCCGGAGAGAGGTGGGGAAGAATATGACGGTCACATGAACCAATACAATATATGGTTTATTGGAATTTCTTGTTATTTGCTCTTTTTAACTGTGATTAATTGCATTTGACAGGTTTTTGATGTCCTACTTTTGCTCGCTCTTATTTCCTGCCCTCAGAACTTACTCTTGCAGAGAATCACTGGCCCAAAAGAATCATCAGATTATTGGAAAACTACCAGGTGGAAGTCACATTTGCATGAGAATCTGATGAAGAAGGAAAATTGTTGTTTTTCTTGGGTGGCAGGAGAAGGGAGAGGTATTTTGTAAGTCAGGATATGCAATGATAGAATTCATTGGAGGACAGTAGCAGAGGGGAGAATTATAGAGGAAAACTGAGGCTAGAGGAAGCCTGTAAAAGAAATATCAGACTGCAAATGAAGGTGAAAACACATGTAAACAGGTAAGAGGCTATGATAAAAAAAAAGGGGGGGATGGCAAATGTGAAGCAGACTTCAAAACAAAATTAGCAGAATGAAAGTGAGCTGGATAAAGAAGGAAAATGGTATTTACCAACTTCCTTGTTGTTTTCCAAAGTTTCAGTTTCTGGAGTTTGGTGTTTGAATCAAGAGAATCTTAAGAATCTTAAGCCTTCACATTTCAGTGTGAGCATTAACTTCTATTTCAACTCTGCAAAAGAGACTTAAAAAGCTTTGATCCCAATAATTTAAGAAAATAATAAGGCAACTAAATTGTAATATGGGATTTGTAAATACATTTACAGTTGCGTTTTGACTAAAAATCTTTACAGAGACATCAGATAAAATATATTTTAAAATATGTTTCTGAAAGGATGCAATTATTTTAGGAAATGGTTTAAAGTTTTTTTGACTTGTTTGAACCTCATAGCTTCTATGAGAACAGACACCTCCTGGAAGTATTTCTTAATGTATATTTTAAAATTTCATTTAGAGAGTGGCAGTGTAGAATAAAAAAGACTATCTGCTCCTCTCAGAAAAAGACCTACTAAAAAATTTCATCTCTTGCCCTAAAAAAAAAAAAAAAAAAAAAGAAAAGAAAAAAGGCATCATAGAAGAGGAGAAAGTAAATAAGTGCAAGAAAACTTCTCTTGAGTCTGTGGGAGCAGGGTAGTTAAGAAAGGTCTCGATGATCCTATTCCCATGTGTAGGAGTGCTTTTTCATACTGCTGTGACTCTGTAGGTGCAGCTCTGCCCAGGTACCTGCTTCTATCACATCTCAGGCAAAGCAGAAGTTTAGCATTGATCTCATGGTTGGGAGGTCTCTGCCCTTGTTTTAGTGATTTGTGATGATGTGGATCAGGAAGTAGTTAAAGAAAGGATTTCCTTCGCCACTGTTGAAATGAACTGCTCATTTGCATTTTTTCTTCTTTTAGCACCTGGAGGTACATTGCTTGAAGAAAGTGGACAAGCCATCTTACTCCTGCAACCCCTCAGTAAGAAACAAGCAAGTGCTGCACCACCCCAAACAGTAAAGTGTGCATTAAGGAATAAGATATGTGATGAAAGACTGTAAAGGTCCTTCAAACATCTTCAACATCCTTTTTATAAATGGAATTATTATGCCTTGTTTCTGCATTTCCTCCCCCTCAAACTTATCTGAACATTTTGATCTTCAGAGATCTACTGTCAAGGTCTGCATTCTTTACAAACAAGTTTTGTTTACAAACAAGTAAAGCCCCTTTAGGGGAGCAGGTACACTGTCTTGGTAACCTGTATAACTCAACTGCTAGCAAACTACCATGTTTGTTGTCTCCAATCTTGTCTGGAGAGTGTCTTTTTAAATTATTATTTTTAATACGTTTGTGCATCACAGCATATGCATTAACATTTAATGACTGTGATGCTGTAACTATCATCAGAAACAAAGTCTGAGTCTGATACAGTTTTTACAAGCCTTTTAGGCCATGGTTTATGAGTGACTGTCTTGTCCCCAAGTGCTTCCTCTTCCTTCTCACAGCTGGCTGTGATCACAAGGAGACTTTCATACTTGGCTAAAATAGGATTTTTCAGATTTTTTTCCACCAAGAACAGAAGGTACTTACTGATGATTTCTTTGCTGCCCCTCTGGAGAAAGACAGTTTGAGACTTTGAGTCAAGTCACAGTTTCATACTTTGGACTGGCACTTTGAAGGTACTTGCCCTTTTCATTTGGAGATGATCACTCCCAGTACTGAGTCTTGCACTCTGGCCATTCCTGTGGGACAAGCTGATGCAGACTCTGAGGACTGCTAAAAATACACAGCCAGTTTTGATATCTGAGCCTACAGAAACTGTCAATTCTATCCTGATATGTGTGTAATCCTGTAACAGGCTTTCTTTGAAGCATATTTCTTGCTGTTTGCCAAGATGCAGCTTCACTCTGAAATATGCAAAAAAATGGTTTTTAAACTATTACATGTAGCGGATTGATGCACGGACTCCAATCGAGGGATAAATCGAAGACCCTTTATTGAACTATTACATGGCTTATATACTTTCTAATTGTTTGTACATGCGCTACTGAGAGAACTCTTACTGGTTTATATGTCTTGTTCACGCGCCCTTCATGCGTCCCTTCAGCTAATACAATTGGCTATCTTTTTGCAACTTTGCAGTTCCTTTCTTCACAACAAAAAATCACGCGCTCGCCTTATCTCTCTCCAATGCTATCCACTCCTACTCCTGACACACAGCCTCCTTCCCTCAGGCATAACCCAAACTCTCAGTACTTCAATCTTGTTAACCCTTCCACTCCTGCTATGCCTAATTCCTCCTCAATTACAGTATTGGGTGACAGTAATTAACCACTGGAACTTAACACACTTTTGAATTCCATGAAAAATTCTAATTTCTTCACTACAAAAATAAAAAATGTTGCTGTTGGGAAAGAGTCACCACAGCTGCATCTGTTCAGGTTACCACCACTAGTTGATGGCCACTGAACATATGGGAAATTTTTCTACAAATATCTGGGGGCTGCTAGAAGAGTTCTAACACAACAGCATTATATAGATGGATGAACAGCGATATTTTTCTTTACCTCAGTAAGTACTTGTCCTTAGTGTCTTACACTGATGTCTGATTTTCCTAACAAAAGTCTGTATTTACTTTATTGCTGCCTGACTATTTGTACCTCTTTCTATCATTCAAACTGTTTTAAGATTCCTTTAAACTGTTGTACAAGTAAGCTGGGCTTAAAATACTAGGGTAGTGCACATGCACATGTACAGTCATAGTGGTACACAGCAATAACAATGCTCCATGTGTATATCAATTTACAGCAGAAACTAATGAACTCACTTTTACTAAATCAATTTATCACAATTCTTAAGTTATAAAAATCACTTCATCAATAATGATGTTAAATACTAAATACAAAGGTAAAACAGTTGTGCAGTGCTGTCATGGTTTAACCCCAGTCGGCAACAAAGTACCACCCAGCCGCTTGCTCACCCTCCCCCACAGTGGGACAGGGGAGAGAATCTGAAGAGCAAAAGTAAGAAAACTTGTGGGTTGAGATAAGAACAGTTTAATAATTGAAATAAAATATAATAATAATAATAAATTTTAATGAAAAGGAAAACAACGACAGAGAGAGAAAGAGAAAAAAAAAACAGGAAAAAAAATCAAGTGATGCAAAAAACCAAATTGATGCAATTAAAATCAGGAGTAAGATCAGCCCTTTTACTCTGTCTGGGGAACTGTCCACTGGAGACTGGAGCAGCAGTTTTCCTGGAAGAACCCCCTTTGGTGATTGTTTTTCCTTGCAACTCACGTACCCGTGTCTGTAGGGTTGAGGTAGGTTTTCCATCCCACTTCCTCATGTCCTCTCCGTGGTCACACAGGTAAAACCACCGGGTGCCCCGTGGTGTGCACCCTCTATATCCTCTCTCTTGAGCAGAGGAACGCTGATTCCTAATAGCTGAGATACTGGTCCATATAGGTGGGGAGTAGGACATATCTTCTTCGAGTCGCTGGACCTCCCGGGACAGTTTCTCCACAGCCGAGACGAGGGAGGAAGAGAGACTTTCTTAGTATTCCTGGAGTTGGCCAGCCAGTTCATTCACCGTTGGCCCTTCTCTGTCTTTCCAGGTCAGTACTGCCAATGAGTTGGCATATGACAATGGTGTGCTCCATACAAACTTCCGCCACATGGGTCATGTGCACTGGACTTCATCTGGATCTTTGGGTAACTGCTCGTTGTCCACGTCACCATAAATCACCTCCAGCACGGCTAATTCCCTCAGGTACTGGATACCTCTCTCCATGGTGGTCCATTTGCCTGGGCGATATACAACATCTTCCTTGAAGGGATATCTTTCCTTCATAGCTGACAGGAGTCGCCTCCAGAGGCTGCGGGCTGGTGCCCCTTTTCCAATTGCTTTGTCAATGCCCCCTTCCCTAGAAAGGGATCCCAGCAGCTTGGCTTCCCTACCCTCTAATTCCAGGCTACTGGCCCCATTATCCCAGCACCAGAGCAGTCAGGTGACAACGTGCTCGCCTGGACCACGGCTAAAATCTTTTCGCATATCTCGCAGCTCACTCAGGGATAGGGATCGGGTGGTTACCATCTCATTTATGGGTTCTGCCTCTTCCTCCCCCTGTTCTTGTGATGGCCCTGGTTCATCTTCATCCCTTACTGAACGAGCTGATTTTCTTTTGCATTTCTTCTTGTGTATATGGGCGACTGATACCGGTACGGGTTGGTTCCTTGGTTCAGCTGCAGTGCCTGTTGCGGGGGTTGGAGCAGCTGCAGTGCCTGTCATTTTGTTGTCAGATCCAGAGACCTTCTCTTCCCCTTGAGGGTACTGAACAGTGTTGAACAGGGCTCGATAGGCATGGGCCAGGCCCCAGCACATTGCAGTGATTTGTGTCTCCCTAGAATTGTCAGGGTGACAACATACTTTTTCCAAATATTCTACTATTTTTCAGGATTCTGCACTTGTTCAGGGGTGAAGTTCCAAAACACTGGAGGTGCCCACTGTCCTAGGCATTTGCCCATGCTATCCCACACACCCTGCCACTCATAACTATCTGGCCTTGGGGCAGATCTCTGGATGATATTCTTAAATTGCTTACTAATCTTGGACAAAACCAAAACAGTATTCCCAAGCAATACCAATAGAAGTATCTTAACTACCCAAGGATGTTCAAGATACTGAAAAGTTATTGTAACGAAGGAGGAAACATCATAGAAGAAGGTAGCAAAAGTGCCATTCTGCATTTCCTCCATAAAAGACCTCTCAGAGGAAGAAGTATATTTGCTAATTGTCTCCACGAGGTGGTACCCGACGTACAGTAATGGCTTCAGTACAAAACTCAGATACCAGATTAAGCTCAAGGTCACTGTTTTAATAACAAATCTCACAGGCAAAACATCACCAATCATAGCAGAGCACAGCAAACTGCAAAAACCAACCCCGATCTTTAACATGTACAGCAAAAAAATGAGCATGGTGCAGATCAGGTAAACCAATATCGAGAACACATGAATCAATATCGTGACCGGCAATTATTAACAGATCTAAATTCCTTAATACGCTCTGGTTAATCTGTCATTATCTCAAACCCTTTGAGCCCCACATTGGGCGCCAAAAAGGACTGTTGTGGTTTAGCCCCAGTCGGCAACGAAGCCCCACGCAGCCGCTCGCTCACCCTCCCCACCACCCCCGGTGGGATGGGGGAGAGAATCAGAAGAGCAAAAGTAAGAAAACTCGTGGGTTGAGATAAGAACAGTTTAATAATTGAAATAAAATAATATTATAATAATAATAAATTGTAATGAAAAGGAAAACAATGAGAGAGAGAGAAACAAAACCCAAGGGAAAAAAAAACCCAACAAGTGATACAACCGCTCACCACCCACTGACCGATGCCCAGCCCGTCCCCGAGCAGCGATCGCTGCCCCTGGCCAACTCCCCCAGTTTCTATACCGAGCATGAGGCCATATGGTCTGGAATAGCCCTTTGGGCAGTGTGGGTCAGCTGTCCTGGCTGTGCCCCCTCCCAGCTTCTTGTGCACCCGGCAGAGCAGGGGAAGCTGAAAAGTCCTTGACCAGTGTAAACACCGCTTAGCAACAGCCAAAACATCAGCCTGTTATCAACGTTATTCTCATACCAAATCCAAAACACAGCACTAGAGCAGCTACTAGGAAGAAAATTAACTTTATCCCCGCCAAAACCAGGACAAGTGCTCTTAAAATAGAATAAAACTTTTTATTTTTTTGAGAGGGGCAAAGTAGCTGACCCAGAAGTTCTTGTTTAAGACCATTGGTCTGCATTTACCAACTATATTTAGTTATTGTTGATTTGAAGATGTATGGAAAGCAAATTACATGTTAAGGAACTGAATTTCGTCTAGGCAAGACTGAAAGCAATGAGAGTTTCTGTGCTGCTTAAGAAGACAACCAATGCAAGCCTCAATCATTTTAAGTAGAATAATGATTATTTTAAAAAAATGAAACCAAACACCAGCAACTGTTTGGAAGTGCACAGCAGCTGAGAAATTTTGTTCACTTGTCTTCCACATCTGCTACCATAGCCTCAATTGCATTCCAGTCCAGTTTGCTGAGGATACTTCCCGTGCTTTCAGAAACACCATCAGTGTCGATAATGTTGAGAGGAGAGAAACTCACAAGATGCAGTGCAGAGGCCTATTGGAGGAAAAGAAGATGAACCGAATCATTGTGTATCATTCATGGACAAGACCTCTGTGTAGCCAGTAGAAATGATCCTGCTCTTTTCAAACATGTCCTAATCAAGTTATGTATCTGATCATTCTGCAAGAAATGCAATTTATGTTCCTGTTTACGCACTACCAGTAGTGTCTGTTGCCTAGACAGACAACTTGCCTATATGGCTGTTACAAAGAACATTCATTTTCAAGGCTCACAAGAATGACTTTGCTTGTAAAGACAAAATGTAGCTCTGTTGAATCACCATCATTTCCCTCTGCATCTATCCCACCCACACGTTTTGAATAGAGAACTGCATTTTGAATACAGCAGAAGTAAACGAAGGACCAGTGTTAAATGGCAGGTATCAAATCATTCCTAGAATAAGTAGACATCCTACCTGAAACAAGGAGTCATTAGTATCTTGAAGTATTCTTTGGATATCATCAGGCACAGTCCAAGGACTTACTATGTCTCGATCAGTCTCTTGATCAACACCTTCTGTCTGAACTGCAGTGGCAACATGTAGAGGTTTTTGTTTTGATGTTGTGCCAACTCTGTACTCAGCAGCTGAGGAGAAAACAAGCCAACCATAGCACTGTAACATTTCTTGCTGTTTTCTTTTGACTGTCTTGAAATTTCCCCAAGAACAGAAGCTCCAAGTTCTAAGAAATGAAGCCCTTGTGTAAACACATGTAAAAACAGCGAGCCCTGTTATCTTGAATTGATGTGGGGTTACAGCAAGAAAATGCTGCTGGTCCCTTCCAGCCTCATGCTCTGAACTGTCTTCCCAGGGTGGTAGAACACGAAGTGGAATAGGACTATGCACGGTGCCTACAGCATCCAGGTCCTGTAGTGCAAGTCCCCAAAAAGGGACATTGCTACATTATTTGAGAGAAGAATAAAACTATAAATCCTGGACTTGTGCCTCTTAGAAGACTTGGAACTTCAGTGAAACCCTTAGCAGTGATGGGATATACTGGAGAAACACATACAAGAAGGTGATATGAAAACAGAGATAGATCAACCTATATTTTTAAAAATTATTTTAAAACGAGAATATATGGAAAGGAGGAGGAGAATTACTTTCTAAATGTGAAGAGGTGAGTGATTCAGAAAAATGCCTACCTGCTTACCACTGCTTCTCTCCCTTTCCTGCATTGCCAACTCAAATACATTGACATTTGACTAGCCAAACTGGATCTCAATTATGCCGCTAGTATAATTCTGTTGTAAGGGAGAATGGAATCAACCCACAGTATATCCTACATTTCAGACTGATTCTCTCCTCAATCTTTTTCAGTCTGATCAGAAATTCTGCTCTTGTAATCAAGTCCTGCATCTGTTGATGCATCTGTTGTCAGATTGTTGACAGATGCAGTCCTGCATCTGTTGATTAGGAGGAAATATTTATGTGAGGAAACTCTTTTGTGGATCCAGACCTACACAGACAGGCATAGGGAAAAAGGATCACTAAAATCCTTTTTTTTTTTTTTAAACAGGTTCAGTCATAGATTCTTCCACTCTAACATTATGGCAAAATAATATCTTAAATAGATACTATGGGGAGGGATAACAAAGACAATTCCTACTTTAAAGAAAGAGCTCAGAAAGTAAGCAGCATAGAAAAGTAAGGGAGAGGCACAATACTGCCACGCACCTGGCAGCACAGGTGATTTAAACAGGCTAAAACAATCAGCCCAGCTGACTGCAAGGGACAAGCATATATATTTCTCAGCAGGCAGGTGTGTGGCAGCATGGTGACCACCCAGCAAAAAGCAGTGTCTTCTGTTTCTCCTGAGCTTCTAGCACCTGGTAGAACCAATGCAGCCACACAGACAGAGCTCCTGTCAAAGCATGCAACTACCCAGGTTTCTGGCTGTGGGATGTGTGCGGGGATATTCCTGGAGGTGGAGAGTGATAGCAAGCAAGCTTGTGGGAGGTGTGACCAGATAAATGAACTGCTCTGGTGGCCGAGCTGCAGGAGGAGGTGGGCAGACTGAGGAGTATTTGAGAGTCCAAGATGGAGATTGATCAATGTAGCTGTTCTCTACATGCATGCAAGACAACTCAGTGTGGCCACTACGGAGGCAGGTTGTTGTGGTTTAACCTCAGCCAGCAACTAAGCACCACGCAGTCACTCGCTCACTCCCCCCTGGTGGGATGGGGGAGAGAATCGGAAGAGTAAAAGTGAGAACACTCGTGGGTTGAGATAAAGACAGTTTAATAGGGAAAGCAAAAGCCGCGCACGCAAGCAAAGCAAAGCAAGGCATTCCTTCACTCCTTGCCATGGGCAGGCAGGGGTTCAGCCATCTCCAGGAAAGCAGGGCCCTGTCACACGTAACTGTTACTTGGGAAGACAAAATGCCATAACTCTGAATGTTTCCCCCCCCCCTTTCCTTCTTCTTCCCCAGCTTTATATACTGAGCATGACCCCATATGGTCTGGAATAGCCCTTTGGGCAGTTTGGATCAACTGTCCCAGCTGTGCCCCCTCCCAGCTCCTTGTGCCCCCCCAGCCTCCTCGCTGGTGGGGTGGGGTGAGGAGCAGAAAAGGCCTTGGCTCTGTGCGAGCACTGCTCAGCAGGAACTAAAACATCCCTGTATCAACTCTGTTTCCAGCACAAATCCAAAACATAGCCTCACACTAGCTACTATGAAGAATTAACTGTATCGCAGCTAAAACCAGCACACAAGTCCAGGATCTGTTTTGTGCCAGGAGGAAGGCAGCATTACAAGGGATAAGGAGGGGTGGAAGAAGGTTACAGCACGGAGCTGTAAGAGAAACCTCTCCTTACCCTCTCAGATACCCTTACAGAATAGGTACGAAGCCCTGGGTATGGTAGATGAAGCGCATCATGAGACAGAGGAGGAACCTATGCAAGTAGTCTTGCCAAGGTTAGAGAGACCTTGCAAGAAGATCTGCATTAAGATCAGTGCCAAGAAGAAACAACGGCAAGTTATGGTCATTGGTGATTGCCTCCTATACGGAACGGAAGCACCCATTTGCAGACCGGACACTCTTTTCAAGGAAGTTTGCTGCCTCCCTGGGGCCTGAATTAGGGACGTCACCACAAGACTGAAGATCTTAGTACAACCTTCAGGCTACTATCCATTCCTGCTCTTACATGTGGTTACTAGTGTGACGGATGCACTCGACCTCTTAACCAAACTAGCAGTAGTTTGGTACAGGCTCCAAAGGAGGTAAAGGCCTGAGCCGTGGCCAGGCTAAGAACTCCTCTGGTCCCGATCCATTCTCTGAGAATCCACAAAGCCGCCGAGTAGCATGGAGAGCATTGATGCATATGAGCTTGGAACATCAATCATGTGACTGACACATGAATAGCGGGTGGCTTTTCCAAGACTCACTTATCAAGGAACAAAGAAAGTTGTGGGTACAAGGAGCCTTATGCATATCTTTCCTATTGCATGTAATTTGACTATGAGCCAACCACTTTATCCTATAAATATGACAGCCTAAGTGAGCCTTCTTTAAGCTCTCCCTGCTAGGCAGCGTGGCTGCATGGTGGTGATCTGCCCTTGAGCTGGGACACCTCTCAAGGTTGCTCCTCGAGGCAGAGAGACCTTTTATCAATGGCAGAGCTTTGGTAAGCGACCAATATTGTGCATAACCTTGCAGTATGGTAACTTTGATTTTGTCTTGGTAACTTTGATTGCATGCTGAATTGATAATTTTTGCATATATAATCCCTTAGACATAAACCATTGTCCAAGTCTGAGACTAAGACTGGACCTAGCTGCACCTAAGCTCCATCAGGAGTTTAGAAAGCAAGGGGGTCTACTCTGAACCTCGTGACTCAACAGGAGGGTCCTCCATACCCTTTTGTATCCCCGGTCTCTCTGTGAATCATTTTAACTCGAGTGTAACCCAATTTTCCTTTGTATGTTTCTTCCATGCAGTAATTAATAGAGTGGACCTTGCCACTGAACTTTGTTGTCACACTTTTACAACATCATATTAAAACAACTTTTGCTAATACCTTTGACGGTGATTTTTTTAAGCGAGCTAAATCATTCATTCACAACAACTAGCGATGCCACAACAAAAAGTCTGAGGTCGATCAAAAGAGATTTCAGAGCCCTGGAAAGAATGCTAAAAATTTCAGGAGCACAGGTGGTACAGACCCCCAGTAACAGGGAGAGACTTTGGAAGAAACAGGCGAGCCCAGGATATCAATACCTGGCTCCAGGACCGGTGCCTGCACCAAAACTTTGGGTTTCTAAACCATGGAAGAGTCTTTGAAACACAAGGTATGCTGGGGCCTGACGGGATCCACCTGTCCCGATGGGGAAAACGCATCTTTGGGCATAAGCTGGCGGGACTGATCGAGAGAGCTTTAAACCAGAATCGATGGGGAAAGGGGATACCAACAGGAGAGCTGAAGGTAAGCCAAGGGTTGGCATGGCATCGCCTGAGGGTGGCAATGCTAGTGGGAACATTTACACTGCTCCTGGGAGCACGGAGGGCTCAGGAGTGTATCTGAAATGCTTGTACACCAACACACACAGTATGAGAAAGAAAGAGGATGAACTGGAAGCCTTGGTCCGTTCCCAGAGCTGTGATGTCATTGGTATTAGCGAGACTTGGTAGAATGAGTCCCACGACTGGAGTGCTAGGATGGAGGGCTACAGGCTGTTCAGGAGGGATAGGCAGGGCAGGCGAGGTGGAGGTGTCACACTCTGTATGTAAGGGAGAGGTTTGACTGCACAGCCCTTACAGTTAGGGATGATGTGGTTGAGAGCCTCTGGGTGACGATTAGGGGGGTGGAAAACAAGGGAGATGTCATAGTGGGTGTCTACTATCGATCACCCAGACAGGATGACAGCACTGATGAGTTATTCTATAGGCAATTAGGAGAAATTTCAGGATCGGTAGCCCTTGTCCTTATGGGAGAAGCCCTTGTCCTTATGGGAGATTTCAACTTCCCAGACATCAGCTGGGAATATCATACTGCTGTGACAAGCAAGTCTGGGAAATTCCTGAAGTTTGTGGAAGATTAACTTCTTGTCACAAGTACTCAGGGAGCCAACTAGGAAAGATGCCCTCCTAGACTTGTTTGTGAATAGAGAAGGACTCGTGGGAGATGTGATGGTAGGTGGCTGTCTTGGCCACAGTGATCACAAAATGGCTGAGTTAAAAATTTTCGCTGTAATGAGAAAAAAGGTCAGCAGAGTTGCTACCCTGGATTTCAAGAGAGCAAACTTTAAGCTACTCAGGGAGCTACTTAGCAGAGTACCCTGGGAATCTGCTTTTGAGGGCTCAGGGGTCCATGAGTACTGGTCAGTTTTGAAGAACCACCTTTTAAAAGCACAAGAGCAGGCAACCCCATTGTGTCAAAAGTCAAGCAAGCGGGGCAGAAGACCAGCTAGGCCGAACAGGGAACTCCTCGTGGAGCTCAAGAGGAAAAAGAAATGGTACGATCTCTGGAAGCGAGGTCAGGCTTCGCAGGAAGATTACAGAGCCGTGGTTCGCACATGCAGGGAGAAGACACGAAAGGCCAAAGCTCAATTAGAGTTGGAACTGGCCAGCGTTGTGTCAGACAACAAGAAGGGCTTTTAAAGTATGTTAATAGCATACTTTTTCTAAGGAAAACATTGGACCAATACTTGTTGAAGATGGTCACCTGACTAATAGGGATGAAGAAAAAGCAGAGGCATTCAATGCTTTTTTTGCCTCAGTCTTTAATAATACTGATAGATCTTGGGCTGCCCGGTCCTCTGAGTCGGAGGACCATGACTGTGGGAGCACTGGCTTTCCATTTGTGGACGCTGAAATTGTAAGGGACCAGCTACATCAGCTGAATGTTCACAAGTCCATGGGGCCTGATGGGATTCATCCCAGAGTACTGAAGGAGCTAGCAGATGTTACAGCAGGACCCCTCTCGATCAGGTCTTGGGAGTCTGGGGAGGTCCCTGCTGACTGGAAGCTAGTCAATGTTATCCCAATTTACAAGAAGGACGTGAGGGAAGACCCAGGGAACTACAGACCTGTTAGTCTAACCTCAGTTCCTGGGAAAATTATGGAGAAGATCATACTGGGTACTACTGAAAGGCATTTAAAGAACAATGCAATCATCAGGCACACTCAACATGGGTTCACAAAGGGAAAGTCCTGTTTGTCCAACTGAAAGTTGGACCTGAAAGTCCAACTAATTTGATATCCTTCTATGATAAGGTCACACGCCTAGTGGATGAAGGGAAGGCAGTGGATGTAGTTTCTCTGGATTTTAGGAAGGCTTTTGATACTGTCCCTCACAGCATCCTTCTGGACAAGTTGACCAACTGTGAGATGAGCAGGTACACGGTGCGCTGGGTGAAGAACTGGCTGGACGGCAGGGCTCAAAGGGTTGTAGTGAATGGGGCTACATCTGGCTGGTGACCGGTCACCAGCAGTGTTCCTCAGGACTCAGTCCTAGGGCCAGTTTTGTTCAATATTTTTATCAATGATCTGGATGCAGGAGTTGAATGCACCCTTAGCAAGGTTGCTGATGATACCAAACTGGGAGGTGCAGTTGACTCTCTCAGGGGACAAGAGGCCTTGCAGAGGGATCTGGATAGATTGGAGCATTGGGCAATCCATTAACGGCATGAAATTTAACAAGAACAAATGCCAGATTCTGCACCTGGGACGGAGTAACACCAGGCACAAGTATAAACTGGGAGAGGAGTGGCTGAGAGCAGCCCTGCAGAAAGGGATCTGGGGGTGCTGGTCGGCAGCAGGCTCAATAGGAGTCAGCAGCGTGCCCTGGCAGCCAGGAGGGCAAACCGCATCCTGGGGTGCATCAAACACGGCACAACCAGCCGGTCAAGAGAGGGGATTATCCCACTGTATACAGCATTGGTGCAGCCTCACCTTGAGTACTGTGTGCAGTTCTGGGCCCCACCATTTAAGAAGGATGTGAAGGTCCTTGAATGCATCCAGAGGAGGGCAACAGAGCTGGTGACAGGGCTGGAAGGCATGTCCTGTGAGGAGCGGCTGAGGGCTCTGGGGTTGTCTAGCTTGGAGAAAAGGAGGCTGAGGGGCGACCTCATTGCTCTCTACAGCTTCCCGAGGAGGGGAAGGGGAGAGGGAGGTGCTGATCTCTTCTCCCTGGGATCCAGTGGCAGGACATGTGGGAATGGTTCAAAGCTGCGTCAGGGGAGGTTCAGACTTGACATTAGGAAGCGTTTCTTTACCGAGAGGGTGGTCAAACACTGGAACAGGCTTCCTGGAGAGGTGGTCGATGCCCCAAGCCTGTCAGTGTTCAAGAGGCATTTGGACAATGCCCTTAATAACATGCTTTAACTTTTGGTCAGCCCTGAAGTGGTCAGGCAGTTGGACCAGATGATCATTGTAGGTCCCTTCCAACTGAACTATTCTAGTCTACTTGTGTACTGTACTGCTAACTAACTCTCCTCTGTGGGTTTTAGCTGAAAGAAAGAATCCAGTCCTCTGTCTCTCATGACTTCATAATGCCTGTTTCAGGAAATCACTGAAATCCAGCACATTTGCTTCAGTAATCTTGGAACTGTCATCTGACTAAAACCTTTCAGGAGGTAAACAGAGGTGATTGATTAAAATATTTCACAAGTTTCTAATGAAAAGGATTTTTATGTCCGGGGAAAAATGATTTTTATTCTTCTAAGCTAATGCTGTATTTGAGGTCTGTGTTGCATAAATTCTACCCAGGATGTATTCCAAAATGTGTTCTCTGTGTCTTATTTTTCCCCTGTATTATGTAGCTGAAGAGCACTATGTCATTGCTCTTTGTAACTTACAGTGTCTAGAATTAACAGGATAGTTTGCAGCATTTCTTTCTTCCTCTGGCAGTACTTTTCTGTAGGAGCAGAGAGGCATTTCCTGGAAAGACAAAGAAAGCATTTCCAGCATTAGGTGCTGTAGATCAAATTTACTCAAAAGATGCTTCAAAATTTCCATCTATGAGCTTGCTTCCTGGATTACACAGTATTCTTGCTATGGCAAATTAAGCTACTTTGGATTTAGAAAGAGATGACAAGGAAAGGTAACTTTCATAATTTAACAGGCCAATGATAGCATAGTTGCAAAATCCTCAGGACAGGAATCCTTCAGGACTGTGAGTCTGACTCCTCCCTCCCAAAATCCGATAGTAACTTGAACAAGATCTTCAGTACGTGCCTTCATTAAGAAAGTTCTGTTCTTACCCCTGGACTGTGTTAAACCAAGAGTTAGGGTGAAACAGTGTCCTTTTTGACCAAAGCTGGGTTTGGCAGAAATTCCGTTCCTTTCTGACAAAATGTGACTATTCGGATGCCCTCTACAAGGAAAAAACCCAAATAATTACCACTGTCTACCACATACCATTCCTCCACACAACTTAGATCTAACAGCGCTTACTCAGACAAGGCAAAAAGGCCACAGGAATCACCTTCAGCCCACTTAGCTGAGAATCACACGCTGCTTGTGGGGCCAATAAGCCTCAACAGAATCAGAACTGCTGGGAATCACAGTGAAGACATATCAAATTGGCTTACAAAGAACCAGTTTAGGCCCAACAAAACTTATTAGTTAGAAGTTACTGCCACTCCTAAGGTGGCTTTCTGCATGACATTCCTTAGCGCTTCTGATTCTAGCAGGGATGATGTGATTAAACTGCCCTTGGACAGCACCAGCAGACTCTGTACAGCACTGACTACATTCAGTTTGATGCTCTATCCTGGAACTTTACCTATTAAAAAGAGATGCAGAAATATTTAAGTCTGGAAGTTACAGGATTATATGAAGTACCCAATTCCTCCTATTATTCTGGAAAACATAAAATTGTATGTAGAAGAAGAAAAAGTATACTGCAATATACACCTGGATTATATATACATATGACATTAACACCATCAAGACGAATGTATTTACCAATTTGTAATACTCAAATACCATCATCTCCTCAAAAGATAATAAGCACAAAGCGCAAAAGAAAGAACAAATAAAATCGTACATAATGAAAAAAATTAGAAAGGAAGAAAGTAAATCTAGAGTTTGCTGAACACTAATTTATGTAGTCTATATGCATGAACAGTAGTATTTTATTTGCTTCTTGCTTGTTACTATTGAGATTGCTTGTTACTATTGTTACTTGCTTGTTACTGTTGAGATTATTAACTGTGTTACTGGCTATAGTCCAGGTACCTGATTGCTGCTGAGAGGAATGGGTTTTGACATTGATTACAGCTCTAACTCTAGAGTTGGCTCATTCAGTGCACCAAAAGCCATTTTTAAGCCTCCCTTCAAGATTTGCACTAGTGGTTGTAAGACAACTGGTATAGGAACTCAAGACCCCTCTTATCCAGACAAAGCATATCTTTGATTCTGCCAGAATCTCTCAAACTAACCCTATACCAACTAGCGCTACAAATTGCAGACAAATGTGAAGTGTGGTAGAAACACCAATACATCAGAGCAGGGTTAATGCTTAAAGTTCTTATCCTTAGTAGATGTAATACACCATTTTCTATACTCTTGAGGTGATCTCGTCCTGGACAATGGTCTATGTTCGTGTATTGGGTTTGCGTGGCAAGGTTTTAGTAGCGGGGGGGCTACAGGGGTGGCTTCTGTGAGAAGCTGCTAGAAGCTTCCCCTATGTCTGATAGAGCCAATGCCAGCCAGCTCCAAAACGGACTCACTGCTGGCCAAGGCTGAGCCAATCAGCGACAGTGGTAGCGCCTCTGTGAGAACAGATTTAAGAAGGGGGGAAAAAAACCTGCACAGGAACCAGCAGCAGCCAGGAGAGAGGAGAATATGTGAGAGAACCAACTCTGCAGGCACCAAGGTCACTCAAAAAGGAGGGGGAGGAGGTGCTCCAGGCACCAGAGCAGAGATTCCCCTGCAGCCCGTGGTGAAGACCATGGTGAGGCAGGCTGTCCCCCTGCAGCCCGTGGAGGTCCATGGTGGAGCAGATATCCACCTGCAGCCCATGGAGGACCCCATGCTGGAGCAGGTGGATGCACCCAAAGGAGGCTGTGACCCTGTGGGAAGCCCGCACTGGAGCAGGCTCCTGGCAGGACCTGTGACCCCATGGAGAGAGGAGCCCACGCTGGAGCAGTCTGTTCCTGAAGGACTGCACCCCATGGAAAGGACATGTGGAAAGGACCCACGCTGGAGCAGTTTGTGAAGAACTGCAGCCCGTGGGAAGTACTCATGTTGGAGAAGTTCATGGAGGACTGTCTCCCGTGGGAGGGACCCCACGCTGGAGCAGGGGAAGAGTGTGAGGAGGAAGGAGTGGCAGAGACGGCATGTGATGAACTGACCGCAACCCCCATTCCCCGTCCCCCTGTGTCGTTTGGGGGAGGAGGTAGAGAAATCGGGAGTGAAGTTGAGCCCAGGAAGAAGGGAGGGGTGGGGGGAAGGTGTTTTAAGATTTGGGTTTATTTCTCATTATCCTACTTTGATTTGACTGGTAATAAATTAAATTTATTTCCCCAAGTCGAGTCTGTTTTGCCCGTGACGGTAATTGCTGAGTGATCTCTCCCTGTCCTTATCTCGACCCACGAGCCTTTCGTCATATTTTTCTCCCCCTCTCCAGTTGAGAAGGGGGAGTGATAGAGCGTCATGATGGGCACCTGGCATCCAGCCAAGGTCAACCCACCACAGTTCATTTGCAGGTAACAAACACCACTGTTTCAGATAACATTTCATTAATCAGAGAAAGTGCTTGTGATACTCTCATACTGTGATGTTCAGATAACATGGCTCTGTGGAGAAAGGAAGCATAATATTACATATTAAGTCATGCTACCACTCATTTAATTGCAGCTGGCTTGTGAGGCTTGTAAGGCTACATGGTAACCAGAATAGAAGAACACATTTTTGCAATTTCAGAGAACATACATACACTAACCCTTTTAAGATCATTAGCAAAAAGCTAAAACATTTATTAACAATGGGTTTGACAGAATGAATGAGTCAATGTTGAAAAAAAAAGAAAAAGAAAAAAAGATATTTGGAAAGTAAAAAATACAGACAAAAGATGAAAAATGTTCAGAGTTTTCCTAAACGGTAAAGCAAACATGAATTATTTATGCTTTTGGTTGAAATGCAATTTATATCTGAAGTTTCACAGACAAGATAGTTAAAACTACCTCTTCCTTAAGACTGGAAGATTAACATATAAATAAGAATACCACAAGTTACATTTATAGCAACTTACTTGTCTTTTTCTTCTTTCTTCTTCTGGAAGAATTTTATATCCTTTGAAGTAAGACTACAGTGCTGTGCAAGAAAGTATAACAATCATTAATTTATTCTGTATTGTGGTCTCATTCCAATCTCTCACTCTCAAAATGTAGATCTATTTGACTTGAAAGTTACTGTTTAAGACGCTCTCCAGAATGAAAAACAATATGAAAGCATATGGCCCTACCAGGAGATTCAGTTAGGATTGTCTTTATAAACTTCCAAGCTCTAAAAATATACTGAAAGCATGCAGTCACACCTTCCATAGCTCATATGCTTAAAATATTAACATTCCTAAGGAGATGCCTTCACTGTCAAGCTCAAAGTTTCAAATGGCCTCACCTTCTGTTTCCTAAAAATCAGTGTCTTTCCTAACAATAACTAATTTTAAAAAATGAGCAAGGTTGCACTTTGAGCTGAGTTTGCTAGAGTACAATCTGAATTTTGTAATGCTTTTTTTAAATAAAAAAACCAAAAAAGCTGAGAATCCCTCCATCTAATGATTTCAGGAGAAAAGCCTATAACAAAAGCATCAAGTATATATTAATGGGTTGGCAACACAGGAGAGGGAGAGAAGCAGGCCTAAGCAGATATAACCATTTTTCCTGTATCACTTTTCTCTACATATGTACAAAAGAGCAGCCTGGGACAACTCTGAAAGACTGATTAAAAACAGGGGAAGGGAAATACTGTATTTCATAGATGAGATGGCACTTGCCTTGGTGGGGTTGTGGGAGTGTGATAGAATCGATCTGCCAGGCCTCCCCATATTGATATGTCAGCCATCGCCCTCCATACCACAGAGGCTTTAACCGCTTGGCTTGCTTGATTGCAGCACATTTCACATTCCTGGATAACCTGTGCAATAGTGTCCATGGTCAAGTCCACCCCTCGATCACGAGCCCATCTATATGTTGCATCTCTTCCTTGATGGCCTGAGGTGTCATGGGCCCACTGAGCTATAAATAGCACCCTGGTGCTTTCTGCCAGAGGCTCCAGGTAGGGCCATTCTCCCCGGCTGCAGTGTAGAGCACATTTACATCTTGCCCTGCCTGGACTGGCCCAAGGGCTACTGCATGAACTATCTCCCGTTTAATTTGTTCAAAGGCTTCTCGTTGCTCAGGGCCCCATTTGAAATCATTCTTCTTCCAGGTCACTTGGTAGAGAGGGCTTACGATCAGACTGTAATTTGGAATATGCATCCTCCAAAAACCCACAGCACCCAAGAAAGCTTGTGTTTCCTTTTTGCTAGTTGGTGGAGACATGGCTGTTATTTTGTTGATCACATCCATTGGGATCTGACGACGTCCATCTTGCCATCTTATTCCTAAAAACTGGATCTCCTGTGCAGGTCCCTTGACCTTACTTTGTTTTATGGCAAAACCAGCTTTCAGGAGGATCTGGACTATTTTCTTCCCTTTCTCAAAAACTTCTTCTGCTGTATTGCCCCACACGATGATGTCATCAATGTATTGCAGATGTTCTGGAGCTTCACCCTGTTCCAGTGCAGTCTGGATCAGTCCATGGCAAATGGTAGGGCTGTGTTTCCACCCCTGGGGCAGTCGATTCCAGGTGTACTGGACGCCCCTCCAAGTGAAAGCAAACTGTGGCCTGCACTCTGCTGCCAAAGGGATTGAGAAGAACGCATTAGCGATATCACTTGTGGCATAGCATTTGGCTGCTTTTGACTCCAGTTCATATTGAAGTTCCAGCATGTCCGGCACGGCAGCACTCAGCAGTGGCGTGACTTCATTCAGGCCACGATAGCCTACTGTTGGTCTTCACTCTGCATTAGACTTTCTCACTGGCCATATGGGACTGTTGAAGGGTGAGCGAGTCTTGCTGATCACTGATCACTCCTTGGCTCTCCAGTTGACGAATCAGCTTATGGATGGGAATCAGGGAGTCTCAGTTGGTGCGATATTGCCTCCGGTGCACCGCTGTGGTAGCAATTGGCACCTGTTGTTCTTCAACCCTCAGCAACCCCACAACAGAAGGGTCCTCTGAGAGACCGGGCAGGGTAGACAGCTGTTTAATTTCCTCCGTCTCCAAGGCAGCTATACCAAAAGCCCACCGGTACCCTTTTGGGTCCTTGAAATACCCTCTCCTGAGGTAGTCTGTGCCAAGGATGCACAGAGCCTCTGGGCCAGGCACAATGGGGGGCTTTTGCCACTCATTCCCAGTTAGGCTCACTTTGGCCTCCAATACAGTCAGCTGTTGGGATCCCCCTGTCACTCCAGAAATACAGATGGGTTCTGCCCCTGTATAGCTTGATGGCATTAGGGTGCACTGTGCACCGGTGTCCACTAGAGCCTTATACTCCTGTGGGTCTGATGTGCCAGGCCATCGAATCCACACAGTCCAGTAAACCCGGTTGTCCCTTTCCTCCACCTGGCTGGAGGCAGGGCCCCTCTAGTCCTGGTCATGGTATTCATTACCTACTTCTTGTACATATGAGTCAGAAGTCCCTTCATTAAAATCAGGAGTAAGATCAGCCCTTTTACTGTGTCTGGGGAACTGTCCACTGGAAACCGGAGCAGCAGTTTTCCTGGAAGAACCTCCTTTGGTGATTGTTTTTCCTTGCAACTCACGTACCCGTGCCTCTAGGGTTGAGGTAGGTTTTCCATCCCATTTCCTCATGTCCTCTCCGTGGTCACACAGGTAAAACCACCGGGTGCCCCGTGGTGTGCACCCTCTATATCCTCTCTCTTGAGCAGAGGAATGCTGACTCCTAATAGCTGAGATGATAGATATTGGTCCATACAGGTGGGGAGTAGGACATATGCTATTTGAATTGTTGGACCTCCCGGGACAGTTTCTCCACAGCTGAGACGAGGGAGGAAGAGAGACTTTCTTAGTATTCCTGGAGTTGGCCAGCCAATTCATTCACTGTTGGTCCTTCTCCATCTTTCCAGGTCAGTACTGCCAATGAGTTGGCATATAACGCTGGTGTGCTCCATACAAACTTCCGCCACATGGGTCATGTGCACTGGACTTCATCTGGATCTTTGGGTAACTGCTCGTTGTCCAGGTCACCATAGGTCACCTCCAGCACGGCTAATTCCCTCAGGTACTGGATACCTCTCTCCATGGTGGTCCACTTGCCTGGGCGATATACAACATCTTCCTTGAAGGGATATCTTTCCTTCATAGCTGACAGGAGTCGCCTCCAGAGGCTGAGGGCTGGTTCCCCTTTTCCAATAGCTTTGTCAATGCCCCCTTCCCTAGAAAGGGATCCCAGCTGTTTGGCTTCCTTACCCTCTAATTCCAGGCTACTGGCCCCACTATCCCAGCACTGGAGCAGCCAGGTGACAATGTGCTCGCCTGGGCGACGGCTAAAATCTTTTCGCATATCTCGCAGCTCACTCAGGGATAGGGATCAGGTGGTTTCCATCTCATTTATAAGTTCTTCTTCTCTTCCTCAAGAGCTATTATAATTAGCCTGGAGGAGAAGGGGAAGATGGAAGAAGTTGTCCCCCCATAGTTTGGCTCTCTGAGAAAAGGTAAAAAGTGTAATTATCAATAATTCCCGATATATGGCTCCCGAAACACAGAGGTGACGGCAACGGTGAGTACAAGGACAAGATCCATTTCATGAACAACAGCTTTATAATAGCATAAGCCAGTGTCACACAATACAGCAAAGTGATATCTTTAATCCATCTCCCAGAGGTGATAAACAGCACACAAATACTGATAAAGAGTATATATGGCAAGTAAGGTGTTACATTACACAACTCTGAGAACAAGTAAATCGACATTGTGACCAGCAACTACTAAACTAATATAATGAATGCTTATAACAAATTTCTTTAACACGCTCTGGTCAGATCTGTCATTATCTCAACCCTTCGACCCCACGTTGGACGCCAAAAAGGACTGTCGTGGTTTAACCCCAGCCGGCAGCTAAGCACCACGCAGCTGCTCGCTCACTGCCCCCCGGTGGGATGGGGGAGAGAATCAGAAGAGCAAAAGTGAGAAAACTCGTGGGTTGAGATAAAGACAGTTTCATAATTGAAATTAAATATAATAATAATAATAATAATAATAATAAAAGAAAACAAGAGAGAGAGAGAGGAACAAAACCCGGGGGGGGTAAACAATTGATGCTACCGCTCACCACCCACCGACCGATGCCCAGCCAGTCCCCGAGCAGCAATCACTGCCCCCGGCCAACTTCCCCCAGTTTCTATACTGGGCATGAGGCCATATGGTATGGAATAGCCCTTTGGGCAGTGTGGGTCAGCTGTCCTGGCTGTGCCCCCTCCCAGCTTCTTGTGCACCCGGCAGAGCAGGGGAAGCTGAAAAGTCCTTGACCAGTGTAAACACCGCTTAGCAACAGCCAAAACATCAGCGTGTTATCAACATTATTCTCATACTAAAATCCAAAACACAGCACTAGAGCAGCTACTAGGAAGAAAATTAACTCTATCCCAGCTGAAACCAGGACAGTGGATAACTGAGCAGAATGACCAGGAAGAAAGGGAAGCCAGCTACTGTTTTCTGTTGTAAAACTGGATCCAGAAGGCTAACAGCAGTTAACAGTTAAAAATATGTATGTCAGACCATTTTATTTAATGTGTAAAATCATTTCAGTTTTGAAGTTTTCAGTCTGTTGCTTTACATTGTTCATATGGTAACTCTTCAAAAACTTTCTGGTGATAGCTGGCCTCAGTAGATGACTCCTAGCAGCAGTTACATGTACTTGTTCAAAAACAGTGGTTTGCAAATAGGAGAAATAACAAATGCACATAGGCAATAGCAGCATGTACATTAACAGGTCCGTTACCTGTAACTAGAAAGCAACTTTGGATGCTTCTGCAGCTTTTGCATAAAGTAGATCTAACAGGCACTACCAAAGCCAGAGTAAATGCCTGAAATTAACTAATAAAAAGGCTTTCATTCATTTTGAAAATGAATGCCTAGATTTTTATGTAAGTTCCACCTTGACAGTGCCCTTTTTTGGTAGGAGTTTAAAGTAAACAAATTTTCAACAAAACCAGTGTCAAAATACATACCTATCACATAGATCTCCACATATGTGAAAGCCTGAAACAGGAACAGCCTTTGTTAATAAAAATCTTGTGCTTGTACACAAGCTAATAATACATATGTTAAATACTCTATGGGATAAAATACAGAAATATATCAACCTGAATATGTTGACATTAAAAATAAATGCATATTGTACATATTGCATATTGTAAAATGCATATTGTACAGTTTTTAGTAACTGGAAAGGTTCAGTTTGGTCTCGCCCAAAGGAAGTATTGGACACAGTATGATGCTGGTGGCATTGCTCAAATGCAATGAGATCTTGAAGTGGAATGAGTTTTGGTGCCTGAAAGTGTTCAGAGAAAGAAGCAAAAATGAAACAATGATAAAGGAAACAGAAAGGGGTACCCCAGTCACATTGGATGCACAGAGCAGGTCCAGTTTGGATCTCAGTTATACAAACACAACTCCTGTAGCAATTTGTGGAGAAAGTGAAAATGTAGTATTAACAGCATCAGACCAGAATCTCAGCTAATGTGTACATATGTAAACTATTTCCTGAAAGTAACCTAAAAGACATGAATTTTCTCCACAGAACGTATTTCACTAATATTTGCATTTCTAATGTAGGTAGTTGAGGATGAAACTAGGAACTGTGCAATGTAGACAAGGACAGAAAGCAGCAGCTTTCAAGGAAAAACATTTCCATTCTTTTCAACTGTAATGGGCCAGCATATGAGAGTCTATCAGAACAACATTTCTCAAAACATCAAGTTCTCAACATCCAGGAGATAAGGTTTTCTTACCAAGCCTTTCAGCATTCCATTTCTGCCCTTTCAAAAGAGGATTTCTTACTGCATTCTTTGTATTTCTGTAAATAATTCTATTTAAATTTCTGTAAAAACAGAACTGTTTTTTACCATATAAATATTATCCAGTATTTTAGATAGTAAATTCCTTACATTCATTATTAATGGGCTGAACGTTGATGAACTATGAAATGTGGAATCAATCTAAGGTTGCTAAAAACATTTCCAAGCTTGCAGCCCATCTCATATTGACATGCCAATAAGAAGGTACCATAGTTCCAGATCCCTTCTGGTAGCTGTGCTGAACACTTCCAAATTCCATACTCTGGAAACATTAACTTATTTTTGATTAATAAGAAACCATGAAACTGAAAAAATCCCTGCAACTTAGAAAAATATATTATTAAAATCCAGTACCTTCTTTTTTTGAGGTAAATTAGCATGGAGGAGTGATATTCCTGTGTGCTGTAGTGTTTCTCTGCAGTCAGTCTCCTTTGTTACAGGTTTAACAGGTAATTAAAGTAGTGATTGGCTGTCTTACAACTGGTGGAAGTCTAGGTACTGGGTCAAGTTGCAAGTGCAATAGTGGAATACCAGCAGGGTTCTGGGTAATCAGTGCTTTGTCCATATTCACATTTGCAGAGAACTGCTGTCGAGGTGCAACTTCTTGCTGTCCTTCATGCTGATCTAGATTCAGGTGTTTGGGAGGTCCCTTATGCACAGTTTCTGCCCATCTTTTCTCTTCCTCATGCATTTGCCTTGGGATCTCAGGGTCATATCTACTCATGCTCAAATGTGCTGTTGACTTACTCTTTCTTGGTGTGTATGATGATTGATGGTTCCATAAGGAATCTGATGAACTCCAAGCTACTCGTGGTACTGGGGGTGGTCTAGCAAAAGCTGATGACATTTCTCTTGCATGTAAAAATGCCGGTTTGAAACGATAACCTGATTCAAGCTTAAGCAAAGGAAATCCATTTGAGTAATTCAGGTTTTTTTTCAATAGGGATAAGCTTGGGTGTTTTCTGGATGTCTGAGGAAGGAGCTAGGAGATGAAGTGGTTTAGCAGGTGATGAAGAATACAAATCTTGAGACAGTGGCATAAATCCTGTTTCTCTGCTGTGGCTTTCTAATAGGCTTAAGGAAACATTCACATTCAGATGATTCTAAATCAGAAAAGCAAACAAAAGAGCATTTGCAAGTACCTTGAAACAGCAACCATGCACTAAAATATGCACAAAAATGGTATAAATCTTTTTTGTCTACAGCAATCGTTACAAAAACATTTCCTAATTTAACAGGACAGATAACTTATCAGATATACAGAACAGTCTTCATAAATTACACTTTGATATACCTACTTTTATATGGCCATTGTTCCTTTCATCTCTTAAACTATTCCTTGGTTGAAAATCAGAGCTCTTTTGACCAGTTTTTCCTTTATCTTCTTGAGTGGGCAGTTGTGTTTTTAGAGGGCCATTGCCTTTGGCAGTGTGTGCAGGCTGGCTTCCTTCCAGGTGAACGGATTGATACTGTTGCAAAATTTGTTGCACATTTGGCAGGTTGGCAAAGGATGACTGCACTACTTGCATTAAACACATGAAGTTGATTTGCTGTAGCTGGATACACACACACAAAGTTAACACTGTAAAAACCTTTAACAGGGATCTTAGCAAAAATTCTGTCTAGGCTATGTTATAACTGTTCATTATCCTGTTAATATAGGTGACAAAATAAACAACATCCCAAAGTTTCAATAATGATTCATTTGTATTATTTTTATTGTAGTGGACTTTCTTTTAAGATACATTAAATACCTGCCACAGACAGGTTATGCTAAAGCAAGACAAATTCCTTCACTTTTTTGTGAAATTTAAGTAAATGTAAGGTCGCATAGAATTGTCTCTATGTACTAAGAAAAATTAAATCCTAGTATAGCTGCAAAGTTATTACAGCTTCAGAATTTTTCCTATACTATTAGAGCACACTGCATTATGTGAAGTAAAACATACTCAAACTTTTATTATTATATTACTCATTTTCTTGAGTCAAAAGCAAGAGTTAAGTCTAAAATAAGTTTTCACAGTAGTTACGGGGCACTGGAAATCTCTTTTAAAAATAACAAAACACAGAATACGTTTAAAACAGTAACTATCCCCATTGTTTTAAATTGCATAGTTTATACTGTGAATGCTATTTTCAATAATGAGATGCTCTCACCTGAACTAACTTAAACATTTCATCTTGGAGCATCTGCCTGACAGTTTCTGATGTGTTTAGTTTATCTTCTGTAGGGACTTCTTTCTTGACGTCTTGCTTCTTTGCACAAATGGAAGTATTGGAGGCAACACTTGACATAGTTGACACAACAGTCTGAGAAGGCTGACCATCACTTAGAGAAGTCTCTATATTACTTAAGACCAGAAGGAAAAGAACAAAAGTATTAAAAACATTTGTAGTTCCGAACACCTATACTAGGTTGTCTTAAATCAATCCAGCAAATTTTAAAGACATCTTAATTTTTCTAAAGCATAATTAATTTGTGGGAACAATTTAATAATTAACACTGCACAATCTTCATTGGAGAGCATGTATGACATCTTTTTCCTAATGATTCCTAATATACTGAATGAAAAACAGTAGTAAAGACATAAGCTCTATCTGATTTTTTTAGTCACAGGGGTATCCGAAATGTTATCTTTGCTAGATACAGGCAGAAACCAATGATTTGACAGAAAGAGGGCCTTTTAGTCATAAAACCAAACAGGTGATGGTAAATGGATAAGGACATTATTAGCTGAAATAAGAGAGATGTCAGATTTACTTTCACTTAAATTATTAAATGCACCTTTATCTATTTGGAATTAAAAATCAACAACAAAATTTCAGATCAGAAAACAATTAAAATTAAAATAACATGTACCAGATGATCAATATATTGAATTTTCCAATTACTCACAGAGATAATTAGATCTTATAGTAGGTAAAGACTGTTAAGTAGATGAAGTACTTAAATGAAGGAGAGAGGGTTAGTATTTACATGAAGTTATAAAGAAACTGAAGGACTTTATCTATATCAACAGAAATTGACCCAAAAGACATTTCTCTATTTAAGAAAAATGCTGACACTGCTACAGGTACAGGCAACCTTTGGAGGATTTTTCACAACTGAATAGGATGGTCTCCAAACATATGAAGAAATAAAACAGAAGTGTAAAGCAATGGCTAATGAGTAATATTGGAAAGGTTTTGGATATGTAATAGGTGTGAGGGGCACAGGAAATCTTTTGGAAGACAATTAGAATGTGTAAGCATGGCACGAAACCCTAAAGTTGGAGAAAGGTTTTTTTAAAAAAGCTGGCATGAAAAACTCAAGAAGGAAATGAGACTAGAGACACATGAAAATGGGATCTGAAGGGATGTGTACTTCAGATCTTCCTCTAAACTGAAAAACCCCTCATATTATAGAGGACTGTTCTAGAAGTGAAAGCCAGAGATGGACTCCTGACCCCTTTTCCCAATTCCAACCTTCTCCCTGTTTATAGAAATATTATGTATATGTTTATGCGTATCTAGCAGTTGCTGTAGGACATATACATTTTAATAATTTTATTTAAAATTAATATAAGTTTATAATGTTCTTGTTTAGGTGTTTTATGTAACAATGTATCTTCCATAGTAATATTATACAATTATAATGATTCTGTCTGGAACCAGAAAACAAAAGTATCACTTCTCTTGAAATTTGGAAGCTCTGAATTAATATGTTTGATTCCTGTGATATTCTGGTCAACATGCAAGAGTACATGATCCTCAAGAATTACAGTACGAAGAGGTTTCAGAAAAGGCTACTTAGTACTACAGTTTGCAGGTACAATATACTATACCTGCAAATATTTTGTACTCAAATCTACACATGTTACTTGAGACTGAGAATTTAATAGGGGTAGTCTATTTTTCATTATATACAACATTATAGATTTATCTTACCTGGGAACTTCTGCATCTTGTTCTAAAGAAAATGAGTGAGAAATGGTGCTAGTAACAACCTCAGTCATGCTATAAAGAAAGAAAAAAAAATTACTATTGTAAATACTACAATAATTTCTTGCAGTGTTTATTTTCATTTTATGTACATTTATATACATATATATGTGTGTATAAATATAACCTCCTGAAACCATATTTTAATTAGTATGAGATAAAATACCTGAAAGCCACCTGATCAGAGCTATACTGACCTGCATTGCTTCAATTACTGCATTACACTGCAATTTGAGCTGGCAAATATTGACATTCATGCTTTGTCTCCCTAGCAATCAGAAACTGACTCAAACAAAAGCACTGAAAAGGTTCTGGCTATTCAACACAAACAGCAGGCAAAAAAGAGGTTGAGTGACAAAAGGAGAGAAAATTCAATTTAAGCAATACTGTTAATCTGATTAAAATCTGCATTCCTAAAAAAGAAAAGCCAGTATCATAAGAAATCTTTGAGGGACATCTTATGTGCAGTTATTTTTGTTTCTTTCAAAACAAAAATATATCCGTTTAAAATAGTAGTGAATTCTAAGTCTTTTAAAAATTAGGCCATTTTAAAGTTTTTAACAAACATTGTACATACACAGGAATATTTATTTATATGCCATCACAATTAAGAAGATTTTCTAAATATTAAGACATTCAGGCACTGTATATCAGAGGAAAAGGTTTCATTATTACAAACAAATTTGGTGGATTCAAGAAGAAAGCTAACTGAAATAATAAAAATAGACAGATTTTTTTCTATCATTAAAACAAATGAAAAAAATCTCAAAACACCAAGAGTCCTCATGGTAAAGAACCCTGTGTTCACAGAATATAGAGTTTCTTCTCTTGAAAAACTTCAGAGAAATCAAACTGAGCAGTAATCTATTCAAACAGATGATGTGACGATCAGGTTTATGGACTTTTTCTATAATTTGATATACATTGCATTATAAATGTAGAGATACTTTAAAACATAAAATTTTAAAAAAGATCATAATGAAGTAAATTTCTTGAATTTCTTAAGTTGTGTAAAATATCTCCCTCCCTCTTTCAGGAACTAACCTATCCATGTTTATCTTACCTTCTGCTTCCTAGACACCAATTTCTCTTTCTTCTAAATTGCGTAACAAATTAACTGTTAAGTTTCCTAGAATAACAGCTCTCCACCTGTATTTAGACTGAAGATGCTGCTCCTATTTCAAGTCTGGGGAAGTAATGGTGTACCTGAAACCTTTTCCAGTTATTCACTATCCTTTACCTAGATACAAAATATACCTTCCCACAAACCATGTGTCTTTTATTTGATCATTGCTAAAATAATCCACGCAGCACTTTGTATACGTGAAATAGAAGATGACTTAAATTTTGTTTCAAACTATGACTTTGTTGATATAAACAACAGCAAGAACCCATTGAGATTGGACTGGATTCCATAATTTAAAAAAATACTTTAGATTTTTAAACAAAGTTAAAAGAGAAATTAAAACAACAAAAAGTCTCTCGCGCATTCTGTTCAGCCTTTCCTTCCTTTATTTTTTCCACCTTTTGGTCTTCCTGAGGACTATCTGAAATGGAGACGTGCTGGAATATAAAAAGATGCATCTGAACTTGTATATTTTTATATCCCCCTTCTGCTTCAATAAAGTATTATTGTATTAGCCTAAGGCAAACATACTTTTGATTAATCAGCCACTTGAAAAAAATCTGACTGAAAAATAATCAAAATTACATACTTTTCAGAGGACAGCTACAGATCAGAAATAAGGAGATATCCTAATGATTCATCCAAGCATCTTTTCTTAAAAGTCATTATTAAGAGTTTTTATTTTCAAATTCATATCCATATTGTACCCTGGAAATATACTCTGCTAATCTTGCACTTCCTAGGTAAGGATAAAAACATGGAAACAACCCTATTATAAACAAACTATTTACAAACTAAGAAACTGAAACAAATGCAGGATTTTACACATGCCACAGAGTCACTATAGTAAAATGCACTATAGAATTGAAGAGCATAATACATTTATTGTTTCTAATCCTATTAACTGCACTGAATCTAGAGTACTACAGGCAAGCAAACCGATGCTATTGCAATTCACATTTCAGCATAATAGCCCTTAGCCAATTTCAAAGACAAGAGATGATGCATGAGAACAAGGCCTGTTTACAGATCCAGACTGAGTTTTCAGACAGGAGAAAAATAAACATCTTTATACATTTAATTTAAAAACAAGCAAGCAAGCAAACAAGTGGTAGAGTCTTTACTTAATCACCCTGTGACAACTTCAGAGAAAGCACACATTTTTAAAGAAAAATAAAAACTTGTTAATACAGCTTGCTAATATAACAAAATAAACATAAGAATCTGGTCTATTAACCAGAAGATCATCTGTATTTTTTTAATTTACATGCTTTTGTATATATGTGTGCATGCATGATCTTATATATTTATAGTGTTATACATTATATAGATTTAACATAATTATATTTATCTGTTTATATAGGCATACACACACATTTAGTTTTACAAACAATGAATCAGTTTTCAAAAGTGCTCACAGCAGATCTCACTTTACTACTGTTTAATTATTTGTGACTTTTATTATTGATTTAAGTAGGGAAAAAATTTCACCAATTCTAAACACTTTAAGCCCTCAATTTCTGAAGTATATTGAGGAATTCAGAATATTTTGAAAACAGTATTCATAATAATTTGATGCTTCTATGCAAGGATGGTAACTTGCCTTTCCTCTTTGATGTTCTACAGGTTTGATCCTGATAGAGCTATTGGAGCTCTTTGGAGTTTCATATAGCTCTTCAAAGAACTCTACAAAAGAAACACAATTAGTCTAAATCAAAAAACTACATGACATAGAGCATTGTTATGTGATTTCTGCCAACTGGCTACATTAGTCCACTTTTCCCCTAGCGAGGAGAAAGGGGTTGAGAGATCTCTCAGCAAATTCAAAATTTGTGTTATTACTAGTGATGATGCATGCACCAGAAGAAGAAAAAAAAGCTTATTTTCATGGTAGGAATATGATAAACTTAATCTATGCATATTCAGCTCTTACAATTTTCAAATCATATTTGCATGAATATTTTGGAATGAAAGTAAATAAGAGAATTAAATATGTTAATATACATTTTCCTATATAGCAAAAAACTTACATAAGTGAAAAACTGATCAGAAAAAGTCTTGATAAAGCAATTGTATAAAATTTAGTTATAAAACTGATACAATAATAATACAATAATAATTTCAATAGAACAATGAAAACTTATTTCCATTTCTGATTAAATAAACAGAGGGACATATAATCCTATTCAGGCAAAACTTGTACTGTTTTATATGTCAGACCATAGTAAAAGGATATACCATAAAAACAAACCTTCACTTTCTGATGTTACATCTAACTCCTCCTGAACAAATGGTCCCACTTCATTAAGATCTTCAGTCATATGAGGTACAAAATAATTCCCATGATTAATTACCTTCTTATAAAAATATTTTTACTTTGTAGACATTCTGGTAATTGGAATTACAAAAGATAATAACAGCAGAAATAATGTAAGTATCTGACTTAATTAAGTATGCTGTTCCTCTCAGATTGCAGGCTAGTATGTAACTGTAAAATAAACACTGCTGTGATATAATCAATGATCATATAAATTTTCTCTCTAAATTTCACTTAAACCAAGTGTGCTGGGTTGACCCTGGCTGGACGCCAGGTGCCCACCAAGCCGCTCTGTCACTCCCCCTCCTCAGCTGGACAGGGGAGGGAAAATATAACAAAAGGCTCATGGGTCAAGATAAGGACAGGGAGAGATCACTCACCAGTTACTGTCACGGGCAAAACAGACTCGACTTGGGGAAATTAATTTAATTTATTACCAATCACATCAGAGTAGGATAATGAGACATAAAACTAAATTCTTAAAACACCTTCCCCCCACCCCTCCCTTCTTCCCAGGCTCAACTTCACTCCCCATTTCTCTACCTCCTCCCCCCAAGTGACACAGGGGGACAGGGAAGGAGGGTTGTGGTCAGTTCATCACACGTTGTCTCTGCCACTCCTTCCTCCTCACACTCTTCCCCTGCTCCAGCGTGGGGTCCCTCCCACAGGAGACAGTCCTCTATGAACTTCTCCAATGTGGGTCCTTCCCACAGGCTTCAGTTCTTCACGAACTGCTCCAGCGTGGGTCCTTTTGTGTGAGCCGGCACAGGCAGGACGCAGAAACAACCACAAAACCATGGATGAAATGCAAGGAGTAAATTTATTTTTGTTACCTCGCCAACTGGGGGATCCCCGAAGCAGCACCTGGACAGAGGCACACAAGTGGGGATGCAAGCACTGCAGAGCTTGGTCCATGCTAGAGGATCGACAAACCTGCTGTTTTCGCCTGTATATCAGGGATTCACACAGGCATAGTTTACCACTGTGCTTTGATCTTTCCCACAGCAGGGCAGGAATCTCAAGCATGTTCGATAGGGTGCCTCTGAGTCTATCACAGGCCTATGTTATCTAAACACAGATGTTCTACTTGTCAAGCAGACAAGACTAAACAATGATTAATATGATATATGTGTTTTTCAACACCTCAGCTGCAGGTCACTTGAGCATGTTTACAATCCTCCTCACCAATCTTCCATTATTTTCCCATACCTTTCCATGGGGTGCAGTCCTTCAGGAACAGACTGCTCCAGTATGGGTCCCCCATGGGGTCACAAAAATCCTGCCAGCAAACCTGCTCCAGCGTGGGCTCCTCTCTCCACAGGTCCACAGGTCCTGCCAGGAGCCTGCTCCAGCGCAGGCTTCCCACAGGGTCACAGCCTCCTTCAGGTGCATCCTGATGGGGATGCAGCATGGGGTCCTCCACGGGCTGCAGGTGGATATCTGCTCCACCATGGACCTCCATGGGCTGCAGGGGGACAGCCTGCCTCACCATGGTCTTCACCATGGGCTGCAGGGGAATCTCTGCTCTGGTGCCTGGAGCACCTCCTCCCCCTCCTTTTTGAGTGACCTTGGTGTCTGCAGAGTTGGTTCTCTCACATATTCTCACTCCTCTCTTCTGGCTGCTGTTGTGCAGCAGGGTTTTTTCCCCCTTCTTAAATCTGTTCTCACAGAGGCGCTACCACTGTCACTGATGGGCTCAGCCTTGGCCAGCAGCAGGTCCATCTTGGAGCCAGCTGGCATTGGCTCCATCGGACATAGGGGAAGCTTCTAGCAGCTTCTCACAGAAGCCACCCCTGTAGCCCCCCCGCTACCAAAACCTTGCCACGCAAACCCAATACACCAAGATTAATATTTTTTTGTATAGCTGTAATATTTTATTGACATTAATGGTATAGTCTTTCAGATGGGCTGTTTCCAGAAAAATTTAACCAACACACATGATCTACCAAAAAGAAAATGGAAGGCATAAACTGCACCATGACTTCAAAATCATCTGGTTAAGAATACATTTATCTCCCTCACAGAAGCTTCCTTTATTAAAAAAAAAAAAAAAAAATCTTGTCAGAGAAGACACACACCAATGTCTTAGAATACTAATACCAAAGATCTTTTGTTTCTTTAGTGCAGCAGAAGATGAAAAGAAATGTCACAAACACCTTTAGGTTATGGAATCTCCATCTCCAGAATTGTGTAAGATATTAACAAATAAAATATTTACTGCCTTTTCCATCTATTTTTCTGATATGCACACATATGAACATAGATAGATTACAGACCCAGGGAAAAAATAAACTAACGTTGTGAACTCTCATCCCAGCATAAGGAAAATTACACTGAAGAGAGTGGAAGTTATCTGAATTCTTTGCGAATACCATTATATCAATTATATCAGAAATCTAGAGCCCATTTCCACATCACTAAGTTTATAAACAATCATGTACAATTCACTTCATATGCAACAGCTACTTTGTTTTCTACCTAGAGATATGTCTGCTGTTGGAGAATATTTAATCTGCTTTTCTGTCTCAAGCGTTATGTTATGTCTCATTACTGAAGTTCTATAAAAAGTGAAGTCTTGTAACAACTACGCAACAATATTCAAGAATGTCAGCTTCCAACACTATTAACGCTAATAATGCTTAAAGAGGGCACCTAAGATTTTTTCATATTTTTATGAAAAGTAGCAGGAGCACAGAACAGAATCACCAAAATCATTTAGATCCCCTGAATATTTCGTATTACAAATGTGGTCATTTATTTGAGAAGATCTGACACAATTGCATGTGATATTACGAGGCATAATAAAATTCAGATTCTTCTCTTTTACAAAGTTGATAATTGTAACAGGAATTATGCAGCTGCCACCTAGTCCATGTTAGGAATTATGCAGATGCCACCTCCCCCATCTGGGTCATCAAAACTGTTGCAGGAATTATGCCGCCAACACCTAGACCATGGTAGGAATTATGTGGGTGCCACCTCAACAGGGCTCAGCCCTAGGTTCCTGCTCAAAGAAGATGAGTTGCCAATCTGCTGAGTAAATAAGTGGTTTATTTATCCGACATGCAGAGCAGCTCAAGCTGGGTGCCTCCAAAGAGGGACCCCTACTGCAGATCGCACACTCCAATTATACCTGTACTACCCATCACCTGATCACCAAGTCCAATCACTTAATTCTGGTCAGAGGTCTCTTGATTTCTTATTGGTTTTCTTGGTCGCTGAGCTGGCCGCCTTCTGAAGTTACGTCATTCTCTTGGAATTGTTTCCTTGGTCCTTATCTTCTTCATTCTGCTTGCATCTGCTGGTTTCAGCTAGTTCTGTGTTTGCAGCATTAGTTTTATCAAAAAGTTTACTCTTGGTCAGCTCTTGCAGCCTAAGGCTTCAACTACTTTAGCTTCTAGTGCTAAGCAAGGCTATTAATCCTAAAAATTCTCAACAATAATAGGCATCACAGTATAGAAGAGAACACCTTAAAATTTCTAGTGGAATTACTAATTTATACAGACACAGAATATATATAATAACTAAGGATCATATTTTGGGAATAACGTCTAGTAATGTAACAGACTGCTTCATGCAGCTGTAAACAATATGCGTGAGTTTGACTTTGCACTCAAAATTAAACATGTATATAACATGTAATAACAATAGAAGTCTTCATATTGACATGCTGCTTAGCCAAGGAATTATAACCAACTAGAGTTCTTAGGCTTAAAAAAACAAATTTACCCAAAACTGGTTTCACAAAGATCATCATAGGCTTCTATGCTCTGGATCAGCAGGATCTGCCAGTACTGAAGAGCCTTCATCCACACTACTTTCTTTCTCTGCCTTAGGTTGGGCTTCTGATAGAGACGTAAATTCTTTCAGATATTGATTACCTGGACTCTATTAATAATAACAATAAAAATTTAAAAATTTCACTACTTAAAAAAAGATACCTGATACTTTAAAAAAATACAATGTCATATAGTATGTTTATGCTTCATATCCTTTTCTCTATTATAGAACTGAGAAATTCTGGATTTACAGTTGCCTGTGGAACCTGAGTTTTGCCCCTTTTTGCATTAAGTGAAGCAGTGGTCCTCTGAATTATCTAAAGGAATCATGAAATAAGAGATATTTGTCAGCATCAATTGTCACTGATGCTATGTGACAATTAAATATACTCTACACAAAGATATACAATAAGATTTGGCCTTCATCACCCATAATACAAAACTGGTATTAAACTACTCTAAATTATTATAACTGAAGACAGCATGAGAGGCAAAAAGCCATACATAATCATGCAGTTAGATGAATGCACAAAATTTTGCCCGTAAGTTGTAAATAAAATACAGGTGGCATTTGTCAGAAAAGAGAAAATACAAACCAAAACCAAGAGAAAAATCTCTTTTGATCTGGGAGAAAAGTCTTCTCAAAAAAACCCCCCCAAAACAAACCAAAAAACCAAAAACAAAAAACAAACCAAAAACCTCTCCCCCCAAAGCCTTTCATGCAGACTTAATTAAAGAGGATAAATGATCCAGCTGTTACTAAATATAAAATAAAGCAATACTCATCGGGTTCTTCTGGAAAATATCTTCACATTCTCCAACTCTAACAGTGCTAGATAGAAATTCAAAATTCACTTTTCACCAATCTTTACCTAGTTTAAATACTTCAGTCAGATTGTATCTGCCTGTCCTCAAAGACAAATGAATCTAAATTCAAGACTCCCCAGATAAACTTTTATTTATTTATTCTTTGTCTTGATTTTCCATAGTCTATCTCCAATACTAGCTTTCTTCAAAGATTACGTCTAAAACTAGACACAGTGATTTAACTTGTAAGCATTTGCTCAAATAATCTGGTATCTAGATAAATGAGTTAGATTTTAAACAAGAATTGTAGAGAGGACTTTAATCTCCAACCAAAGTCTTCCTACAGACAGAATTCCAGTATTCCCGAGATGTTTCTCTTTTCCTAGCAACCCTTAAAAGACAGGCTATTAATCAATATTCCATGTTTTATTGAGAACGGAACTATGAGGTAAAAGATGTGTGTGATTTTCTTTACTGGCATAACTCACACATGTCACTGACACCAATCCCATCCTTTTGCTTACCTTATATTTTATGCTCTTTGCTTGAGATCCATCCCTGTATAACTGTTCTAATAGCCATAAAGAAGTAAGGACAGCAGCTGCTGTTTTCACATGTATCATTGGGAGACTCTCTTCTAAGGAATATTGTTTATTGGAACCACAGAGCAGTCTTTTATTAGACCATCTATTTATGCACTCAAGCAATTTTGCAATATTGCTAAATTTACCCATCCTCCTGGTACAATATCAACTATATGAACAGTTTTGTAAATGTATTTAGAAGTTGCCTGGGTTTGCAGGCTAGAGAAAGCATGGTTAGGAAAGGTCTGGCTTGCTGGTGTAATAGTTACACCTTGATTGTCACTCTGAGCTTTGTAAATTGACTTGTATTTTAAACCAAATAATCCTTCATTAAGTTGTTTCATTAGGTTACACACAGAATGTTCTGTTGTCTGTACAATGGACTGTACAATGGTTGGATTTTCCAAAATATTTTGGTTTTCACTACAGACAGACACTGTTTCAGGATCACAAGATGCCAGGGTGACAGTATAGCAGGACCCTGCTCTAAACACACTTTGGCTTCTAGTTTTGCCTTGTTGATGTTTTAGTATTGTATGAACATCAAAAAAGAGAGAGTTTAATTCATGCTCTCGAAGAAGTCCAGAAAAGCTAGTAAGAAATGGAATTCCAAGGTCACTGTACTTTACCAGGTCTCTCTCAAGAACATAACTCAAAAAGAGTTCTAAAAAACCAACATATTCATCATCATCACGTTCGAATTCCCATGCACCAACTATAGGCAAATTACATTGATTATGCATGCCTTTTCCATATATTTTGTCTTTATGTTTTGTTTTCCAGTTAAGAGCTTTTATCTTGTATGTGGCATTTTTGCTACTTATTTCTCCTTGTCTCTGATGGTCATTATCCCTGTAAGACAACACACAAACATAAGTACCATTAATGCCAAAATCAATTTTACGAATTACATGAAAAAAATAAGTAAATGCAACATTAGATCCTTTTCTTCCTCTATTGTTAAAAACAGGAAACTAACAAAACCAAATTTGTATTAATACAATGTTAAGGTGGTAAATTAATCAAATGCAAAATCCATATTTTTTACATAAACAGCAACTCAGCAGTATCATATACGAACTTTGTCATAGCTGATAATAATATGCACTTCAAGAACATATTAGTCACATATTAGTAACTGATATAACATTGGCAGTTCTAAGATTTAGTAAATTTGTAATTCTTCCTTTGATAAATTACCCAAAGTGACAATTATCCTGTTTGGCGAAAAGATTACTTGAACAGCAAGAGACTTTTTTTAATTATTTTATTAATTTATTTTTATTAGAAAAGCTTTCTGTTGCCACTTTTTTCATACCTTTGGAGTGAAGGTGTTTGAGCTCTCGTTTCTTCAGTAAGCAAAGCATCAGAAAGTGTATCTGCTGTTTCAGCATCACTATATACCTGAGGATTCCCAAGATCAGTAAGTGTGCTGTGCTTCTGCTTAGACTAGTGCCTAATGAGAATCTGTCATTTTTCACTGTCATCAGTGTTCCTCATCATCTGCTGCTCCCTCTTCTTCTGGCTCCCAAATATTAATTTCTATGGGGCCTATGTTCCTTATTACACATTTCAAGGACTTAATTCTCACTTTTTCAGTAGCCTATATAACAACAGACATAATTTCTTCACTTTCAGGACCTATCCAAAGAAAGAAAACCAAGAGATTTTAAATGCAAACTTCTCAGTTTTCACTTATTCTCTCAAATTGAGACATAATGAACTTTGAATCATCATAAATTATAGGCATTTAGAAACACAAACAGAAACTGTGATAAAGTGAAGAAACACCATCAACTTGGATATTCTGTTATTGGTATAGACATATCAGAAAGAAAATACAGAATTTGTCACAAAACTCTCTCAAAGTTATCTAACTGAAAACTATAATTATTTTACATGGGGCATGAAAGAAGGTATTGTCACAAGTTAATTACTAAGTAGGGTAAAAAAGAAAATTCATTTAATATTTCCTGAAGAAGGATGCACATTACCTTTAACAATACTGTGTCTGAGTCGCTGCTGAAGACCATGATACTTATCTCTTAGTGGAACCCTTATATCTTCAGGATTAGGAAATGCTTTTACGAAAATCTCTGCCACCTGCACAAAATAAGTATCTTTTCAAGTAGCTAACATACACATAAGGTATAGTTTCCAACAAACTTACACCACCAAAAAGTCTATCCAGTAGCATTTACAAGAAGAAACATTTGTGATAATCTCTATTGCTTTTGCTCTAGCTTTAATGTCTTTTACCTTTTTCACTGGTGGCAATTCCCCAAGCAGACTTAAAATTACATCTTGAACTAATTCTTCAACATTCATGAACCTGCAGAAAGGAAGCATTCGACAAGCCCACTCCACTGCATTCAGACAATGCTCAACTGTAGAGGCATCATATTCATTCTTCTTCAGATCCTAACCAAACCACCTTGCTATATAAACTTTAATTGATATGAACAATATATTTCAGCTAAATTACTCATACATTGCAAATCGTAATGATTCTTCCCTAGCCAACACAAATTAAACCCGCTAACTTAACAGCCAAGCAGAGAAGTATATGATGCTAGGAGACAGATCAAGGTTGTAATGGACCATAACATATGTAAAAATAAAATAAAAAAAAAAAAAAAAAGAGCTTTTTTTAAACCAGCTTAGGAAAGAATTCCTTTACCACTCTGCTGAAGAGTCTGTTTGCAGTCATTTAGAGTAAAACCTAAGGATTTTATTAAACTAGCTGTAACTGATTAAATATACTGAATTACCAGATGAAGTAAATAATTTTACTGTGACTTAAGGGGATCATAAATTCTTTCTTGGGAGTAAGATAATTAAGACAGCCGAGAGGCTTTTAAGATGGATCAGTTTATTTTGAAACAGTCAGTGGTTTCCATCTCATTTGTCACTGTCGCATGAAGCACAGAAAAATCAGAATATTGTACTATTTGAAACAGAGCCATTCTGTTTATTTGAAGCTTGATTTTTCTGGTGAAGAGAAATTTTGGACTCATTTTAAAAAGGAAGCAACCTTTGCTAAAGACAGCTGAGTTGCTAGACTAGATAGGACAAAAATCAACATCTGTACTGTTACAGAATATATGACAAATACCATAATGCCAGGAGTTTCTTTCTTTTTCTTCCTTGACCTTTAACATCAATTGATGAGGGTATAAGTAGAGAAGACATGATTCATTTTTAGTATTTTTCATTATTCTTCTGAAAACTGAAGACCCAACCTTCATCATAAAACCTGCTTCATGCAAAGATAGTACATTAAATACACATTGGTCAGGAAACACCCAAAATAACTTAATCTAATCTAAAATCTAAAAAACTTAATCTAAAAAAAAAAAAAAACACCACACCAAAAAAACCAAAAAAAACCCCTTTAGCTAGACAAAAAGCGTAGAAACTATTGTGCTTCTGATAGTATATCTCTTCAATTATTTGAGTTAAATACCAAGCAAAAACGCAACAGAAATAACATTAGAAAAATGTAGTTCACATGGACAGCACTATTCTGTAGCATCAAATACTTACTGCACATCATATCACTATGCTAATTTTGTCCTACTAAGCAATTAAGAGTCCTCACAGAAATGTACAGCACATCCTTAGAATTCTTCTTATAGCTTTATGCAATTAAAATGTATCTTTACTGTATTAGTAATATAATTACCTTCTGATTGTTAATGTTTTCCCTTGCAGTTTGGTACCGCCTACAGTTGTCAGATAATCTTTCACGAACATGAAACATCCAACACAATGCACATAGCTCTCTGAACCAACCTATAACACAAACATGCAATATGGTGAGATTCTATTTAAATAAATGAAATAAAATAGCTTGAGATTTTTAGCTAGAAGAAAGGAATTAACATTATTTATCTTAACAGTAATTAAAGAACAAAATTGCACATTACTGAGTTTTCAATAGTGCTTTGCAGCTAGAGCTCTTTAGTCCCACTTAGTATTCATGTTCTTTCACATCTGTCAGATCTGTAACATACACAAAAATCTAGAACAGGAACTTTTGGATTAAGAGTTTTGATAATTAACACAATTAAAAGCTGGAAAGGGAATGTTTTTCTGCATATGTTGCAGTATAATATTTCAAGCTGATTAGAATTTCTTTGTACCTGTGGATTCTCTCTTGTGTTCTTTTTTCAGCACTAAATTATTCTATTTTATTGCATACAGACCTAAAATTTTACAGGAAATATCATCAAACTGATGGTCTCCAGAAGATGTAGATCTATAGAAAACAGTGTGGAAATTGGAGTAATGAAGCAAAGTCTCTGGGAATGGACTCAGTGAAGGAAAAGATCCTTTCATTCAAATCTATAGTAGTAAAAATAAAGAAATAAACAAACAAACAGTTATTTAAATATAATTTGCCATTTTATACATGTATAAACTAATTTTGTTTGCATGTCAAAATGGAAATAAAAATCAGTTAAAGTTTTGCATTTATCACTATGAAATTTACAGCCTCTCAATTATTAGCAGAATACTACCAAGATCAGTAAAATTCCCTTAAGCTTGCTTTCCATTTTTCTTCAAATCAGTATTCTGAAAATTCATTTAAAGGAATAAGTTTAGTATGAGCTATGGCACAAAGAATGCTTTTGTTTGCATGATAATCATGAGTACCATGAAATACAAGAGCAACAAAGTATAAGAAGAACTAAGACCACAATTACGAAACCAGTTTAATCCAGCACAGTCCAGGCTGCTGTCAACCAAGGCAGACTAGTTTTCCCTCGTTTCAGTTGCTACTTCTGATCACCTCCCTGTGCCAGCATTAAGCATTAAGTGTGACCGTGCAATGAGCAAAATATTTATCAGTCAGACCTGTTCCAGATCTGGATCACTGCATGAATGCTGGTGCAAAGGGGTTGAGGGAAGGCAGACAGTCACACACCCACCCTTCTGTAGCAAGTCAACCTTCTGTAAGCGGCTAACAATGATCTAAGAAAAGCCTGAGGTTACACAAAATTATTCTAAGCTTGGTTCTGTGCAAACAAAATGCACATGAGTAGAATGAGATCTTATAAGCCCTGTGCTCTGTGCACTACGATGACCACTTTACCTGAAGCAAGTATCACATTCTCTGTTACATATTCAACCCTAAGTGATCTGGAACACACTTCCAGTTAGCAGCTATAACTGCCAATTAAAATTAGTTTGTTTCTTTCAAATGGAGAAAGAAATGAGTTCGTATTTTACCAAGTAGGTACAGAAAGACACGTAAAAGGAGACACTTCTATGAAGTAGATGATACCCTATATCTTTAAGTTCTGGTTTCCTAAAAGAACCAAACATGGAGTGTAAAACTATGAGAAGATGACATGTAAAAAACATGACATCAGCAAAGTCCAGATGAGACTGAATACTCCTGCAATGCAATTGCAAGCTTGTCAGTAATATTTACTACTGATAATCAAGTTACAAAAAAACAAGTTAAATGCTTACTTTTTGCATAACTTTTCTTGCCCACTTCAGTTGTGCAATATACCACTGCGCTGCAGGGCAGGAACAATGAGCAGCCCAGAAGAGCAAGATAATTCGCTGAAGGATTCCTGACAATTTCTGACTAATTTCTCTCTCAATTTTTAAAAGAATGTCATTGCAGTCTTCCTGATTCAAAGACAAAAACAAGCCTCAAAATTAGAAAGGACATATACAATAAGGAATCTGACCTAAATGTTGTTTCTGCACCTAAGAATACTTCCCTTCTTCCTTTGAGCACAGATCCTTTATGGAAAAAAGAGAGGCATGTGTACTTTCTTATCACTATGGTGCTATTTAAGTAAATGAATGGACATGGAAAAAACAGACAGAAAAATGAGCCGAAAGGAACCAGAATACAGATCATGATTATTTCATAAATACATTCAAAGACTCAAGAAACTTCTATCAACATCTATATAGCTCATGCTATGATAGAATACTGAGGTCAGAGTAGGATATTTTTCTGCTTAAGAATGTGGGGTATGCAAGCATAAGCAAAATTTGTGGGTTATTCTTACTTTAAAGATTTAATTCACACTGATGGAACACTTGTAAGTATGCTACATATGCTTATGACATTGCAGAGGGTACACCTGAGATAAACAGAAGTTCTGAGAATTTTCCTAGTGTACCCATGTTGTGTGAACTCACTATGCTGCTTATTGCAGAAGACAGAAAGCTACAATACATTTTTTGGAAAGAAGAGTACATTATTGGGCAATGATTAATGGCATGAAATTTAACAAGTCCAAATGCCAGATTCTGCACCTGGGACGGAGTAACACCAGGCACAAGTATAAACTGGGAGAGGAGTGGCTGAGAGCAGCCCTGCAGAAAGGGATCTGGGGGTGCTGGTCGGCAGCAGGCTCAATAGGAGTCAGCAGCGTGCCCTGGCAGCCAGGAGGGCAAACCGCATCCTGGGGTGCATCAAACACGGCACAACCAGCCGGTCAAGAGAGGGGATTATCCCACTGTATACAGCATTGGTGCAGCCTCACCTTGAGTACTGTGTGCAGTTCTGGGCCCCACCATTTAAGAAGGATGGGAAGGTCCTTGAATGCATCCAGAGGAGGGCAACAGAGCTGGTGACAGGGCTGGAAGGCATGTCCTGTGAGGAGCGGCTGAGGGCTCTGGGGTTGTCTAGCTTGGAGAAAAGGAGGCTGAGGGGCGACCTCATTGCTCTCTACAGCTTCCCGAGGAGGGGAAGGGGAGAGGGAGGTGCTGATCTCTTCTCCCTGGGATCCAGTGACAGGACATGTGGGAATGGTTCAAAGCTGCGTCAGGGGAGGTTCAGACTTGACATTAGGAAGCGTTTCTTTACCGAGAGGGTGGTCAAACACTGGAACAGGCTTCCTGGAGAGGTGGTCGATGCCCCAAGCCTGTCAGTGTTCAAGAGGCATTTGGACAATGCCCTTAATAACATGCTTTAACTTTTGGTCAGCCCTGAAGTGGTCAGGCAGTTGGACCAGATGATCATTGTAGGTCCCTTTCAACTGAAATATTCTATTCTATTGTATTTTAAGAGAGTGTATTGAGATAAACTAAGACAAATTTAGTATCTTCTTGTTTCTTGAGGTTTAAATTTGTTTTCCAAATTGTTATTTCCTGGTTTTCCTGGAGAGGTGCTGATCAACATTAACTCTAAGGAGTTCTCTGCTTCTCCCACCATTTCTGTTTACTGTTGAGGCAATTACATTATTTACGGAAATATTCACACTAATCCAGCTTGTGCAACACAATTTTTCCAAGACTCTCACCATGTACATAGATCTTTGACTAATGCAAGTATTAAAATCAAAGTCTTAGTTTGTAGGTTTTATCTGGAAAGTTGTCTGATTAAACATCCAAAAGACCATGAAGAAATATATACCAGTGCATGTTGTAGTACAGAAATGTTAAAAACAATTGATGCACTCAGATACTTTCAGAAAATCTAAGCAATCAAAATAAGTTGATATTGTAGAGACATATCTAGCATTATAATATCAACTTACTAGTAGAGTATTTATAATACTTCCAAAATAATTCTTTATTCCTGTGGACATTAAATCACTTTGAAAAACTAACTCAGAAATAAAAAATTTCCTAACAAAGGAAATCTTTAAACAGAATCTCTTACAGAAAATAGATAAACTACCCATTGTGATAAATACTCATTCTTAGAAAAATGTTGAAAGCAGGACTTACTTGGGTTCAATAACAAACCAGCTTGACATTCCCACTTGTTGCGATTATATGGTGTCTGAAGCATTTTGGCTTCCAAGAGTCCAATTGTTGAATAAGCAAAAAATGCTTTCCTCTGGCTTTTCAGTTTGCATCACACCATATCACAGATCCAATTCAAATATTTTTTTAAGCACTGCTTTTCTTCCACTTTTGAGAGGATCAAAGTCAGAGCCACATGTCTAGGCAAAAGTAGTGCAAGAACCATGAAGTTCTAATGTTGCTTAATTTGGGAGAAAAAAATACAGCATTCTTTTACCTGGATATCAAATTTCAATCACTAACCTCAAAGCAGGGCGGGGGGGGGGGAAGTAGAGGACAAAAAAAAAAAAAATCAATATATGAATGACATAATTAAATTGCACACATCAAACTATTAACTTTAAATACCAAAAATATTTTCCATAATCAAGAGATGCAAAACATTAATCTCACACACAGATACATACACTTCTCAACAAAAATATCTGGAAAAAGTTACTTTATCTTTACAACTAATGATGCTGAAGCCATAAATCACGCAGTTAAAGCATAATAGACAGCATTAATATACATGTAAAAAAAATTATGGGTTAAGCACAACAAATTAAACTGCTTTTAAACAGAATACTTTGTTTGATGCAAAGTGGATGCAGGATGTCAACGTTGTGCGGGGGAAAGATATAGAGCAGCTGATTTGTGAAATAAGCAGCCATGAATCGTGCCATGGAGCGAATAACAGCCATAGCAGTTTCAGTATAAATATCTGTTACCATTCATAGTTCATACTGAGAATCCTTGGTATCTAAAAAAAAAAAACAAAACAAAAACCACCAACCCACAAAAACAACCCCAAAACAGATGTCAAATTAAAAATTATGAGGAAAAGTATCTTAAATTTGAATGCAAAAATTGTTTAATCACAGATTATAAAACATTTTTTTAAAAACAAGGAAACTATGGTATTACTTAATCTTTTGACAACCATTCAGGACTTACAGAGCTTAATCTTTTACAGTAATTACACATTATATTAATATTAAAAGACTTTTATACTAGGTTTTTAATAACTAGAGATGGATGTCTAGTATCTAAATTCAGATTAGTGCTGAGTCAAAAAAACTGTTTAAATCTGAAAATTTAAATTTCATACTCTGACTTAATAGAAAAAGTTACAAGCATCTGCAAAAAAAAAAAATCCTACTATCAATTTAGGATTGGTGACCAATCTAAAAAAATAAATTATTTTATCACATTGTATCATAAAAAAAATGTTAGATCAATACAAAATGAAATCACATCATTTCTCCCTTATTTTTCTTATCCAAAGTCTTTCCTTGAGCAGATTTGAATCTAAAAACATTTAAGAGGCCATGCTTTCACTATTAATTATACAATGAAAGTTCTCTAAATGCTTACTCCAACAAGTGCAGCTGAAAGAACATCTGAGGATCAGAAAAAGATCTTTAAAGTCACTGAAAACAGACTTCAGTCCAGTGTAAAGAGAAAAGCATGGTGACAAGTTCATGTGTGATGGCACAGAAATTAGATACTAGGTTATTCAAGCAATATCAACATACGTTATCATACTTTTATGCAATATAAACATATCAGAAACATTTTGCCTCATTGAGATCTGTGATCACTTCAGAATCTCTCCTACCAAATAATCACAGAGTCCCTGAGCCTCACTGTCCTGGTTTCAGCTGGGATAGAGTTAATTTTCTTCCTAGTAGCTGGTATAGGGCTGTGATTTGGATTTAGGATGAGAATAATGTTGATAACACGCTGATGTGTTAGTTGTTGCTAAGTGGTGTTTACACTGGTCAAGGACTTTTCAGCTTCCCCTGCTCTGCCAGGTGCACAAGAAGCTGGGAGGGGGCACAGCCAGGACAGCTGACCCACACTGCCCAAAGGGCTATTCCATACCATATGGCCTCATGCCCAGTATAGAAACTGGGGAAAAGCTGGCCAGTGGGGCCACTGCTCGAGGACAGGCTGGGCATCTGTTGGTTGGTAGTGAGCAATTGGTTTTCATTTGCATCACTTATCTTTCTTGGGTTTTATTTCTCTCTCTTTTTGTTATTTTCCTTTTCATCAGAATTTATTATTACTATTACTTTATTTCAATTATTAAACTGTTCTTATCTGAACTCACGAGTTTTCTTACTTTTACTTTTCCGATTCTCTCCCTCATCCCACCGGGGCGGGTGGGGGAGTGAGCAAGTGCCTGCCTGTGTGGTGCTTGGTTGCCGACTGGGGTTAAACCACAACAGTCCTTTTTTGCACCCAACGTGGGGCTCGAAGGGTTCAAGATAATAACAGATCTGACCAAAGCGCGTTAAAACAAATTTGTTATAAGCATTCATTATGTTAGTTTAATAGTCACTGGCCACAATGTTGATTCATTTGCTCTCGGAGATGTGCTTGTTCTCAGAGTTGTGTTACGTAACAGCTTACCTGCCATGTGCACTCCCTGTGGTGCTGTTTATCACCTCTGGGAGATGGATTAAAGTTATCGCTTTGCTGTACTATGTAACGCTGGCTTATGATATGATAAAATTCTTGGTCATGAGATTCTACTCAGCACTTCTGTCATTCCTGTACTTTGGGAGCCATCTCTCTGAAACTATTAATAATTACACTTTTTACATTTTCTCCTCGGAGAGCCAATCTGTGGGGGAGACACCTTCCTTCACCTTCCCCTTCTCCTCCAGTCTGATTACAATAGCTCTTGAGAATTCTGAATATCCTTGGGATGTTCAAACCAGCATGTTCCTATTGCTATGGCTCCTGAACGTGTTTCAGGCCTTGTTTAAGGTTAAACAACTATTTAAGAATATCATCCAGAGATCTGCCCCGAGGCTGGATAGTTATGAGTGGCACGGTGTGTGGGCAAATACCTAGGATGGTGAGCACCTCCAGTGTTTTGAACTTCACCCCTGAACAAGCGCAGAAACCTGAAAAATTAGTAGAATATTTGGAAAAAGTATGCTGTCACCCTGGCAACTCCAGAAAGACACAAATCACTGCAACGTGCTGGGGCCTGGCCCATGCCTACCGAGCCGTGTTCAACACTGTTCTTACCTCAAGGGGAAGAGAAGGTCTCTGGATCTGACGAAAAAGTGACAGGCACCACGGCTACTCCAACCCCGGCAACAGGCACTGCATCTGAACCACAGAACAAGCCAATGCCAGTATCAGTTGCCACCATACGCAAGAGGAAATCCTGGAAGCGGAAGACAGCTTGTTTAGAAACGGATGAGGAAGCTCCCCCTAAGAGGGAGGAAGAGGAAGAAGCATACTGTCCCGCCAGCGAGGAGGCAGACTACTCTAAAGCAGGGCCATCACAAGAACAGGAGGAGAAAGAAGAATAAATTCCCCACTTCCCTCGGAGGAAGAACTCAGCGGGAGGGTTCCTCCTCTTCCTCGGAGGGAGAGGAAGAACTTATAAATGAGATGGAAACCACCTGATCCCTATCCCTGAGTGAGCTGCGAGATATGCGAAAAGATTTTAGCCGTCGCCCAGGCGAGCACATTGTCACCTGGCTGCTCCAGTGCTGGGATAGTGGGGACAGTAGCCTGGAATTAGAGGGTAGGGAAGCCAAACAGCTGGGATCCCTTTCTAGGGAAGGGGGCATTGACAAAGCGATTGGAAAAGGGGCACCAGCCCTCAGCCTCTGGAGGCAACTCCTGTCAGCTATGAAGGAAAGATATCCCTTCAAGGAAGATGTTGTATATCGCCCAGGCAAGTGGACCACCATGGAGAGAGGTATCCAGTACCTGAGGGAATTAGCCGTGTTGGAGGTGACCTATGGTGACCTGGACAACGAGCAGTTACCCAAAGATCCAGATGAAGTCCAGTGCACATGACCCATGTGGCGGAAGTTTGTATGGAGCACACCAGCGTTATATGCCAACTCATTGGCAGTACTGACCTGGAAAGATGGAGAAGGACCAACAGTGAATGAATTGGCTGGCCAACTCCAGGAATACTAAGAAAGTCTCTCTTCCTCCTTCGTCTCAGCTGTGGAGAAACTGTCCCGGGAGGTCCAACAATTCAAATAGCATATGTCCTACTCCCCACCTGTATGGACCAATATCTATCATCTCAGCTATTAGGAGTCAGCATTCCTCTGCTCAAGAGAGAGGATATAGAGGGTGCACACCACGGGGCACCCTGTGGTTTTACCTGCGTGACCACGGAGAGGACATGAGGAAATGGGATGGAAAACCTACCTCAACCCTAGAGGCACGGGTACGTGAGTTGCAAGGAAAAACAATCACCAAAGGAGGTTCTTCCAGGAAAATTGCTGCTCCGGTTTCCAGTGGACAGTTCCCCAGACAGAGTAAAAGGGCTGATCTTACTCCTGATTTTAATGAAGGGACTTCTGACTCATATGTACAAGAAGTAGGTAATGAATACCATGACCAGGACTAGAGGGGCCCTGCCTCCAGCCAGGTGGAGGAAAGGGACAAGCGGGTTTACTGGACTGTGTGGATTCGATGGCCTGGCACATCAGACCCACAGGAGTAGAAGGCTCTAGTGGACACCGGTGCACAGTGCACCCTAATGCCATCAAGCTATACAGGGGCAGAACCCATCTGTATTTCTGGAGTGACAGGGGGATCCCAACAGCTGACTGTATTGGAGGCCAAAGTGAGCCTAACTGGGAATGAGTGGCAAAAGGCCCCCATTGTGCCTGGCCCAGAGGCTCCGTGCATCCTTGGCACAGACTACCTCAGGAGAGGGTATTTCAAGGACCCAAAAGGGTACCGGTGGGCTTTTGGTATAGCTGCCTTGGAGACGGAGGAAATTAAACAGCTGTCTACCCTGCCCGGTCTCTCAGAGGACCCTTCTGTTGTGGGGTTGCTGAGGGTTGAAGAACAACAGGTGCCGACTGCTACCACAACGGTGCACCGGAGGCAATATCGCACCAACTGAGACTCCCTGATTCCCATCCATAAGCTGATTCATCGACTGGAGAGCCAAGGAGTGATCAGTAAGACTCGCTCACCCTTCAACAGTCCCATATGGCCAGTGAGAAAGTCTAATGGAGAGTGGAGACCAACAGTAGGCTATCGTGGCCTGAATGAAGTCACGCCACTGCTGAGTGCTGCCGTGCCGGACATGCTGGAACTTCAATATGAACTGGAGTCAAAAGCAGCCAAATGCTATGCCACAAGTGATATCGCTAATGCGTTCTTCTCAATCCCTTTGGCAGCAGAGTGCAGGCCACAGTTTGCTTTCACTTGGAGGGGCGTCCAGTACACCTGGAATCGACTGCCCCAGGGGTGGAAACACAGCCCTACCATTTGCCATGGACTGATCCAGACTGCACTGGAACAGGGTGAAGCTCCAGAACATCTGCAATACATTGATGACATCATCGTGTGGGGCAATACAGCAGAATAAGTTTTTGAGAAAGGGAAGAAAATAGTCCAGATCCTCCTGAAAGCTGGTTTTGCCATAAAACAAAGTAAGGTCAAGGGACCTGCACAGGAGATCCAGTTTTTAGGAATAAGATGGCAAGATGGACGTCGTCAGATCCCAATGGATGTGATCAACAAAATAACAGCCATGTCTCCACCAACTAGCAAAAAGGAAACACAAGCTTTCTTGGGTGCTGTGGGTTTTTGGAGGATGCATATTCCAAATTACAGTCTGATCGTAAGCCCTCTCTACCAAGTGACCTGGAAGAAGAATGATTTCAAATGGGGCCCTGAGCAACGAGAAGCCTTTGAACAAATTAAACGGGAGATAGTTCATGCAGTAGCCCTTGGGCCAGTCCAGGCAGGGCAAGATGTAAATGTGCTCTACACTGCAGCCGGGGAGAATGGCCCTACCTGGAGCCTCTGGCAGAAAGCACCAGGGTGCTATTTATAGCTCAGTGGGCCCATGACACCTCAGGCCATCAAGGAAGAGATGCAACATATAGATGGGCTCGTGATCGAGGGGTGGACTTGACCATGGACACTATTGCACAGGTTATCCAGGAATGTGAAATGTGCTGCAATCAAGCAAGCCAAGTGGTTAAAGCCTCTGTGGTATGGAGGGCGATGGCTGACATATCAATATGGGGAGGCCTGGCAGATCGATTCTATCACACTCCCACAACCCCACCAAGGCAAGCGCCATGTGCTTACAATGGTGGAAGCAACCACCGGATGGCTGGAAACATATCCTGTGCCCCATGCCACTGCCCGGAACACTGTCCTGGGCCTTGAAAAGCAAGTCCTATGGCGACATGGCACCCCAGAGAGAATTGAGTCAGACAACGGGACTCATTTCCGAAACAACCTCATAGACACCTGGGCCAAAGAGCACGGCATTGAGTGGGTATATCACATCCCCTACCATGCACCAGCCTCCGGGAAAATCGAACGATACAATGGACTGTTAAAGACTACACTGGGAGCAATGGGTGCTGGGACATTCAAACACTGGGATACACATTTAGCAAAGGCCACCTGGTTAGTCACCACTAGGGGATCTGCCAATCGAGCTGGCCCTGCCCAATCCAAACTTTTATGTACTGTGGAGGGGGATAAGGTCCCTGTAGTGCACATAAAAAACATGCTGGGGAAGACAGTCTGGGTTACTCCTGCCTCAGGCAAAGGCAAGCCCATTCGTGGGATTGCTTTTGCTCAAGGACCTGGGTGCACTTGGTTGGTGATGCGGAAGGATGGGGAAGTCTGCTGTGGGGATTTGATTTTGGGTGAGAATAGTTCATGATTTGAATTGTACGATGTTAATTGCTATATAATACTGTATGTCATCGCTACTATGGTTGCTATATGCCATATGAATGGTATCACAGTAAGAATCACCCAAATTAATGAAGAATGAGCTTTGGTGAAAACTGAGGAAAGTGCAGCGATGACAGAACCAGACAAGTGCAGCAGTGATGGAACCAGAACTGGCTTCAGCATGCAACAATCCAACACCACACACCATCTCTCCTGCCCTGAAGGACTGTTATGACAGATGGAGCCCAAAGTCATGGACTAAATGAACTCAATGGACATTTTAGAGGGATGGCCCATAGACCAAGGGAATTATATCTGTGTGTATATATCAAGAGACAGGAAAAGTGGTGGTGATTAATTGGTATGTATTGGAAAGTGTGGGACCTGGGCATGACGTAGATGGCATAGAATAAGGGGTGGATATTGTCCTGGTTTTGGCTGGGATAGAGTTAATTTTCTTTCTAGTAGCGGGTATAGTGCTGTGTTTTGGATTTTAGTATGAGAATAATGTTGATAACACACTGATGTTTTAGTTGTGGCTAAGTAATGCTTACACTGGTCAAGGACTTTTCAGCTTCTCATGCTCTACCAACTGAGAAGGCTGGAGCTACACAATAAGCGTGGAGGGGGCACAGCCAGGACAGCTGACCCAAACTGGCCAAAGGGCTATTCCAGACCATATGATGTCATGCTCAGTATATAAACTGGGGGAAAGCTGGCCGGAGGGCCGCTGCTCGAGGACAGGCTGGGTATCGGCCGGTTGGCGGTGAGCAATTGGTTTTCATTTGCATCACTTGTCTTTCTTGGGTTTTATTTCTCTCTCTTTTTGTTATTTTCCTTTTCATTAGAATTTATTATTATTATTATTTTATTTCAGTTATTAAACTGTCTTTATCTCAACCCATAAGTGTTCTCACTTTTACTCTTCTGATTCTCTCCCCCATCCCACTGGAGCGGGGAGTGAGCAAGCAGCTGTGTGGTGCTTAGTTGCCAGCTGGGGTTAAACCATGACACTCACACAAGTTATATTGATACAGGTGTCAAAATAATATTTCAAGATAATATCTACTCTGAAGAAAACATGTTCTTTTTCCCCCTGCATTAAAAGAGAAAAAAAGGGTAGAAGTCCATTTGGAAAAGAAACAATAAACACAAAAACACACACAGCAGGTTTGAAAGTACTAGTTCCTCTTCAGAAACACATCTATGTAAACATATACTATGAGAAGGAGTAGAACTGAGGAGCAGCTATTTTGGGAAATATGATCCTCCTTAAACCTACAAGTTATTACTGAGTTAATGCTCATCCACAACAATTTTGCTTCTACAGATCTGGCAGTTTTCAAATCAATATAGCATATAATTGTTAAGATGCAAAGACAGGACAGCTCAAGGAAGCCTAGCCTTCAAAGAAGGGATGCCTAGAACGCAATGAAATTGCTTAGACATCCACCAAACTTCCAATATCCTGAATTCTTTCTGCATGAGTTATTCCTCAGCACAATAACTAGAAGGTTTTTTTCTCATGATGCTTGGGAAGAGACTCTGGAATATCTGTTTCAAATCAACACCTAAATAAACTCCTGTCACAAATTATTTTTTGTTACTCCCCAAACACTAAGTCTTTTGATTTTACAGCTACTAAAGGAATTGATTTTTGTTCATCTGTTTTTCATTGTCTCTTTCTTGCTCAGAAATATACTTAAACCTTTCTGTACCAAGTATTTCACAATAAAACTCTGATATCAACATAGAAATGCATGCAATTTTCTCAGGGAGCAATCAGATTTAAGTTTTCACTGGTCTCTATTCAAATTCCAGCTTAATTTCAAATATGCATCATTTATGTATCTTGCCCCCTTTTTCTGAAGGGCAAACAGAGAGTCACAAATAACTACATAAAGTGATTTTACAACTTCAACACCTCACCCCCCCCAAAAAAGAAAGATTTTATCCCTTACCTTTTGCCTTGATTTCACAAAGAGATCTTTTCCAAATATGCACAGATTCTCTGTATGAGCCTAAAAGGAACTTCTCACCTTTAAAAATCAAATATACAACAACTTAAAAGCTCTACATAGTTACAGTTTTACATGTGCAAACACACACACACACTTACTTCAGTATTAGATTTACGAAAAGCAGAGTAAAATATGTCAGTCTCCAGCAAATTTCTATTGTCACAGCTAAATCTGTTTTGAGCATCTGAGAGAAGATGACTTTGAATACCCCCCTTTTTTTTAAATTGTTAAGTCACTATTAAATTAAAATAGTCATAATTTGCATTCTGCAGTGGAGAAACACTCAAGTGATAGTAATGTATTTTCCCAATAGTCAAATAGCACACTTCAGTTTAGGCTGCTTTCAAGTTTATGTGTATATCATCAAAGAAGAAATATCTCTGATAGTTTAATATTTCCACACACTGAGGTTTTTCTTATTGCTCCAGGACACCATACCCATAATCAAGCGCAAACTTTGCTGAATAAATTGACATTGTAGATATATTGCATATGAGCAGCCTCTTGGCTCCATAGAGTGTAGAACTTCTGCATGGAAAGGAGTGGAATGAGCAAGAGGCAGTAAATACATCTTAAACTGTAATACCTGGATTGATGCTGCACTACCAGACCTGGTGTGAGCTGTTAACCCACCAATTATCTCTGAAGATTGGCAGTAATTAGCCAAGTCACCATAATTGAACTATATTCAACTACAGGTCTGAGACCTAATCTGCATGCTTTATTAGATTATCACACTTTTCCATAGAGTATGGCACAGAAAAGAAACAAAAGGATGTTGTGTATAATTACTGTATAACTGAAAAATAAAATAGTTGTTCCAACATTTTTCCCTCCCATGCAAAGATCATTCATACCTTTTTTTTTCATCATGGTTTACTGCTCGAGAAGGCTCTCTTAAACAGAGAATTCAGTGAGCTGAATTGCTGAGTAGTACTCTCATCAAGAACTAGGAAAATAGGCACAGTGAGGGAGTCAAGTTCCACGAGACTATTACCATCATGAGATGCAAAAAAAATTCTCATACTGTAGTACACACATGCTACTTAGCGTGTGAGAAACCATCTTCAAAAGACAGAAGCATGCCAAAAGGTTTTTTGAGAATAACTGATCTTGTTGCTGTATAAGCATCAGTTTTAAAGTTTGTAATGTCAGCTTTGCCACGTGCCCAGACTGGCTCTTGAATGCCAGTAAAAGACAGTAATTAATATATTTTGCAGCCCCTGTATATTTAGTAATGTTACATTTTATTATACAGTGAAGCTAAAGTCTTAAACTACAATAAACTGATGTATATGTACATGACTACATATTTTTCAAAAAGTTAATCCATTGCTGAAAGAAATACGATGTTCAAAAACAAAAATCAAGTATCAATTGAGAAAAATAACCATATTCCTTACACCTATAAAGAAAATGAGAACTTAACCGATATTTAATTACTTTAAATATACCTATTAAGAGCAAATATACCTAAAATATTATTTGGGGGAAAAAATATTCTTTACATATAGAGTACTTTAAGATTAAATCTTTTGCATAATTATAAGTGGAAAAATGCTACTAAGTACCAGTAAGTCCATGGTTTTCTCACTCATTTCTGTTGTGTCCTCTTCCAGGAATCTTGGAATGGTGGAAAAGATGGAACTTTGGTTTTGAGTGTGTTTTAAAAGACTACCTTTTGAAGACAACAGTGATTGTAAACACAGATGTCTCCCTTTAGACTAAAAGAAATAACAATAACACAAAACATATTATTTGTCTATAGCAAGATCAAACCAGACACTTTCTAAACAAAACAAGGAAACTGGTCCCCTCTGTAAAAAGCTTCAGTTTAAAAGTCCCAGACAGAAAGGAAGAACAGGTCAGTAGGCATCTGTTGCACAGAAACAAACTATCAATTGACCATGCTTTGGGAATGCAGAATTTTCTCAGCACCAGACAACTTTATTTTGCTTCATGCTGCAAGAATCTGCTTGCTTGATCCCTCAAATGATCCTACAAGTTTGCCAGTATGTAGGACTTTCCTGCACTCTTCAAGTAACATATCTCTCTCAATCCTCAAATCCTTGCCTGCTCTTCTAGCTTATGCATGAATACCATCATATCTCACTTCTCCAAAAATTCAAACTACAAACTGAATGGGAAGAGAAGTTGTATTCCATCAGCAAACACAAAAATTCTGAACTTAACATGGTTGGCGACAGTTGCAAGACCTCTTCCTTCAAAGGTTTCCCTTCTCCCAGACTTAGCTCAATTTAGAAGTGACAGAAAAATACATGAAAAAGCTTTTAGCAAGCCTTAATTGACAACCTTAAATGAAGATGTAGTGGACACATGCACACAGCACCATTGGGACTGCTGCTGACTGCTCTAAAACAGTAGTGGCCTAAGATAGAAGGGTTTTACAGAATCCTTTCTGCATCATTCTGAAAGGATGAGTTGGTCAGAGTAGCATACCTGTCAATGCTCTGAACCAACTCTATAGATATAGAAATCCCAAATTCTTTTACAGTTCCAGAAAGAATATATAGTGACAGTTTAAACTGTCCCCTTTACTACATTTTACTGAAATGTCACCCAGACATCAAAGGAATAAAATTTCAGAGAAAACTGTGTATTCATTGTTTTCCAGATCAACACTATTCTCAAAACAACTTTATAATTCAAAGGAATTTATAAAAATTTCACAATGAACTGAGGTACTCAGTTTAAAAATTGTGCATTTTTATACACATGAAGTTTTTTACTTAAAGCCTACAAAAAAATTCATAACCCTACCTTGGAGTTCAGCAAATTCTGACGGATATTTTCAAGCCGTTGGGTTGAATCAAGCAAAAGGGATCTTATAAATCCTGATGGTGAAAGGTTATTAGGAAATCTAAGCACTGTTATCATGTATCCATCAGAGACAACGAGGTAGGGTAATCTTGAATGTGAAGCAACAGAGAATCTCTGTCTCATAAGATCACTTTCAGAAGCTGAAGAACCAAGAGACTGACTAGAGTCTTGACAAAAAGAGTGCTGCTGTCTAAAATAAAGATACATCAAAAAAAAGAAGTGACTATCATATGTAATAAACATGAACAGAATAGAGAAGAAATAACTTATGACCATTTGATAGCACTCACACTACTGTCCCAATAGGTCCATTCAGAATTTTAAGGAAGTGTCTAAATTTTTGCAGGATGAGCACTCTGAATAACACTATTTATGCTTGCAAGATGCTAGTATTTTGCTACAGTTGCAACTTTCTGAAGTTAAAGAAAAATAAAAACAGCTTTAAGTGTTTTCTTATTATTTCAATAAGTATTATTTAGGTTAGGATAATTAAAAAAACCCCCCAACAACAAAAAACAAACAAACAAAACCCCCAAAAAATCCACCCCCAAAACCAACACAAAACCAAAACACCCACAACAGCAGCAGAAACAACATCAATTACTGACCTGATAAACTTGGATGGGACCATGCTATTCTTGCTACTACAACCTTTAAGGCTACCCGAAACAGTTACAAAATATAGTGTGTTTAAAAACAAAATCTGGGTTGCCTAGAAAGAAAATGTGTAAAGAAAACATAAATGTTTGTATCAAAATGTCATTATTGTAAAAAACAATTTCCATTAGCAAGTTATGCATTACATTTGATGTACTGGAAACATTATTATACATCAAAATGACATTGCACTTCAATATTTATTACTATTTAGAGTATTTATTGATTTCTATACCTATGTCTACATTTGAAAAACAATTAAAGATTATTATATACTCAAAATATAATTCAATACTCTTTTTAACATAACTTTTTCTAAAACCCTCAAAATAACATAAGATCACTCTTCTCCAGTCTTTTTGGTGAATAACAACTGGAGCTTTGAAGGACTGCATCATCCCATCCTGGTACACTAAATAAGCTGGTCCATATTCCCTGTCATTAGCACTAAAAACTACATCAAGATTTGGCCTGAGATTTGGCCTTTGAGTTGTTAGGAGGAATAACATTATGAAGTGGGAACATAACCTCCTCTACATCTTAGGCTGAGGCTTGATTGAGAATCATCCAGATACAGTTCAATAACTTAATTTAATTTCTTTATTATTGTATTTCTTGGAGATTAGAAATAAGAGAGGAGCGTACACGGATTTCTTAACTGAACAACAGCATTCAAAAAATTACAAGTTGTGGCAGAATTTCTTAGCTATGGATATCAATGTGAATATAATCACATGTATCAATACAAATGCTGAAAAATCGCTACTAAAAATGTGTTATCAAATCCTTGTTACCACTTCATTCAAACTGAACTATTAGCTTAAATGACATACTGTCTGTCATTCATACCTTTGGATCAGTTTGATTAACAGCTACTGCAAGTAAAAGTCCATCTCTTGCACATAGCAAAGCTCCTCTTGACTTTACAGACACACAGTGAGGAACCAAATTAACAAGAGAACAAGTCTGCTGTACCCAGTGGATCTGGTATGGCAAAGAACTGAATACCAAAAAAAAGACAACAAAACCAAGAGGTTACTCAGATATACTGAATGGGATGACTTGTACGTACTAAAAAAAAACCCAAAACATGCAAGACAAACACACACAAAACATGTACAATTAAAAAAAAAATAAAAATAAAATTTTCTTCAAATGAAAAACCTTACAAATGAAGCAACCTTATAAATGAAAAATATTTTGTGTTTACACAAGTTTAAAAATTATGTCTGAATGATGAGAATTATTTTTATGGGATAGGAACTTGGGCTATATGCATAGAACATGCAAATAAATATAGATGCATTAAGATGCATAAATATAGATGCAAAAAAAAAGCATTAAGATGATAAAATGAAGTAAATAATAGTAAGTACTGAAATTGAGCAATAGTTGGCATAAAAAATTATGAGTAACATGGCTGAGAAATGTGGTTAGAATTTCAGGCTGCAAGTACTACAGTATAGATATGCACTTTGTGGTGGGTTGCCTTGGCTGGCCACCAGGTGCCCACCAAGTGGCTCTATCACTCCCCCTCCTCAGCTGGACAGGGGGAGAGAAAAATACGATGAAAGGCTCATGGGTCGAGATAAGGACAGGGACAGCAATTACCGTCACGGGCAAAACAGACTCAACTTGGGGAAATTAATTTAAATTATTACCAAAAGTCAGAGTAGGATAATGACAAATAAAACCAAATTCTTAAAACACCTTCCCCCCACTCCTCCCTTCTTCCCGGGCTCAACTTCACTCCCGATTTCTCTACCTCCTCCCCCCGAGGGGCACAGGGGGATGGGGAATGGGGGTTGCGGTCAGTTCATCACACGTTGTCTCTGCCACTCCTTCCTCCTCACACTCTTCCCCTGCTCCAGCATGGGGTCCCTCCCCCGGGAGACAGTTCTTCATGAACTGCTCCAGCATGGGTCCCTTCCACAGGGTGCAGTCCTTCAGGAACAGACTGCTTCAGCATGGGTCCTTTCCATGGGGTCACAGGTCCTGCCAGCAAACCTGCTCCAGCGTGGGCTTCTCTCCACAGGGTTCCAGGTTCCAGGAGCCTGCTCCAGTGCGGGCTTCCCACGGGGTCACAGCCTCCTTTGGGTGCATCCACCTGCTCTGGCATGGGGTCCTCCACGGGCTGCAGGTGGATATCTGCTCCACCATGGACCTCCATGGGCTGCAGGGGGACAGCCTGCCTCACCATGGTCTTCACCACGGGCTGCAGGGGAATCTCTGCTCTGGCGCCTGGAGCACCTCCTCCCCCTCCTTCTTCACTGACCTTGGTGGCTGCAGAGTTGGTTCTCTCACATATTCTCACTCCTCTCTTCTGGCTGCTGTTGTGCAGCAGGGTTTTTTCCCCCTTCTTAAGTCTGTTATCACAGAGGCGCTACCACTGTCACTGATTGGCTCAGCCTTGGCCAGCGGTGGGTCTTTCTTGGAGCCGGCTGGCACTGGCTCTATCGGACATGGGGGAAGCTTCTGGCATCTTCTCACAGAAGCCACCCGCTACCAAAACTTTGCCACACAAACCCAAAACACACTTGTACACTGGAAATCTTATGCTCTATTTCATTTTTTGGTATTACCAGAAAGGCATTACCATGCTACTGACAAACTGAGTGAAGAGTGATGCTGCTTAGTAGGGCAAGGAGGACATCATTACTAAGTTAATATCAAAAGGGCATCGTTTAACAACAGCAGTTGTACCATTTCAAATATAGGGCATAATTTTAGCAAGTTACACAAGTTATACCTGCAGAGGATATATGCATTTAAACTCACACATACATGTATCTCACAGAGGAAGAGGAATGGACTATACATGTACTCAGGATCATTATTCAATTGCACTTTTAAGTGGCTGTATCAGTATAACTATTTCAGTACACAGTCCCAGCCCAGATAAAGAAATCTGTGTGTGTATACACGTGCACACACACGCTCTTACATAGTCTAGGCATAAAGAGATGAAAAGGGGAACAGAAAACAAATAAAATATACAAATATGCATAATAAAGAAGAGAAAGAGATATTTAGGGCATTCATAGCTGCACAATATGCACTAGTAAAATAAGAAAAACAAGAAAAGAAAACTATTAGCACTATGCAAAAAACTTCCTGACATTAACACAAACATGTGTGCAGGCATGGGTATGTATACATAGCCACCCACATACAGTGATAAATACACCTAAATAAAATTGAGTGTAAGTTAATAATGAAGTATGAAATAAATACATAAATGCTGTTGCATTAACCACATAAAATATTTGAAAATGACCATCTTGTCCATATATGCATATATAGTGTGGAATGCTACGAACATACACATGCAAACATAAGTACATGCTTGTAACTATAAGCTAATTGGATGTTAATGTAAGTGTGTTCAACTGCAGCTCTGAATCCCCACTCTAAAGCACTTTATTATAAAAATCTTCCTCTTAAGCTAATGTAACTTCAAATATCTTTGAACTTACCTAATATATTTAAAGCTATTTTCATGCCATCAAAGAATAAAAAAATGTGAGCAGCAAACATTCTCCAGAGTAAAACACAAAAGAGCACAAAACAGAAATCACCCCGTATCTATGGGAGGAAAAAAACCCAAACACAACAACAACAACAAAAGACAAAACACCACCAAAACCAAAACAAAGATACCCCAAAAACCTGGCACACAATTTCCTTTTTAATTATTGATATATTTAGATCAATAGCTATTACAATTCAGATTAAATAACATAATGTTGTCATTCAGAAATATAAAGGCTGGCAAGAATATTACTGGGCCAGATGAACTTTGATCTGATCCAGTATGGCTGTTCTTATGTTGTCATTAAATCTAATACAAACTGAACTATTAAGCCTACACACAACACCAAAGAGGCAGATATCGCTCTCAAAATTCACTGTAGCTTCTGTGGCTCTAATTTACTCAAGAGATTAAATGATTGGTTTAGGGCCTATTTTTTACCTCATTTTGTATGAAAGCAGCATGCACTCCAACTTCTTTTTCTTCAGTAGAAGGCACCATGACTGATTCATCAGGCAAAATTTGCGTCCAATGCCCAGAAGAAGAATTTTTATAAGAGGATGTATTTTCATGTTCTGTGCTCGCACACAAATAAATAAATAAATAAATAAAATTATTTACTGTATTTTAAAATTATACAGGAGATTACTAAATGCAAAAAACTGTACCATTCAAGTGACAAAAAGGACATTTGTCAAAGCTTAGCTAGCACACAAATTATACACATGCAAAACAATGTGAGAATATAGCTTTTACTTGAGCAGTAACATTTAACAAAAGGAAAAACACTTTCACTCTATTCCATTTTTCAAAAGACTAATTGAAAAAAAGCCTACTTTGTGCTGCTGCAACTACTTTTCTAGACTCTTCAATTGCTGGCACAATTTTCAAGCAGTCCTGATCTTTATTCCAAAGAAATAGCTCTCCTGTTGTAAGTATTCCTGCCAACCAAGCACCTGTGTTCATTGGGGGAGAGATATTTTGAAGGATATTATTGTGAAGTACTTAAAATTACTTCCCTTCCATCTTAGCCACAGTTCTAAAGCTGACAGTGAACTGGCAGATCCTTTAGATATTCTATCTTTCTAAACTGTTACAACTACAAATAAAATAACATGAGTTTGTAATATATAAAATAGAATAGAATATTTCAGTTGGAAGGGACCTACAATGATCATCTGGTCCAACTGCCTGACCACTTCAGGGCTGACCAAAAGTTAAAGCATGTTATTAAGGGCATTGTCCAAATGCCTCTTAAACGTGGACAGGCACGGGGCATCGACCACCTCTCCAGGAAGCCTGTTCCAGTGTTTGACCACCCTCTCGGTAAAGAAACGCTTCCTAAGGTCAAGTCTGAACCTCCCCTGACGCAGCTTTGAACCATTCCCACGTGTCCTGTCACTGGATCCCAGGGAGAAGAGATCAGCACCTCCCTCTCCCCTTCCCCTCCTCAGGAAGCTGTAGAGAGCAATGAGGTCGCCCCTCAGCCTCCTTTTCTCCAAGCTAGACAACCCCAGAGCCCTCAGCCGCTCCTCACAGGACATGCCTTCCAGCCCTGTCACCAGCTCTGTTGCCCTCCTCTGGATGCATTCAAGGACCTTCACATCCTTCTTAAATGGTGGGGCCCAGAACTGCACACAGTACTCAAGGTGAGGCACTTAACAATTTCTTGATGGTGTTAAAACAACTACATTTTTCAACAATGACTGCAGTCAAGGGATTTTCTTCTTTGTCTTCCCCGATGCCAGATTAATTTCATTTAAATGTTTATCATCTAGAAGAAAAATAGCCTCTTTTTCCTATTGAAAGAAAAAAAAAGAGCATTTCATTTTTTAAAACATTATTTTCTATGTAAGCCTGCAAAATAATGCAGACAGAAATAAAAAATGTTAGGGAAAAATAATTTAAAAAAAGGAAAATATGTTACAGCTGCAATTACCACATTAACTTCATTCTTTAGCATATTTGCTTTACAGTACAACATCATATCTAGCATCAACCTACACTGATGACCAATTTGGTTCACAGGTTTCAAACTATTAAACTAAATTTACAATCATTATTAAAAAGTTTGTCAAAGTACCGCAACTGAACTACTTGCCAACAAATGCAAGATTAGACACTAGTTATCTCATCTTGTAGTGTTTAATTCAATGAGATTTTTGCCAGTGATTTCAACAAAAGGAAGAACAGGCCTTAAATAGTTACCTACTTAAACTCAAATCATATATAAGAAGAGAAGAAAAAAAAACCATTAGTCTCATTTTACCAAAAAAGCTTAAGAAAACATGTCTTTCAACAGATGCAGCAGGGAATGGGAAAAAAATATTTTTGTTCATGATTTCCAGTAATGTACTGTTAAAAAAAATTTTTTTAAAAAAAGGTTATGAAAAACTAGAACCATCAAAATAAGAATATCATGTAAGGGACATGTTTTTTGGAAAAAAACAAACAACAAAACAAAACAAAACCCACCAAACCAAAACCCAACCAACCAACAAAAAACCAAAACCACACCAAAAACAACAACAACAAAAAACCCCTCCCCATTGTTTATCCGAGCAATTTTGAATCTCTGGCCTCAAGTCAAGAAGACAGAAAAACAAGCCATTTATTTCAATAACTCTTAAGCATGGTACTTTCAAATCATCTCCTAACACTTTTTTTTTTTTTTTTACACCCCCCCATAAATAGAAGTGCAAAGTGTGTTGCCGTGAAAAGCTGAAATCAGGACTCAATCGTCGGGATGACTATTAAGCAGGTATTCTTTATTGCAGCGCTGGGCAGCACTGGGGATCGCTCCGCCACAAGTGCTCCGCCAGGTTAGCACAACACATCAGTTCATATACAGAAAAATCATACATATTCATCAGATTTCCTGAAAAGGGCAGTCTTATGGTGATGAGTTCCCGGAATTCATTTACATAGTCCAAGCATGCGCAGTAAAATTAGGGTTAGGGTCTTTTCACCCTCCCGGTGGTCGTCCATAGTCTTCCTCACGTTGCCCGTTAGTTGAACTTTGGGCTTCCTGTGTCCATAGATAGTCATTGAGTTAGCTCATCAGTCCTTCGGCCTCGGAATGTCATAAGGGGGTCGATTTAAGCTAGTTCTTTGGTGCTTATCTTTGGCACAATCGTCCTGAGTTCCTGTTACCAGTGATTTAATTAGGAAGCCTAACGAGCTTGCTCAAGGCCTGCTTAGTCCTATCAGGTAAGAAGTCACAGGAAATGTCCCACCATCAACTCTGCTCAGCAGGTAACTAAAACGTATCTTTGCCGGGGGAAGAGAACAGAAGAGAACAAGGATGGGAGTGAAACTAAAAAAATACAAGTCTATGTCTTAGTCAGGGATTGTCAGGGATTTAACCCTTTCAGTGTTATAAAACTAAAAAACCCCAATTCTTTGCAGAATTTTATTTAAATAAAAGTTCATTACACTTATCTGTCCAATCCAAGAGATGCAAGGCCGTGGTTTTCTTTGCTTGATACATGTAGAGATGAGAACATCTAGCGTAATCTCCATTCTTATTAAACCTCTAAGTAACCATTATAAAGAAAACCAAATAGCGGCTTTTTCACATACCCATAGAGAATTTGAAGAGAAAAAAAAGAAAAAAAGTTTTTATTATTTGGGGGGGTGGAGGGTAGAGGATGGGAATCGGGACACAAACTCTTAACTATAGAAGCTTCCTGCTAAACACAAACAGAACTGATTCTTACCTATATTTCCAAACTAAAACAGCTATTTTCATTCACGTAGCTCACAGGCTATTTGCAGTTCAGCCGTGCAGATTACGTGCTTGTTCCAGGAGGAGTTGAGAGAAAGGAGCCACAAGACAAAGTACCTTGCTAGAAGCTCTAATAAGAACGTAGAAAGCGAGGAAAACATACTGTAGTCTCCTAAGCGCAAGAGATCTGAAACTCAAGCAAAATACCAGCTGGGCTCCTTGGGCTCAAAGGACCGGCTACGTTTCAGACCCAAGTCCACGCAGAGGGAGAGGGCAGGAGGAGGGCATCCCAGTCTCGGAGCCACCTCAGGTCGCAGGGTGACAAAACACGGTACACCCCACAACCGAAGGGCACCAGTGACGGCCGCCAGGCTGCTGCCTCACGTTTCGGGGGATTTATTCGGAGGGCGGCACAGCCCCGAAGCAAGACAGAGCGTGGGCAAGCCGCTTCCCACTGTGCAGAGAGTGGTGGTGGGGGAAACACGGACAGGACAGACTTACCCCGCTCCTCCGGGCGCCATCCACAAGAATCCCACCACCACTTTTGCCCGAGTCAGGGCGGAGACGGTCCCTCAGGCTAACGACAGCCCTCAGGACACAGACAAAGGGAGATCGTGCGTGCCCAAATCGCTGCTCACCACAGCCAGCAGAGCCGGGGCACTGATGGGCCACCACAACACCCGGGAGCCGGAGCCAGAGCCGGAGCCGGATCCCGGCACCGTCCGGGCTGCACTCACTCCATCACTACACGAGCCGCCGCCACCTGCTGTCGAGTCAAGGGCCAGAAGCAGGGCAAGGGTAGCGCAGTGCGCAGGCGCGAGCCTCACCCGACGGATTGCCACCGCGCCGGCCGCAAGCTCAGCCCTCATCCCGGCAGCCGCCTTCGGGTCGTCTCCCTAACTAGAGCTCTCGTCATTACAAGAGTGGATCACCGTTTGTCTCCCCGAGTCCCCTGGCCGGGCTCAGAGTACGGTTTCCCTCGGCCCCTTCGCTTCTGAACCTGCCGGCTTTGGCAGGAGACCACGAAGACCTGATTAGCACCTCTCCCCAAGAGGGAAAACCGGGTGCTACGTACCACCTACAGCGACAGCTCAGGGACAATAGGGCACCCTGCTGAGGTTGCCGTAAGGGAGAATTTGTATCATCATCAGTATCTGGGGATCGGGGGATGAGTGACAGTAGGAGACACAGCTATAAATGACCAACACTCCCTATCACATATAAGAATTTAGGTGAAATAAAAGAAGTAGGGTTAGCAGACCGTCACTTTGTATTTCATCACCTTGAAATGTAATTGATTCCCTTAAAGCAGCTATTCCCTCAAACCACTTTAGACCAAGTCCCTTTCTACCTTCCCTTAACCACAACCTTGATTGAATCATAGAATCATAGAATGGTTTGGGTTGGAAGGGACCTTTACAGGTCATCTAGTCCAACCCCCTGCCATGAGCAGGGACATCTTTCACTAGATCAGGTTTCTCAGAGCCCCGTCCAACCTGACCTTGAATGTTTCCAGGGATGGGGCATCTACCACCTCTCTGGGCAACCTCTTCCAGTGTTTCACCACCCACATCATAAAAAATTTCTTCCTTATAATAGTCTGAATCTCCCCTCTTTTAGTTTAAAACCATTACCCCTTGTCCTATCACTACAGGCCCTGCTAAAAAGTCTGTGCCCATCTTTCTTATAAGCCCCCTTTAAGTACTGGAAGGCCACAATAAGGTCTCCCCGCAGCCTTCTCTTCTCCAGGCTGAATGTCATGGTTTAGCCCCAGTCGGCAACTAAGCACCACGCAGCCGCTCGCTCACCCTCCCTCCTCCTGGTGGGATGGGGAGAGAATCTGAAAAGCACAAGTAAGAAAACTTGTGGTCTGAGATAAGAACAGTTTAATAATTGAAATAAAATAAAAAATTGTAATGAAAAGGAAAATAACAAAAAGAGAGAGGAACAAAACCCAGGGAAAAACAAAAATAAACAAGTGATGCAACCGCTCACCACCCGCTGACCAACGCCCAGCCAGTCCCTGAGCAGCAATCGCTGCTCCCCAGCCAACTCCCCCCAGTTTCTATACCGAGCATGAGGCCATATGGTATGGAATAGCCCTTTGGGCAGTGTGGGTCAGCTGTCCTGGCTGTGCCCCCTCCCAGCTTCTTGTGCACCTGGCAGAGCAGGGGAAGCTGAAAAGTCCTTGACCAGTGTAAACACCGCTTAGCAACAGCCAAAACATCACTGTGGTATCAACATTATTCTCATCCTAAATCCAAAACACAGCCCTATAGCAGCTACTAGGAAGAAAATTAACTCTATCCCAGCTGAAACCAGGACACTGAACAACCCCAACTCTCTCAGCCTGTCCTCATAGGAGAGGTGTTCCAGCCCTCTGATCATTTTTGTGGCCCTCCTCTGGACCTGCTCCAACAGGTCCGTGTCTTTCCTGTGCTGAGGACTCCAGAGCTAGATGCAGTACTCCAGATGGGGCCTCACCAGAGCGGAGTAGAGGAGGAGAATCCCCTCCCTCGACCTGCTGGCCACGCTTCTTTGTATGCAGGCCAGGATACAGTTGGCTTTCTGGGCTGCAAATGCACATTGCCAGCTCATGTCCAGTTTTTCCTTCACCAGTACCCCCGAGTCCTTCTCTGCAGGGCTGCTCTCAATCCCTCCATCCCCCAGCCTGTGCTGATACCAGGGGTTGCCCTGACCCAGGTGCAGGACCTTGCACTTGGCCTTGTTGAACCTCATGAAGTTCACATGAGCCCACTTCTCGAGCTTGAGAAGAGTAACATTGGGACAGAAGAAAAAAAAAATTACGAACAAAAGTAGTCATCCAATAGTTGATAATTTTGTTAATAACCTACTCACTTGAGAAATGGTTCACATTGGTCAGTTACTTCCTTGTACTTGTCACCATTTGTTTCACCTACTGCATTAATCCACCCCACTCCTTTCCTCTGATCTCAGGTTTCTACATCCCTCCAAATTTAAATTGGGAAACAGAACCTACCCTTTCTCCATGAGAGCAGAGCAAGTACTATGAAAACAGAAGGCAATGTCTACATGTGACGGATGCACTCCTGTTTGAACTAACTGAACTTTGGTCCAGGCAGGTGCTCAGCAAGTAGGCCTAACCAAAATTAATCCTATTGTGTGAGGCTATCAGTGAGAACCCAGCACCAAACCCAAAAAAAGGGTTTGGTTGGAGACTGGGCTGATAAGTGGCCTAAACTGCATGAACACAGCAAAAAATCTGACTAGAAATCAACCACTTTACGCTATAAATATCTGCAGCCATCAGGGTCTGTTGAGCTCTTCCTCCATAGCAGCTGGCTGTGAGGTGGTGATCTCCCCTTGAGTAGGGACGCCTCTCAAGGTTACCCCCCAAGGCTGAGAGATCCCTTACCTGACACCAGACATCAATGGGTTGGTAAGTGACATTTTTTGCATGCATGTAACATTTAAGATACGTATAGTAAGCTTACGCAATAATCTTTGTATCCCATACTATCTTTAAGTGTAGTAAACAGTATTGACCGCCAATCCATCTATACTTATTAAATATTTTACATACCTAAATTTACTGATTAGAACTCAATAAACTAACTACTAGCTCAGATCTGCCTGAATGATCTCTGACTTTTCTCCTGAGACACTACACTGAAATTACCTGCAATCATCCTGAAAACATCAAAGATAAGAGTATTTCAAAGTGTATAAAGAGTTAGTTTGAAAAACTTGTAATAGTGCTAGAGGCATTTTTACTCTATAAACTGAGAAAAAAAAAAAAGAAGAGCTGAACATCAAGTCTGTGACTTGTGCCTGTTCCCAACTCTTTGTTAATTTCTCTGGATCTGAAAATAGAAATCTATTTATTTAGATTACAGAATATGGCTCAATACCATATACTTTTGAGCAAATATTAAAATTTAGGAAAAAAAAGTTAAATACATCAGGCAAGACTTGGGACATCACTTTTATGGTGTATGAACACAACTGCAATAACAAGACTAGGGTAAATGTACATGACATCCTTGGTGTGAAACATAGCTACCAGCAGAAAATAACTTGCAATAGCTAAAGATAGTTTACTTTATATGGAAAGACAGAAATCTTTTTCCCAGGACATAAAGTAATTCCTCTATTTAAATAATTTGTGAGGAAATTTCAACACTGACAAGAGAAAAGCCAATATTAAGATTTCAACTCTATTTTGATCTAACAAGAGGTAAAAAACAGATTTATTTTAATTTACATATGACTTCACTGGGTGCATTCTCTGGCTGAAAATCATCAGAATGTACCTGGCAGTTCACAGGGAAAGAAATTTAATGGCTGTACTTTAAACAAAACTTCAGAGCATAGTAATCATATCTGGTAGTACAGGCTATAAGTAGATAACTTGCATGTAAAAAAAGTCTTAATCCATACCTTTTTTTTCTGTTTTTTGAACACCTGTGATATGTGTATCAACTACTCATTCTCCTGGAAAAAAAATACATTAACCTACTCTGTATACCTATATAAAGATATTTGCTTCTTTCCCCCATTAAAAATCTATCCAAACTTTTTTATTATTTACTTAGATGAAAAAGTAAAGTTATTTGAGGAAGACTAAAGACCAACATGAACTGGTAATATCTTGTGCATAGTATATAGAGTTTATGTTGTTGAATACGTATACAATGCATAGCAGTAAAATGGAGACAAAACAACTTTCTTTGTCAGATGAGATTTTAAAGTCTTAGGAAGCATGTATACAAGATGATGCATAGGCTTTGCTCATTTTAACGAATATACACAATTTGGTGCTTGTGTGAATGTAATGAAAACAGACAGAAGTTACTTATCTTCTTTAACAGACACAACATTTATTAAAATGGTATAGGGAAAATAATTTGATGGGCTGTCCTGGTTTTGGCTGGGATAGAGTTAATTTTCTTCCTAGTAGCTAATATAGTGCTGTGTTTTGGATTTAGGATGAGAATAATGTTGATAACACACTGATGTTTTAGTTGTTGCTAAGTAGTGCTAATACTAAATCAAGGACTTTTCAGCTCCCCATGCTCTGCCAGGTGCACAAGAAGCTGGGAGGGGGCACAGCCAGGACAGCTGACCCACACTGCCCAAAGGGCTATTCCAGACCATATGGCCTCATGCCCAGTATAGAAACTGGGGGAGTTGGCTGGGGGGCAGTGATAGCTGCTTAGGGATGGGATGGACATCAGTAAGTGGTTGGTAAGCAATTGCATTGTGCATCACTTGTTTTGTACATTCTTTTATCATTATTATTATTATTTTCTCTTCCTCTGCTGTCCTATTAAACTGTCTTTATCTCAACCCATGGGTTTTACTTTTTTTTTCCGATTCTCTCCCCCATCCCACCGGGGGTGGGGGGGAGGGTGAGCGAGGCTGTGTGGTACTTAGTTGTTGACTGGGGTTAAACCACGACATGGGCTTTAAATACTGTTCTTTCACTTGTAATACAAATTAGGTTGCTAGTTTCTGCAATTTTATCCCAAACATTCTATTTACAGAGGCAAGTTATATTTAAGGGGATAGTTAGATAGAAATAATCATTATCTTTGTTATTGAAAGACCTGCCAATAAACTCATGCACAGTTATGATTGCATCACTACTCCAATATGACCACATTTACAACCCAACTCATCTACATGTGCTTTTATCACCATCTTGCCTTCTGCAGTTGTCATTTCTTGTTTTGATACTTGTAAAACAGCTAGATTTTACATCATACTTTTCTCCATTACTTTATGTTAAATAAAGAAAAATATTTTCCAAATATTTTTAATCCTCAAGGGAAAGATCATACAATGTATTTTATTTCAACACTATTAAAAAAGATTTCTATTGTTAAAAAATTTGGTAGTAGCAAAAGAAACTCAATTTGTCACATTTACATTCTACAATTTGTAGATACCTTTAGAATAGCACGAATACAGGCCACACAATTGGTAACTGCAGCAGGAGATACAACTTTCTCAGAATTTCTTTCTGAGGATTTGTTCTTCCAGAGATTCAGTGCAGACATCTGAAACTTTTATTTCATAGTTCATTTTATCTGAGCTAATGAGTCTGTTATTATATTAGTCAATTAGTGAAGCCATTCTAATTTAGCCTGTAGTGATTTAAAATTCCCAACAGTAGTCTGCACCATTAGCGTCGGGCTCATAGACTGAAGTTCAACCAAGTAGCAACTAACAGCATCCAAGCAAATATTTGTGAGTCGTTGCCTGTAAAGAAAACAGAATAATAACAAGCTCCTTTTTGTTTCTGTATATTAGAATTCATCTAAAATAGAAAGTGAGCATTCTTTGAGTTTTAATGCAATATCAGCAAGACATGTCAGCTACTTTTAAGTATTTAACTGTTTATTAGAAAAATTGATTTTTGAAAGCTAATGCTTGTGACTGAGACATAATGGGAAAATAAATGAATCATTACTATTTATCTGATATTAAATATAAAAATTAAAACATGATACAGTTAATAGCAAGGTGAAATATTTAGTTAATATTTAGATATGAATACAGGAAGTTATTAATTTAGATAGCAATTTAAAATCTAACATGAACATCAAATTACAACAATTTAGATATTAATATCTAAGTAGATATTAAAATTAGACAACATTCACTTAAGTTCTATATAAGTTAAGAGTATTTAAATCAGCTAACCATAAAAGCCCAAAAAAGTGAGGAATAAATAGATGTAAACTCTATATTTGAACGGGGGATATTTGCATGTATATTTTCAACAGAATCAGAAAAGTGTATGGTTAAAAGAGTTATCAAGACTTTGTCTAGTTCTGCTCGTTGTTTCTGAGACAAGATAGTTCTGACTGGAGTTTGTATAGTCTATTCACAAAAGTTGCCAAAGCTAAAGATTCCATAATATGCAGGCAACTTCTTCAAGTACATAGCTATTCTTTTAGCTAGAAACTTTTTCTAATATTAAACCTAAATTATTTCCTGTTGCAGACTAAGCTGAATTCTAGTCTTGAAGAGTGATTCATCACCAACCTCTTGAAAACAATTTGGGAAAATCTATGCCTGTTTAGTCTTCTCTTTTCCAGAATGCAAGAACTCAGTACTTTTCCAGAATACAGAACTCGGCCTTTCTTCGTGAAACATTTCACTGTTTCATTCACAAAACACCTGATTCTCATTTTTCCCCAGATTCCCTCAAATTTGTCTGTACTACTCCTTAAAGTACATTGCCAAAATTTGCAAGATAATCCTTTCAGTTCCTCATGAATCTTCAGTGAAGTGGAGAAAATTATCTGTATTGATAATAGTTTATAGGGAGGACCCTACAAGTTTGTACCAACTGGTTTAGAATGAGCAGTCTCAGTAACCACTACTTGGAAAGAAATAATAAGTTCGCCCAAAAGAAAAGAAGAAAAGCTTTGGGGATTGCAGAAGTGCACTGCTTTAGGATATTTCATATATTTTACTATTTATTAGGATATAGTTGCCTTTCTTACCTCAGAAGTACTCTGCTTGGATCATGTACATATCCTGATAATAATACATGAACACACTCTAAAAAGTGTAAAGGCTTTTTCCTTCTATTCCAATATGGGTCCTAAAAAAAGATTCCAAAATATTAAGGAGATGAGAAATACATATATGTATAAAAATGGTATCAATATACCATACCATTTGTATGAGTATACAAATTGCCAACTGTGGTAATTATTTATTAATTGCAACAAAAATGTAAGAGAAATGGGAATTCTATCTTAAACTATATTAAGTTTATGTTTCGAGTACTATTTTGACTTTTGAGTACTAAAACATACATGAATTTAACTCAGTTTTCCATTGCCTAACGGTCTGTAAAGTAAGAGATTTTAGCAAGTTCTGAATTCCTTACACTGTAAGGAATCTGTGTAAAAAGAAGCAAGTCAGTTCTCTTTGTTTTAATTCTGTTTAAGCCTGTTCTACAAATCAAAAGTTAAAAATATGAATTCTTATTCTTTTTGCCTATTGCATCTAATCTATTATTAGAGAAGATGCAGTAATATAGCAAATTTTAATCATTAATAGGAAACAAATAAAAGTAATATATTCAAGATATGCTGTTCCTTCTGCAACATAACTATTCTGATCCTATGTAATCCTAAATCAGCTTTAGGTGAAGTAAAAGGATTAACAAAATCAAAACAATTTTCCTCATACTTTAGGACTGAAGTTAATAAAATCAACAGGGGAAAAAAAAAAAAAACAACATTAAGAACCTTTGAGTAAAAAGGAACAAAAGCTATGAAGTTGATATTTTGATATATCACACCTTACATAATTTTATTTTCAACTACTATCAATCAAGGTCTTACTTTGGCGGGAAACATAAAATAATTTTGTGGCTATCTTCCTTACCCGTGCTTTAAACAACTGGTCATATACTTCAAGCAGCCTTGGCAATGGCACTCCAATTTCTTGCATGGTATATGTTACAAAACCTACATCCCAGTTCAAAGTGCAGACCTGTTGCTCTAGAAACTGCACTAAAAAATCTGGAGGACAAAAATAATGGGATGTTTAGATTCCAACCTGTTAATGGTATTCTAGCAAAGAAAGGCATTTGAAAGTGATTTACTAGCTCCAAGTTTGATTTTCTGTCTTCCACATAGTTGGTACCTTTCACCTGTGAAGCAGATGTAAGTTTCCCCCAATCTGCACAGAGGAAAGGATATGCAAAATGTAACTAACTCCAAAGACGGTATTAAGCTATCAGCAATGCATGACAGGGATTACTTACACAGTTCTGCCACGGAACTATGCAGTTAAGAAAAGTTCATTAACTTTTGTTTCATCACAAAAGAACATACTATCATTTCATTTGCCAGAATAGCCAGCTCTATCTGAAACACTACTGCATCTTTATCATGTTTAAGTGTCAGTAACAATATTTTAGTATTGTAAAAGAACATTTAGTACTGTAACAAGATATTTTCCAGGTTTTTATATAATATCAAGTCATCAGAACATTTGAGCATCTCAAAAGCAGAAAGAAGCTCCAAAAGGATCCAGAAATCTGAACTGTTTTTAGAATCTGCCCCTGCAGAGAGCAGTAGATACTTCAAAAGACAACAAATAAATGTGGTTGCCTAAAATATTATTATCTAGAATCATAGCATCGTATAGGTTGGAAAAGACCTTTAAGATCATCAAGTCCAACCATTAACCTAACGCTGCCAAGTCCACCACTACACCATGTCCCTAAGCACCTCATCCAAACGTCTTCTAAATACCTCCAGGGATGGTGACTCCACCACTTCCCTGGGCAGCCTCTTCCAAGGCTTGACAACCCTTTCAGTGAAGAAATTTTTCCTAATATCCAATCTGAACCTCCCCTCGCGCAACTTGAGGCCATTTCATCTCGTCCTATCACTTGTTACCTGGGAGAAGAGACCGACCCCCACCTCTCTACAACCTCCTTTCAGGTCGTTGTAGAGAGCAATAAGGTCTCCCCTCAGCCTCCTTTTCTCCAGGCTAAACAACCCCAGGTCCCTCAGCCGCTCCTCATCAGCCTTGTGCTCCAGACCCTTCACCAGCTTTGTTGCCCTTCTCTGGACACGCTCCAGCCCCTCCATGTCTCTCTTGGAGTGAGGGGCCCAACACTGAACACAGTAGTCGAGGTGCGGCCTCACCAGTGCTGAGTACAGGGGCACGATCACTGCCCTAGTCCTGCTGGCCACACTATTCCTGATACAAGCCAGGATGCCATTGGCTTTCTTGGCCACCTGGGCACACTGCTGGCTCACATTCAGGCGGCTGTCAACCAACACCCCCAGGTCCTTCTCTGCCTGGCAGCTTTCCAGCCCCTCTTCCCCAAGCCTGTAGCGTTGCATGGGGTTGCTGTGACCCAAGTGCAGGACCTTGCACTTGGCCTTGTTGAACCTCATACAATTGGCCTCAGCCCATGGATCCAGCCTGTCCAGATCCCTCTGCAGAGCCTTCCTACCCTCAGGCAGATCAACACTCCCGCACAACTTGGTGTCATCTGCAAACTGACTGAGGGTGCACTCGATCCCTTCATCCAGATCATTGATACAGATATTAAATGTGTATAAATACACATTTTTACTTTGTACTTTGATACAAAAAAAACTTTACTGCTTTCTAAAATGCGATCTGCACAGCCATCCAAAAGTAACTGTTGCTGCCTTCTAAGGTTCATTCAGGGTGAAAACCTGTAAATTCTGGTTAAATCCCTAGATAAACTCTAGGAAAAACTGCACCTGTAAAAACTGTAATGGTTTTGTAATCATACAATTATACTGTGTTTACAAAATTAGAGGCCAATAGGAATTCTATTTCTGCTTTTTCTCTAACCTCCCTCTCCTCAATCCCTTGTCAAAGTCATTGTAATAATGAGCAAGGATCACAATGCTTTTGTTCCTAATTTTTTGGACAAAACTGAAAAGCACCACCCAGCTACCCTCAAGATCAACTCCATCACTACTGACAGTTGAAATAATTTGTTGCTTCAGCTACAGCAAAAATTTTCACAAATAACCACAGTAATTATGTATCACAAGCATTGGAGGAAATAAAATTATCAATATTCTTTCCTTTTAGATTTTAGAGAGAGAGACATTTCCTAGGTTAGAATCTTTTTTTAAGAGGCTAAAAAGAAAGCTGAGACCCATTCACGTAATGCGTATGTTTATTCATTATGCAGGCTAAACCACTTGCCTAAAGGAAAGTAATGAGGTGTGCCAGCATATATCTTTCTAAGCAATACCATCTTCAGACTAAGTGCTTGCATTCTGTCAGCAGGGCTCAGAGACACGCTATTGCTCAACTCTGAAAGAGAAAAGAAATAATTTAGAGAGAACTTCAGGGGAAAAAAACAACCAAACAAAAAAAAGCTCAACATTTATTCACAACTACACTGAGGTACTTAAATTTACTACTAACACATTAAAATCTTATGCTAGTGTCAGTGCAAAGTCAGCACATGGAAGTGGAAATACAGCTCTTTCTGGTATGTATGCACATATATTCACAGATTTTTGTTTCCTTGAAGTTCCATGCAAATCTACTGAAAAAAAGCAACTACCAAAACCAACACAAAAAACACTACCATAGCTTTTCCCTCAAATCACTGTCAATGTTGTTTGCACAATGGCAACATCAAGCACAAAATCCAAGGGAAAAAAAAAAAAACAGGAAGAGAGAGTGAATTACCCACTTATGGTAAAGGTTGAGGCAGATTATCACAGCTGAGCAGCTAGGCTTGCAGAGCTGCACCCACTACTCTGCTTCTCTATAAATGGACAAACCCCTTACACTTCCACTCCTGTCAACATTATAAAAACGCTGAACTCCCTGAAGATTCTTTAATCTTTGTCATGATAAATTTAATATTTTTGTTATAATTTCCTAATAGTGAAACCTTCAGACAAAATTTCACAGGTATTCTGAAGTCCATACATAATGGCATCTAAGAACAAGAAGGGATGAAATGACTTCTTAAATGTTATCTGGAATGTGATTATTCAAGCCATACATGCAATATGGTCCAACATATGTAAAAATATTACTTTCTGTCCTTTAGGCACAGAAGCCAAAGGTAGTAACATTAATGAACTACTAGTTAACTGTGCTTACCAAATAAATTACAGAATAGTCCAGAAAAGATGCATCTCACCTGGACAGCATATCAGTAGCAGCACATAATCAGTATTAAAAGCTTTAATTGTACCATTTTCCTATAGTTCTAGCTTGTACCATTCCTAGTCCATTAAGACCTACCTTTCTCAATGATTTCTTGCCAGAGAGTTTGCACCAAGATAGGATCAGAATGACCCGCACAATGTATAATTGCAAGCTTACACTCTGAGAGCTTAAAAGGGTCAGCAAATTCTCCATACAGCTGAAAGAAAAATGATCAGGTTTTACATTTCAAGTAGGATAAAAAGGAAATTTAAAATCAGCTTTTCTTTATTTTGTATGGTAGACATTAGACTAGTAAAGGTACAACTTAAGTAACTGTTGTCAAACACTAAATGAAAATTATTTACTACATTTAGTTTTACCTCTTAAATACAATCCCCAATTTTATATGAAGTTATAATTAATACCATTAATTTTCTAACATGACACTCCCAATAAATCAAGAAATCTGATGCTTAATAAAGAAGATAAACACGTGAAAGAAATTAAAGTACTAAAAATTGAAGGAATATCGAAGTACAGAAAAAGACAGTCTAGGGTAACAAACATTCTGAGACCAGGAGTGCCAAACTGTCTATTACTTTTCCTAGTCAGCATAGGATCATTCTTTGCAAAACATTTCCCCCTCCTCTCAAATGTGATAAATTGACTTTTAATACAGAGAAATTTTAATCACCTTGGTTATATCCATCAGCTCAGCATCCAGCTGGGAGATTGCATCTTGCACTGAAGACTGATGGGAATACTGCCACTGTGGTGTTTCTTGTATTTGAAGCTGGATCCTTGCAACCTTGTTAAAAATCAAGATTGGATTAATTTAATCAAAGCTTAAGAATACACCCAGAATTAACTTTAACTTATTTGAATGTAGAAATGTTACTGTCTTACACCTCAGAGACTCCTATCAACTGAATAACTTTGCCACATCGGGAAGAAAGCACAGAAAACTGTTTCTACAGAATTGGTAATAAAAATATCATGTGCCAATGAGACAAAGTGAAATAATACATTTACAGTGTAGCTTAGATTAATATTTTTTCTTACTTCCATTTTCTCTTTTAGTTCATGTAGGAATTCACCATCTGCAGCTATAGAGGATATGGCAGTGGAACTTTTGGCACTCAAAATGGCACGTGCAATGCATTCAAGACGCTGCTGAAGAAAAATTTCTGTGCTGCAAAACAAATATTCAAAGTGTAAAATGGGTACTTAGTGTAATTATCTGAGGGCTAGTTATATTCTAACTAGACTCGGAATTAGTATGTGACTTCTCCTGATTCTACTAAATCATGCAGGACATTATCCAACCATGTAACCCCTCCTTTGTTGCAGGCTCAGTTCTAGTGTACTTCTCAATCCACTGCTCCACAGTTACATTATCTCACTATAAAATTCTGTGTAAGAAATGACCACTTAATATATGGTACTTACAACAGGAAATACATTGCAAGCTAATGAATAATACAGAAAATAAATATTTCATTTTTTCCCAATAATGCCCTGGATGAAAAGCTAACATATTCCATTAGTTTAAAAATTTTTTAGCAAGTGTCCTTGGGCATTGGCCTTTTCTTGTCCTTGGCCTTTTCTTAAAATACCTAAGTTAGGTATTTTAAAATACCTAAATTAAGTATTTTAAAATACCTGTTAGGTATTTTAAGAAAACCTATTAGGTTTTGATTTTATTTTTCAATTACCTCAATATATGCAATAGATCACACATAATCCATACCTATGCAGGTCAGCCAACTTAGCCAAGACTCTGGCTGCATTACTAAAATTTCTGTTCTTTTCAAAGTATCTCCAAAGTAAATCCATATAGCGGACTTTGTTTTGGTCAATCTTGGTCATCCGCACAAGGTAGGGTTCCAAAAAGGGGGCAGTCACCTGCAAAGGTCATAAAGATAACATTTATATTCTTGCTCTCTCCTCTTTTTTAAAGCATCAGCATTATTACTGATAATACTGATACTTCCAGCCCAGTGGAACCATCCAACAAATTATTTCTTTGAATAGAGATGAGCTCACCTGCAACAGTTTGTCCGCCAAGTCAACTTGTATCAGCCAGTTGTAAAGTGCAATACTGAAGAGTTCATCTGTTGAACGCTGAGCCAGCTTTAGCATTTGTTCAAACTAAGGGAAGAAAAGGCCAAAGCTGCTATTCCAGAAGTGGTTATGTTACATCAAGCACTATGTATGCATGCGACGATATTTAGGTTCATATGTTATTTGCATATCATCATTTTTTATGAACACTCTGTACATAAAGAAGCCAATTCAGGACAAATCTTGACATTTATCTACTTCGCTAAACTATTCCATAATTTTTTTAAAATAACAAATTCTACACCCCTACAAATCACACTATTTCTGGAGTGCAGTCATGATTTTTTTCTGAGTTTCTTACATGGTGTCCTGCTTCTTCATTGCTTAGCATGTTGGGGTCAGATGACAGCACCGGAGGACCTGGCTTTTTGGGTACACTGGGAGACTGAGGAGCAGCTTTACTTTGATTCACTAACTCTTGAAGGGTGTCAGTGATACAGACTGAACAGCTACAAGTGTAAAGAGAGCAAAAGAAAATAAAAGCCTCACAATTTTCATTGCATCTATCTATGAAATGCTCTTCTCAAATGTTGTTATTGTATGCCTTTGTAAACATAATAAAATGAAAAAAGGTCATAGATTATTGTCAGATAGTTGCCACAATCTAGTTTGTTCTCAATCATATAACAAATATTTCTGTAATGTTCAGATCACAATGTTTTCTGCATATATCAGTTTACCCTCTGTTCCAAATTAAGTTGGTGCCGTACTAATAATAATCAAGGAAATCATGTTGGGCAAAAACATCTATATTCTGTCCCTTATTCTAAAATGCTTGTTTGTCATTACCCTGCATACCTTCCCCAAAAGAGTTACTTGTCCAGTCATTTGAAATAAAGCACCCCATATAATGGTAATAAGGTATCCTAAAAACTTGCCTCTCTTGAAAAGCTTGGAGTCCAACAACATCCTCTTCTGGTTCTCCATTTTTATAGAAATGAAGGCCAAGACCTTGGGGATCTTTTTTCTCAGCAGCTGTAAGAGAGAGTTCTACTACTCCCTCATAGAAACGCACTAGAAACAAACAAACAAATATCACCGTTCATTATTGTATTAAATCTATGGCAAAATGGCAAGTGACATCAAACACTTCCTATTTTAGCAAGCAAGAAAAAATAAACCTTATTCACTCTGGTCTGTACCTTATAAAGGTTTATGTCTGTACTTAACCTGTGGGATTATATGCAAATTTGAAGTTACATATTTGTAGAACAGAGGCTGAAATCTTGACTGTTACAACAGTTATCTACACTGAAATTATGTACTAGCTTCCACTGCACAAAACAGGATTCAGAACCATCTTTCAAACAACATGTTTGGTATAAAACCTCACCTGCAGAAGTACAGTCATTTACCCTCTGCTTACATACAGCCCAAAAGTTTTGCTAAAAACATTTTTACCACATATATGAAACAAATGGACACTGCAACATGAAATAAGTGGATGGGAATATTTTTATACAGAAGTAGTGGTGTTTTTTTCATTTGTTGGTGAAATCTAGAAAGGCTTTAAACAAGAACAGGTTGACGTATATTAATTCTAAGAGTTATTAAGAAACTGTTTATGACAAAACATCACTATAAAATGAGTTGGAAGTTAGTAAACAAAAAAGAAGATGGCACGAAAGAAACTATTTAGCAGAACACAATCAGTGATTGCCTCTTACCTTGCCTATATTGCGCACAAACATTAGCAAGGTCTACTTGATTGCTGATCTTTTGGTACTCTTTCAGTGAGTCTCTTAGCATCTTCTCTTTTTCCAGTTTGCTTTGAGCCTGTCGAGACCGCTGAAGCAGTTCATTTGCCTACAGACAAATGATGGGAAAATGGAAATTATTCACATGAACACATCATGAACAGATCATAGATACTGTTGTGAGTTAATGAGTTGTTATGCTAAACTTCAAAGCTGAAACAGTAGAAACATCATAATCATCATCATCTCAAAAACACCCTCTCGTCACTTGATAACAGTAAGTTTCCAGCAGAAAGACTGTACAACTGCAGTAGAGAGAAGGGCTTAAGACTTAAACAACCAATTGGTTCCCCATTCTCCCCTCACCAGTTACTTTTGTCAAATTTATTTGAAGAGCTTCAAAGAGATAAGTTTTTGAACATAATTATCTTCCTACAAATTCCACGGCAACAGGCAGAAAACAAGAGACTATGGTGAGGAAAGACTGGAGTAAGAACACATTTTATCAACATCAGGAAGAAAGACTGTTTTATTAGACAACACATTGGAGAGAGAGCCCCTCTTAATACTACAAATATCTGCAAATGCTTCAAACCAGAGCTCGCATAATTTTTAGCATTAATCAACTACAAGACACAAATATGCAGATGACCTGCCTTCATTAGCTCTTGTGCTCCTGAAACTATTTGAGCATAATGATTTACAAGCTACCCAAGTTATCTCATTTGAACATGCTCTAAAGTTGTGTTTTGGTGCTGTGAAATCTGGAAGTGCACTTACCTTGGAACACACAGCATCATCAGTGCTATAAAGCAGAGGACAGATATCTTGCAAATGGGCAATGATGCCATCCACAGCAGCGTTATCTCTGATATAACAGTTTATGAGAGAAGCAATGAGTGCTCCAGTCAACTCTCTGTCTCTAATTACCAAGTCTTTGAAAGCGGTAATCTTTAGATGTTCTTGAAGTTCCTGAAGATAGACAGAATTTCATTAGTTTACCAAAGTTTTTACTTTATTCTGCTTAGAAATATCAAAATGTTACAGCAGAAAAATTAACTGTTTCCAGTAAATAAAAACATACAAAACTCCAATGACTGAAGTGCACAGCATAGAAATACATTATTTTAAATACACGTTATATAGCAAAATGGAAAATACTAGAGAAGAAAGCCCTGTCAATGAAGACACTAGACCCTTGGATGCCAAAGGACAGTGAGAACTCTATACGACTTCCTCTGCTATCTTCACTGTGTGTCACTTTTGTTTCAGACCTCTGCGAGTAAAAATGGAATTAGCAGTTCCCCTTACTTCACAGGGCACTGTCAGAATGCAAACCCTTTAAAATTAGTATGTCACAGTTTTTAATAATGGGAACCATCTGAGTACCATCATAGATGAAAACAATGATGGATGCAGAAAAAGGAGGAATTTAAAAAGTTTGAGATCTGTACTCTTTCTGCTTTTTTATATTAAGTTACATTGAAGGTTATTAATTTTTTTTAATTATTAGGAACATTTGCTCACATAGAGTTGCCAGTAGTGTCTATGTAGTGTCTATGGATGATCACTAACAGCATGAAAATACTATTACAAAAACTCTAAAACTACTGAAGACAGAGGAAAGGGTTCTATTTCTTAACAATTAGTTAACTCCTTGTCCAACACAAGAGACAAGCTGCCTGTGTTAGAAATTTTGCTAACTCTCCAAAGCAACAGTGTGAAGAGCTCCAGATTCTGTGCATTTGTAAAGTTTAAAAATGGTTCTTTTTAATGACAAAGAATACAACTTCTCAAATAATCTATTCTCCTATCAAGTGCTAGGACAAAATGCCTAATATTCAAATTAATAGCTTCTTCAAGGGCTGGATGCAAATTCAACATTAGCAAAGGGTACACAGCAATAGCACTCATGGTTCTGTAAGTTTCCTTCTTTACAAACAAGGAGAGGCTGAAAGAACTGGAATTGTTTATCCTGGAGAAGAGAAGGCTCAGAGGGCAGTGTGTGGGATCTTACTAATGTTTATGGGAAAGCGTAAAGAAGGCAGAGTCAGACTTTTCTCAGTGGTGCCCCGTGACAGGACACGACGCAATGGCCAAAAGCTAAAGCAAAGGAAATTACACCTGAACATAACAAAAATCTTTTTTACTTTAAAGGTGGTTAAACACTGGAATGGGTTGCCCAGGGAAGCTGTGGAGTCTCCATCTTCAGAGATATTAAAAACCTTACTGGAAATGGTCCTGGGCAACCTGCTCTAGCTGACCCTGCTTTGAGCAGGGGGGACAGATAATCTCCAGAGGTCTCTTCCAACTTGAGCTGTTCTGTGATTCTGCTATACATTCTAGACCCCTGCTTATGCAAAAGTGCAAGGGTTTGAAGTCTCTACAACCCTATTGCTCTCCACTGTTAAACCTTTACCAACACTAAGGCAAAGAGTGAATTCCTCTAGGCTGGACAACATTGGTCCATTCTTTTCAGAACACATTTTGCAGAATGTGGTTAAGGTGAAAACATAGTAGTTTATAAAACCAGACTCATTATTAACTGTCAGTAAAAGTAAAATTAAATCTATTGTTAGTGACACTTCCAATTTGCTGAAATTGGGTGATGAGGTCAATACTACACGTCAGTCTCTTAAAAATAAACACTTGCAACCTGAATAAAAATCTGTATGTGGTTTAAAATTCATTATATGTTTCTCAGTGAATTAAATACCCCTTTGGGAATATCTAAGTAGCAAAAGAAATTCAGATGTTAAATATGAACAAATTAGAATAATGAGATTCAGATCGTACCTTCTGAAGCTTACCTACAACAACACTGAATTGGTGCTCACACAGCAACTTCCATAAAGCCAATGCCTGGCAGGTTTTGCGAACAAGCTGCTGGATGCCTTGAAGTGAGGTCGTCTCAGTTAGCTGTGCCTCAGCTGAAAAAGCAAAGAGATTATCAATAAGTAACTACGTTCTACATGTTTCGAATTAGTAGGTCAATTTTTAAGGTTTTACAATAAAAATTTCCTTAAATTTCTAATTTTTTTTCTCCTCCATTCTTCATTAATGCTGTCTAGCTCTCTTTGGAAGAAAGTGCCATGTTAACATTTTCCCCAAACAAATACCATCTGTTAACATTTACTTCAAACTATGCAACACAGGAGTACTTCCTGAAAAACAAGTATGGCTTCATGTGAGTGCACAGAATTTACATAATCAGTCTTAAAATTTAACTTGATTTTTTTCCCCCAGAAATAGTTATTATAAATATATTTATGATGAACATGAAAGAAATAAAAATAAAACCATACATATTGCCTTTTTGTTTGATTACCTGTATTTGCTTTTAGAAAGAACAATTACAGTTACAACTTTGGTCAACACTGCCTACACTATCTTTAAAGCTCAGGCTTCGAAGGAACAACAACTACACCAAAAACTAGCAACATTTAAATCTGGTAAGATGTATTATATTCACCAAAAGAATATAATGGACATACTTATTACCTGGGTGGAACATAATTGCAACAATTTACTTTTGAGTGCTTACATTTCAGAAATAAGGCAGCAATAACTATATTGTGTCATTTAGCAATCCAAAAGGGTTTATGGGCTTTGGAATGCATGAAAATGAAAAATAAAACGATTAAATGTCTACCAAATTCTACATAATGACTTTTTTTTTCTTTCTTAAATTTACATTCACACTATTGGAAGTGAGCAGTACAGAAAAAGTAGTAGAAATGAAAAAACAGGATTATACCCACATGGACCAAAACCGTCTTTAATTCTGTATACACATCAGCAACACTTCCCAACTTGCCTGCAAGTGCTGGGCAAAAACTACACTAAAGGAGGACATGAGTTCAAATGGGCTGTGTGACAGGACTAAACAAAGTTTTGTAGATATTTCAGTGATTGGAACTTTGGCAACTTGCATTACAGTATTTGGACAACATACTAACTCGTCTCACAAACTAATTGCTTAATAATTGCTATCCTGAAAATATAAATGGGTATGTAGCTACTAAGTATTGTAATGAAGAGATGAAACAATCTTCTGAAATATGGAGAACATTAGGAAGAAAAAAAAAGGAGACAGGTAAGTGTGCGAAGAAACCTCTGGTTTTGTATTTCAAAATTATTTGAATGTGGAAAATAGGATAAAGAGGACATGTATCTACACAGAATTGTAACTTAATTCTTTGTATGAGAGAGAAGTTTAAAAGTGTTTTAAAGTTCAAGCAGTTATATTTTAGCTTAATAAACTGAGAGATACAACTTGTGTTTTGCAGTGGCTTGAGACTGCTGGATGTTACTGTGCTGAAACCCAGATTCTCTTCACAGAGATGTATTCTCCTTTGTGGACTGCTTTAATTAGTTGCAATATTAAAGCTTACAGTATCAAACTGAAAGGTAACATCTGCAGTGTGTAACAAACGAAGTCTCTTGCCACAGTCAACCTAAAGACTGGAATGTTCCTCTATTTAGATTTGAGTTTTCATTCTGGGTATATACTTCATTTCTAGTACAGTCATATGTAAATGACTTCACATCAACGTCACTGCAGAAGCACTACTCTTGATAGAATGTTATGATATGGTATGAAAGCAAAAGCAAGGTGCTAGCAAAGTTAGTTTCTAGACTACAGTGCTCTTTCTAAATAACCTATTACTGGGTATGGCATATTGATAAATGTCAAATTTGTATGGAAAAAAAGGCATTTTTATTAAGAAGTTTTAACAAACAAGAAAAGTGAGAAAGGCAACATCCAAACGCACCATTCTCTGATACTTCCTGTTCAAAAGTAATTACATACCATGATATTTCCTCTGGAGTTCTTGCTGGACTTGCTGAGAACTTCCACCATCAGGCCGCATGAAACCCAGGAGCCTCTGTTGCAGATTGGCTGGTGTGCTGAAACTGCAATTCCAAAATAAAGAGAGATGCTAATATGATTACAAATACTGAATCTTTTAAATATTAAATTTAACAACTCATTTTTGGCATCTGAATAGTTGAAGCTGGAGACCATACATATACTTAAACTCAATGAACACAGATATGCACCAGATAGATAGTTTTTCAAGAGCAGGACATTAAACACCACTAGTAAATTTAACACAATGAATAATACCTTGGGTTTCCAAGGGCTCCTACTGTAGCAAACTGTGAATTTCTATCCAGAAAATCTTGTAAACCTTTTAGTTCTTGCAGTACACATTCCAGCACATGGGATGGAACACTGCTTTCGACCTGCAAAAGAAAGCAACGTCTTTACAGAAAGCTTAGAGTTTACAAACATTTTTCCAAAAGTTTACAATTTTAAGCTAAAGCCATTAAAAAGAAAAACACAAAGAGGGTACACCAAATAAACAGCATAATAGTAATGCTATCACTAGAACACAACATCAATTATACCACACTCATTGAGGAGGGGGCACATATGTGAAGAGGCAGTAGTCCTCTGAAGATATACAGCATTCAAGATGCTACTTTCTTTGCCCCTCTGATAACCAAATCATCTGTGTTTTACTATTTCCAACTCTGAACTAAAACAATGATTGAGCATTGCTAAGACACAGAGTATAACTGCCAAGGTCTTCCAATGTCTCCCAGTTACCTTATAACTGGAGGAGGAAAGCTTATGTAGCAGTTAATTTGCATTGCTGAAATTACTCAGTTCAGGATTCTATTAACATCCAAAGTCAGAAAAGATTTTGTTAATTTGATCATGGACAAAAAGTGAAACACAAAGATGTTAGTCAGGAAGATGCTGGAAAATTATATGATGTCCTTACATAACTGCAATGTTTATCCTAACCCACTAAAGCATTTTATTTTTACGCTTTGTCTGGAGGGGGTATGCAGAAATGAAGGAAGTGCAATCGCTGAACATGGAAAAAACTGGCCATTGCCAGTTAACAACAGATATCAAATTACGGTTAGGTTTCTTAAAAAGTAATGTTCAAAATAGTAACTTAAAAAGATTTTAACATCTACAATTACTCCTCAGTTAAGAGCGCAGCACTTAAATACAGTCAAGAAAACATTCAAATTACAATTATGGGTTTTTTTCCTTATCTGTTTATCATTTGGAACAGAAATATAATAGGGCTTAAGACATATACTATGAGGAACTTTTAAAAACACAAAATAATCTTTTACATACTGCAACAACTTATTGATTGCCACTTTTGAAAACTCTCTCCACAACTATACTGCCATCCTAAATATTTCTGCAACACAAAATAGTACTGTGTTAAGAGCCAAATAATTCAAGCAAGTATTTTTGCAAGTCTTCTATGTATAATTTCTTAAGAAAGAAACGGTAATGCTTTTTACTTCAAGGTCTAAAATAGGGATTTAATTTGGATGAAAATTAGACATTCAAAAAAAGTTACCATTATACATTTGTGAATGGTACAGATATAGATCATTAACAAAATTTCAAATTTTAAAACTTTAATCAAGTGGAGTTTGATGCTCTCAAATATTTTATATATAGGCCAATATTATTCTCTGGAAACATAATGTAGGCAAACAAGCGTCATAACAAATATTTCTTTCCCAACCAGCATACAGAGAGATGACCAGCGTGTGAAGAACTCTGTTCTTGCTTGGGGTGTTTAGTAACACAGGACCCAACATCCAATTAACAGAATCCTCTTTAGTCTTGCTTTATTGCTCTGATTTGAGCATGCTGTTTAAAGCTTCTTAACAGAAAAGACTTTAAGACAGGATTTTGATCCTGTAAGTCCTTTTGCATTTCTGTTTCATGCTTTAGTAGGAGTTTGAAACATACAGCTCATAGGTGTGAAAAATAAAACTGCAGTTTTCAGAGTTGTGCATATACACTTGACTGCAGGATCAATGTCTAAGCAACTTTCCTGTCCTAGCCATTCACTGAATGTATTATTAATAGAGCTATAAAGAGAACCTATTATATTCAACAGGTACTTCATAAGCACAACATAAAAGAAGTGTACTTTATTAATTTCAAATTCAAATGCTATTAAGATAGAATTCACCACCTACAAGCATTAGGGGAAAGAAAAACTATGAAGCAAACTGAGTGACAGAATCTCTTTTTACACAAACATCTCACCCTATAATCCGAGCAAAGTATATGCAGATGCCATTGTGTCTTCCAGAAAATACTATCTCGGGACCCATCATTCCGCTAATGGATGTACCAGTGTGGGACATGGAATTCCCAGAAGGAAACATGGGAGTTGACCTACTAGGAGGTTGTAAACCTAAGGTAAAGGTAGGCAAATATTACTCAAATTATTTTTGATGCAAATAAAAACACCTAGTTGAAAAAAAATTCTCCATTTCTCCAGCAAAGGAAAAGAAGTCCTTACCTTGCCCAGGTGTTGTCAAAAAGCTAAGATTAGGATATGGACTATCAACAGTCAAGGGGGAACCTAAAAGGGAAAAGAAATAAAAGTAAGTTTGTTTAAAAAAATTAAATAATAATAATAATTAAAAAAAACACAACCAGAAAACAAACCCTAAAAACCCCATGCAAAAGCAGCAAAGTTGTCAAATCACATACTTTAAAGTTAGAAAACATAGAATTTAGTGGCTATACAGGACCCTTCCACAAATTCATTCCAACAGCTTTTAGTTATAGTTACAGACCAAATTGCACTCATTTCTGATGGACCCAACATTCCATAAGTGACCCAAATGGATATGATTCTTTCAATGGCAGTTATTAAGCATTTTTTTCAGCATTCATGTGTTATTTATTGCACACCATCTGTTCCCTGCATTGAATATAATACTGTCCACATACTACTTCTTGTTCTTCACCTTCTCACTGCTCCCATTCCTGATATGGGCACCTATTCTCAAAGCACTCACTTTCAGTCATTTAGATCTTTTCAAATAGCAATTTTACCTTCAAAGCACTCAACTGAAAGAAACTGAAAGAAAACTAACATAATACGTTATATGAAAAGCATTAACATATGCAATTGCAAAGATAAGTTAGATGAACAACTAAGTAATTTTTTTGTGGATGTTTTAAGTTCTGTGGTGATATGATATATCATATCATATCATATCATGATCAGGCTTTAAAGAGAAATTTACCAATTCTCAAAATCAGGCTTATGCTTTAGTATCTTTAACCTTTCACTGAAAGGGTTATCAAGCACTGGAACAGGCTGCCCAGGGAAGTGGTTGAGTCACCATCCCTGGAGGTATTTAAAAGACGTGTAGATGTGGCGCTTAGGGACATGGTTTAGTAGTGGACTTGGCAGTGTTAGGTTAACGGTTGGACTCAATAATGTAAAGGGTCTTTTCCAACCTAAATGATTCTATGATCAAAGAGCCTGTACGATTATTTAGTGACTGTAGTGATCCTGAGCATAATATTCAGAGCAACCTACAGAATTGAAACTTACCTGAAGAATGCTCGAGTAGCCCAGGCAGACACTTCTCTGTCACACGCAGCATTAGAACAGGCCAAGATAAGGCAAGTGGCACAGGCCTGATCCTCCTAGAGCATATTATACTATTAGTGTGGCAGCTTATATCAAGTTAAGAAATGTACAGAAGTTATATTGGTCAATAACAAAACAGTAAATACTTTTTGCATAATTTTATTTAAAAGGCAAGGAAATCAGCTCTTCGCAATTACAGACAGGAAGTGAATCATAGTGAGGCATCCGCAGGTAAGCTTTTATTATATACAGTTTTTGCAAACTCAGTATGGTTACTGGTGGGAAACAACCTCCATGTATGTCAACTAATTATGACTAAGATTCATGAAATTTCTACAGAAATGTAAATTAAGATTGTGTTTGAAGAAAAAACTATACAAGTAATAATGGTTTGCATATTCTAATGGCATGTTAAAATATCACTTAGTATGTCTTATCAAAGCACAAAAGAATACATTACAGTGACCATTCACTACAGATACTAATCAGGACTAGGCAAATTAAAATTGTAATCCATGATAGCTTCCTTCCTGCTTGTCTGTTATTTACCTTAAACAAAAAAATAGACCAATTATACACATTTGTACTGGCCTTCAAAATGTAAAAACCTCTTGTAGTGTACGAATTTAACTTTTTTAGAAACTCTTCCTCCCCTGCTCTTAGATGAACTCCTTTCCTAAACTAAGAACTGCATTACACTTCTGCGTACAAGAAATAAGAATTTCAGGGAAAGTTAATTATACTTCCATTTTCAGATATCATAAAATGAAAAATTATTTCTCATTATACAATCTTGGTTTATGTAGAGGAAAAGGAGGAAAAGGAGCTTTTCCTCCACAGGAGGAAAAGCTAATACTTAAATCGATAAATGAAATGTTAACTAGAAGTTTGTAGCAACAACAACAACAAAAAGGACACATGCTAAAGAAAGCTATTAGATTTACATAAATATTATAAATCTTCCATTTTTCATAACAGGTCAAAAGATTTTACCTGATGCAACTTGAAAAATCTTTCAATCTCTTCTCCATCTCCACCTATATTGCTAACAAGAAGATGCCGCAGCTGATTGACAGGTCTGAGTTTATGAAACATAAAGCTCCCCTAAAAGTAACCCCAAATAAGTTAGAATAAGCTTGTCTTTACTCTGGCCATCCCAACACCCCCTCCCCACAATGCTTATCTTTGGCATTCTGAATTTTCCTTCGTTGCACTATTGGATCAAAGTGTAATGTGAATGGTGCCTAAAGTCTAGTTCCCATTCACATTCACATGCAGAAAATTCTCTGGTGAGTCTAGGAAAGGCAGGAAAAATACTGCAATGGCTATAAACTCTCCAGAAATTGAGTTAATTAGCCTAACATGAAGCATACAATACAAACATAAAGCCTTTCTTTTTCTTTATATACTTGCTATATGTATCTTGCAAATCCTCAAAACTGCCTGGAAAAAAATGCTTGAAGAATTCAGGATCAAGGGCATGGTAAGACTCCATTCAATCATCTTGCCTGCATCAGCACTAACTACTGGAGAGGGTCTGATTAGTGCCTTTAACAAAACAGCTGCCATTAAACAAATGCAGGTTGAGTCTAGAGGTTGCAAGACATTAATGATTAAACATTTTTTAAAATTGCCTATTGGTTAAGATAGTAAGTGCCCTAAAATATTGCCAAATGTAATCAGAAAAGAGAAGCAGGGAAGTTAATTTATTTTTGTGGGTTCTGTTTTGTTTTTTAAAACCCTTTCAAAAAATCCTTTTGGGACTTCTTCTATGACAAAGAAGAAATTATTTGTTCAAATTTCAATTGCCAACAATATTTACTCAAACTATATTTTCTGGGTAGCCCGTGTCCATTTCAACTTCACATAATCATGAGTATAACCAAGGTTAAAAGAACTTCTCAGATGATCCGTATCTACAAGGGTCTCCTGAGGCCAAAAAAAACGATTAATACACTGTGCAAGAGAAGCTGGCCCAATAGCTTTGAGTAAATTTAAAATAGGTACAGATGGTTTCAGCAGTCTTCCTCCTTATTCCTTTTTATGTGCAGAATATAATCCTAAAAACATATTAAAACTTAATAAACATTTACAGGTTTAGATCAGTCTTCCAACTTTATACTTATTCTTCTGATTTCCTATATTAAGAAAAGTAATACTCACCTGGGCTGAAAGCAGAACAAACTTCTTAGGTGGCAACATGTATTGCTGCATGACAACAGGTGAATCAGTTATTGGAATAATGTCTTTATTTAGTGGTGTTACAATCTTCTGAACTTCAAATTCATTGATAGCAGAAAGAGCCCAGGAGTGTCCATCAACACAGGTGGTCATCTGAACAACAGATAGATATTATCCGAAGTTTGGTAACAGACATGGATTTTGTACATCCATGGTGATATCTTACTATTTACCAATTAAAATTACACAGAATACAATCTATTCTTGACACAAGAAAACCCAAAGAAAATAAGCAAGTTATTGTATTTTCTAACAGAAGATTACCACGAAATTATACAGCTATATATACTGCTTCTTTTGGGAGACAGGGACAGTGTTTTGTATTTAAATGTAAAACAACTTGCAAAGTGGGATCTTTTAGTGCTGCTTCAGTATAAACAGCAACAATCTGTTAATCATATGAGAAGTAAGTACCTAATTTTATTTATTTATTTATTTATTATTAAAGAAACAAAAAATGCTGCAACTGAATCATAAAGGTTTACAAGACTTTCCCAGTTGGCAGCAGTACTTCAAATATAACTCAAGAAGAGCCATATGGTAGTGAAGACATTCCAGAAAACAATGTATGCTAACGAAGAACTGCTGCTCAAGAACAGGTTATAGTTTTGTTTGGGAAATCTAGGTGTCTGTTACTGTCAAATGCCTTGGAAAAAAGAAAGGTCGGCACTTGGGATATTTATGTGTAAGTTTTTGCAGAGAAGGGATCTGGAGTAATAAATCTCCTTTGTAAGTTATTAAAACAGCAGATAAATCAAAACGTGACTTTGAAACTTTTAACTTATACAGTCTCTCCATTCACTCCAACTCTACCATTGCTCCTCCAATAATACTATTTTTGACATGTCATTCCTCTACTTCAGCAGAAGACTCCAGACTTCCGTCAGTGCTGGAATGCAAGGAACATTCTCCCCGAACTGACGCATAAGGCAACTAACCTCCTCCAAACCCCTCCTACAAACCCACTTATGTAACAATTGGGAAAAAGAAAATCAGGAAAAAAAAAAAGAAAAAAGTGAAATAATGAAGAGATTAATCATGTCTGAAATTTAATGAAGACATGGCATATATGTTTAAATAAAGAAACCCAAAGTCCCTAGCACCTATATTTTAAACAATCTTCTTTGCCAAATTTTATCCTCGTCAACAAACACCACTATCGTAGAATCATAGAATGGTTTGGGTTGGAAGGGACCTTTACAGGTCATCTAGTCCAACCCCCCTGCAATGAGCAGGGACATCTTTCACTAGATCAGGTTTCTCAGAGCCCCGTCCAACCTGACCTTGAATGTTTCCAGGGATGGGGCATCTACCACCTCTCTGGGCAACCTCTTCCAGTGTTTCACCACCCTCATCATAAAATATTTCTTCCTTATAATAGTCTGAATCTCCCCTCTTTTAGTTTAAAACCATTACCCCTTGTCCTATCGCAACAGGCCCTGCTAAAAAGTCTGTGCCCATCTTTCTTATAAGCCCCCTTTAAGTATTGAAAGGCCACAATGAGGTCTCCCCAGAGCCTTCTCTTCTCCAGGCTGAACAACCCCAACTCTCTCAGCCTTTCCTCATAGGAGGGGTGTTCCAGCCCTCTGATCATTTTTGTGGCCCTCCTCTGGACCCGTTCCAACAGGTCCGTGTCTTTCTTGTACTGAGGATTCCAGAGCTGGATGCAGTACTCCAGATGGGGCCTCACCAGAGCAGAGTAGAGGAGGAGAATCCCCTCCCTCGACCTGCTGGCCACGCTTCCTTTTATGCAGGCCAGGATACAGTTGGCCTTCTGGGCTGTGAGCGCACACTGCCAGCTCACATCCAGCTTTTCATCCACCAGTACCCCCAAGTCCTTCTCTGCAGGGCTGCTCTCAATCCCTCCATCCCCCAGCCTGTATTGATACTGGGGATTGCCCTGACCCAGGTGTAGGACCTTGCACTTGGCCTTGTTGAACCTCATGAGGTTCACATGGGCCCACTTCTTGAGCTTGCTCAGGTCCCTCTGAATGGCATCCCTGTCCCTCAGGCGTGTCAGCCACACCACTCAGCTTGGTGTCATCTCCAAATCTGCTGAGGGTGCACTCAATCCCACTGTCTATGTCATCGATGAAGATATTAAACAGTACTGGTCCCAATACAGACCCCTGAGGGACACCACTCATCACCGATCTCCATCCGGACATTGAGCCGTTGACCACTACTCTCTGGATGCGACCATCCAGCCGATTCCTCATCCACCAAATAGTCCACCCATCAAATCCATATCTCTCCAATTTAGAGAGAAGAATGTTGTGGGGGACCGTGTCAAAGGCCTTACAGAAGTCCAGATAGATGACATCCGTAGCTCTTCCCTTCTCCACTGATGCAGTCACTCCATCATAGAAGGCCACTAGGTTGGTCAGGCAGGACTTGCCCTTGGTGAAGCCATGCTGGCTGTCTCAAATCACCTCCCTGTCCTCCACGTGGCTTAACATAGCTTCTAGGAGGCTCTGTTCCATGATCTTCCCAGGCACAGAGGTGAGGCTGACAGGTCGGTAGTTCCCAGGGTCCTCCTTTCTACCCTTTTTAAAAATGGGTGCAATGTTTCCCTTCTTCCAGTCACCAGGGACTTCACCTGACTGCCATGACTTTTTGAATATCATGGAGAGTGGCTTGGCAACTACATCAGCCAATTCCCTCAGGACTCTGGGATGCATCTTGTCAGGCCCCATAGACTTATGTATGTTCAGGTTGCTCAGGTGGTCTCGAACCTGATCTTCCCTTACAGTGGGAGGGACTTTGGTCCCCCAGTCCCTGCCTTGCGGTCCATCCACTCAAGAGGTGTGGGAAGAGATTGCCAGTGAAGCCTGAGGCAAAAAAGTTGTTGAGTACCTCAGCCTTCTCCTCCTCCGTTGTTACCAGTTTGCCAGTCTTGTTCATTGGTGGGGTACACTTTCTTTGACCTTCCTTTTCTGGCTGACATGCCTATAGAAGCCCTTCTTATTATTCTTTGTGTCCCTTGCCAAGTTCAGCTCCAGCTGCGCCTTGGCCTTCCTGACCCCATCCCTACACAACTAGGTGAATTTAAAAATAAACAACATTCAGCACACTATGGACTGGGGACCACGTCTTCATGTGCTTGTGCACAATATGCAGCATGCTATAGACAACAATATTTTCAAATATGTTAATTAGAAGTAAAATCTTAGAAGTCAAGGCAATTGCTTTTGATACGTAGCTTGCATCAAGCTAGAAAATATGGCTGAACTGGGAATTCCTACTAAGAGATCAGTTCCCATTCACTGACAAAAAAGCCTTTTTAGTAAAAATTTGGGTTTTTTTTCTTTGAAGTATATTGATTAGCTTTGTGTTTCCAAACTCCTCATGGAAGTTTTCTGTGAACTACCCATTTCTTTCAGATAGCATTATTCAAGTATCTGTTATCAGAAAGAAAGAAAAAAAAAAATCTATAATCCATCAAAAGTGTATAAAAGTTTACTTTAGTACCTGTGTTTCCATCATTGGCTTTTGAAAAGGGAAAGAATCATGACTGATACACCACAGGATGTCATTATCCTCATTTTCTGAAGTGGCCATCAGTAGGATCCCTAGCAAGAACAGTGATATTAAGTTTGTATTAGAAGCAATAACCATGCATTAGATGCAAATTCATTAATTCCTTATTTAGTAAAAAATCAATCTTTAAGTCCTCATCATACAATTTGAACAGCAAATAATATCTCCTGAGTTTGCATGTCATGAGGTTCTTCAGGAGGTCACTTTTAACACTATCTTGCCATCTACTCTGAAAGGTACAAACAAAAATGAGCCTAAAATAGGTAGAACATGCCTCAAAAATGAGATGTTTAAACAGGTCCTGGATGAAAAAAAAAATCCGGAAATGACTTCAAGGATAAAAATCAGTATGTATGACTAAAAGGGTCAGCAACATTGCGTTGTTTCTCCCCACATTTCTACAGCACTTAAAAATTCAGCCTACAATCAGAAGTGACATAAAGCTGGAACCATCTGGCAGCTGTTTGGTAGCTTATGTGGTATCAGTAGCTAAATGAGTTTAAAAATAAACAGTCAGCACACTTGGTAAACTCAGGATAGATGAGAGGCACTGAATAGGTAAGAAGCCTATTCTGTCCCCTGCTTTCCAGAAGTAATTGCACGTGGCTAGACATACAGGCAAATTTGCACCACATTAAATCTATTTTATGGGGAGATTAGAAGAAAAAAAGGTTGATTGACACATGAACAAAGTTCTCTGCTCAAACACTGCACCTTGCAGAAGAACTGAATTCTGAAAAATATGACAACCTTCCACTTCTAAAAACTCTATTAACACACAGAAGCCATGTTTAGTTGTCAGTTATTCCCATTGCTTCACACTCACCAATGTAAAATAGTGCGATAGTGACTGTGACAAAAAAAAAAAAAAAATTCTCATCTGAGCTGTGTTCCACTGCTTACCTTTGCTATAAATAGCTCTGTGAACCTTTGAGGGCTTCTCCACATTAGAAGCAGCTGAAAATCCAGGCGGCAAACAGACATGAACCAAGGTTAACATTTATATCCTGACCTAGATGCACAAGCAAGTGACCTGATTTTCATAATCGCCAACCACTGCAAGTTTCATTGACAATAACTATATGCACGGAATGAGGAAACTATTCAGTCTAACTTCTTGGTAGTATTACTTAAAAGGTTACAGTTAATTATTGGGTAAGTCTTTAACATCAGTACTTACCATCCTCTGAGAACGTGAACTGTAGCAATGAAGGAATAAGGAAAGACAGTGTGCTCTTTGAATGATAATTTTTCTACAGCGCTGGCTAAACCAGCCTGCCTCAGCCTACAATTTAAAACAGATACAGCGTTGAAAGAAAAAACAAACCAAAACAAAGAACAAACTAGCAGTTATATTTCAAAAGTCGTTAACAGGACAAGTATGAAAACAAGTAAAAATCTAACTACACACCATTGATTTCAGTGAAGTATATATTATTCAACTGAAAGCAGTAGGTGATCATTAAAAGGAAAATTTTACATGAAAAAAAGGGTGCAAGATATCATGATTTTAATTTTATTTTTGAAGTTGACCAAAGCTGTATTGCTATTCCTCATATAATTACTACTTCTTCAAAGAAAATGCATTTATGCTAAAACATCAGAGCAGTTGTGCAAATAAGCCATGCAACATAATTATGGAAGAAAGAAGATGGCAAATCTGACATTTTTTAGAGCTCTTAGTGCCTAGACCCCACAACCATGAAACAATGAAAAATGCCTGTGTGTAAAACCTATAATCACCTGGTAAGATACTTCATATAAGCGGCCATCCTTTCCAGCCAAAAAGATACGCCCATTATCAGTGGATGTTATTGCCAGAATGTAAGTATTGTCAGTAGGGAGTGAATAGAGACGGTCTGGTAGCAGCTGCATTCCACCAGACATGTTGTCATTGAGTAATCCAGTACCTTAAATAAATAAATAATGAATAAATAAGTCCTCTTCAGTTTTTAGGTTGTTCTAATAAATATTACAGGTCTGTGATTAGAAGCATTTCAGAAAACAGGAAAAATTACAGCAAATTTCATAATTACTAAACACATTCTGGAATAGCTATTCTCCAAAGTGAACTGCAGAGTAACAAATCTTCTGTTTTTAAAAAAATTTTTTAAAATTCTCTGTATAAGTTTCCAAGTAAGGAAATATAATGTTTTTTTCATTTCCATACATTGTCATCTCCTCTAAATCATGCCAAGTCTAAACCACAGATTTCTACTTTTTTTCTCTTTACATCAAGACAGTATAAAAAGAGGGCAAAAGATTGTAATCCTCTCACTTTCTCAAAATAATTGTGTATTTTATTTATTCATATATATGGCATTAAAAAATCAGTATCAGGTTCTCAATTTCTGTGGTTGGAATACAAATGCCAATGAGGTTAATGAACTGCATTCAGCAGTTCCAAGATTCATGCCCAGCTCTCCTCTCCCTCTCTAACATGCTGCTTAATTAACAGTAGTATCTGTTTTAAAAGTTTTTTTTAATATTAAACGTGAATAACACAACTCAATGCTCCTATGGGAGTCCAGGATCCAGCAGGTGCACACCCCATAAAAATTATTTGACCCTGTCTGTAACATGATTTAAAAATTAGCAAGGGGCTTACCACACAGTCTTGTTTTTCTTTTTTCAAATGGCTACTAATAAAATAGCCATTGTATACTTACATAACTTGTTAACGCACAACCGTGAATGCTACCCTAATAGCTTCTTTAATTTACTTAAAGAGGCGGGGGGAGGAGAGAGAATTACCTGCTTGTATATTAGCACAACTGAGCCCTAAAATCACAATATCAACGGGGGCAGCCAGAACAAGTAAGTGTCATACGTGAGGCTGGAATATACCTAAAGAGGGGGAGAAAACTAGTTTTTAGTTTGCAGCCAACCTCTCACACTCACAATGAGATATCCACTTGTGAGAGACTGAAAGAGTTAATGTCTCAAACATTGAGGCGAGGCGAGGCGAGGCGAGGCGAGGCGAGGCGAGGCGAGGCGAGGCGCTATTTGCATGGCGACAGCAGGTCAGCGAGCACGGGGTGGGGGAGAGCGAGAGCGGGACGTGGAGAGCGCGTCGGAGGATGCGTGGTTCCGGGTTCCGCCGGACCTTACCATGTATGGCCAGAGGTCACACAGGGTTGATCTGAGGAAGGGGCTTGCGACCACCCGAGAGACCCCTCGCGACCACCCCCCTCCCCCAGCGCCTGCGCAGAAGATTGAGAACCTTCTAGAACAAGAACCATGTAAGTCCTGAAGTGGCGTACCTGGAGGCGGGGATTAGCTTATAAAAGACACGCCCCCCAACCATGCGCGCGCCCATCACGGGAGGATTGCCGCGTCTGTCATCGTGGGATCCAAGGGTGGTGATACTTTCTCTTTCTTTCTCTTTCTTTCTCTTTCTTTCTCTTTCTTTCTCTTTCTTTCTCTTTCTTTCTCTTTCTTTCTCTTTCTTTCTCTTTCTTTCTCTTTCTTTCTCTTTCTTTCTCTTTCCTCCTCTCTTCTCCTTTCCTTTTCTCGCTTCTCTCTTCCTCTACTCTTCCAATATATGTAAGTTTGGGATAAATTGTGACGGGTTGCCCGGAAAATAGCTCCATTGCCAAATCGCCTCTGTTCGTTTGTTGAGCTCGCCAGTTCATTAAGTTTGCCCGTTTGTGGAATTCGCCAGTTAATAAAGTTGCTGGCCAGCCTGTTCCTCTGAGTCATTGTCGTGACTCTACCGACCACGCGGCTCTGCCGAGCAGAGATGGGCCTTTGTCAGTACACAAACCGTCGGGGAATCGAAAATATTCTCCCATCTCGCAACCCACCGAGTGGGACGAGACACCACTGTATTCTTTGGATAGACACATCAGCTGGTTAGAGGGAATAGTCATATTTAAGACCTAATGATCTGTGAAACTAGAATTAGAAAGCAGTATCAGTCAGCAGTTCAGCTTCCAGTTCATGAAATACAGGATCTTTAAAATGACATTTTTCTTATAAATGTGCTTCTTTTAAATTCAGCCCTACTGCTGATTCAACTTTGATTTCAATGTTATGTAAGCAGTAGCTATCAAAAGAACTGGGAGGGCTAGAAATCAGGATCTCATGGAAGTTATCACTTGAATGTGTAAATTTATAAACAGTAGAAACTTTAGAGTATGATGTGGGAAAAAAACCGCAAGCTCATCAGTGTAAATGATTGTTAAACTATACATTATTTTTGGCTTGTAATTAATTTAATAATGTTTCTAAAAGCAAAAAACCTCCATATATCTTGCATGTGTATATATATGCACATAAACCACAGATTTTTACATATGCATATATAAAAAAAACACATACAGAAGGTTCACTAACTGCCTAATTCTGGTCACTGTCACGTATTCCTTACCTCCCTTTGGCTTTACAAGACCCACTGCAAGAATAGTTTCACTAAGGCCATCAAAATAAGCCAGATCTCCTCTGTCAACAAAGAAGAAAAAAAACCTGCATAAAACTTGTTACATAGTATCACATAATAACAAAGTAAACAAAATAAGATTCTGTATATTTAAAAATTATTAATACTTATTGTAACATTTTGAAGCCATCTACACATTTTGCTTTGGGTGAAAGCAGGTCCAGCAGAATGGAATGACAGAAGTTTCACAGCAAAACTATATGATCATTTGAGCTGCTTGGAGTCCCTATAGTGGAGTTTCAAACCTGAAACCCAACTGCAGTATTTTATACTTTTGGATTCTGTTAATTCATACAGTCTACTCTGAATTATACGATGCAGCATCTGCAATGCTGATTAACATCAAGAGGGAGGAACTTATTTTTCATGGGAAAAAAATACAATATATCTAAATCAAAAAACCCCAACCTCCTCCCCAGTACCTTATGATTAACACCATGAAGTGTTGTATTATTTGGTGAATGTATTTAATGCACTGTAACACAATGTAAATGTATGGAGTGGAGCTATGTGAGGCACAATCTTAACTTTAATCTTCTTAAGAAATGCAACAATATGTATAAAGCAATTCCTACTAAAATAATTATTACTATATAGACAAATAAGGAAACAAACCTGCAAATTATAAACATATCACTGCCATTTGAAAAGATAATGAAATTATTTTCAGTTTTATGCATCCTTAAAATAAGTTAGGCAGGAGAGCTTCAATCACAATACTTCAAATTACTAAGGCCATATTACTTACCATTGTGGGAATGACTGACCACTGTATATGCATCAGAGTACGTACTAAATCTACTTAGAAAAGTTAGGCAATTAGTATAATTTTTTTCTACTTTTTTGGCATAAGCGAAGCCCTAGCATAAATACCGCAGTAACTTTAGGATATTAGCTAAGTCTAACCCTAAGCAAATGCATTTTCCTTTCTTTCATTTCTAGATGATTTGGCAGCAATGTTACTAACTCTTAAAAATCCTTAAACACTTATTCAAAAGTTTCAGTAAAACCTGAAAGGAATTAAGTTAAACTGAATAGCACACCTCTGTGCTACCAGTAAACTATCTCCCACTACTGCAATCGCCTACTTTCGACATAATACCAATGGGTATTCCCAATATAATTGGGAATGTGTTCTCTACATACCCGTCTTCATAGTTCCATGTAAAAATGTCACTGTCGATGGTTAGCCAAGCTCTGCTGATTTCTGAAAATACTCCCATCATACAATTGCACTGCATATCTGAAGCACTGCTGATGTAAGGACTAAATGCATTTCGGCTAGCAAAGGCAAAATCCCCTTTGAAGCACTTTAAAAAATAATATTACTTTATATATAGTAGTACACAAACTATGTACCATAAACATTCAGAGTTCTTCATACAGAAACTAATTCCACCAGCAACTCTACACAAATGGACCTTGTTATCACTTTGAGCCTTACAAAGGGAACATGAACAATATCAAAGTTCATTTTTGGGAGTCTGACAAAGACCAGGGAAAAAAAGATTATGAAAGAAAAAAGTTCATTTCTAATATTATTACTTGTTAAGGGAGAAGCCGCTGCCCGAGCACTCACACCACCCGAGACTTTAACTGCTAGGACCGGAGTCTCTTCGCAGCGGGCAGCTCCACTGAGCTGACGGGTGCCCCTTTTTGACTCCTCGCTCACACGCACACTCACTCTCGGGCGCTTCCTCTCCCCTCTGGCTCGACCCTAGGTTTCCCGAAGCAGAGTCTCCGATACGACGTATGCCAGATGAATTTATTGGTACAGCGGTGAAAACAGCTCGAGCTGGGTGCCTCTGGAGAGGGACCCAGAACAAAGAAATCCCTGGGCAATTATACCCTTACAATCTAAATTCCCCTCCCCTCAGGAGACAGTTCGGACCAATAGTAGTATTTGGGTCTGGGGTCTTCCCTTTCTTCATTGGGCCCTTTCATTGTCTCTAGGCGGGCCGATTCTTCTCTTATCTCTAAGATCGCAGCTTCTGCTAAGGTTGAAGCCTCCTTATCTTTCTGGTTTGCACTGGTTTTGGGGGCCTTCCTTCATGTAGCCAAATATAAAGTTCAGTGCATGGTCGGTGGATCTAGGTGAAAGTTCTTGTGGCCTAAGACTTCAGCAAGCCTTGATACTAATGCTAAAGTGACTACTACAACATACTTACACAACCTAACACATTATTTTTCATCAGGATACGTCCAAACTGCTCCACTAGCTCTGGGGGAAGTGGGACTCTGCGGACTGAGCTGATCTCTGGAAGATTAGGTATTGACAGCAAACCTGGTCCTTGCAAAGGATAATCCATATCTGACATACCAGAAACAGTAGGGCTACCTGCAATTAAGAACAAGCAAAAAGATTAGACTTCCTATAAAGGATTAGAAATTTACAAAAAAATGTTTATATTCTCTTTCTCTGTCTTTACCTGATTGTTTCCTAATCTGTGAAATCTAAATTAGACTAATGTGCATTTCTCATTTTAATTTAGATTAATAACACAGGCCTTCAGACTATGCAGAAAAACATGTCTTGATACTGCAAAGACTTTAAGCATATAAATACCACTACTCACAAAATATGTGTGAACAATGGTTTCTGTAGGAGCAAGATGATAAGCAATAAATCTAAACCTCAAATCAGACATGAGCAAACAGATTTGCAAACAAACTCTTACAATAACATTTGGACCCCAGCTTACTCTTTACCCCATTTTTTCCTTGATACTCTCCAGCCCTTTTTTCACTGTATGGCCAGACATTAAATATGCCACATGAACAAGCCAGGAGCATATTCCTTCACCTAGAAAAGCTAATCTGTGCTCCCAGTATCAAATTAAAATATCCATATATATCCATTACTTTATGTAATGTGTATCCATGATGCTGCTAGGGCAGCTACACTTTGACCATGCACATTACATCATATCATAACAGAAAACAGATACTCTTTACTCATATCCTGACACCTGCTGGATATACATTGATTAGGTCACCTACAGCTCTAGAGTGCCTCTTCACAGCCCCCTTTGCAGACAGTTGGCACCAATGAAGTAGGAAATGCTGTCTTGATGTTTCAAGGAGGACAAAACAAATGTTTGAGAAGAACTATACCATACATCATAACTACATGTGACATACAGCTACAGACAAATAAAAGTCACTCGAAGTGCCAACCAAGGCCACCCTGCAGGGGGCCGTGGTGCGGTGAGTGTACCGGGGCGGCTGAAGCGATGAGAGCCTAAGGCAGAGAGCCACCGAGTGCTCCTTACCAGGCGCCGGTACTGCCAGCAGCTTGGACAGGTCCGGGTAGCAGCGATCATCCTGGATCTGCCGGTCGATAATGCAGCCCGTGATCTCCAGCACCTCGCGCGTAGTGGGCGCCGCGGGGCTCGTAGCGGCGGGCATGGTGGGGGGTGGGGTCAGGGAAGGCTCCGCGCATGACCAGAAAGTGAGTTCGCTACCTGCCGTTCCGCACCCCGCCAAATTCCGTTAGGCCTTGTGCGCGTGATGCAGTCCCGCTGCGCCGATTGCCGCTTCCGCTGGTGGGAAGGAGGGAAGGGTAGGGTGGTGGAGAGCGCAGTGGGGTAGTGGGTGTCACGGCAGCTTGGAGCACCAGGCAGGGATTGTCTCCAGGTGGTACTTGGTCGGCCTGCATGGAAAAGGGATTCCAGTGGGAGGTGACAGACAGCGCCTCTTGGGGCTGGGGATTGAGCGTGGCTGGAGGGGAGCTGCTGAAGCTGGGCAGGCTGACGGCCGCGTCGGGGCCACGCTGCCTCACCGATGGGGCCTGTGGCCTGATGGGTTGCCGCGCTATCACTGTGGGCCACCCGAGGGCCAGGCGCAGTCTGTTGTCACAGGCCCGCAAAGGCACAGGACAGGCTCAAGGAGAGCAGCAGGAACTGCTCCTGTGTGACCCTGGGAAGCAGTTCCTGTGTGACCCTGGGCGGTTCCCTGCCTGTTTCTCTGCTAGGTGGTTACTGTAGCTCTTGGTGGGGGGGGTGTCCCTGTGACAGCTGTGTCCCCCAGGGCTCTGTGTTGGGGCCAGTTCTGTTTAATATCTTTATCAATGATCTGGACGAGGGGATTGAGTGCACCCTCAGTCAGTTTGCAGACGTCACCAAGTTGTGTGGGAGTGTTGATCTGCCTGAGGGTAGGGAGGCTCTGCAGAGGGACCTGGACAGGCTGGATCCATGGGCTGAGGCCAATTGTATGGGGTTCAACAAGGCCAAGTGCAAGGTCCTGCACTTGGGCCTCAACAACCCCATGCAACGCTACAGGCTTGGGGAAGAGTGGCTGGAAAGCTGCCCGGCAGAGAAGGACCTGGGGGTATTGGTTGACAGCCAGCTGAACATGAGCCAGCAGTGTGCCCAGGTGGCCAAGAAAGCCAATGGCATCCTGGCTTGTATCAGGAATAGTGTGGCCAGCAGGACTAGGGCAGTGATCGTGCCCCTGTACTGGGCCCTGGTGAGGCCGCACCTTGAATTCTGTGTTCAGTGTTGGGCCCCTCACTCCAAGAGAGACATTGAGGTGCTGGAGCGTGTCCAGAGAAGGGCAACAAAGCTGGTGAAGGGTCTAGAGCACAGGTCTTATGAGGAGCGGCTGAGGGAACCATTGGAACAGGCTGCCCAGGGAAGTGGTGGAGTCCCCATCCCTGGAGGTATTTAGAAGACGTTTGGATGAGGTGCTTAGGGACATGGTGTAGTGGTGGGCTTGGCAGTGTCAGGTTAACGGTTGGACTTGATGATCTTAAAGGTCTTTTCCAACCTATACGATTCTGTGATTCTGTGATATTTTATACTGCGAGCCTGATGTGATATTGTGGCAAGACCATATGGATCAGAGTTATTAAAACATACACAGATTTTGTTTGTAGTGATGTAAACCAAAAATAGTGAGAACTCCCCTTCAAAGGCATGCACAGAGCCTCTGTTTGGAGCGAAGGTGCGGAAGCAGAGCCTTTGCACCGCACTGATGCGGTGTGGCTGTTGCTTTTCCAAAATTTGGGCTGATGCATCAATGTGACTGTAGCACACACTGTTAACTTACCAGGTTTGGGCCTCTGCTAAGTGTTTTATCTGCTCTGGACAGCGTAGGCATTCCCAAACCTTTGTAGGAAGTCTCAGGGCTGTGTGAAACCTGGATTTCAGGGAATGGGTCTGGTTTGTAAATCACGTTTACTGCCCTGACTGCAGTGATTCTCTGCTCCTGGATCAGTCCAGTGCTCATTCTGGAAAGCTTCATATATGAGAGAGGCACCCGGCATGAGAAAGGAAATTCCCCCCTACTTTCCAAGTGGACAACCTGAAGTTAAGCCCCAAATCCTGCAGGGTTTACATGGCAAAACGGTAAATTCTCCCTGTATCTTCTCAAGACTTCGTCGAGGCCTTCCGAGCAGCGACGGGAGAACAGCACAAGGCCACAGCTGGCTTCTGGCGACTGACACGCGAAGCCGGGAGATGAAACGGCCCTGGGGGTGGCGCTGGCGGACGGGCGTTCCTAGGCACCTCTCGCCGTGCCCGGCTGCTTCCTGCTGGCGCCTGTTGTGGTTCCGGGGCAGCCGCAGCACGGAGCCGGCGGCGGAGGGCGGTGAGCGGCGGGCCGGGCCTAGCGTCCCCGGTTGACCCCCGTGGTTGTCTTTTTCCCTCCTTGCAGGCACTGAGATGCTGGCGGGACCCGACCCGGAGCTGGCGGCTACTATGGACTTTTCGGGCTTCGGTGCGTTGCGAATGCAGGCCGGGGGGCGCCGGGCGCCGTCGCTTGGGGCCGGCAGCCCTTGGTGGGGTGACCCGGGGGAGGCTAGCGGCTGGAGGTGGAAACGAAGCGGTCGTGCCCGTCGCCCCCCCCTCGCTTGGAGCTGCCGGAGTGCTTGTGGCCAGGGTGAGTTTGAGTCTCCTTTTTCTTGATTTTCAGGGAAGAAAGCTCGGACTTTCGACCTCGAAGCCATGTTTGAGCAAACGAGAACTGCCGTGGAGAGGAGCAGGAAGGTCTTGGGTAAGAAATGCGAGTGTTGTCAGCTAATACATTTTAAAACGTCTTGTTTTTCTGTTTCCGGGTGATGTTTAAAGTGTCTCAGACTGCCTAACTAGAAAACAAACAAACAAATGCAGTTTTGTTCAAGGAAGATAGCCCTAAACAGTTTGGGGCTTGGTAAATAGGCAAGTTATTAATTTACATATGTTGTCAGAGTATGTAAGAGCAATGTGCGTGTGCAAGGTTCCTGTTGTGAGGCATAGCTTACAGATACAGGAAAAAAGTGAATTTGAACAGAAGACACTTTCTTTCCTTCTTTTACTTAGCTGTGTATTTGTTTTGGAAGGGAAGTTGGTACAGATAGCTTTAATCTAGAGAGAACAGAATAAAAAAGAAGAAATGTGTGTCTTATAACCTGCTCTTTTGTATATAGCAGCCCACAAGTTTGTCTCTGTTTTCTGCTGTGCTGGGAGTGGGTAAGTTTTCAAGGTGGTGGTTTGAGAGTGGGAGATGGAGAAAATTGTATGTTTTGCTGCCTGTATCCAAGCAAACACTGTTCCAAAGATGGTCCTTGAGAGACACTAGATGTATGTTCTAGAATTCCCTTTGTCAACCCAAATGGTCCATGCTTTTTCCCTCTGCTTGGACAGTGTGTGCAGAATGTGTGGGGTTTGGTGTTTGGGCGTTTTTGGGGTTTTTTTGGTTTGTTTTTTTTTCATGTGATGCCATCATGGTTGAGTAGTTTCTGTCCTACTAGATTACACTTAATCTGCTCTCTAAAGTGTTGCAGTTTATGAAGTTGATAGACTCAAAGCCCCTTATCATGAAGAAAGCAATTCTGTATGAAAGAACAAGATCATTGCAATGTTGGTTGTTTTTGTTTTGATTCTACACAGAACCACATGAACAGACCTCCGTGGAGACTCATTGACTTTGTGGACTTTAAGACACTGTGAAATTCAAATATAAAAGGAACTCCAAAACTTGATTTGGACCATTTTTTTGTGTTGGCTGAATCTAAACACAGCAAAGTGTTTCCATGTTGGAAACCTTTTCATGTGATACTGGTTCAGGTTGAGCTATCATTCCTTATGAGAGATCATCTGCTTTACGCCATGTTTTAGTTTAGGAGGGAAACCCAGTAAGCGATTATAAAAACATAATGTTTTAAAGTCAAGATATCTTGAATCTCTCCCCTCCCCCCCCCCCCCCGAAAGGTTTCTAGGCTCATACCCATAAAGTAAGTGCAAAGCATTTTATTGTTTATAAGATTGGTCATTTTACCAAAAATGACAAAGCTTTGTATATAATTCAGCTGTTTAACTTAGAAACAAATTTTGGTATTTATAATGTAGTAATAATAAAGGTGTATGTTTTACAGCTTTTTTTGGGGGGGGGAGTAATGTGAGCATTTTATTTTCAGATTTCTTAAAATACACTGTTGACTTTTAACTTTTTGGAATACCTATGATAACTTTTGGAAACATCTCCTCTGCTACCCGAGCTGTGGATAAAAATGAACTGATATCAAAATAAGATATGTTTCCTGGTTCTGTATCTTGCAGGTATTTGTGTTTCTCTTCAGAGGAAAATGCTTCCTAGCTTTGGTGCAAAACATGTTTGGGGTTGTTTTTTTTTTTGGTTGTGGTGTTGGGTTTTTTTGTGTGTGTTTTTTTTTTAGTTTAGTTAGCAAACAGTCTTTACTCTTAAACTATGTGAGTGAGCAAAAAAGAAAGTGATGTTTCTTGTATAGAGAGAAAGTAATTTTTCTCTGCTTAATAGAAGTTATTTGAGCACTTTTAGAAATACAGTAGCTGTATCTGTTGCCCTGTCATAATCCCACCATTCTTATTTTAACTTTGAAATGGAAGATTCTGTTTACTTTGATTTCTGTTGCAATGTTCCACAGGGATTCTTTTTCAGTAAGTGAAGTGGGAATAAAACAGAGTTGTATTTATTTTCCATAAGTCATATTTAGAGTTCATTTATTTACACCTGTGTATACTTATGTAGTAATTTAGTTCCCTGCGCTATGAAAACTTCAGGAACTCTTTGAAGTAATCATACTGTTTTAGTATAGTGTTGAAAATATTGAAATATCAGCATCCTTATATGATCAACTGATGTTTGATAGTGTGTACAAACTAACAACGAGAAGGTGTCTGCATTTTCCTTGTGACATTTTGTTTTTCTGAGTGATCATTGCAGTAGCTAGCAATGGAAATTTAATTTATATGGAAAAGTAATCTATTTTAAGGTGAAATCCTTTATTTGCTGTTACCTTTTCAAATATTTCATATAGATCTGAAAATGAAGAAAATTGTTTTATTGTCCTCAGCAAGCCTCTAATTTTATTATTTTCTAAAGGTCTTGATTATTTGTCATTTATTTGCTCTCCGTATTCAGAGGCTCGTGAAAGAGAGAAGGAAGACCAGGCTGGTTAGGAGTCCACACACTGATTCATCAGCTTCAGCATCCAGTGCAACAGGAGCTGGGTCCACATTAATCCCAAGGTAGTTAGATATGGTGGGAGATTCCATGTAACAGCTTTCTTATCTGAAGAGTTGTGTTTTGGGTTTTTGTTGTTGTTTTGGGGGTTTTTTGTTGTTGTTTTTGGGGGTTTGGGGGGGGGGATTGTGGTTTTTTTTTTTTGTTTTCTTAGAGCATGAGCATCATTTAACTTGTGTGAACATGTCTATTATCTGAAGTCTTTCAGTGGAAATACTGATTTTTAATTTTTTTATCTATGCTTTCTTAAATACGTATCAATATTTGTAAATAGACATTACGTATATTTAATGGTTAATTTTGCGGTCTTCTCCCTAATCCTGTTTGGCATACTTTTTTTTTTTTCCTGTAATAACAATGTTGTTATCTGTGGATTTTTTTTTAAATATTAGGGCAAATATAATGACTACATGTGCTGACTTAATGAGCAGCTATTGTTCCCACCTGTAGATAGAGTATACTGGTTCATGCCTGCTGAAAAAGAAAGCAAAGTAGGTGGAAAGCCTCTGCATGCACATTGTATAGAGTAGTGGTGGGTTTGAGAAAGTATTTTGTTTTGACTTCAGTCTGAAATTTACTCCCAAACTTGCCAACATTTGTTTGTTACTGACAAACAATAAATGCTACTGCTTTGACTGTTTGAATTCTTAAATGCGGGGAAATCAAAAGTAGCTGAACGTAATGGGGGCCACACCACTCCATTGTGTGGCAGGGATTGTGGAGGTCAGTGCACTATAAATTTTTAGGTTTCTATATCTGTGGAAATCTAATAACCCATACAAGACTCTAGTAGACCTATATATATGTGTGTATATATATCTTGTGGGCTGATAGAGTCTATATGTGGTAGGTGGTTATAGACAAACTTGTGGTGTTTCAGACTGTGAACAAATTTCTGTTACAGAATTTACTTTTTGCCTGTTGCTCTATAGAAAGGTCAAATGAGCTGTGGACTCTCACTGGAGTAACTAATTGCACAATATACTACCCTGTGTTATGTCTTGTGCATGAGGGAAAAATATTCTGTGCTCCGATTTGCTTTTGATGATCTTAGATACCTATCTGGTGAAATAATGGAGGATGACAAGAATTTAAATGTAACATGATTGTGTACTGTACATGGGTGACTTCAACATAAGGAATAAATTAAAACAAATGGTAAGGTGGAAAGTAGTCAGATGATATAGAGCCTTTCCCTGATCTTCTCATTTTAGTAAGGGACTTAAGAGAAGAGAACTCCAGGCACTTTGTATAAAAGAAGATAATAACTACCTTTCAGTATTCTGAGTTATTAGGTAGAGTCTGGTAACTCACCAGAGTTCTGTTGGTACTAAGTTTTCTTTGTTTTTCTTTTTTTGTTTTTACTGAGGATTGAGAAGGGAGGGCATGACATGAAAAGCTCACGGAACTGGAAGCTGAACACGTCAGCTTGCAGTTTTATATTTCCTTGTAAATTATGATACACAGTATAGAACTTGGTGCTGAAAACGGGAAGCTAGTGAAAGCGACATGCCATTGTGACTCAGCCTTAATGCAGAGGATCAATCCTACAACTGACAATTGAAGTCTGAAATATAGGACTCTCAGTATTTCTTTTTATAATGCAGATTTTAGTTACTATAAACTGATCTAATATATTATGGCTTGTTCTATTCTCTGAAAATGGCAACACTTTCCTGAATAGTACCTTTTTTTTTAAAATTCCTCATACTAATTTTTTAATTGTTAAAAGGGGGTTGGTCACTCCAAAACAATGTGAAGAACAGCTACTGATTCTTTTTGGGTTTGAACTACTTTGCTACAGAGAAACATTTCCAATAGTTATGGTACTTGCATATTTATGCATAAGTACAATAATTATTATGCTTTGTGAAATGAAAGCATCTGCTAGTATATAAAAAGAAAAAACCTGAGAAAATAGAGTGGATGATGTGAGGAGAGTGAACACATGGGGGAGATATGCCCACATACTTGCACAACTCAGAATGTTTTTCGTTATTTCCCCTCTGTGCCATCTATGCTCTAATGCAGCTTTCTTTTTTTCCTCTTACAGCTCATTTCACTTACTGAGGAGGTGATGAGGGAAAGCAAAAAACAATTCCTTACACTTCCCTGAATCCTGAGAAAGGGGCTGACAAACTGGTTCTTTCTTTACAGCCTCTGGTAGAGGAAGACTGCAAGGCTGAAAGTTGAAGGAAATGCCACTATATGTCTGCTCTCTTGTTTTGTCCTTTCTGTCAGCACCATTCCTGGTCACTGTCAGAAGGGTATTACTCAGCTAGATGGGCTTTTGGTCTGGCTGCATTGGGATGTTCTTATGTTTGAATTTCTTCCAGTCAGGACAGAGGATACCAGTAGCTGTAGCACTTGGCTGTCTCTGCCAAGCTTGGAGTGTGGTGAAAAATAGCACTGCAGTTCTGGCCATTTCACATGCAGAATGATTACACTGCCTCTCAAAATACTGAAATGTTTGAATCGATTAATTTATCCTCCCTAGCAAATGAGGGAATGATAAGGATATGTAATTAGGAAGGAAGCTAAATATTGTTCTTGAGTGTCTATAGAAAGACCTGAAAATCTGTGACTCCAGGATTGGAAGGGCCTCCTTGAATAATTATGTTGTATACACTCTTCTCACTGGCAGCAACAGTGTATGTTTGGTTCCATTCCAAAACTAATTAAATTATTTGGCTTTTAGGGAAAAGGTATGTGGTTTGCTCGTCTGGGAATACATATTGACTCTTAAAACACAACTCTCTTGCATATAGTATTGTAAAATTGTTAGTTTTGGGGATACCTAACATGAAGAACTTTGAAGGTCCTAACCCATCCCTCACATGCTGGAAAAGCTTCCTTTTGGTAAAAGGACATTGATTGCCCCATTGTTGTAGACTAAGCGACGCTTTTTTTATTTGAGTTAGATTTATTAGATAATCATATCCTGATCTAGGTCTTTAGATGTCTTTCATCGCTATGCAAAACAAAGTTTGTATGTAGAGGTAATATCTTTTATTAGGCTAGTAAATATAGTTGGAAAAATTACACAAGCTTTCAGGCATGCAAACCCTTCTCATCACTGTAACATTTGAGGACCTAATTCATGTTGGTTTTTGTTTGTTTTTATTTCTTCCTAAAACAGAATTTCAATTGCTTATCCAACACAAATATTTGCTGTGTAACCTACTACCTGCTTTGTGTACAGCTGGTTTGGGGAGGGCTGCATTCTCTTTCACAATTACATAGTTTAGAACATATTTTCTTAATACTTTATTATGTTCTTAAACTTGTGTGTTTTTATTATCGTTTTTAAGTGATAACCCAAACTTCTTTTAAAAAAAACCCAATACCTCTGTAGTCACCTTCTTTTCTTTTGCAGTCTGCTCACTTGTAAACTCACATACATGCTCTTAAAATATAAGCTCCCAAATCAAGCCTTGCAATTTGAGCTTATCTCACTGAATCTGAAAGGAACAGCTGATTTTCAGTGCAAGGTATCACTGTAATGATACTATGTAACCTAGTCAAAAGGCAAAGTTTTCTGCTTATCACTTTTTAGACCTTTTGCCAGTTAGAACGCCACCTACTTGATAACTACCAGCAGAGGGAGCACATTTATTTGGAATAAACTGAATGAACGTGGACTAAATAGCTCTGCGTACTTTTCAGAAATTTTCCAATGCCAAAAATAATGTGTTCACACAACTGATTAGGATAACAGTGAAATGATAATTTAATGTAACTCTTAGAATCTAGATGTGTGATAGTTTACTGAATATTAAATATTTTGTCAAAAGTGCCTGATTCCCTCTACTTCTTTACTGGCATTATAAGGCAAGTGCCATGCTTTGTGTTTTCACTCTGGTTGTGAGCCTGGGCGATTACTGTGTTGAGTTCCACCCAACCAACAGAGGTGCAGAGCATATGCACAAGCTGCAACTTGAAGCAGAATCTTGAAAATGCTCTGTAACAATATAGTCTCTTGGCTTATAAGCAATATTGAAATCCATACTAGTGACGTGGTATTGTTATTTTTTACAATTCATCTAACTTTTTTATTCTGTCCAGTTTTTTGAACTGTCTGTTGCTATGATATTCCTTTTTTAAAAGCTTTGTTTATGCTTTCAAGATGATGGTGAGCCTACACTCTGTTAATAAAAATTAGTTTGTTTTGCTGCTAATTTCAGTGTTTACAAACTTACAACAGTGCTCAACATCGTTTATCTGAAAATTCCTGTGGAAGTGTGGATGTTCTTGAAATAGTAATTTTTTAAATTTTTCCATGCATAGAGACAGCCTGTAGTGAAAGTGAAGGTAGCCCAGATGAAGAGTTAACTGGTCCTTCCATGCACTCCCAGACTTCTGCTCAAGGTCCAGCTGAGGATACTGATGATGATGAATTCATTGGGCCACCACTTCCACCTGGGTTCAAGGATAGTGATGATGATAATGACAATGATGATACAGAGGAGGAAGACAATGTAAGTATTCTGTTCCTCTTTAATGTTTTAATACTTTGAGTAGACTAATTTGTAAGTATGCTCTTTCCTTTATGATTGAATTTGCAGGTGAAGTATGACTGTTGTTTGAAATGGAGGGGGTTTGTATTTTTCTAATGATTATTCAACAAATGCAAATAATTTTAAATTAAAAATACCCAGATTTTTTTAAAACATATGCATGTAAATCTCAAGGGAAATTCATCATCAGTTAGTATACATTGTTTACTCTTTTTCTTTTTTGTTTCTGCATTTTGAAATAACTATATAAATAAATATTTTATAAAAATATTTTATAAATATTTTATATAGTTTGTTTCCCACTTTTTTTCAAGAAAAGGGGAGGTAGAGGTGGGCTTGAATGTAGGGAGAATAATTGTGCCAGAACTGTTCTGAGGAAATATACTGCCGTAACTGCGGGGGGGTGTGTTCTGTTTGTTTTGTTTTTTTCTAAATCTAAATAAGTGCCAGACTGGTTTGTTAGAGTGAATATAGGTTGTATATATGTATGTTAAAAGCAAGGAGAAAACCTCAAACAGCCTAACTTGGGTATCACAGATACTCAGTTGACAGATCTCTATTTAGTTAAAAGTTTAATGGTTTGATGTTCTTTCTCCAAAGTTTCCTGGAATTCATGTTTTGTGGCAGTGGATTTTGTATGATGGTTTCCATGTTGTTTTGTAGCAATAATGGTAAAAGTCCTGTAAAAACAGCCTTACTTAAGCTGTTTTGAACTATTTGGTAGCAAAACCTGTATGTTACACATACATAAACCTAATCCTAAAAAACAAATTCTAAGGTGTCTCAGGGGTTTCTTGTCAATTCCTCTTCAGTTTTGACTAGGTGTTTAGTTTTATTTTCCTGTAAAATCTCTTACCTTACATCTTGTGAACTATAAAACATAAGTTTATAGACTACTTGCTTAAAATGAGTGAGAGCAACTTCTTGAGCAATGACATAACTGATTTTTAGAGTGAGCCTAACCTTGTATGATCACAAATTTTGGGGGGATTTTTTTTCAGGGGATAAGTGATGGGAAATTCTGATGCTTTAAGGTTTTTTATTACTTTGATTTGCTTGATTTACTGTTGCCTACTGATTTCTTTAATTATCAAACTGTATGTTTTTAGCACCATATCTCCCGTGATCTCATCTCTACCCCAGACGTGACTTGTTTTGTCTTAGGGAACCAACTGCTGATAAATCCCAAACTTTCTTTGAGAATGTTGTAAGTCATAAGTGCCTTAAGTTAACTTATGAATTAATATTGATCTGTATCAGGAATTCCCTTAACTTTGAGCTGTTATGGCACTGTGGATTGAGTCTGTATTCCTGAGGGTGTCATAGACTCAGCAGTTTTCAGTTGCTGTGGATCATGTCATATTGAAGTCACTACTTCTTTTCTGCCAATTTTCATCTTTTCTCCCATCTCAGGTCTGCTTGTTTATACATTTTCAGCTCATAGTAAAATCTGAAAATACAGTGCTTTATCCAGAAATTTAATCAAACATGAATCTCTCCAACAGATAATCAGAATAATAGTTCCTGTCTTGAAAAGTACTTACATTTATTGATGCTGAAGGAAATGTTTGGTCTTGTTCAGTTTTGGCTCTATAAATAATAGTTTTCAATCTTTTTCATTATCCAGAGTGTTAGTGTGTACACAGATTGTGGTGAATCCAGATGCTTGTCACTTTGGAAAAAACCCACAATATATTGGATTTACACAAACAAGAACAACTTCTGAAAGTATCTATTAATAGCTGCTAACTTTGTGCATGTATGTACTAGGAAGTGGTAAATCTCAAAAAATGTATGCTTATTCTGCACAGGTGTGTTGTTCTTTCTTTGGGCTCTCACCAGAATGCCCTTCTAAATCACAGCTCTCCCTAGCTGTCCCCATTTTTCTTCCCAGAAAAAAACAATCTTTTGCTCTGCTGTCAGCACTTCTGAAGCTTGTAACTGTCTTATAGCACTGAATAATTAAAGCCACACAGAAAGAAACAGTCGGGCTTGGGAATCAAGTCCTGACAGGTATCTTTAATCTTTGGGAGAGTAAAAGTTCTCCAGGATGCTCAAAGGATTTCAGTGTATATGACACTAAAATAAAACAGTGTAAACTTGAAATCATGCTATATCCTGGCAACTAAACCCAAGGTTAAGCCTCATGTCTGCTAATATTTCATTGAAGTATTGCACAAAACTTTGCATCAGAAATCTCTTGTAGCTATTCATCCTGATCTTTTCTACACAGACTTTATTGTTCATTGCTTTGTTTCCATGTTATGTCCTTACTTATTTTCTGAAACAACAATGGAGACAAAACACTAGAACTATAAGCAGCAGTTGTCTGGGGGGGGGGGGGAGGGGAGGTATATTTCTGTGGAATGCCTTCTTGTCAGGGTCTTAAGGAATTAAATTGATTTCTAAACTGAGTATCTCTAGATTGCTCTTCCTAATAATTAATGGAATTTTGCATGTGTTGGAAAATCATGGAGAATTTTGCTTAAACACACTTATCAGATTAGCTAAATAATGGTAGTTCATCTTATATACCTAAAGTTTTCTTGTAACTCATGCCAAAAATTACTAGGGTTTTCTTTTGCAAATGAGAATTGATACAAGTAGCTTGTGGTTTGACCATAATTTTGTTGCAGGACTGGATTAAAATTTGGGAAAACTTTTCCTCTGATTCCATTGTCTGTTAGAGATATCACTTTCTGTGGTTAGCAAAAATCATTACATATTTAGCCTGCTGTAATTCCATGCTGAAGTAAAATATATATACCTTTCAGTTAAGTGTGTTGGCAATGGTCTTGCCTACATATACTGAATTGGCAAAATTAGTTGGTTGTGTCAAAGAAAGTTTCACCACACTGGTAAGTAAGCTATAACAGAAATACACTAAATATTCAACATCTGTTTTATTGCATCATCACTGGAAGGCTGGCATTGTTTGACATCTCTTTTGTCAAGTAATTTTAGTTGAGTAATTTTATTAGGTTCACATGAATCAAGAGTCCTAATATATACACTACTATTTCAGTTTATGGTATAATCATCTCTCTTGTCTCAGTAGTGAGTGCTATATGGATTCCTAAATGTAATCATGTTCAAACTATAGATTAGTGCCAAATTGTAGCTGACTCCTTCATTTATTCATATTTATGGAATAAATGAGGTCTTGTAGGAGAAAGTAACTAAATGCCGAGCACTTATTTAGGTAGTCATAGCAGTGTGGGAGAATAATATTATTTAATAATTGAGAAATGGCAGGAAGATGCATAACATCTCTTAAGTGGTAAAACTCTGTATATTTTTGGAGAGAATATGCATGTTCCACAGAACAGGGTAAGACTTTTAGTAGTAGAGATAGCTTACGAAGAGAAGAGGGGGGTTATCAGTGATGTAATAGAAAATATTTATTTCTTTTTAATCCCTCTGTGCTGTAGTGTGCTGTGTACCTGTTTTCTGTTGTCCTCCATCAAAGATAGCTGCACCTTACTAGGGCTTTGTGCACTGAAATCTCTAAAATGTGGTCTATTATAAATAACTTTGGAAAAAACAGCTGGATTGTTACTTTAACTTGATGTCTGTCATGTGTCAATGAGATACGGATTTTTTAAAAAAATTCAATATAATTGCTTTTATGCCTGTTGGACTTATGGATTCTGAGCACCAAACAGAATTTATTTTCATTCTCTCTCTCCAAAGGGCAGTGGGCATCTTGTTTAGCAAAATTTTTGCTTTAGTTCTGTAAACTTATCTAGAAAGCCAAAGGGAAAACAATGTGTGGAAACAGCTGATTTTACTTCAACCTGTCTTTCTCAGTAGTCATTTTGTTTGCTGGTTGACTGTTTTAATTTCTAGTAACATAATGGTATTGTGTGTCTGTGTGTGTGTATATATATAGTTGAATAATGCTACAACTGGCTCAATAAAGTGTAGTTACTGGAAACCAGAGTTAAAAGACCCCAATGAAAAGTTTCAGACAGAAAGGTAACTTGCAGACTGGTGTGATTTAAGTTTGTCTGAACTTAAGACAATAGGTTACAAAACAGTCTAGAATAGATTTGGTTGAGAATAAGCAGAGCAGCAGAAATATGAGACTTGTGGGTTTTCAGTCTAAACAGTTAATTTATAACTGGGAAGATTTTGTGTCAGCGTGGATGCCAGAGGCCTTTGGGGTCTAGAGCCTCCCCTTACTGCTGCTCATGAACTCAGTTATTTTCTTTCCTGTGAAGGGAATCAGGAAGCAGCTGTGCTTTCCTGATTTCCTGTTGATCGATTGGTGATCACAGTATAATCCTGTGAGCCCCAAGGAAAGCAGGTGTGTCCTGGTTTCAGCTGAGATAGAGTTAATTGTCTTTATAGTGGCTGGTATGGGGCTATGTTTTGGATTTGTGCTGAAAACAGTGTTGATAATACAGAGATGTTTTAGTTGTTGCTGCACTGGTCAAGGACTTTTCAGCTTCCCATGCTCTGCCAGGTGCAGAAGCAGCTGGGAGGGGACACAGCCAGGACAACTGATCCAAACTGACCAAAGGGCTATTCCAGACCATATGGGGTCATGCTCAGTACATAAAGCTGGGGGAAGAAGAAGGAAGGGGGGGACATTAGGAGTGATGGCGTTTGTCTTCCCAAGTAACCATTACACGTGATGGAGCCCTGCTTTCCTGGAGATGGCTGAACCCCTGCCTGCCCATGGGAAGGAGTGAAGGAATTCCTTGCTTTGCTTTGCTTGCATGCACGGCTTTTGCTTTCCCTATTAAACTGTCTTTATCTCAACCCTCGAGTTTTCTCACTTTTGCTCTTCTGATTCTCTCCCCCATCCTATTGTGGGGGGAGTGAGCGAGCGGCTGTGTGGTGCTTAGTTCCTGTCTGGGGCTAAACCATGACAGTCCTTATTCCATACCATTTATGTCATGCTCAGGTCTCACACTATCCAATACATCCGCATTACCCACCACCACCCTTCCCATCCTTTGCTACAGTAGACACATATCTTTCCCTTAGTCTATGGACCACCCCTATAAAATGTCCAGAAATGTCCACAAGATGTCCACTGAGTTCATTTAGTCCATGACTTTGGGCTTCATCTCTTATGGCATGGGCTAATCCATGGGCACAGATGCTTCGGGGTGTCCTGCTCCCATGTGGATTCATCCACAGGTCACAGTCCCTGTGACTCGAGTTCACACTGGAGTTCCAGCCTGTCCAGTCCAGGAGCACAGAAACAGCAGCGATGCCCTGGCCATCTGCCAGCCCAGGCACATCGCCATTGCTCTTATCAAAATGTTCCCAGGCACAGCAGAGTAAGGTGATCAGCAGTACAGCAGCATGGCAAGCAGCGAAAGCAAAAAGCAGCCACTAACAAGCCCTAGACTCTAATATACAGTAAGGCAAGCAAGCCCCATGGCAAGCACAGGAGCCTGCCAATTAATAACTAAACAGCAATAACAGTTATAAATTCTGTCTAGCACATTCCAATAAAATCTGTCATTATCTCAAACCCTTCGGGCCCCACGTTGGGCGCCAAAAAGGACTGTCGTGGTTTAGCCCCAGCTGGGAACTAAGCACCATGCAGCCGCTCGCTCACTCTCCCCTGGTGGGATAGGGGAGAGAATCGGAAGAGCAAAAGTAAGAAAATTCAAGGGTTGAGATAAAGACAGTTTAATAGGTAAAGCAAAAGCCGTGCACGCAAGCAAAGCAAAGCAAGGCATTCCTTCACTCCTTCCCATGGGCAGGCAGGTGTTCAGCCATCTCCAGGAAAGCAGGGCTCCATCACGCGTAATGGTTACTTGGGAAGACAAACGCCATCACTCCAAATGTCCCCCCCTTCCTTCTTCTTCCCCAGCTTTATATACTGAGCATGACGCCATATGGTCTGGAATAGCCCTTTGGGCAGTTTGGATCAGCTGTCCCGGCTGTGTCCCCTCCCAGCTTCTTCTGCACCTGGCAGAGCAGGGGAAGCTGAAAAGTCCTTGACCAGTGCAGCAACAACTAAAACATCTCTGTATTATCAACGCTGTTTTCAGCACAAATCCAAAACATAGCCCCATACCAGCCACTATAAAGAAAACTAACTCTATCTCAGCTGAAACCAGGACAAGGTGTTGCTGTTATGAGAACTCTGTGATTCCTTTTTCTTGCTTGTACATCAGGCTGTGGTTGGTACACATGGGGGCAGAACTGGGAGAGGAGAAATGGAAAGCTCCATTGAATAACTCTTTTGTTTTGTTTCCAGATGGATTGTGAGACTGTCTCTCTTTAGTTATGGTATTTTGCTGCTGAGGTAACTTATTTAAAACATAAGCATCTATATTTTTGACCGTGAAGGAAACAAATTTTTCTTTAATAGTTATATGAGGTGCAGTTCTGTACTCTGAAGTCTTGTGAACTTTGTATAACAGATAAAATGCATTAAAATACTGGCTTCATCCTGGTAGCTTGCCACCATCTCTCAAACCTGACTTTAGTTGTGGTTTTTATATAGGAGCATTGTTTTTCCACCATTGCTTGTTCAGTTGTTTTTGCTTTCTTATGAGAGACTGTCAGTAGAGATGTTTGTCAAAATTGCTTGCTATGAGATTAGCATCTCTTGAGTCTAGGCTTGGTTCAGGACTGCCCAACTCACATTGTGTATTCTACTGAATAAACATCAGATGGAAGGAGTAGCTGGTGGTTATTATCTTTGATGAGAATTTTTCATACCTTATCGGTGTTTTTATAGGAAAATTAATAATAGTAGTTAATTGCTGAACATCATGCCTTGTAATGTTTTGAATCAGCACTGTTAGTTTTTGAATATTATACGCTTCTGTAATTTACCTTTACATGTGATACAAATGAACATAAATTTTTGACGTGAGGCGTAGATATTGTATTACATAACAGATTTAAACACGGCGAAACCAAAACCAGCACTCAGTCGGCAAGGCATGCAGCTGTGGCGATGGTAAGTTCTGTGGCTGAGCACTAGATCGAGGTGTACGGAGGGGTTCCCGGAGCTAGGGAAACCCGAGGAAGAGCAGAGCGCCCCACCAGGAGCTGGCAGCTCTCACGAGAGAGGCTGACGCGGCTTGGGCGTTGCCAGGAGCAACCGTGGGAGATTTAAATGGTCCTAGGGAGTGCTAGGGACCAGGAGCGCTGCAAACAGGGCGTACAAGCATGGATTGAGAGAGCGCCGCAGAAGGGCATGTGAGAAAGGCCATGCACCCTGCTTGTAGGCCCACAGCCCAGGGAAGCGCTCTAGGTCTCTGCCAGGATGGTGGGCATTTGCCTCAGAGTTAAAACCAGTGTTTCTACAGAGAAAGCCCCTGAGACGTCTGATGCTTCCACTCACATGGAACTGGCAAGGAAGGAGACTTCAGTACAGATGGTAGATTGCAACGAGTGCCCAGACCCTTCTCTTGGAGAAAAGGTAAGTACCTGCAGAAGATGTGCACAGGTTGATGATCTGATGCGTCAGGTGGCTGAGTTGCAGGAAACAGTTAAAAGGCTGCGCAGTATTAGAGGGGCTGAGACGGAGATAGATAAGTGGTTTCAGAACCATGCTCCTGTGGCGGACGCCACAGAGAATGAGGCACCTTGGACCCTGGTGACCCACAAAAGCAGGACTCTGCTTCAGTCCCTACCCTCCAGCATTACAACCAAAACCAGATATGAAGCTTTAACGCCTGTAGACACCCGTGAGCAAGGTCTGCAAGGAGAAACTGTACCAACAGCACGCAGTGGATACCGCAAAAAGAAACGATGAGTGCTCATAGGGGGTGACTCTGTTAAGGGGCACTGAGGCGCCTATCTGCCAGCTTGACCAGGGAGTCACGAGAAGTATGCTGCCTTCCAGGAGCTAAGGTCCGTGATGTTGCCGAGAGGGTGCCACAACTTGTCAAGAGCACAGACTACTATCCATTGCTACTCTTTCATGCGGGCACGAATGACACCGCAAGCAGGAACCTGGGCAGAATCAAGGAAGACTACAAAGCCCTGGGGATGCAAATGAAAAGTATTGGTGCCCAAGTTATCTTTTCTTCCATTTTACCAGTTAGAGGAAAGGGTGCAGCCAGAAATAGATGTATAATGCAAATCAACTTCTGGCTTTGTGGCTGGTGCCTTCTTGAGGGTTTTGGCTTTTATGACAATGGAATGTTCTTCGATGACTATAGCCTGTTAGGGAGGGATGGGATCCACCTGTCTAGAAGAGGCAAGGGAATCGTTGGCAGCAGGCTGGCCAACTTGGTGAGGCGGGCTTTAAACTGAAGGACTTGGGGGTGGGGTCCAAAGTGGCAATGCTCACGCCATTGTAACCAACTGGGGAATAAGCCAGGCCAACCAGAACAGCGACAAATGTTCCTTAGCTGCCTCCTAGGATGAGAACCAGAAGACCAACCACCTCAAGTGTATGTACACCAATGCACGCAGCCTGGGGAACAAACAGGAGGAACTGGAGCTCTGTGCCCAGTCAGAAAGTTATGATATCATAGGAATAACTGAAACATGGTGGGACAACTCACATGACTGGAGGATCGCGATGGATGACTATAGGCTGTTTCGTAAAGACAGACAGGGAAGAAGAGGAGGAGTCGGAGTCGGAGTCGTGCTCTGTGTTAAGGAGGAACTTGAATGTATAGAAGTCAACTACGGCGATTGTGGAAGCCCTATCGAATGCCTCTGGGTCAAGATCAGAGGGGTCAGACGACCCAAGGGGGATCTTACAGTAGGCATCTGCTACTGACCTCCAAACCAAGACGATAAAGCCAACAAAGCAATATTTGGGTCACTTAAGCAAGCTTCGGGTCAACAGAACCTGGTTCTTATGGGTGACTTCAACTACCCAGACATTTGTTGGAAGAACAATACAGCAGCTCATGTCATCCATCAAGTTCCTGGAATGCATAGAGGACTGCTTCCTCATACAAATGTTAATGTACCAACCAGGAATGAGGCACTGCTGGACTTGCTACTCACAAACCAAGAAAACCTGCTTTGTAATATCTCGGTTAGTGATAGCCTTGGCTGCAGTGATCACAATATTGTGGAGTTTGGGATCCTGCTGAGCACACTGAAGGTTAGTACTAAGACAAAGGTTTTAGATTTTTGAAGAGCAAACTTCAGCTCACTCAGAGCTCAATTGGGAGGGATTCCGTGGGAAGCTTCCATGGAGGATAAAGGAGCTAGCGAGTGCTGGGAGTTTTTTAAGAACGCTCTCCTGGAAGCACAAAAACAGTTCATCCCCTTTAAAGGTAAGGGAAGTAGGCAGAGCAAGAGACCCCCTTGTCTTAACTGTGAGCTTCTGAGTTGGCTCAAAACCAAAAGAGAAGCGTACCAGAGATGGAAAAGCGGACGAATACCCCTTGAGAACTACAAGGGCATTGCCAGGGCGTGCAGAGATGGAGTTAGAAAAGCAAAAGCTCAGCTCGAATTGAAATTGGCCAGAGATGTCAAAAACTACAAGAAAGGGTTCTTCAGGTACATAAACAACAAGCAGAAACAGAAGGAAAATATTGGCCCACTGTTAAACAGGAGAGGTGAATTAGTCACCAACAATGCTGAACAGGCAGAGGTTCTCAACACTTTCTTCACCTCTGTCTTTACCAGCACTGTTGGGCCTCAGGCCTTGGGAACAAAAATCCAGGTTGATGCAAACACAGACTCACCGTCAGTGAAGGAAGAAGAGTTAGTATGTGAACTATTAAAGGAGCTTGACCCCTACAAATCGATGGGCCCTGACAGTATCCACCCGAGGGTGTTAAGAGAGCTGGCTGACGTTGTTGCGAGGCCACTCTCCATAATCTTTGAGAAGTCGTGGAGATTGGGGGACATCCCAGAAGACTGGAAGAAGGCTAATGTCACCCCCATCTACAAGAAGGGCTTAAAGGAGGATCCAGGAAATTATAGGCCTGAGGAGGAATTAGGCATAGCAGGAGTGGAAGGGTTAACAAGATTGAAGTACTGAGAGTTTGGGTTATGCCTGAGGGAAGGAGGCTGTGTGTCAGGAGTAGGAGTGGATAGCATTGGAGAGAGATAAGGCGAGCGCGTGATTTTTTGTTGTGAAGAAAGGAACTGCAAAGTTGCAAAAAGATAGCCAATTGTATTAGCTGAAGGGACGCATGAAGGGCGCGTGAACAAGACATATAAACCAGTAAGAGTTCTCTCAGTAGCGCATGTACAAACAATTAGAAAGTATATAAGCCATGTAATAGTTCAATAAAGGGTCTTCGATTTATCCCTCGATTGGAGTCCATGCATCAATCCGCTACACTACCCGCCTCCAAGGTGCGACCACCCCTCACTGAGCTTTGCGCACTGAATTTTCCTAGCTTATACCTTTAAAAGCAAAGCGAGAAAACTTTACACCAATCCTAAACAAAAGTATGTATGACTAGAGTCACTCAAGCTCCACCCGAAAGGTGAAAGATAGTATAAAATGGCTTAAGAGAGAGAGAATGTTAGGGAAGACACCATCGCGTACCACTCTGACGTTTGGGATCAGTCGACGGGCTGAGCCTCTCTTCCCCTGCATCGGGACGCCTTTGGGTAAGAGTTGAACACTTGGTTATACCAAGTGCCTCCACAGAAAACTTAGAAATCTCTATATAGAGTCGCTTTATTATCTTTTAACGCATTTGTAGCCGGCAGTGTTACTCATACTCTTGGTATTTGCATGTGCTTTGCAGACAGTGAATTTATCACCGGTAATCCAAAGAACCTGTGTGCCTGTTGCTCTAATAAACTGCACTCTTCATTGATCTAGCCGTGGTAGTTCTCATTGAACACGACCAGACTCTTTAAGTGTGGCCATGATAGTTCATGCAACACGACTAGACCGGGGGTGTAAGTGCGTTATTAGTGAATCCGTAATCGTGAAGTTCAGTATGCTGGACACGACCGGACTTATAACGTTGTAAATTAATGCTGTCGCCTTAGCGAAAGCCCTGAGAGGGCTCTGGTTCTGATAAGTGGCTATACACACAGTGCTTAGACAATAAACCGTTGACCAAGTCTGAGACTAAGACTGGACCTAGCCGCACCTAGACTCCTCTCTGAGAAGGAGTTTAGAAAGCAAGGGGGTCCTGTCTGAACCTCATGACTCAACGGGAGGGTTTCCCCCCTCCAGCCACTCCTCAGACTCCTATTTGTATGCGACAGTAACTCTTAACACAACAGGAATCCAGAACTATTTCTCCCTGCAGTACCAAAGAGACACTAATCATGTTATAATTATGTCCCTGAAACAAGTACAGCCTTGGGCCTCTCCAAGGTTGTGCTCTGATTTGGGCATATTTCCAAAATGATAGCATAGTCCTATTGCATGTTTTAGAATTGTTTTGAGACACTTTTAAATTTTTGCAGGGGTTTAACAGGGCATACCAGTAATACTCACTTGTTTGTAATGGAAGCAAGCCATTTCCTGCTGATTTAGATGGAGAATTTAAGTAGACTGTAATTGTTCCAATTAGAATTTGGCTATGATACCAGGCTAAAAATCACGGTGTTGTAAAAATAAATACATTTTATGGGAATTTTTAGTTGTCCTAAGGAATTATAACATTTATGCTGAGGATTGCTTGTCCTCGTAACTGCTGAATCTTATTTATCCAGTCATGTTTCATCTTTTCTAAAGAAGAAAAAGTGAAGTAAGCTGAGCAAAGCAATTTTACTGTGTGCAATAGAGACAGAAAAGTGCAGTTTTGAGGATGAGAGGCATTCTTTTTGAATTACCTCTAGTCATTGATATGTTGGTGAAAAATAGGTAGCAATTACCATTGCTTTCAATTTCCTTTTGTGGTACCTTCCTTATATGGTCAGGAAGAAAAGACTTTTGTCAAATGTGTGCGTAATATGTTCTTACGTCTTGACAGTATTTCTGCTGTAAAAATCAGGAAAAGGTATTTTTTTTATATTAAACTTGGAACAAGTCATGGAATTTTTGTTAAGGATCATGGATGTGGCTACTAGTGTTGCAAAGACTGAGAAAGATTATCTCAAAAGTGAGTTAGGATTTGCAAGCTTCAGAAAAAAATTAAAAATAAACCCCCTAAGTTTTGTATAACGAAGCTCAATGTAAATATGTGAGAGAACCAGTCAGAAGCTGGAAGGGAAGGAATACTTAACATAAGAAACTGGGAGCATCATATGGACAATGTACAAGAGGAAGCTAACAGGGTAATTCTCTTTGGGAATGTTTGTCTTTCATAAGAAGGCATGGGTACTTGTTTCTCTCCTCTCCAACCCAATGCCCCAGAGTAAGTGATTACCAGTTGCCTCCAGAGAAAACAAATGTACTTAAAAGATTTCTATTTATCAATTCTGCAGAGCATAGTAAGGCCAAGACTTCTCTGCTGTATGCCATGCCGTGCCTTTCTGGCGGCATTATATTGGTTTTAATTAATTAATAATATCACTGAATATGAGAAGTTTTAGAATGTTCCTCTACAGATAGATACTTAGTCCTGTGAATTTGTTTCCAGAAATATTTTGTGAGAACATTAATAGGCATATATTTGTTGACTTTAAAGGTAGTTAAAAATTAGGGAGAGGTGACTTTAGTAGTATTAAATAAAATGTGATGTAGAACATAATTATTGTTACATAATTATTATATATAAGTTCTAATTTCTAAGTCACCGCAGCAATTATCCCACAACAGGCTCGATCGATGGGCTGGGGCCAATTGTATGAGGTTCAACAAGGCTCAGTGCTGGGTCCTGCACTTGGGTCACAGCAACCCCATGCAACGCTACAGGCTTGGGGAAGAGGGGCTGGAAAGCTGCTTGGTGGAAAAGGACCTGGGAGTGTTGGTGGACAGCCGGCTGAATATGAGCCAGCAGTGTGCCCAGGTGGCCAAGAAAGCCAATGGCATCCTGGCTTGTATCAAAAATAGTGTGGCCGGCAGGACTAGGGAAGTGATCGTGCCCCTGTACTCGGCCCTAGTGAGGCCGCACCTCGACTACTGTGTTCAGTGTTGGGCCCCTCACTACAAGAGAGACATTGAGGGGCTGGAGCGTGTCCAGAGAAGGGCAACGAAGCTCGGGAAGGGTCTAGAGCACAAGTCTGATGAGGAGCAGCTGAGGGACCTGGGGTTGTTCAGCCTGGAGGAAAGGTGGCTGAGGGGAGACCTTCTCGCTCTCTACAACTACCTGAAAGGAGGTTGTAGAGATGTGGGGGTCGGTCTCTTCTCCCAGGTAACAAGTGATAGGACGAGAGGAAATGGCCTCAAGTTGTGCCAGGGGAGGTTCAGACTGGATATTAGGAAATTTTACTTCACTGAAAGGGTTGTGAAGCATTGGAACAGGCTGCCCAGGGCAGTGGTGGAGTCCCCATCCCTGGAGGTATTTAAAAGCCGTTTGGATGAGGTGCTTAGGGACATGGTTTAGTGGTGGTCTTGGCAGTGTTAGGTTAATGGTTGGACTTGATGATCTTAAAGGTCTTTTCCAACCTATACGATTCTGTGATTACTACTGTCCTTCTTAATGAAGTTTAGAGATCTTCTTATGTTGTGTTTTTACTCTTTGCCAGCTCCTTTAGAGACTCTTTATCGGGTCAGCCTGACCTGATGGAGCCTGTAGAAAGCTCCTTTGGGAGCTGCTGGTACCACTTCTATATTTGGAAAGGGGACTGGTAAGAGTGATGCAAAGTGTTCTTCATGTCTGGGTCAGATACACTGTGGCTGTAGAGCTCCCACGCTTGAAACACGGGATCCTCATGCTTATCTCTCCTGAGACCCTTGGTTTCTTTATAGCCAGAAGGTTTTGTGGAGGCCAATGTCCTCTGATGTCCTTAGAGGGAGAGTAAAAATGTTGTTTTCTGACGGGTGTGTTTGAGGCATGGGTATCTTTGAGGCTGTACAGTTCTGTGACCTACCTCTTAAGAAAAAAAATTCTAAATCTTTCTAAGCACATATTCTATATGTGTGTATCAGTCACAAGACCGTACTTTTGATATAGTATTATTGAACAAAAATATGTAGTTGGAAATGTTAGGAAATTCTGTTTACACAACGGTATATGATCATCTGATCCTAAATATTATTACTTTATTTACTTCCAGTAGAAGTTGGGATCTTTAGAGGTGAAGAGACTGAAATGAATTTACTCTTTGAGAACCTAAAACGCAGTCAAAGTAAAGTGATGACTACCTTCTTACATGATGCTTTTGTTGGCAATTGCAACAAATTTCCAATGTACTTTTTATAAAGAAGCACAAATACCATATTCTATCTATCAGTGTTAGAACACATAAAATATTTCTAAATTTCGAAAGGGAGCTAACAGTGATATTAATACAGTATTCTACACTGTTAGTATCACTGTGGAATACACAAATGGAAGACAGCAGGTTTTCTTTGTATCTGGCATATGAATGTTATCTTTTTTGAAAAAGTTGTTTAAACTCTAACCAGAATAATAAGAAATAGAGGTATAGAGAACTCTTGCTTGAATGAAGAGGAAAATAAAGTGAATGATAACAAGTATTTGAGATATTTATGATAGGGATGATTAAATAATTTAGGCTATATTTGAAGGAAGAGTGTAAGTGACATGTAGTTACATTTCCTTTCCAAGACAAGTCTTCATAGGTTTTTTGATTAACAAATGATTTATGTTAAACTGTTGGAGCTGCAGACTGCTCCAGTGGTATCCTTGGAGAGCAATTTTGTTGACTCTTGGAATGTCTGCTGTTTGTTTAAAAGATGCCTTTGGATTTTTATGAATGTGAGACTACCACATGTAATGTTCTACAACTGTTGCAATGGCATCTCTTATTTGCAGGTAGGGACTATACATACTTGATGCTAACACTATCCAGATCACAAAACAATCATACTGAACTTCCTTCCTTTACTCCTGCTTATCTTTTTTTGTATTTTAATACCCAATACAATTCTTTTCATATTATTAGGATCTTGAATAATATTTTGCTAGGTGTCCTGGTTTTGGCTGGGATAGAGTTAATTTTCCTCCTAGTAGCTGGTATAGGGCTGTGTTTTGGATTTTAGGATGAGAATAATGTTGATAACATGCTGATGTTTTGGCTGTTGCTAAGCGGTGTTTACACTGGTCAAGGACTTTTCAGCTTCCCCTGCTCTGCCGGGCGCACAAGAAGCTGGGAGGGGGCACAGCCAGGACAGCTGACCCACACTGCCCAAAGGGCTATTCCATACCATATGGCCTCATGCCCAGTATAGAAACTGGGGGCAGTTGGCCAGGGGCAGCGATCGCTGCTCGGGGACTGGCTGGGTGTCGGTCTGCGGGTGGTGAGTGGTTGTATCACTTTTTTTTTTTTTTTCTTCCTGGGTTTTGTTCCTCTCTCGCTCTCTTGTTGTTTTCCTTTTTATTACAATTTATTATTATTATTATTATTTCCAATTATTAAACTGTTCTTATCTCAACCCACGAGTTTTCTTACTTGTGCTCTTCCGATTCTCTCCCTCATCCCACGGGGGGGGAGGGTGAGTGAGTGGCTGGGTGGTGCTGAATTGCCGACTGGGGCTAAACCACAACACTGAGTTACCTTGTCTACTATTTATAAATGTTTATTCAGCTTGCATCATTGTAACTGAGGATTGATAAACGTTCATAGAACCAAATGTTATGGGAATATTTTACAATTTTTTTCTGATATTCTTTCATAAATCAAAAGACTTACTTTCTCTAAAGGAACTGAAGAATCATAAAGAATCATTCATATGAATTTTTATTAACCATCCCCTTTCATGGTCCAGTCCTGAGGCTTTTGAAATGTGTTTAAAGCTCTTAGTTGTATTCCAGTGAGTGCACCTGTTGCTTTTTAAAACTATTTATCCCTTTATTCTACTAGAAGTATTTTATTTTAACTTTGAAAATTATCAGTGGTTTACATATGTTATTTTTGTAGAAAAACTTTTTGAAATGTCTCAAAGAATACCTACTTAATGGGGAATAAGATAGAAGAAGAAAACTGAAAAAGAAGCCTTTAAGATCTTAAATCTATTTATGTGAGGACCCTAATGTAGTTTAAAGTCAGGTGAGTTAAACATAGCATTTGGTTTTCAACTAAAACATTACTTAGTAAAGCAAATGTTATTTTCATATCACTAGCATCATGTGCAAGAGTAGTGAAAAGGTGATAAATTCTGTAGCCTTTCCTTCTCAATATAAAAAAAATAGTTCAGGCAGGACCTTTATGCAATAGGGATAAGGAGCTTTCTGTTCAGTTTTCTAAAATGGGGCTTAATGCAAATAGCTAATAAATAGCTATCTCATGAAACTCAGGTTCATTATTTAAGGTTGGAGAATTAGATCCTTTTCTGTGTAAATACTTGTGTTGACTTCAGTGGGACTGCAGACATGGACTTCCAGTTTTGTAAGTGGGACTGAGTATGCATAATCAGTAGAACTACCAGCATTGTACATTTGTTTTTACACTATTGATGAAACAAGATACAGACAAAACATAGTTTGCTACTAACAGGAAGAAGGTGATTTGTAACTTCCATTTTTATTTGAGATTTAATTAATTTGCCAGTGTTTAGTAAATAAAAATGTATGGTATTTTGCAGCAAAGTGTGCTCTCAAGGTGCAAATAGGAGCTCGTGGAACTAAGCAATCTTCTGCGTGTCTGTGTGAGAGCAGTGACTGACTCCTAAAATAGCCACCCTGCATTCTGGGCAGCTTGGGAAAGCACTGAGCTCCGCACAGGCTAGCTACGAAGGAACGTGCTGTGGATGGAACGAAGCTACAAAGCTTTGTTCCTACGTAGCTACGATAGCTATGAAGGAACGTTATCAAGCCTTGGAACAGGCTGCCCAGGGAAGTGGTTGAGTCACCATCCCTGGATGTATTTAAAAGACGTGTAGATGTGGCGCTTAGGGACATGGTGTAGTGGTGGACTTGGCAGTGTTAGGTTAACGGTTGGACTCGATGATCTTAAGGGTCTTTTCCAACCTAAATGTTTCTATATATTTATATATATGTAAATTTAATAAAATTACAGGAAGCATTTTGTAGAGAGTGATTTCCATACTGTCCACCTTTTTTTCCCACCTTTTTGGTATAGGAATGTATATGTATCTATTTCTACAATACGTTTTCTCACCATTGACACTTTTATTTTAATATAGGCTTACAGGAACTGAACTTAATTGAAACATTTTCTTTCTTTTTTCTTTTTTAGTCACCGAATCAAATCTTTACAGTATAGCAGCACAGGAGATGTCATTCTCATCGTCTCTGGTAACTCTCAGGCAAAAGTTCTTGACAGAGATGGTTTCCCACTAATGGAATGCATAAAAGGAGACCAATACATTGTGGATATGACAAACACAAAGGTAAAGCAAGAAATGAACTGAATGCCAGAAGACTGACAATATAGCATATTTTTGCTCTTAATGAGAAATCTCATAAAGTTCAATAAGGAAGAGTGCAAAGCCCTGTCTCTGGGATGGGATAGTCCCATATATTCACAGAATCGTATAGGTTGGAAAAGACCTTTAAGATCATCAAGTCCAACCGTTAACCTAACACTGCCAAGTCCACCACTACACCATGTCCCTAAGCACCTCATCCAAACGGCTTTTAAATACCTCCAGGGATGGGGACTCCACCACTTCCCTGGGCAGCCTGTTCCAATGCTTGATAACCCTTTCAGTGAAGTAAAATTTCCTAATACCCAGTCTAAACCTCCCCTGGCGCAACTTGAGGCCGTTTCCTTTTGTCCTATCACTTGTTACCTGGGAGAAGAGACCGACCCCCACCTCGCTACAACCTTATTTCAGGTCGTTGTAGAGAGCAATAAGCACTCCCCTGAGCATCCTTTTCTCCAGGCTAAGCAACCCCAGTTCCCTCAGCCGCTCCTCATAAGACTTGTGCTCTAGACCCTTCACCAGCTTCGTTGCCCTTCTCTGGACACACTCCAGCACCTCGATGTCTTTCTTGTATTGAGGAGCCCAAAACTGAACACAGTAGTCGAGGTGCGGCCTCACCAGTGCCAAGTACAAAGAGACGATAACTTCCCTAGTCCTGCTGGCCACACTATTCCTGATACAAGCCAGGATGCCATTGGCTTTCTTGGCCACCTGGGCACACTGCTGGCTCATATTCAGCCGGCTGTTGACCAACACCCCCAGGTCCTTCTCTGCTGGGCAGCTTTCCAGCCACTCTTCCCCAAGCCTGTAGCGTTGCATGGGGTTGTTGTGGCCCAAGTGCAGGACCTTGCACTTGGCCTTGTTGAACCTCACACAATTGACCTTGGCCCATGGATCCAGCCTGTCCAGATCCCTCTGTAGAGACTTCCTACCCTCCAGCAGATCAACACTCCTGCACAACTTGGTGTTGTCTGCAAACTGACTGAGGGTGCACTCGATCCCCTCATCCAGATCATCACATTTCATCATGCATCATACACAGCAGTTAAATGATACAGAGGTGAATTAGGCAAATAAGAATCAGTTATATGAGAAAATATCTTCAAGCTATGTTTTCTCTGGTAGTTGCATACCCACTAATATAATTGGCTCACTTTTAGAAAATTGAGCAGGAGAACTTCCTAATAACCAGCTTTGGTTCATAGCTGTTTGCACATATTGCGGTTTCTGCAGATAAAAAATTAAATCAGGAGTGATTGAGGCACAGAGAGTCTGAAAGAAAGATTATTGGTGGTTTTAGGGTTTATTTGTTACGAAATATATCTTGCAGGCCAGGAGTTGATGTGAGAATCCAAACACGTGCAGAATGTTTGTATTTGAAATAAGATGAATAAATAATATTTATTCTATCTTTAATCTCTGACCACTCATCTCTCATCAAAGAAAACAACCCAGGTTTAGATTTCATAGGTTTTTTGAAAACACTGCATGGCAGCCCCTGATAATACAATGCCTGAGCTCTCTCTATGCCATTGTTCTTGCTGAAAAGGCATGGAGGAGAAGCTCTGAGGCACACTGACAATAATCTCTCAGCTTGGTGCTTTTAAAACAAGAAGGGCTTACTGTGTAAGCGTTAGTCTTAACATACCATACCTTGTTGTTTCAAGTTCTAAGGAGGTCATCTCAGGTCTTTCATCCATTGGGGTAGATAGGTTAAATTGCATGTGGTTCACATTATAGCTTATGAGTTGAGTTCTTTAAGTGCAGGTTTGTAAACAGGCCTATCACTTGAACAGTAATTATCATTTCAGAGCAAATATCTAAGCTTATGAAAAATGCCAGTGTCTTAGCCAGAACTCCCCCACTGCCTTTATTGTGCAAAATTTTGACAGTGCAATGTGTATCTACCCCTGTGCCTGTCAGTATTAATAGATACTTCTAAGCTCTTGATACCCACAACCAACTGCAAAAATCTATTTATATGCATTTGCTCACTCTTGCCAGCTTGTTCCCTCACCTATGTTCCACACTACTGGAATTGTTCAGTATCATAGTGACTGTGAGGACTTGAGAATGCATGAATAGCCTATGGTGGGTTTTAATATTTTTTTTTTTTGTACGTTTGTGTCAAACTGATGATTGTGTTTAAAAGCAGGATTCTTTTGCTTTCTCTGTTTTCTTCTTTCTGTATTGCACTGAAATTCCAAGGGCAAGTGGTTCACAGGTAGGAACAGGTTGAGATCAATGTCAGGGTTTTCCCATTTTAATAGATTGCCCTATACAGTAGTTTGACTTCTACCTGAAATAATTGGCTTATGAAGGGAGACATCACCTAAATAAAGTGTCCTGGGAGGAGTTTCTCCCTATCTGTAGAGGTTTATCAGGATCTCATGAGAGGAACCTGAAGACAAGAGGGTGCCATCATTCTCTACTCTGTGGTCCGTTTTTGGTATCGCAGACTGAATACTACCTGTTGTAGTCAGATGAAATGAGGATCCAGAGTATCTGAATGTGTGATGAATCTCTAAGGTAAACTTAAAAACAAGCATGTAAAGAAAACTGCCTTCAAGTGATCTGTACACTCTTGCACTTTATCTTTAAACAAAATAATGGCATTGAAAAACTCGAGGCAAAACAATTTGGTTTGTAAGCTTATCTACTGTGCATTTTGTGTGGCTCCCAAGAGGTGAAATGTAAATTATTAAAAGTCCTTGGAAACAGTCAAGACTGGGACAGCAGTAGGTGTTATGTGAGATAGCATTAGTTTCAGAAGTATGCCATATCACTTCATGGATCACATGTCTAAGGCGGATGTCAAACATGAGGTTAATGTGAAGAATTCAGGCCTACAGAACAAATTCCAGAAATGGGAGCTAAATTCTGTCCAAGCCTAGCAAACTATGCAAAATTGGGAATCCTTGTTTTGGCTTCCTTCTTAGTTGTCTGGAAAACACCCATGGCAGGGCATTTGAACAAATCTGAGCAAAAATTCTTGGACTGTATTTGATTCAGTTGTTTTATGGGTTTTATGTTCCTTCCCACCACGTCAACTTTTCCTGTGGAAAGCCAGTAAGTGTTTAAAAGCTCTCTGCTTCTGTCACGCTCATTTTTGGCTTATTTTATACTTTTGATTCTGTTTTGATAGAATAGCAAGTTGGACCTATGTTTAAGCACTTGCTTGTTACAGGGGAAGTACTGCTGGAGGGTTTTTTTAGCTTGCTTATTTATGGAAACAGTAGATACGGAATCGTGCATTCCCTGGTAACTTCACCAATCAGTAAACCAGGAGTATATGAAATACCACAGGTCTGTTTCCTCAACAATTGCAAGATTTCACTTGTAACATGAACATTATACACAGAGGTGTTTTTTTTTCTAATGTGGGTTTTTTGTTTGTTTTTACTTTGTTCTGTAAATGAGCTTGTAAGGGACTCTAGGGTACCTCAAAGTATGGCATATTAATAATAGGAATTTATAATAGCTTCTTGCTTGGTAGAATCTGAGCAGCTCAAATGTATGAATGAACCTACCATATTTATTTAATGTATCGTTGTAGCACACCTGCAAGATGAGACTCTCTATCCCATTTAAGACATGATACTTAGAAACACAAGTGATGTCTTAATGAAGATCTCACAGCAGATCTGTAGTAGATATGTGGTCTGAAATCTGGAGTTCCTTGTATCTATGGTCTATGCTTTTCTTTCCTGACTCAAAAGAAAGTAATTGTAGAGCATCATCCGAACATCCAAAATTGTCATCTCTGTACACTATACGAGTGTGAATGAGTAAAAAATACATTGTTAATTGTCTATAATGACAAAGTCGAAGATGCATGTTGCTATTAATCCATCTCAGCTAGATTAACAAGGTTATTATGTACACAATTAATAATGACTTAATTTGAATCATATAATCCAAACTTAAATTTTAGATTGTAAAAGTAAGAAGACTCTTCTGGTAACTCAAGTAATCTTTGTATAGTATGGAGTATCTGCAGCAGCTACTTGTGGAGCAGAACAAAGAACCTGTTGAATAATTTGAGGGAAGATTTCATAGGATGTATCTAGTACTCTACATTTTCTAACAGTTATGGAGTAAGAAAAATATGTGAGGTCTTAACATAATGTCAGTAAAAGTCTGTGAAATGAGGTATTTCAGTAAGGTATGATGTTCTTGAATTTTTGCCTTCTTTCTCCATGCACACAGCTAAAATTTTGTGTATTATCTAGACAATGGATCTTTATCTTAGTTTGGGTTAAAAAGTGAGTGTTGCTTCTGTATGCTTTTATACCTCAGGCTTCTTGAGGAATGACTATACTAGTGTTGGGTTTCACATGTGGGCATCATTCCACTGAAGAATGTGTTGGGGTCTTTAGTCTGTTCCTGTATAATTTACAACTGAGCAATACTGAATAATAGTTGTTTTATTGCTGTGTGGAAATCAATGGCGCTCTATTTAGTTGTATGTCTTGTCAGGTTTAATTGCAGTCATTGGGAATTTTCAGACTACATTACGTGTATAGAAATCAGTATTTTTTTATACGGTATGCTGGAGGGCTTTCACCATTTATAGATACTATAGTAAGGCATATCATATAAATGCATAGAAGATAAGCATGTTTTATAATTCTTGGGTACATCTTTTAAAAATGATTTGGTTTATGATTAAAACCAAGATATTCACATTGGCTGTGACTTTTAACCTAGTGTTTAGTATTTGCACTGAACATACTGCAAATAATTTTCAAGGTCGATGGGTATTACAGCGGTTTTAACAATATGAGATACACCAACTGGCTGTAATGCACTACCTTCTGACATAAGCTTTAGTTAAAGGAATATACTTGAGTGAAGTGTGGAGAAAGGTGTGTTTCTTCCAAGCATGGACCTCACATGTGTACAATATAAATGTATCTTTTCCTATTTCTAGATGCATAGTTAAAGTCACTTAGCCATTTATTCTCATGTCACATTGCATAAAATTGTGCTGCTGTAACACAGCTTAAATGTTAATGTTTTGAAGGTAATTTATGGGTGGCATGGGAGAATTAGTAATCGAAACAGTAATAGAATTGGAACCAGCTGTGGGAGCTAGATAGGAAATTGTCCTTCCTTCCTGCAGTAACTTAGACGTGCTGTAATTATGAGCCCCGTACCTTCACCCTGTGGTTGTAGATCATCTTTGCATGACTAGCTGATGACACCCCCCCCCCCCCCATTTTAATTCCTTATCATAATTTATTAGTAAGTTTGTAGACAACTGGAATATTTATCACTAAGTGGGATGGTATGGATAAATTTGTGTGTCTCTTAAGATCCTGGAGTAAACATTTGAGTGAACACCTTTTTACAATCACAGTTGGAGAATTGTTGAAAAGTATAGTCTGTGGACAACTCTCTGTCTGGAGATGTGATTGTTTAGTTTTGCTGACTGTATTGTGTTTGCTAGGAATAACAGAATCCCTGAGGAATTTGAAGATCTTGACCAACATTGCTGAATAAAACTTTGTAGCAGATTCCTTATGATAGATATTATTTATTCAAATTTTTCAGATGAGGAAACTAGGGTATGCAGGAATGAAATAAATTGCACAAAGTCAAAGGTCAAGGATTGCTCTGCAGCTAAATGGTGTATTGTTTTAATTTTGGTCGTTAAAATGTGTATAGTTTAAAAGAGATGGCTCACTAATGCAGTTGTTATTATACTGGTATAGAGGTTCTTATTCGTATTGCCTTGATGTTTATGAAATTCTATGCCAACATGATCACCAGAAGTCTTAATGTGAACATCAGGCTCTTGTTTGACAAGAGGAAAAATATATTTTCTATTCTATTCTGTTTTTTTTCCATTGTAATAATCTCCACGTGTGTTTTAGACATAAGTGCTGTATATTGAACATCTATTGGTTGTGTTGGCTTTTTAAGTTTTGACGAGTCCAAAATTAAAGTTTAGAGGGTAGTGCTGCTGATGGACTTAACTCCACTGCTTATGAAACTTGCAAAAGAAACTAGTACTTATTCTACTGCACTTCCATAGAAGTGCACATAACTAAAATTACCTTTTGCTGCATGAATTCCAAAGGCTTAATAATATCACCGACTTTTAAAATATTTGGAGGGGAGGCTTTTTTTTTTTGCAAAAAATGTTAAACTTTGTAGATGTATGGTTTGAATCCTGAAATACTTCATAAATAATTTAAGACAGAAGGTAAATCTGAAGAACAGTAAAGCTATTTTAATGACTGAAAAACACCTAAAAGTGTTCTAATTATTAAAAGGCAGACTACTGCTTCTGGAACTCTTAGCGTAACCTTGGTTTTCATAGTTTCTCTTGGTGAGTCAAGTGAAAGAACTTCACACATTTTTTTTCCTAAATTTTGCCAAAAGATGATATGATAAAGTGTCTGTACAGTTTAGATAAAGGATTTTGTAGAGCGAGTTTAATGTAAATAATTAAGTGAACTGGCTAGCAAGCTGAAAAATGTTATGCATTAACGAAAGTTAGGTTCAGTCTGGTCCTGCTTCTCATGTTGTGTTCTTAGATTCTTTCATGTGTCTCTTCTAGGGCATATTCCCTGCAGTAGAAATCCCATGTGGAATCTATGTGCTACAGAAATTCTTATCAAACTGGATGTGAAATATGTGAATGCCTGTTTGCGCAAAGTGAGGCCTGTTTGCATCTGAATGTGTGCATTTGGCACTGAAACTCAGAAGAGTTGAAAGTTCACAATTATTTGTCCTTTCTGATTTCATAATTAAGCTATTCTTTGGTTACCTGCCAGCCTGACCAGAGCTTTCAGAGCTGAGCAAAGATGTTGTGTGTTTTGTTTCTCCTTGTTGTCAGCTGATCTATGGTTATGTGTGCTATTTTGCTCTACTGTTTCAGAGTAAATAAAACTATTCCTTTAGGTCAAAATTAAATATTCTATTCGGCTCTAAAGAAATCTTAATAAAGGTTACATTTGACTGAAAATGCTAGTGGTATTTTTCATTCTCAACATGGTAGGTAGTAGTAATTTTGTGTATCTTATTGCTGTAGTAAAACTGTGTATTGACTGAACATGGGTGTTTTGGTGGTATGTGGCAGTTGTGCATACTGTTTTAGCAAATGTGAAGTATTTATCTTTATACACATTTGAAACTGAGATGATAAAGCTGAAATAAGCAGGTGGTTATGTGAGCAGAATGTAACATATCTGAAATATCACCAGAACACTCAGCTTAAGTAAATCACTCTCCCAGAAACTGCAAAGGAAACTTGAATGACCATAGGCAATTTTATATTTAAATCAGTTTTATCTGTGATTACAACTTGCTTTAGAAAAGGCTCAAGAGAATTTCTCTGGTATACATTTTGAGAACAATTCCCAGGTCATAAATAGTAATATAAACGATGACTTCATAAATCAAGTGCTTGTTATAAATTTTGAAATTATCTGAATGAGTTTTTAGAATCTAGGTGAAAAATAGTTTTAGATAGATTTCAGGAGGTTGCTATCTCCCAGGAGACAGATCAGGCAGGCGTTTTGCTGTGTTTAGAAGTATGATGTTTATATCTAAAAAAGGTATTTGCAAACCATGCTGAGACTCTAATTGCAATACCTTTTGTAAATTAAGTCATTGGAGTCTTTTCAGAAGGGGACATGCCAGTAAGTGGCATAAAAGGGAAGAGGAGATTTAATTCATGTTACCTGTTGTGTTTGGGAACAGTATCTGAATTACCGTTTGACCCGTCATCTAATAAAATATGTTGTATCTGACCTATAATAACATTACGAATGTGTAGCTTTAGGCAGTCATATGTTGGAATGAAGATTTAATCTTCTAATCTTTTTTTAATCTTTCTAATCTTTTCCCTTGCTGGTTAAACCTGACAAAACACTCCAGATCATAAGAAAAAATTCCATGAGGCTGAGAATTAGATAATGTTGAGAGAAGCTAGCCACAGTACCGTTTCCATAATGAATAAATAAATTTACTTCCTGTAGGTATTCAAAAGGAAGTTCATCTGCTTGAGCACCTCCTTAATTTTTGAATGCACCCCAGAGTAATGCATCCTAACTCACTAAAGAAAAGAATAATCTCTCCTTAGTCTTCCTGTACTTAAATTTCAAGACATGACTTCTGTGCTGTTTTTAGTGTTACCCGAATTAAAGGATGACTGGGGGAGATAGCATTCTGTAGGGCCCTTCTAATATTTCTGTTAGTTTTGAAGGTTTTCTGCATTTGTCATGGAGTTACGAGTTATCTACTTTTTTCCAAGAGTAACAGATATTGTGGGTGTTTCATGGGAATATCAGCCAAGATGATTCATACCAGTGTTTGCATGTATCCTCCTGTTTTCCATAATATTTTCCTTTTTCAGGCCAAAATTTTAGGTACCAAACACATACATAGGCCCTGATTCATCCAACCTAATCAAGGTGCACCTATGTTAGGAATTTAGTTGCCTTGCACTCCCCAAATAGTTCATGACATGGAGAGGTCTTCAGATTATTCAGTTTTTTGATACACAGATTCTTTTTCTGGAGTTATCTGTCCCTTTTTGAAGACTGTATAGGAAGTCTAAAGTAACTGTTTTCCATATTTAGATGCATTACATTCAGAAACTCAGATTATATGAATCTGGGCCAAACTGAGTTTAATAACATGCAAGTTTGCATCAGAATACATCTGTCAACTCTAACACCTAAAAGAGAGGAAATTGAAAGTTGTTGAAATGTCCTCTCAAATCTGGATGCTTCCTTATGCATGCAAGTTTGTGGATAACGCATTACTATAAACCCGAAAACGTTTCTATTTTTCTGTTGCTGTAAAACATCTTATTCATCTCTCACATTGTGGGTTTTTTTCATACTCCCATCTTTCTCTTGAGTGTATGCTTATACAACCTTAGTGTATATCTTAGGCATTTATTTTCAGTTTAAGTTATGGAGGAAAATAATGAAAAATTGTGACCCAGAAAAACTGCCTGTTTTACAAGTAATATGGTTTTAATCAGTGCATGAGGAGTAACTTGTGGAACAAAGCATGAACATCAGTGTGCGTTTGTTTGCAAAATGAGTTTTAAAAAGAACAGAAAAAATCAATTTAAACTCCTATTACTGTCTTCAGCTTTCACTGCTGTCATGGAAAATTCAGCTGGGTGCCTAACGGCTTAAAACATAATTCTAGTCTGAAAAGAGGAATGAGGCATGTTTTCTTCCAGATCTGTGAAATACTCCTCCCACATCCCCTTTTATTTTTCTTCTAATAGTGTTTCAGACTCAATATTGAAGGACGGAACAAGATTCTGTTCTCTCTGTTCATCATCATTAGAATAGTCTCTTGAATTTCATTCATTTACACATATGTAGTATCTATACCAGTTGGATGTGAGATAGAGCAAACTGCATGTTTGTGGCTCTGAACTTAACCGCAAGACAGGGAGGTTGTGCAAGTGTCCCCCTGTGAAGTTTGATGGACTTCTCTAACTTCTTTCCCCTGAAAAGAGAAGCATTTGGGTTGTATTTTAGGTGATGTTTGAGAGAGAATACTTGGACCTGTAAACCAGACACATTTGATACAGAAATTAGCAAGCAACAACAAGCATGAGTTGCTTCTTTGTTGTAACTTCTAAAATAAAATTTGTTTAAAGCCTTCTGCTGTTGGGATTAGCATATCGTTGTGCCTGGATACCATGACAATTGGACCAGATTTCTGTGATGCTGTTATAACAGTTTATCTGCACAATTCAACAGTTTTCTGTGGTGTTTTATCTGTCTAGACTGAGGAGCTTGTGGTGGTGTACCTCTCAGCTTTGGGAGTTACCGTGTCAGAAATCCCATCCTTTCTGTTGTGATTGTTGATGAGTTGTCTGCCCATTTGTTTTAGTCTTAAAATTGCTTAAGAGTATTTTCTTTCAAGATTTTACATAATTTACAGCACGAACACTTTTATTAGGAGACATTACATTTCTCTTTTTAACTACTCCTGTCACTCTTGATTACTCTTTTTTTTTAATCACACCTATTACTTTGAACTCTTTGCTGGAGAAGAATGGAAAATATAGAAAATTATTATTGCCTGGTCACAAGAAAGAAGATTTCAGCACTGTCAGTCTATATGCTGGAGTCTAAAATAAAAGCCTTTCAAAGGCTCTCAAACTTTCCTGCTCCCCCCACCTCGTCCTCCAGCAGTGTGGCATTTGCTTTTCTATGCGACACAGTCATTTTGGAGGGGAAGAGAGGAGGTTTTAACAAAACTTAAAAGAAAACATGAACATGACATATTTAAACAAAATGCTTGAAAATAGAAAGTTCTTTCTTCTTAATTGCCAGAAGGCTTGGGATTTGGATGATTAAACCATGGTTTTCTGCAGGGAGTCCTTCAGTTGGGAGTTTGAATTGCTGCTGCTACTTAAGTTGGTGAAGGTACTTCCATCACCATTTGATGCTAGAGTTTTTTTGTCCCCCTCCTGCTTCCACCAGCTATTCCTGCTGTCCATTAGGAACCCAGTTATTCCATGTGTCTTCTAGTGAGGCAGCAATCATCTGTGTCAGACCACCTCTGTTAAATTTGTTCTATGAAACCCACAGTTTCATCAGAAATTGAGAAGTCTCTGTAAAGGGTATCTCCTGCCTCCTTTTCTTCACTCCTGCCCATGAACAGACAGCATCTTCCATGTGGGGTGTACCAAAGCAGAGACTCAAAAGAGCAGGGTGTGAGTGTTTATACATTTCTGCTGGATGAAATCCAGCAGAAGGGACTTTTCTAGCATAGTGCTTAAGGTATTTAAACTAAGTAGTAGCCAATCCGACTTTAACCTCTTACCCTGCTCAAAGCAGGGGAAGTGCTCACATTTAGTTTAACCAGTTGTAGTTTTGCATGCTTTTCTCCATGCTGTACCATAGCTCTGCTTCCACAAATAGGAAGTCTCTTCAAGTCTCCAGCAAGTCAGCGTTTTGGGAGAGCTCTGAGAACACAGGTACTATCCAGAAAAGGAAAGTCGTATTTGCTTCCAGGGTAACATCTGATCTTGAAATCCTCAAGGAAGGCAAGATCCTCTATACTGCAATCTAAGGACAGTTCCAAACACAGAGAAAAAAATTGTATTCTTTCTTCTGTTAAATAGTAGTCTTGTGGATGCCCAGAAAAGTTCCCATTTAAGGGCCCAGTGTGTGAAAGGTTTCCTATAGCTTGCAAGTCTCTCTCATGCAGGACAGTTTCCATATAGTTGTCCTGGTTTCAGCTGAGATAGAGTTAATTTTCTTTATAGTGGCTGGTATAGGGCTATGTTTTGGATTTGTGCTGAAAACAGCGTTGATAATACAGAGATGTTTTAGTTGTTGCTGCACTGGTCAAGGACTTTTCAGCTTCCCATGCTCTGCCAGGTGCAGAAGAAGCTGGGAGGGGGCACAGCCAGGACAGCTAATCCAAACTGACCAAAGGGCTATTCCATACCATATGGGGTCATGCTCAGTATATAAAGCTGGGGAAGAAGAAGGAAGGGGGGGACATTTGGAGTGATGGCGTTTGTCTTCCCAAGTCACCATTATGCGTGATGGAGCCCTGCTGTCCTGGAGATGGCTGAACCCCTGCCTGCCCATGGGAAGGGGTGAAGGAATTCCTTGCTTTGCTTTGCTTGTGTGCACGGCTTTTGCTTTCCCTATTAAACTGTCTTTATCTCAACCCTCGAGTTTTCTCACTTTTGCTCTTCCGATTCTCTCCCCCATCCTATTGTGGGGGGAGTGAGCGAGCGGCTGCGTGGTGCTTAGTTGCTGGCTGGGGTTAAACCACAACAATAGTGAAATACAGACCTCTGCAAACACAGCAATAGAGGTACTTTTAGGCATAAATGCATCATTCTGCCCCTCTCTGGTTTGGCCATAAAAAGGTAAGTCATTTGAGGACCTATATTCTAACTTTGAGGGTTTTGGGGGGAGGGAGAGTTTGGATTCTAGTGGATTAATTTATTTATTTTTCACCAAGTTCAGTTCACAGTTACTGCGTATGTGAGATCAGCAGAGTGTCTCCCGGACCTGGCCCTTGTGTCATTGTGGAATTTACATTTTGTTTTTCATAGTCTTTGCTTTTATCCATTTAAGCCTGTAAACATAATCTAATTTCAGGCTTCTAAAATGACTTTTGGATGTTCAATCTATTAGCAAGGCTAACAGATGGTTACGGTTGAGGTATTTTTTTTATTGTAAATTCATCTCTCTGATACTGTTTAGTGGTTTTTTTGTTGTTTGTTGTTTTTTTTTTAATTTCTGTAGGACCTGACTTTCTCCCCAAGCTAAACATTTAGTTTATCATATAGATACCATCCCATTCTTTTCCCAGCTCCCGTATCCCTCTGTCTTCTGCCAAATCCCAACTATTATTATTGCCCATATTCACAATCCCAAGGATATTGAAGGATGTCTTGTAGGATGTAGAAATCTAGAATTTAACTAATTTTTCCTTTTTGTGTCCATTTTCTCAGTTGTTTGATTTGACCTGTGTCATTGGATTATTTGGGTGTTTTTGTCTTTGATTTTTCTCAAGAGATCTTGGAGACTGACCTAGTTTCAGCCTGTGGTTTCTAGTGGCATATTTTCTGAGTATTGCTTGAGGATAAGGAAGCTCCCAAAAGGAACAAGAAAAAAACCCCACAGTATTTAGGGACAGTGGCAAAGTGAATAGAAGAGTGTTGTCAGGCACAGGAACTTAACAGTCAACTAGGGCTGGAATTCCCTGAAAAAAATGTAACTGCAAATTGCAGATGTGATTCCTGATTTGCAGTGTCCCTTTGCAGAAATTATTTAAAAGGTAAGACTTTTAATTTTTGAGAAAAACTGTGAACTCCTAGAATATACTATTTCACAGATTTAATATATATTAATCTTGTGAAAAGCAGGAAATTGAGAATTTTTGTAAAAATATAAGGAGATATGTTAACACCAAAACTGTTTTCCTTTATTTCTGCTTAAAGAGAAAGATAAATTTAACATGTTGTCTTTGTTCTGATATGTTGTTTTTTGTTGTTTTTTTAAAAAAATCCTGTTATCATCTCATCTAGTTTTAATTATAATACAAATTTTCTGGAACACTGTTATTGAAATATTAAAATCAATTTGTATAAACTGGCAGTTGAAATCCAAGCAGCAATTGGAAGACCTGGAAGTGCAGGTACACTTTAGGCAAACTCTACCTTTTTGATTAGTCAGCCTTACGGTAATATTCCAATATACGTGGGATCCTGTTGTTCAAATCAGCATAAAATGTATTAACTATATTTTCCTTTGAGAGTGTGAAAAAGGATTCTATGGCAGTCCTTATTCTTTGGAATGTAATAACTGGAAAAGTGGTAGTTGTATCTGATTTTTGTGTGCGCATATAGGCATTTGTTGTAGCAGGTTAGAAACATTTTATAGCATTCTCAGTCATTTAGGAAGTTCATAGTTACTAAAATAGAATAAGCCACCTTGTTTTTTTGTAAATATTTGGCTGATTTGAAGATCCTATGCCAAGATATGTTCCTGGACATTATCTTAATTTTTTTGTTTTGAATAGTCTAAACAGTTACTTTATCTGTCAAGCATCCCTTGGACACTGCAGAATGTAGCACTGCTAGCACTCACCAAATGTTTGACTTTCAGGCTCAGGCTGTTTGATTTATTAGGTGGCAGAATGTATTCCTATCTGTTGTTCTCTCTTAAAGATAAGTAGCCAGAATGGTGTTCAACATGAGTGCACTGTAAAGCAAAAATATTTTTATGTGAGTGGTTCACTCATTAAAAGAGGGATTTGATTATTGTTACCTGGAGGAGCTAGCAACTAAAATTAAATAAGCTTGTTCTAGCACATTTTGTTTATTAATAATATTTTTGTTCGAATTATTGAAAGAACTCTTAAAGTAGTTAAGATACCCTCTCAAAATTAAACTCAGTGCTAATGCAATGTAGACATACAATACCTACCTTTGTGGTAAGGTATATGAAATGAGCAACCTTATAATATTCCAATAAGTTGATTGGAATATAAAATAAGCAATCTTGCAGTGATTAAGATGAGAGTGACTAAAATGCTGTTTTTCCTTCCAGCAACAGATGGTTTCTGTGAAAGCCTTTGATTCACAGTAGTAGTCCATCTTTTGTTGAGGGTGATGGCAGTACGAATCTTGGAAGCTGTTTGTTTCCTTTTCACACTTCTGTTTTTATGAAATGTGCTTAGATGGCAAGTACAGGCAGTGGCTGTTGAGCAGCTTTTTGCATCCCGAAACCAGCAAATACCAATTTCTAGTGCAGGGAATGATCAGGCATGGAAAATTTCATTTGTATTATAATTATACCTTTCTCTGGGTGCTTTATAGTGTCAAATTGAACAATAAACTCATTTTCATAATCAAAAATTTGCTTGGGAATTTTGAGTTACACCTGTTTCTCAACTTGTAAACCACTGAGGCTGTGGAAGTGGCTCTTAATGCCATGTGGGCTATATACCTTTCACAAGGTCATGTGTAGCTATTTATAAACCTTTACTGTTACCTTTTCAGACTTAGCATGGACCACAGTCCCATGAATTTTTTTTTTTCCCCTCAGGTGCATATATGATTTCCATGCTAATACTCTAGTTCCCCTTCACACACCTGTGACTATTGAAGATGTGCATATACTGTGAATGTGAAAACAGAGGGCATGAGCCTTCTGCTGGCTTATCTCTGTATATATGTGTTCTGATGGCTTATCTCTGTATATATAAGTGTGAAAAGGGAAAGAAATTACACGGTTGTTTTGGCAATCAGAGCTGTTGTTTGTGACAAGAAGTAAAGTTAGAAGAAGGGTAGGTTTGGCTAAATCAAAGATAATGAAAGTTTCAGTTTTATCAGAGAAATAAAGCTGATAGAACTGGAGGAGAAAACAAGAGTATAAAGGAAATCAGCCTGGTGCTTGTAGAGACTTTCTGTGGCAAGAGTGAAAAAAGGGAAGGAATTGGCAGAGATGGATAAGGAAAGAGATATAACATATAAAGTGTGCTTAAAATTATTTTAAAATCAGACTTCAGCAACAGAAAATTACAACAAAGCTATTGGGCATCGAAGTGATAGATTGTGTCTGTTTTAGGAAACTTAAGTGGTACCAGACAAATGAGCATTTTGAGAATAATGATTCAAATGACCTTTGTAGAACCTTGCAATTACTGCAGTACATTCAGTATGTTTCTTTCTGTTTAAATTAACTATTTTCATATTTGTATTACAGATGTTAGTGGGATGTGTTAGATGTTTTAAATTATAATTGCCTTCAATCTGTATGTTGCTATTAAATGAAATTCCCTGAATTACATTGACTATGTTATGTCTGCCATTGAAGTGGCAGTTGTGAAGACCCTTGAGAGCTGGGGATAATGGCACAAGTGGAAGTGAGAAGCCAGTCCATGACCTTATGAAACCACATAGATAACTTAGCTCCTGTAATGAATTCCTAGATTTTTTTCATTGATTTTGTTAACTTCATAGAGTCCTTTTATTTGAAAAGACATTGTGTAATAATGATGAATTGACTAAATCACAATTCAAGATCATTAGATATTGGTGATTAAGAACCAAAGAGAATTTTAGTGTTTTCTAAAGAGGAAAAAGAGGAAATATTTTCCTGTTCTTTATTAAGGTAGTCTCATTTTTTTAAAATTATTTCTCATATTTTAGGGTTATATCCATGAAAATAAATATCTGGAATCAGTCTCTCGTTTCTGATCCACCCCACCCCCCCCCTTCCCCTCCTTAGGTTATGGTTGGTGTGAGGGAAACCTTTCTTACTTTTATTTATATTGCAGTATAGGGTTTTTTGTTTGGTTGGGATTTTTTTTTTGTCATAGCACTATTTTCACAGAGGTGGATTTTCTTTTTTCTTTTTTTTTTCCCAGAACCCTGTCAAGAAAATTCCAGATTCTCATGAAATTACAGTCCAACATGGGACAAAAGCAGTAAGTGATAACACATTTTCAACACTTCTTGGTTTTGGTGGGTTTTTTTGTTTGTTTGTTTTTTGTTTGTGTGTCTTGTTTTTGGTTTTCAAAGTATTCATTAAAAGATCAAGAAACTAATTCTTTTTCTTAATTTGTTATTTTAGTCTAGCTCTTTTCTTATTGCAATGAAAGTGTGTTTTAGGACTGCCTCTTCGCTTTCTTGTAATAACCCAAACCTAACTCCATTTGACTCAAATGTAATCTCATTTTCATCTTCCTTTTTGTCAAATACACTCTCTGCAGTTGTTAGAGTTTCTTTTCTAGGCTAGGCCTTCCTAATCCAGACATAGGTCTAATCTAGACCTTTCTTTGACTGGTCATGGTTTTCAAAGAGGATGTTATTGCTGAAGTTTCCAGTGACCTCTTTGTAGCTGAATACAGGTCTCCTTCATTCACCTTGAATCTTTAAGTGCCTTTTATACACCATTCTCAATTTCTTGAAACCTTGTTCTTCCTTGTCTTTGACTACATCTTTTCTAGGTTTCACCTCAAATATATTTCTCCTTCACTTTATTTTTAAAAACCCGCTCTCTGACTTGGAACTATTATTTCTTTGTTCCCAATGTTTTATCTCTGGGTAATCTCATCTTCCAAAATGAATTCAACTGTTTTTATGTGCTGATTGATCGAAGATCTACTTCTGTAGAATAAAACTTATTTTCTGGCCATGAATAGCCCTGAATCTATTCCCAAGTCCTTTCCCCATATTCTTCTTTGGTTGTTAAAGATGATGCTGCTATTTATCCTCTTCAGTTTCGGCCATGACTTAGGATTCAGTGAGAAAATAATACTAGTATTCCTTTTATTGTTATTATATTCCTGTGAAAGCACTGTCAGCTAGTTAATAAAATTCTCACTGATGGCATTCCTGAGAATTTCTTGGAAGAGGGGGAAAAAAAGAAAGGAAAGAAAAATAAAACTAAAAATTCTTTGAGAAAAATGCTTTTTAAACAATCTAAAGAAATGTATAGTTTTCCGTTATTGGGTTTTTAAGAAAACTTGTTGATTCATTTTCTGTTTATTTTATGTAATTAATAATACATTTAATAACAACATTCAACAATATTATACTTATTTTAAATAATAAAGTTTATTTATTAACATCTATAGCAAATTAAAACATTAAACATCAATAATTTATGAGTTTAAGATTTGAATATTTAATATTGCAATTCTTAATATTTATCACACATTTTTAAGGAATATTCTGGAGGCTTAAACTTAGCAGTAAAGATCATTAATTTTTTTTTTTAAAGCTTTCAGAAATAGTTATTTGCTGAAGTGTCTATTCATTAATCTGGCATCAAACTTTTGTGGTCTTTCTTGGAGTGTGGAGAGGTGATAAGGCTTACCCATTTGTTTTATTATAGTGCTAGGCATATAGATGTAGAGGGAGGAGAGAAAAGAAGTAACAAGTGTGTTATAAATAAAATTAAAAGAGAATATTTTTTTTTTATTTTCAAGACATGTAAAAGATTCATTGTATTACACTAAACAAAAGTAGAGTGGATTTTTATGCACACAGTGCATGTAACTTCTTTGCATACTAATTTCTATGCATAGTGTTTCTATGCATAGATTTGGATGCTAGTGTACTAGTGCAAACCAGTTTCCCATTTTACATGTGAGAGTAATTGCTTCTGCAGTATATTTCTTGAATATATTTCCTGACAAACTTTATTATGTAAACATTTTTTGAATTATTTTTCTCTATATTAAACCAGTAAATCCTTTGATGGCTTCTTAAAGCATAAGCTCATGTTATTTCTAATTAAAAGGCTTTGTAAGGGGGAAGTTACAGTTTTGGAAGACTTCTGAGGTATTTTGACTATGTGAGAATGCAGCTGTCATCACCTAGAGCAGAGGTGAAGTATAATGTGGGTATATATAGCACAGTTGGAGTAGATTGGATGCAGTGAATGAAACATATCATTGGAAAAAACAGCTCTTCTGTAGAAGGACTATCTTGTTTTGGTTTTGTTTGTTTGTTTTAGAATAATGAAACTACTCACCCATGTCATTACACACATCAGGATGGGAGCAACTTCGTATCTTGATATCAGTGTTTTACCCCAACGTTTTAAAATACAGTCTTCTCATTATGTTCATACAGTGTACTGTATTTCAGCTAAACATATGTATCCCATCTGTACCTCTTCAATCTAATGAACATGGGTTTGATGATGACTCTATTCCTGTGCAGCTGAAAAGTCTCAGAAAAGATTTCCCAAGCTGGAGAGTCTTTCCAGAAATCTGATTAATTTCCCAGTTGCCTTGCTTGTACAGTGTAATAGGAGTTACTGTTCCCAATGAAACTTCAGGGATATATATTTTTATTTTCCTCCTGACACTTTTGATAAATAGGTGGGTATGGGAAAGAATACATAATCATAGGTATTCTGAACAGTGTGCTTTCTAAATGTCTCGTATCACAGCTGCTCCTTCTTATAATAGTTATTGTAGAATAGAATACTTGAGTCTGTTAACTGAATGCATGATTAATCTGGAGATGCCCAGTTTTTCTGCATGTTAGAAATCATGAATGAAATGAATGGGGTTCAAAACTTGCATTTAAATGATAAAAGAAAAGGGGCAATTTTTTTGAAACACATAAGAGGTTGCATCTGTTTAATTTGTAAATCAAATATGTCACAGTGACATAATTGGTAAGTGGAGTTTAATTAGATTTAACTAGATTTAGTGGGGGAAGGGGATGGAGTTCTAAACACTAGAGAATAGCCAGGGATTGCTGAGGCATTAGGAAGCAACAGGGAAAAACCTGTGAATTGCCTCAAGGGAATTAGGGTGAGCTCCTCTAAAAAGGGGATGTGGCTGACAGCCCAGCTGAAGTGCTTCTATACCAATGCACACAGCATGGGAAACAAGCAGGAGGAGCTGGTAGCTGCTGCCCAGATGGAAAACTATGACCTGATTGCTATCACAGAGACTTTGTGGGATGAATCACACAATTGGAGTGCTGTGATTGATGGCTATAAACTATTCAGAAGGGACAGGCAAGGAAGGAGAGGTGGGGGAGTTGCCCTCTATGCCAAAACCAGGATTGATTGCACAAAGCTATCTTTGAAGAACAGCAATGTGCAAGTCGAGAGCTTATGGGTGAAAATTAGAGACCAAGCCAACAAAGGAAACTTTGGTGTCTACTACAGGCCACTCGATCAAGAAGAGGAGGTTGATGAAGAGTTCTTTCTTCAACTGCAGGAAGCATTGCACTCGCAGGCCCTGATCCTGATAGGGGACTTCAACCACCCGGACATCTGCTGGAAAAGCGGCACAGCGAACTGCAAGCAGTCCAGGAAACTACTGGAGTGCGTTGAGGACAACTTCCTAGTACAGGTGATGGAGAGCCCGACCAGAGGAGAGGCACTGCTGGACCTGTTGCTCACTAATGTGGAAGAACTTATCGGAGAGGTCAAGATTGGAGGTAGCCTGGGCTGCAGCGATCATGCCCTGGGTGGAATTCTCAATCTTGAGGGGTACAAGACGGGTAAAAAGTAGAGTCAGGACCCTAAACCTCAGAAGGGCAAACTTTCGGCTGTTTAGGGCGCTAGTGCGTGGGATCCCTTGGGAAACTGCCCTCAGAGGCAAAGGAGAGAACGAGAGCTGGGAGATATTTAAAGACATTTTTCTTAGGGCGCAAGAGCTCTCAATCCCGACGTGCAAGAAGCCGGGCAGGGGAGGCAGGAGGCCAGCTTGGCTAAGTCAAGACCTCTTAGCCAAACTAAAACACAAAACCAAAATGCATAGGCAGTGGAGGCAGGGATACACATCCTGGGGAGATTATAGGGATATGGCCCGGGAGTGCAGGGAGGGGATCGGGAAAGCCAAGGCACAGCTGGAGCTGAACTTGGCTAGGGATGTGAAAAATAACAAGAAGGGTTTCTTCAGGTACATAAGACAACAAAGGAAGATGAAAGAAACTGTACCCCCCCGATGAGCGAAACAGGAGACCTGGCTACAACTGACATGGAGAAGGCTGAGGTACTCAACAACTTTTTTGCCTCGGTCTTCACCAGCAAGTGCCCTAGCCACGCCGCCCAACTCACAGAATCTAAAGGCAGGGACTGCGAGAATGAATTCTGATCTTCTCCACTGCAGGAGAAGATCAGGTTTGAGACCATCTAAGGAACCTGAAGGTGCACAAGTCCATGGGACCTGATGAGATGCATCCGAGGGTCCTGAGGGAACTGGCAGATGAAGTTGCTAAGCCACTATCCATCATATTTGAGAAGTCATGGCAGTCAGGTGAAGTTCCCGGTGACTGGAAAAGGGGAAACATAACCCCCATTTTTAAAAAGGGAAAAAAGGAAGACCCGGGGAACTACAGGCCAGTCAGTCTCACCTCTGTGCCTGACAAGATCATGGAGCAGATCCTCCTGGAAACTATGCTAAGGCACATGGAAAACAGAGAGGCGATTGGTGACAGCCAACATGGCTTCACTAAGGGCAAATCGTGCCTGACAAATTTGGTGGCCTTCTACGATGGGGTTACAGCATTGGTGGATAAGGGAAGAGCGACTGACGTCATCTACCTGGACTTGTGCAAAGCATTTGATACTGTCCCGCACAACATCCTTGTCTCTAAATTGGAGAGATGTGGATTTGATGGGTGGACCACTCGGTGGATAAGGAATTGGCTGGATGGTTGCACTCAAAGAGTTGCGGTCAACGGCTCGATGTCCGGGTGGAGACCAGTGACGAGTGGTGTCCCTCAGGGGTCTGTATTGGGACCAGTATTGTTTAACATCTTTGTCGGGGACATGGACAGTGGGATTGAGTGCACCCTCAGCAAGTTTGCGGATGACACCAAGCTGAGTGGTGTGGTTGATACTCTAGAGGGAAGGGATGCCATCCAGAGGGACCTGGACAGGCTAGAGAGGTGGGCCCGTGCCAACCTCATGAAATTCACAAAATAGGAACCACTAATGTCTTAACAAGAGAAATACGGCAAAGCTAAAATATAATTAGGGGTGCAAGTGAAATATAGCCCTATACCTTGGGAGATGAGAACCTTCTAATCTGGAAGAGAATGGTTATGTATCAGCTCTAGTGACTCCTGAATCACTACCCATTTCATGTTCCTTACTATCTCTGGTTTGGTCCATATCCCATTTTTTTGAATCTTACGAGGCATGTAACACACACACACACAAAAAACCCCAACGACAACAACAAAAAAACCTGAAGCCCATTCAGTCATCATGAATTAGAACTTCATTTTACTACAAGATGATGGATGACTCTTCAGAGCTGTTTTTCTGCTTTGTGTTCTTGTTTAAGAAGAAAAATTGAGTGAGATGAGTTTACATGAATCAACTGATCATTCTTTACAAGGTTCCTCTATAAAACATCCTGTCCACTACATAGATATACATATAACATTATACATTCCCTTTTACTTACGGGTACAAGTACACCTGGTTTATTCATTATGAGGCAACTAAAGGACAACAATCTTTTTACATGTAACTCTGAAGTAGAAAGTAAAATTCTGGTAATGCAGTATCTCCATGATCCCTGCCACAAGCTACCAAAATAATCAGTACAGGGTTGCTAATAAGTTGTTTGATTTAAATAAGAGATTCTTACATACTGTTATGTAGTGCTATTACTCAAAATGCTACAGTAACTCTAAAACACACAAAGCTAATAACAAGTATTGAGGGTCAAAGGTGGGTGGCCTTTTCTTTTATTAATATTTATTGCACATGTTTAGCCAGCCTTTTTAAACTTTGTAGTTAATATGGTTCTCCGCTTTCTACTGTCAAGAAAATGTATTTTATAGCATGGTACTGGATACCAGCCAACAAAAACAAAGCCTGAGACAGTGTGGCTCAGCGCTGATGGGGATTGCTAAGTTTCTAGCTTGTCAAACATGCACAGCACACTTAAAACCACCATGGCACATGCTCCAGAGCAAGCAGAAGAAACTGCCATAAAATGCAGCACTATAAATCTTCTGAAACCGTAAAATGTCCCCAGGATATAATTCGTTAAAAACTAAACAAATACAAGCTCTGAACATGCAAGTAATTTTATTAAGCCACTGGCATATAAACCTACTTTATAAGAAATAATAAAAACTACTTATGCAGATTTTCAGATTATTTTAGAAATGGGCAATACTTTAAATAGAGCAAAATACTGAATTCCTGAACTAAATCCTAATAATTTTTCCCAATCACATAATCCCAAAGAAGTAAAAATTCTAAGTAACTCTACAGCAAAGGGATCATTGTAGTCTAGGCCTTAACACTGGGAGTGAGGGGAGGAAGGGGAATCTTTATCATATAAAAATAATTCCTAAAAAGAGCATTTATCCTTTGATGCCTCTAACTTTCCTACTGTTTACACTTAGAATAACTCAGGTAGACATCTTTATCACTGGAAATGATAAACATCAGATTCCAGGTTGCAGCAGGTCCTGCCTCCCAGCTCTCCAGGCAAATAAGTGTGTCAATAGCAGGAAAAGAAGCATTTCCCTGGCCTGGCCTACCTATGCACATAGGTAGATACCCACCCGCTGATACTGGATTTTACACAGTCACAGAACGATTGCAGTTGGAAGAGAGCTCTGGAGATCATCTAATTCAACCCCCCTACTCCAAGCAGGGTCAACTACTACAGGTAGCTCTGGACATTGCCAGTTTGGTTTTGAATATTTCCAAGGATGGAGACTCTACAGCCTCCCTGGGCAACCTGTTCCAATGTTTGACCACCCCCGCCATAAAAAAAACCCCACCAACATTTTCTTATGTTTAAGTGGAATTTCCTGTAATTCATTTTGTGCCTATTGCTTCTTGTCCTGTCACTGGACACCATTGAGCTCTGCTTCATCTGCTTCACCCCCCTGCCCCCCCCAAATATTTATACATAAGATCCCCCATGAGCCTTCTCTTCTCCAGGGTGAATGATCCCAATTCTCTCAGCCTTTCCTTCTGTGTCCAAACCTTTAATCATCTTTGCAGTCCTTCACTGGACTCGCTCTAATATGCTTGTATCTCTCTTGTACTGGGGAGCTCAGAACTAGACCCAGCACTACAGATGTGTCTCAACAGGGCTGAGTAGAGGGGAATAATTGCCTCCCTCGACCTGCTGGAAGCGCTCTTTTGCCTGATGCAAATGCCCATGGGCTTCTTGCTGCCACTTTCTGTTTCTCTGAGATGGAAAGGGGATTTGCCTTCAATCCTAATTCCACATTCCACAATGACTTTTTAAGAATAACTTGAGTGCACCCTCAGCAAGTTTGCGGATGACGCCAAGCTGAGTGGTGTGGTTGATACTCTAGAGGGAAGGGATGCCATCCAGAGGGACCTGGACAGGCTAGAGAGGTGGGCCCGTGCCAACCTCACGAAGTTCAGCAAGGCCAAGTGCAAGGTCCTGCACCTGGGTCGGGGCAATCCCAAACGTGGATACAGGCTGGGCGCTGAGTGGATTGAGGGCAGCCCTGTGGAGAAAGACTTGGGGGTATTGGTAGAGGAAAAACTGAATATGACCCAGCAATGTGCGCTCACAGCCCAGAAAGCCAATCGCATCCTGGGCTGCATCAAAAGAAGCGTGGCCAGCGGGTCGAGGGAGGTGATTCTCCCCCTCTGCTCCACTCTCGTGAGACCCCACCTGGAGTACTGTGTTCAGCTCTGGGGCCCCCAGCACAAGAAAGACATGGACTTGCTCGAGTGGGTCCAGAGGAGGGCCACGAAGATGATCAGGGGGCTAGAGCACCTCCCCTATGAGGACAGGCTGAGAGAGTTGGGGTTGTTTAGCCTGGAGAAGAGAAGGCTCCGGGGAGACTTTATAGTGGCCTTCCAGTTACGAAAAATGTCTTCACTGAAAGGGTTGTCCAGCCTTGGAACAGGCTGCCCAGGGAAGTGGTTGAGTCACCATCCCTGGATGTATTTAAAAGACGTGTAGATGTGGCGCTTAGGGACATGGTGTAGTGGTGGACTTGGCAGTGTTAGGTTAACGGTTGGACTCGATGATCTTAAGGGTCTTTTCCAACCTAAATGTTTCTATATATTTATATATATGTAAATTTAATAAAATTACAGGAAGCATTTTGTAGAGAGTGATTTCCATACTGTCCACCTTTTTTTCCCACCTTTTTGGTATAAGAATGTGGATGGGTCTATTTCTGCACTATGTTTTCTCACCTTTGACACTTTTGTTTTAGTGTAGACTTACAGGAACTGAAGTTAATTGAAACGTTTTCTTTCTTTTTTCTTTTTAGTCACCAAATCAAATCTTTACAGTATAGCAGCACAGGAGATGTCATTCTTGTTGTCTCTGGTAACTCTCAGGCAAAAGTTCTTGACAGAGATGGCTTCCCAGTAATGGAATGCATAAAAGGAGACCAATACATTGTGGATATGACAAACACAAAGGTAATGCCTGAAGGCTGACAATATAGTGTATTTTTGCTCTTAATGAGAAATCTCATAAAGTTCAATAAGGAAGAGTGCAAAGCCCTGTCTCTGGGATGGGATAGTCCCATATATTGATACATGCTGGGAACTAACTGGCTTGCCAAGGACCACAGGTTACAGCGGATGCCAGGCTGAATGTGAGCTAATGGTGTGCTTGCAATACAAATGAGACAAACTGTAAACTGGGCTACATTAAGAAGCACATGACCAGCAGAACAGTGCTGCTTGTTTCATGTCTGAAATACTGTGACTAGTTTTGGGCCCTTCAGTTCAAGATGAACTGAAGAGAAAACAGTTTGGAGAAACTGGAACAGGTCCGGTAGAGGCCTTCCAAGGTACACAAGGGTCTCAGGCATATGTGCTATGAAGAGAGGTTGAGGGATCTGAGCTTTTTTAGTCCAGTGGAGAGTAGAGTGCCTCGCTTGACCTGCTGTTTACAAACAGAGAAGGACTGGTGGGAGATGTGGTGGTTGGAGGCCGTCTTGGGCTTAGCGACCGTGACATGACAGAGTTCTCGATTCGTGGCGAAGTAAGGAGGGGGGTGAGCAAAACCACTACCATGGACTTCCGGAGGGCAGACTTTGACCTGTTCAGGGCACTGGTTGAGAGAGTCCCTTGGGAGACAGTCCTGAAGGGCAAAGGGGTCCAGGAAGGCTGGACATTCTTCAAGAAGGAAGTCTTAAAGGCGCAGGAGCAGGCTGTCCCCATGTGCCGTAAGACGAACCGGCGGGGAAGACGACCGGCCTGGCTGAACAGGGAGCTTTTGCTGGGACTCGGGAAAAAAAGGGGAGTTTACCACTTTTGGAAGAAGGGGCAGGCAACTCAAGAAGAGTACAGGGATCTCGTCAAGTCATGCAGAGAGAAAATTAGAAAGGCAAAAGCCCAGCTAGAACTCAATCTGGCCACTGTTGTAAGAGATAATAAAAAATGTTTTTACAAATACATTAACAACAAAAAGCGAGCCAAGGAGAATCTCTCTCCTTTATTGGATGCGGGGGGGAACATTGCCACCAAGGATGAGGAAAAGGCTGAGGTACTTAATGCCTTCTTTGCCTCAGTCTTTAATAGTCAGACCAGTTATCCCCAGGGTATTCAGCCCCCTGAGCTGGAAGACAGGGACGGAGAGCAGAATAAACCCCCCATAATCCAGGAGGAAGCAGTTAACGACCTGCTACGCCACCTGGACACTCACAAGTCTATGGGGCCGGATGGGATCCACCCGAGAGTACTGAGGGAGCTGGCGGAGGAGCTTGCCAAGCCACTCTCCATCATTTATCAGCAGTCCTGGTTAACAGGGGAGGTCCCAGACGACTGGAGGCTTGCCAATGTGACGCCCATCTACAAGAAGGGCCGGAAGGAGGATCCGGGGAACTACAGGCCTTATTATCTTTTAACGCGTTTGTGTCCGGCCGTGTTACTCGTATTCTTGGTATTTGCATGTGCTTTGCAGACAGTGAATTTATCACCGGTAATCCAAAGAATCTGTGTGCCTGTTGCTCTAATAAACTGCACTCTTCATTGATCTAGCCGTGGTAGTTCTCATTGAACACGACCAGACTCTTTAAGTGTGGCCATGATAGTTCATGCAACACGACTAGACTGGGGGTGTAAGTGCGTTATTTGTGAATCCATAATCGTGAAGTTCAGTATGCTGGACACGACCGGACTTATAACGTTGTAAATTAATGCTGTCGCCTTAGCGAAAGCCCTGAGAGGGCTCTGGTTCTGATAAGTGGCTATACACACAGTGCTTAGACAATAAACCGTTGACCAAGTCTGAGACTAAGACTGGACCTAGCCGCACCTAGACTCCTCTCTGAGAAGGAGTTTAGAAAGCAAGGGGGTCCTGTCTGAACCTCGTGACTCAACGGGAGAGTTTCCCCCCTCCAGCCACTCCTCAGACTCCTATTTGTATGCGACAGTAACTCTTAACACAACAGCCTGGCCATCCAGCCAGTTTTTTATCCATCGAAGAGTACACCCGTCCAAGCCATAAGCTGTCAGCTTATCCATGAGAATGCTGTGGGAAATGGTGTCAGAGGCTTTACTAAAGTCCGGGTAAACACAGTCTTTTTTGTGTAGCTTGGAACAATTTGCATGACACCATAGCAATGCCTATTGTTTCATCCTTTCTTTGCTTTACAGTTCTACCAAGAGAAAAAGAGGAAGTATGATTCCATGCCATTTTCTGGAAAAAAAAAAAAAAAAGGTATAAATGGTGCTTTATAACGATGTGCTTTATGGAGTAGTTCAGTCATAAAAATGCATGCAACTTAAGCCAACTATATCTTTTTTTCAGCTTGTAGACACAAAGGTTTTACTGCCATAATAGAAATATTTATTAAATGTTAGAATAGATATTTTAAAATGTTTGTTGCTCTTTTAAATGTAGAGAGATATTAGTACTTCTTCATTAGCTTGAATAGTTTGTAGATAGTGAAAAACAAATTAAGACATTATAAATTTTTAAGATTGTCTAATTTTGTCCCATGTAAACAAGTGCCTGACTATTTACCAAATATGGAATCAGTGCATCCCTGATGCTTGAATTGCTGTGAATTAAAATGGTCTGGTCAAGTAAGTAAAATCGAGATAAACACTGCTATAAATGGATGTGTAATTGCATTTTCAGAGACACTACATGGCTGACATTACAAGAAAAGTATTTTAAACCCATTTCATTTTGTTTCATGCTAGTGACAGGTCTTTGCAGGAATTAGACACATCATGTGAAAAGTAACAGTTTGGCTTGCTTAATTTGCAACACGACTTAAATGTTAAAGACAGTATTCCATCTGTGGAATTTAATAATAACAGAAAGTATAATGTCTCCAAAGTTTAATCAGTAATTCATCTTAAGACTGGAACTATACACTAAGAAAGTAGGAGTCTGAGTAGGGAAGGTTGTCTGATTATGCCAATGTTCAATGTGCTTGGAAAAATTAATTAATTCAAAGAGATAAAGAAAAGTGTTGTTTTAATGAATTATGTTGTGTAAAGGTTTGTTAGTGAATAGCACACCTTTGAAAAATGTATATTTCATTATTAAATGGCAGCAGTTGTTGGTATTATACAGTATCAGGTGAATTTCTGACTTCTTTTTGGTGGTGGGTCTTACCATTGCTTTTATAACGTTGAAGAATGCTCAAGTGAAAATTTGGCTCTAAATAAATGAAGGTACTGTCTAGTGATTTTTGAGGAAAAATAGCTGCTGTAAGATTTCTTTATTATGGTGATTTCAGAGTATTTTACTTAGAAAAGTAACATTAGAATACTTAGATTTCACAGCAGAGATGTTTAAAACTTAAAGAAAGAAATAGACAGTACCAGAGAGAGATAATTGAGAACTGCTATTAATTTGTGCTTAAAGAAAACAGGTTTTCTGAATTGCAAGTAAAAGCATTATAAAAATTTGATTTATTCCAAGCATTCCAGAAAACAGATTTTTTTTTTTACTGATTATTCTGCATCTTGCATAAAATGTGTTTATGGATGTGATTAAATGTTCCATCTGTCTATCTATCTGTCTAATTTTTTACATTTAATCTAGTATTTGCACCTGACCCTTCTGTGTTGAAGAACTATTGATTTGTAAAGCTGGCTTTTTTTGTTTGGGTCAATAGATTTGCACTTAATGAAACACTTGTAGAAATATGAAACTGTTGAAGAGTATGGGAAAACTTGGTTTATGTTGCATGCAAAGCAAACAAAACAACTATAACAGAACTTGAACTTTGGAGCCAGTGGCCTTATCAGGTCAGACCAAAAGACTAGCAGTCTTTAGTCTAGAGAGGAGAGGTCTAAGTGGGGATAGGATATGATCAAAGTTTGCAAAATTGTGAAGATGGTAGATGAGCTGAACGTGGAACTGTTGTTTGCTAAAACCTCTCATACTAAGAGGTATTTATTGAAAGTGGCAGGAGTTAAGTTTAAAATTAATAAAAGAAAATACTTCTTTTTGGATACTGTCTGAATATATTCTGGAGTATGTTGTCACAGGAGATTGTAGAGGCAGATTTAAAAAGGGATGAGAAAAATTCATGTTTAGAAGGGCTCATAAACAGATAGGAAATGCAGTAGGCATTCTTTTATAACATTCCTTATGTGACAGTTGTGGATAGTGAGGGGGAGTGAAGAGAATAAACCATAATGGCCAGACTTGGTCAGCATTATTATTGCTGTGATCAAAGACTGAATACAGGGCTAGATGAATCCATGGTCAGATTTAGTCGGGTGTTTCTTATGTTTTTACATGTTCTTCAGTGACAGTTATTAATTAAGGCAGAATTTCATGCTATACTACTGTTGGAAATGTAGTGTGTGGATTGTTCTCAAGATATAATGCTTTTGCAGTGGTTTTATAACCAGAGTTGGTGTGGTTTTCATGCAAATAGGTTAACTGTTCGTAAGGTCTTCTCTCTCTCGAAAGATGTTGAGACAAAGCTCTTTATGTGGCTTTGGTACATAGAGATTTCAGGTAAGAATGTTTCATGTAGTTAAAAAAGAAGAAGAAGAAAGTCTCCCAGTCCTGAATCAGTCTTTCTACAGGGCAGGAGACCTGCCTGTACAGTAGATTTCTGTTAGTTTTGTTCTAAAATTTGTACTAGGCATTGATGTAAGATCAAATGACTTGAATTGCAGTGACTGCTCTGGAACTTGTAATAGAGAATGTGGTGCTATCTGTATCGCTAGATGTTGAGATTTAATCCTCACATTGGAAAAGGAACTGCCGCAACTGGCATGTGTGGAGAAGGACACCCAACACTGAACACCAAAATGGGACCCTTCAGAGGGTCAATTCTGAGACTGAAAGGACAGCAGAATGAAAAGTGTTGCCTTTAGTAGGCATGAAGGAAGATTGAACATCTGCCAGTTTTGCTGGCTTGAGTCTCTGTTGAACATCACACAGAATACTAAAGCAAGGCTGCTAAATGCAGTATTACTTCTTAAATTGAGACTTCTCCATTTGCTTGATCAGTATTTCTGTGTGGAGAGCTCCTGTGTACTCCAAACCTGGTTGCCTGAACCAACACTTGTTTTTAAAGATGCTTGCAAGAAAAGGTGTAAGGATTTTCAGTTTCTCGTCTACGAGTTTAGAAGCTTGCTGAAAGTAACAGTTGAAGCACGTGTGTCATGCTCCGTGAGGCATGCTGAATGGCAGTGTCTGAGGCAGAAGGAGAAGAGGACACAGGGGAGCACCTGAGGGGTGTTGAAGTACTGTTAAACCCTAATCTGTATATTCTGTGCTTGTAGATAACATTTGCGCCACCTCTAGGGAAAACAATAATTCATAAACTTATTGTTAGAAATATTTACAACATTGTGGAGTATATTTTATCTGACTTCTGTAGTATTTACATTGTCTGTCTCTTTAGTTGAATGATTGTAACTTGCATACACTTTAAAAATAAAGTAAGGAAAAAAGGTTGCATCTTCTGGTTGGTACGTTGAAAGCAAGAGTTTTCATGATGCCTAAAGAAGTTAAAAAGTAAACTTTGCGAGTAGACTTGTAAAGTCAAAGGAAAATAAAACATTTTAAATAAATTTTTAAAAAATACATTTAAAATATTTTAACTACATATTTCTTTTTCTTTTTATGTGTGCTGGTTTTGGCTGGGATAGAGTTAATTTTCTTCACAGTAGCTGGTATGGGGCTATGTTTTGGATTTGTGCTGGAAACAGAGTTGATAACACAGGGTTGTTTTAGTTCCTGCTGAGCAGTGCTCGCACAGAGCCAAGGCCTTTTCTGCTCCTCACCCCACCCCACCAGCGAGGAGGCTGGGGGGGCACAAGGAGCTGGGAGGGGACACAGCTGAGACAGCTGACCCCAACTGGCCAAAGGGCTATTCCAGACCATATGGCGTCATGCTCAGCATAGAAAGCTGGGGGTAGAAGAAGGAAGGGGGGACGTTTGGAGTTATGGTATTTTGTCTTCCCAAGTAACCATTATGCATGATGGAGCCCTGCTGTCCTGGAGATGGCTGAACACCTGCCTGCCCATGGGAAGGAGTGAATTAATTCCTTGTTTTGCTTTGCTTGCGTGTGCGGCTTTTGCTTTACCTATTAAACTGTCTTTATCTCAACCCACGAGTTTTCTCACTTTTACTTTTCCAATTCTCTCCCCCATCCCATTCACAGAATCACAGAATCACAGAATCGTATAGGTTGGAAAAGACCTTTAAGATCATCGAGTCCAACCGTAAACCTAACACTACCAAGACCACCGCTATACCATGTCCCTAAGCACCTCATCCAAACGGCTTTTAAATACTTCCAGGGATAGCGACTCAACCACTTCCCTGGGCAGCCTGTTCCAAGGCTTGATAACCCTTTCAGTGAAGTAAAATTTCCTAATATCCAGTCTAAACCTCCCCTGGCACAACTTGAGGCCATTTCCTCTTGTCCTATCACTTGTTACCTGGGAGAAGAGACCGACCCCCACCTCTCTACAACCTCCTTTCAGGTAGTTGTAGAGAGCGATAAGGTCTCCCCTCAGCCTCCTTTTCTCCAGGCTAAACAACCCCAGGTCCCTCAGCCGCTCCTCATCAGCCTTGTGCTCCAGACCCTTCACCAGCTTCGTTGCCCTTCTCTGGACACGCTCCAGCCCCTCAATGTCTCTCTTGTAGTGAGGGGCCCAACACTGAACACAGTAGTCGAGGTGCGGCCTCACCAGTGCCGAGTACAGGGGCATGATCACTGCCCTGGTCCTGCTGGCCACACTATTTTTGATACAAGCCAGGATGCCATTGGCTTTCTTGGCCACCTGGGCACACTGCTGGCTCATATTCAGCTGGCTGTCAACCAACACCCCCAGGTCCTTCTCTGCCTGGCAGCTTTCCAGCCACTCTTCCCCAAGCCTGTAGCATTGCATGGGGTTGTTGTGGCCCAAGTGCAGGACCCAGCACTGAGCCTTGTTGAACCTCATACAATTGGCCTCAGCCCATGGATCCAGCCTGTCCAGATCCCTCTGCAGAGCCTTCCTACCCTCAAGCAGATCAACACTCCCGCACAACTTGGTGTCATCTGCAAACTGACTGAGGGTGCACTCGATCCCTTTGTCCAGATCATTGATAAAGATATTAAACAGAACTGGCCCCAACACAGAGCCCTGGGGAACACCACTTGTGACCGGCCGCCAGCTGGAGTACACTCCAGTCACCACCACTCTTTGGGCCTGGCCATCCAGCCAGTTCTTTACCCAGCGAAGACTACACCTGTCCAAGCCATGAGCAGCCAGTTTCTCCAGGAGAATGCTGTGGGAAACCATGTCAAAGGCTTTACTGAAGTCTAGATAGACAACATCCACAGCCTTTCCCTCATCCACTAGGCGGGTCACCTTGCTGTAGAAGGAGATCAGGTTGGTCAAGCAGGACCTGCCTTTCCTGAACCCATGCTGGCTGGGCTTGATCCCTTGGTTATCCTCTACATGCCGTGTGATGGCACTCAAGATGATCTGCTCCATCAGCTTCCCCGGTACCGAGGTCAGGCGGACAGGCCTGTAGTTCCCCGGGTCCTCCTTCCGGCCCTTCTTGTAGATGGACGTCTCATTTGCTACTCTCCAGTCAACTGGGACCTCCCCAGTTAGCCAGGACTGCTGGTAAATGATGGAAAGGGGCTTGGTGAGCACTTCTGCCAGTTCCTTCAGTACTCTCGGGTGGATCTCATCAGGCCCCATAGACTTGTGAGTGTCTAAGTGGTGCAGCAGGTCACTAACCATTTCCCCCTGGATTATGGGGGCTCCATTCTGGTCCCCATCCCTGTCTTCCAACTCCAGGAGCTGGGTACCCAGAGAACAATTGGCCCTGCTATTAAAGACTGAGGCAAAGAAGGCATTAAGTACCTCAGCCTTTTCCTCATCCTTGGTCACTGTGTTCCCTCCCCCGTCTAATAGAGGCTGGAGATTCTCCTTAGCTCTCCTTTTGCTGCTAATGTATTTGAAGAAGTATTTTTTGTTGTCTTTTACGGCAGTAGCCAGATTGAGCTCTAGCTCAGCTTTGGCCCTTCTAATTTTCTCCCTGCACAACCTCACTACACCTTTGTAGTCCTCCTGAGTTGCCTGCCCCTTCTTCCAGAGGTCATAGACTCTCCTCTTTTTCCTGAGTTCGAGCCAGAGCTCTCTATTCAGCCAGGCCAGTCTTCTTCCCCGCCGGCTCGTCTTTCGACACCTGGGCACAGCCTGCTCTTGTGCCTTTAGGACTTCCTCCTTGAAGAATGTCCAGCCTTCCTGGACTCCTTTGCCCTTTAGGGCTGCCTCCCAGGGGACTCTGTCGACCAGTCTCCTAAACAGGCCAATGTCTGCCCTCCGGAAGTCTAAGGTGGCAGTTCTGCTGCCCCCCCTCCTCACTTCTCCAAGAATCAAAAACTCTATCATTTCGTGATCACTCTGCCCAAGATGGCCTCCAACCATCACGTGGCTCACAAGTCCTTCTCTGTTCGTGAACAAGAGGTCCAGCGGGGCACCTTCCCTAGGTGGCTCCCTCACCAGCTGTGTCAGGAAGTTATCTGCCACACACTCCGGGAACCTCCTAGACTGTTTCCTCTCTGCTGTATTGTATTTCCAGCAGACATCCGGTAGGTTGAAGTCCCCCACAAGAACAAGGGCTAGCGATCGTGAGGCTTCTCCCAGCTGCTTATAGAATAGTTCGTCTGCCTCCTCATCCTGGTTGGGTGGTCTGTAACAGACTCCCACCACAATATCTGCCTTGTTGGCCTTCCCCCTGATCCTTACCCATAGACACTCCACCCTATCATCACCATCATCGAGCTCTAAACTATCCAGACACTCCCTGACGTATAGGGCTACCCCACCACCTCTCCTGCCTCGCCTATCCCTCCTGAAGAGTTTATAGCCATCCATCGCTGCACTCCAGTTGTGCGAGTCATCCCACCATGTTTCCGTGATGGCAACCATATCATAGTTTTCCTGATGTACAATGGCTTCCAGCTCCTCCTGCTTGTTGCCCATGCTGCGTGCATTGGTGTAGAGGCACTTCAGCTGGGCTGTCGTCCATGTCTCCTTCATAGAAGAACATCCCTTATGTGCTTTGAGGCGTTTCACTGGCATTTCCCTCTTGGCTCCTATTGCCTCAGTATCCCCTAGCTCAACTCTGTTCAACTTCGGCTGTGCCCCAGCGTACCCTGCACATCTCAGAGACACAGGCCGAGTGCCCTCGCTGGCACCCGCTCCCTCTAACCGTGGCACGTCGTCCCTCAGCTTCCCTTGGGAAGCCTGATATTACTCCCCTTCCCCTTCAAGTCTAGTTTAAAGCTCTGTCAATGAGCCCCGCAAGTGCCTGAGCAAAGATTCTCTTTCCCCTTTGAGAAAGATGAATCCCATCAGACGCCAGCAAACCTGGTGCTGTGTAGGCCATCCCATTGTCAAAAAACCCAAATCCGTGGCAATGACACCAGCCACGGAGCCATGAGTTGATAGATTGGGTGCCTCTGTTCCTTCTAGTGTCACTGCCCACAACTGGAAGGAGAGAGGAGAAAATAACCTGTGCTCCAGAGTCCCTTACTAGCCGTCCCAAGGCCCCGAAGTCTCTTTTGATTGCCCTAGGACTTCGTGTTGCAGCTTCATCGCCCCCCCACATGGAAGAGCAGTAGAGGGTAATAGTCCGAGGGCCGTACCAGGCTAGGGAGTATCCTTGTGATATCCTTCACCCGGGCCCCAGGGAGGCAGCAGACTTCCCTAAGAGGAGGGTCCGTCTGGCATATCGGACCCTCGGTTCCCCTCAGAAGGGAGTCGCCCACAACTATAACCCATCTTCTCTTCCTTGTGGAGGTGGTGTTGATACGAGAGGTACGTTCTTCTGACCTGGGCGACACCTCTGGTGTAGATGGACTGTCATCCCCATCCTCCATTGACTGGCCTTCCACCTCCAGGGCCTCATACCTGTTGTACAGAGACACCTGGGGAGGCGAGGAGGGCAGGGAGGGCCTTCACCTGCCACCACGAGCGTGGACTTGCCTCTGTTCATTCTTTTCCTTTGAGCTGCTGCCTTCAGCCCGGTGGGAGGGGATACAGGATCCCCTTGACTGTGGGTTCTTACTGGTGGCTGTTGCTGCTCCTGTTCCTGTCTCGGGGGGGGCAGATCATGGCACCACCAGTGTGGTGGCACCATCCCATTGTGGGGGGAGTGAGCGAGTGGCTGGGTGGTGCTTAGTTGCTGGCTGGGGTTAAACCACAACGTTATGTAGACCTGCTGTAACTCAAATTCTTACTGGGGGGATAGTCTTTTTTACGCACTTGACAGTTTCCTTTAATTCCAGTTGATTAAGGCTGTAGTACTATGATGAACTAAATAGTAATTTAAATGAAGGTTCTTGTAAAAGAAATGTTTTGAAAGATGGTCTGTTTCTTGTGATTTATTCATGGCATTCAAATTTGCTCAACATTTTAAAAAAATAAATCCTATGAGTAGGTTTTGACTACAATGTATTCTAATTTGTGGTTATTACGCTGTTTGTAAATTTATTACAACTTTGGACTGCAGATATATGGGTTACCAGCAGGGAGTCTCAGTGTGTTTTGTATGACTGTTCAAGGACACAGTGTTGAACTCAGAAAAGACTACATAAGGAAAAGACACAGTTCCTTCTGACTCCTATATGAGAGGAACAGAAACTGGTCAGTTTGCACACTGGAATGAGCCAGACCCTAGACCTGGCAGTTATAGAATAAGTCTGAAAACTCCTCTTGTTCACTTGTGTAAGTTCATGTCCATTTATGAGATGAATTATGTCCATTTATGAGTGAATACATATAACTTACAGTAGCTCACTTCATTTGGTTTTCCTTGAAAATACTCCAGATGGTGGCTCGCTAAAACATATAAAATACCATACTGTTTCTTTTTTTCAGGTTATAGTAACTTTTTAAAAAAACCTTACTCTGTTTTTAAAGAAATACTTTTCATTATTCTTGAATTAGAGATGAATAATAATTTTATTGGGCTTTTGCAGATTGTTCAGAGTTTGTTAGATTTTAGTTGCAGAAGGAAATAAGACATTTGTCAGTTTTGTAAGTAATCTTGTGATTAACCTTAAGTGTATGGCTGAATAACACTAGAGATTTACCTAAGGAGTTCTTTATTTGAATGTAATTTTTTTACTAGGATAAATCTCATGTGTATATTCTCAGAACTGTGTAGTGTTGCTTTTAGCTTTCCAACATTTCAAGTGATTAGAATAAAATCGTATCAAAAGAAAAGATAGGCATAGAAACTCAATTGTCTTCTTCATGGAACTGCAGTAATTCTGTTAAAAGTTTGCCTTACAGAAATGATTATTTCAATTTTCACTAATTTGGCTGTTGTTAATTCATACCAACCTTTCACTGTTGTTAAAGCATACATACAAAGCTCTTTTCAGTATTGGTATTAACTTGATTTAAACTTGCGCAGGTGTATTGGGTTTGCGTGGCAAGGGTTTGGTAGCAGGGGGGCTACAGGGGTGGCTTCTGTGAGAAGCTGCTAGAAGCTTCCCCTATGTCCAATAGCACCAATGCCAGCCAGCTCCAAGATGGACTCACTGCTGGCCAAGGCTGAGCCAATCAGCGACAGTGGTAGCGCCTCTGTGAGAACAGATTTAAGAAGGGGGAAAAACCTGCAGCTGGAAGAGAGAAGTGAGAATATGTGAGGGAACCAACTCTGCAGACACCAAGGTCAGTGAAGAAGGAGGGGGAGGAGGTGCTCCAGAGCAGAGATTTCCCTGCAGCTGTGGTACAGACCATGGTGAAGCAGGCTGTCCCCCTGCAGCCCGTGGAGGTTAGCGGTGGAGCAGATATCCACCTGCAGCCCATGGAGGACCCCATGCTGGAGCAGGTGGATGCACCCAAAGGAGGCTGTGACCCCGTGGAAAACTCACACTGGATCAGGCTCCTGGCAGGACCTGTGGACCCGTGGAAAGGACCCACGCTGGAGCAGGTAATGAAGAACTGCAGCCTGTGGGAAGGACCCATGTTGAAGAAGTTCATGGAGGACTGTCTCTCATGGGAGGGACCCCATGCTGGAGTAGGGGAAGAGTGTGAGGAGTCCTCCCCCTGAGGAGGAAGGAGCAGCAGAGACAACGTGTGATGAACTGACCGCAACCCCCATTCCCTGTCCCCCTATGTTGCTCAAGGGGAGGAGGTAGAGAAATGGGGAGTGAAGTTGAGCCCGGGAAGAAGGGAGGGGTGGGGGGAAGGTGTTTTAAGATTTGGTTTTATTTCTCATTATCCTACTCTGATGTGATTGGTAATAAATTAAATTAATTTCCCCAAGTCGAGTCTGTTTTGCCCGTGACGGTAACTGGTGGGTGATCTCTCCCTGTCCTTATCTTGACCCATGAGCCTTTTGTTATATTTTCCCTCCCCTGTCCAGCTGAGGAGGGGGAGTGACAGAGCGGCTTGGTGGGCACCTGGCATCCAGCCAGGGTCAACCCAGCACAGCAGGCTAGATCTTTTCACTTATGACTGTATGTTACCTAGAATTTTAAATACCCCACAACTGATTTTGAAAAGATTCTGAATACCCCTCAGTCCCTCTTAATTGCATATACTCATTGCCATTCTAGATAAGGCTCTGAAACAATGTGTGATTAACATCATCTTTGTTTTTTATCATAATGCCGTTACCACTTTATTCGGACTTATTTGGAACATACACTTAAGGCAACAATCTGTCAATTTATCAGCAGTACGTTGAGCGTGTCTGCAGAACTGCATTAAAGTTTATAGTAACAGAAATGCCAACATTAATGCATTGCCTAAAAGTGAAAGAAAATTTTGAAAATGAGAAAGAGTTTAAAAGTTATTCTCTCTCCTGAGCAGTGACCTAAAAAAATACCCTGTGTTTTAAGACATAACTAACTCCTTGTTTATATCATTCCAAAATATCAGTTGACTTCTATGTAAAACAAAGGAGGAAGAGGAAATGGATAATATAATGTTCTTTATTTGGATGTTTTCTTATCACAAATGCGATAGGTAGTGCTGTATGAATAAGCAAGAGAGCTCAGTGATATTAAATGTTCCAGCAACAGCTGTTCTATGTCCCTACTCTCATATGTTTTTTCCTTTTACAAGTAGAGTCGCAGCCAAACTTGAAATTTAGCAGTCCTGAACTTTGTGATTTGTTGTTGCAGCTAGGGCTGTGGTTGCTTAACAGCTGGTTTACTGTAGAAAATTCCTCTCACAAGTCTTCCCTCTCTCACCCTCTAGTAAGTTAAGTTAATGTTCATACTCTTTAAAAGGTATCTTGGACAATATTGACTGCCATCACCAAGTGACCTCTGTAATAAGTTATTTAGGGATAAATTGTGCTTTAGTGTAGATCTATCTCCAGTTAAATAGATGGAGTTATTTCAGTGAAGTAGCTTCAAATCTTCAGAAATAAAATTTTGCATTTAAGGTACAATTTAATCCTTAGACTTTTGTCAAATATATGTTTCAAATCTGAAGCTACTCTGCTCCATGGGATAAGTTGTTAAATGTTTGTTTTTATCATATACTATTGCCTAGTAAATGTTCTCTCATTAATGAAAAAGAAAGAGACAGATTTCTGCCCTAGACACTTGTGGTATGAATTAGAATAAGTGATGACCACAGAGAGTGTTCAGAAAGGAAAAGTGAATACATTCTTAAAGTCCTTTTCAGGTTAAAAACTATTAACTCTTTGACAATGGTAGCTTAACTACCTCTTTTAATGGAATAGTTGACAATAAGCTTGATTAAATTTGCAAATATGATTTGTAGTTTTATGCACACAAAATATAATTTGTGAAGGACAAGTGGTGCAGATAGTTTTGCATAACTCCCATCTAATGTTGGCAAGCATTGCCATTTAGAAGTTTTCTCTCCTTTATGGAGAGAAATCCATTATGTCCTAGATACTACTATAGAGATTTAGGCTTTGTGGGTGCTTTTGAAATTTGATATGTCTTAGTGAAGTGTTCCGTTTCAGGATCACTTTCATCCCAACTACCTTTCACTTTTTGTATGTTAATCAATACCATCCTATTAACCAGGTTTACATCTAGAATAGCTGCTGTCTCGTCTCCTTCCCATTACCTACCTTGTTTCTATGTCTGTGTAGGTGTCAGCTATCGGTATATGACTTCTCCTTCATGACCATTGCTTTCTGGCAAGTGTTCCTTTAGTTAGGTCCAGAACTGCATAAAGACAGAAAAGAGATTTGAGCAAGGTCTGGAATAGTACTGCTGAAGATGGCCAGCAGTCAGTTTTCCTGCCCACAGAGCAATCAGTTGCTCTTCCTCCCACGATGCCATTCTGCTTGTCTTGAATTGGCAAGCTCCCTTCAGTCTAGATGATTCTGTTTTCATTCATTTGATGAGGTCTGTGCCCCATAAGCTTTAGAGCCAAGTCACCTACTGCAGTTCACATACTTGCTCCTTAGAATTTTTCCAGGGTAGTAGGTTCTCAGGAGAGGGTGAGATTTGGTATCTCCAGCTGTATTGGATCTGGCTGGGATGGAGTTAATTTTGCCCATAGCAGCCCTCATAGTGCTGTGCTTTGTATTTGTAGCTAGAAAGGTGTTGATAACACACCAGTGTTTTGGCTACTGCTGAGTAGTGCTGGCACAGCATCAAGGCTGCCTCTCCAACATCCCCCCCTCACCCCAGTAGGCTGGGGGTGGGCAAGATCTTGGGAGGGGACATAGCCAGAACAGCTGACACAAACTGACCAAAAGGATATTCCATGCCATATGATGTCTGCTCAGCAATAAAAGCTAAGAGTGTGAGGAGGGAGTGGCAGAGACAACATGTGATGAACTGACCGCAACCCCCATTCCCTGTCCCCCTGTGCCGCTCAGGGGGAGGAGGTAGAGAAATCGGGAGTGAAGTTGAGTCTGGGAAGAAGGGAGGGGTGGGGTGAAGGTGTTTTAAGATTTGGTTTTATTTCTCATTACTCTACCCTGACTTTTGATTGGCAATAAATTAAATTAATTTCCCTGAGTCGAGTCTGTTTTGCCCGTGACGGTAATTGGTGAGTGATCTCTCCCTGTCCTTATCTCAACCCATGAGCCTTTTGTTGTATTTTTCTCCCCCTGTCCAGCTGAGGAGGGGGAGTGACAGAGCGGCTTGGTGGGTACCCCCGTCCAGCCAAGGTCAACCTACCACAGTCCTTTTTGGCGCCCAACATGGGGCATGAGGAATTCAGACTCGACTCGGGGAAATTAGTAGTAGTCTTTTCAAAGATGTATGGTTTCACTGGATGATGGTTGGTCTGGAAATGCTTTCAGTTCAGAAAATTCTGTTTAAGGCTGATAAATCCCATTTTGCAAGTGGGATAGAATATCATGGACATTTTGTATGGCTTTTTGTGAGAGAAACTTCTCTTGTTTATTTAATCAAACTTTTTATATTTTTTTGTATAGTATCCATTAGTAAGTTACAAGCAGTAAATTACAATCCAAAATCTGTTGAAAATTTTTCCATTAATTCCAGTGAGTTTTGTTTTGGACTTAAAGAACTGATCTTGTAAATACATGTGTCATGTTTGGCATATATCAGCTGGACTGGCTAACAGTAAGAGATCTTAAAACCGGTAATCTGAAGTAATAAAAACAACATGTTTCTGATGCTGTTTCATAAGATTTTAATATTGCCTCAAAGCTTTTATATTTTTATAAATTAATTAAAGCATATTTTATCAGAGAAAGCATGAATCTATTTCTAGTAAAACCTGAACACTGAGTATTAGTCATTGATAATGAAAGCAGATTGGTTAGTAAACTGGGTGAAGACAGCAGCATTGGACCCATTGGGTCAAAATTGGACCCATTTCCTGAAAGTTATTTAAAGTTAATTGTATATAAGCTCTTAGTATGAAGCTACAGAAGAACAGATACACCTCTTTTAAAAATGTGTACACACACAGAGCATTAACTTTTACTAATTACATTGTTAAATGATATGGTGTTAATATTTTGTTCAGCAATTACTGTAGCTGAGTTCTGTCTACTTCCAATGAAGCAGCCTAAAAAGGATGTTGAAAGACTGAATATGCTTTAGTTTATTGAATAGGATATTAAGAGACTTGGCAATAGTAAAGAAATATTGAAACAGAGATAAAATGTCTAACAGTTGAAATTTCTTTAAGTTGTTAAAGACATAAGTAGATCCAGTGATCAGAAGTTAGCAACGTTTGAATAGGAGAGAAAAAGTATTTCTTTGTCAACAGAGGGATTATGTGACTGTGGAACTGGTTATTAAGGAAGGAATGCAGTAAATTCTTTACCATTTGTAGCCTTCACATTGAAATTGGTGGATGAAATTTCTCTTTTAATCAGCAAACAAACCAGTGAGCTCAAAAAGCACCAGTTAATAAGCCTGAGATTGGAATGGGCATGCAGATTTCTTGGTGGTAAAAAACTCTGATCAACTCATACATGTGACTTAGTTACTTATGGATAAGGGTTTGGGGCTTGAGCTGTGAATGTCTGTTAAAGTTATTCACTTTTTGAGGCTAGGAAAAAGTCTATGCATAGTCCTACTGAGGGTGGCAGAACTGTCCATGTGGAACTTCTGGTGGGAAATGGATCTAATGGTTTTCTCTGTAGCACATTAATGATAAGATTTTTTTTTTAGTTGCATGTTATCTCTTCAAAATCAGTCTGCCTTCACAGTGTTGCCAACCAATTCCTTGTTGACTTTTTACCTGGTTTTTTTCCCCCTTGCTATCTCTGAATCATTCCCCAATAGATTGTTATACAGTCTCTTTATGGCAATAATGTTAATTTTTAAAGCTAATTTTATTGTTCAAGTATTTGCTAATAAAGCTTTATATTAAATGCATTTCTCTTGAGAGGGATTAGTTTGGATTTGTAAACCTTTCATGTCCTCCTTGAAATGTTTCCAGACCTGTGATTTGTGAAATCTTCTGTTTGCTACAACAGAAAACATATGGTTGATATTTTTCAGTTTAGCTCATTAATGGTAGCAGAAACTTCTGGGCAGCTAATCTCTACAATTAAGGTCTACATTCATTGGTGTCTACGTGATTTAGAACCTGCTGGCAAACATTTCAGTCTCCTGAGGTTGAACTTTTGGTGAGATAAGATGCAGATCTTCTTTTGTCATCATAAACTTACTAGACCATATACATTCCTCCCTTCAAAATAAATAATTTACTTATACTCATTTGTAGCTTCTTTCTGTTGTGTGCTTCACAGTGAATTAAATGGATAGTTAGCAGAATAACAGGTACTGAAGAGTTTCAGAGAAGAAAAAAAGTGTCTTCCCTTTTTTGGTGGTATGCACTTAAGCTTTAAAATTAATTATTCTTAGCATGTTTATTGTAAACCCCAGCAAATAATTTAACTTTAAACAGAGTTGTTTTGTGTTAAAATTTGGTTTAGAACTTTTTCAGGGAGTGTTTTTTTTAAAAAAAAACAAAATAACTTTATTTTTACATCCAAGATATAATAATTCTAAAAATTGATTTTATTCCATTTTATTCCTTGTCTATAAGTTGATGTTTCATCCCAGCATGTGTCTGTCCGCAGTATGAACTGCTTTTCCTTTGGAATTTTTTTTGTTAATTTTTTAAGTACACTGAGTGAGTGTATAGCGCTAATATAAAAATATATTTTTGTAGTTGTGTTTTCAGACCATTAAATCAAAATTGCCATTTAAATACAGTGTGGAATATATATTTCCAGTTCTTCCATGCAGAGAGTCTACCTCAGAGGACCAGAATGCACTCATACAGTCCACGGCCAGGGTTTGTTTGCTCTAGAAACTTTTCCAAGTAGACCAAGGATGTCTAGTACATTTTATGTAGCTTACATTTATTTACATGAAGGTTAGCCATCCAGTAACAACTCTCTCAGTGACTCTAGAATGGCTAATTTTTGAACGGAGGCCCCATGGATCTAGATTACATTAGTAGTCTCCTGAGCACTGTATGTGAAAAATAATAGCATTATAGTTGTTTCACAGGTTCTGATATTTTGGGGAACACTCTGTGCAGTTGTAAAGTAGCTGTTCCACATGCAAAGGTTACTAACTCCTATTTTTTTTTTATCCTCTGCTGAAGGTTAGCACCCTTATAACAGAACTGGTGGAATGAGTTATGTGAACATTACTGATCTGCTTCGGTAGAAAGTTAGTGGCTTGGTTTAAAGAGCCTCCTCATCAGCTAATGTTCGAATGAATGATTTTCCACTGAAACAGCCAGATGATAATGTCTTAGACAATGCCAAGTGGATTTTCAAGTAGATATATAATAACATCCATTTATTCAAAATACAAATAAACTAAATATTTAACAGGTTGCTTATTTGTTTCCTTGTTTCTGAGCCTTTAGTCTGCACTTCCTTAATATTAATATTTCAAGCTCTTTGCGGTTCTTTCAAGTGAAAGCTGAAATACAGTCTACCAATTTTAAGTGTTTAAGGTCTTGGGAAAATACAAAATATTGCAAGGCTTCCAAAAGCAGTACAGATGTGGTAGATCTGCCCACTTTGTTTGGAAATGCATATAATTATATGAAATATAACTTAAAAGTATTCCGTGCATAGTCAGTGCCATAATGTAGGAAGACTTTAAGGTAGTGAGCCCTACAAGCTTTATTTCCTGTAATGACTATTTGTGAATTGGCAGTTAACTTACTTAAATAAGGCACTATATTGGGTTTGCGTAGCAAGGTTTTGGTAGCAGGGGGGCTACAGGGGTGGCTTCTGTGAGAAGATGCCAGAAGCTTCCCCTATGTCCAATAGAGCCAATGCTAGCCGGCTCCAAGACGGACCCAACACTGGCCAAGGCTGAGCCAATCAGCAACGGTGGAAGAGCCTCTGGGATAACAGATTTAGAGAAGGGGAAAACCCTGCTGCACAACAGCAGCCGGCAGAGAGGAGTGAAAACATGTGAGAGAACCAGCTCTGCAGACACCAAGGTCAGTGAAGAAGGAGGGGGAGGAGGTGCTCCAGGCGCTGGAGCAGAGATTCCCCTGCAGCCCGTGGTGAAGACCATGGTGAGGCAGGCTGTCCCCCTGCAGCCCATGGAGGTCCATGGTGGAGCAGATATCCACCTGCAGCCCGTGGAGGACCCCATGCTGGAGCAGGTGGATGCACCCAAAGGAGGCTGTGACCCTGTGGGAAGCTCATGCTGGAGCAGGCTCCTGGCAGGACCTGTGACCCTGTGGAGAGAGGAGCCCACGCTGGAGCAGGTTTGCTGGCAGGACCTGTGACCCCATGGGGGACCCATGCTGGAGCAGTCTGTTCCTGAAGGACTGCACCCCGTGGAAAGGACATGTGGAAAGGACCCATGCTGGAGCAGTTTGTGAAGAACTGCAGCCCGGGGGGGGGAGGACCCACGCTGGAGAAGTTTGTGGAGGACTGTCTCTCATGGGAGGGTCCCCATGCTGGAGTAGGGGAAGAGTGTGAAGAGGAAGGAGCAGCAGAGACAATGTGTGATGAACTGACCGTAAACCCCATTCCCCGTTGCCCTGTGCCGCTCAGGGGGAGGAGGTAGAGAAATCAGGAGTGAAGTTGAGCCTGGGAAGAAGGGAGGGGTGGGGGGAAGGTGTTTTAAGATTTGGTTTTATTTCTCATTATCCTACTCTGATGTGATTGGTAATAAATTAAATTAATTTCCCCAAGTCAAGTCTGTTTTGCCTGTGACAGTAATTGGTGAGTGATCCTTCTCTGTTCTTATCTCAACCCACCAGCCTTTCATTATATTTTCCCTCCCCTGTCCGGCTGAGGAGGGGAGTGACAGAGCAGCTTGGTGGGCACCTGGCGTCCAGCCAGGGTCAAACCCACCACAGGCATTCTTAAACTATTGCAGGTAATATGACTTAGACTTAAATATCAAATGTATGACTAGTGCTACATTCATAAAATTCAAACCAGGAGGAAAGTTAGAGGTACATGAAGTAACAAAGTTTTACGGCTTCAAAGAAACCAGATGTTTGCACACATGTGCATGTGTGTGAGATTAAACACAGAGAGTAAGGAACTGATAGTCTGATACCTGGTCCCAAGGTAAAATAAGTCTTTGAATAATTTATTTTTTTATTCCTATGTCAGTTACAGAAATTTTAGGTCTCTCAGGTTTTACCTGTGTAAAATATACTTTTTCTTCCACATAAACCTGGTTTAACCAGTATTTGAGATACCTTGTGTACTACAGTGTTATTGAAATACTGTGCAGATTATCTAAAAACTTGTTCTCAAGAGTTGCATGAGGTAAAAATAAAGTAGAATTGACATTTATGAAAATCAAATTACACAGGAGGATATATCCACCTTATCTATCCTCACATAGTTGATGTTTTATTTTTTATTTCAGTCATAGGAATTCAGCTGTTTCCAATAATGAGGCTTAGGAATTACATGTGTCGATTATATTAAGTTCTGGTGACTTTTTTCTTTCTTCTGTCTCTGGAACAGTGCAAGTTCTCATCCTTTGGCATAGGAGCATGGTATTTGGCAGGAAGAGGGAGCATTGTGGTTGTGTAAGGATATAGTTCAGTTGCTTTTGTGAAAATCTCCTCTGATTAGTCAAAATTATAAGTCTTTGGAAAAATCACCTCTGGAGACTTGTTTGTAATACAGGAATGCCTTCATCAAGAAATTGCTCACATGTGTGTAGTAATTTGCACTGCACTGGCACAGTAGTTTGCTTTTTGTCTTGATACGTGTAAAGGTGTGAAGTCCACTCCAGATATGTGAGGATGACTTTTCCTAGACTAACTTATCCATTTATAGATATATGCAGTGCAGAGCTGATTAAGAAAGCACAGCAAATGAGCAGGCCTGGTTAAGAGGAGTTTGAATAATGACTGTGCTGGCCCTTGCTGAAAGCCGTATGTTTACAAAAGGGTTAGTAAAGCTATTTTCGTCTTTATAAACTATGTATTATATTAATATTTTTCTGAAGTTTTTCTTGATTAAAATGTTAGCTGCTGCAATAAAAAATGCAGTCATTTGTAAGAGCTTGCATTTGAGAGCTTTTTCAACTGACGTTTTTACTATATAACCTCATTTTTAAAGGGTTCAAACAGCTTCAGGTAAATTATCTATCATCTTAAGAACTAAAAATTTAAAACAAAAGAAAAAACTTCTTGCTGCAATGCAGAGAAAATGGGGAACCAAAGCATGCTAAATTGTGCCAATTCTTTTTCCTTATTTATTTAAGCAAGTCTTGCTATTATATTGTCTGTGGCTCTGTGGAAGTGAGTATGGCTTGTGCTTTGTCCCTAGACCCTGTGGAATGGTTTTAATTTTAAAATCCAGACGTGCTTACACATCAACACAGGAACAAAATTCTACTTTCCACATAGCATGGTTGAAGTGAAATTGATTAATCAAGTGGCTTTTACATTGCAGCTCATGTAAACACAAACTTTTGCTGACTGCCTTTTCAGTTAAGCATTGTGCTTTGATCTTCCAATTTCATTTTGAGATTCTGCCCCTAGTCTCAAATATTGATTCCAAGACTAGATCAGTTTCTTTTTCTGAAATGATTAAGTTTAGAATTGCATGTTATCTGCAGCTTCCAAGTTGATCGTATATGAAGTAGGGGAAGCTCATTCTGTTTGTCAGTGTAAGACAGAGAAACTCACACAGGAAAAAACAGGGAATCCACCCAGTGGTGATGGATCATAAATTAAGAATTTGTACTTCCTTCACAGTAGTTTGAAATACACATATATGCACATATATCTGGGGTGTGTATAAATGCAGTGACTCTAGTAAGAATGTGAAGTTGTTCATGTGCCAACATCAGAGGTGACATGAAATATACTACTTCTTTTTTCCCTCCATTTGTAAATGTAACTGATTTTGTAAACTTATTTTACAACTTATCAGCCTTTAGTGAATTCCTGTATCTGGTAAACATATACTTCTGACACTGACTTCTCTGCAACTACTATACATACTTTCAAACAAGATGGTCCAACTTTTTCAGTGGTAGGAACTGAATGGCAGCTTAGGAACGTCTATGCTGGGCTACGTAAAATCAGCAGTGGCTTGTGGGTCTAAACAACTGGTCATAGATATGTGCAAGAGGAGGTTTTGACATCTCATGCACTTCTAAAAGCTGTGTTATCTTTCCACAAAATTGAGGGTGCCAGGAGTGATGAGATTGTGTGAGGGGCCAAATTCAGCCTGGGACCACCAGTTTGGCCTGTTTGCATCTATTATTGAGGGCTCTTTTGCTTCAAGAGAAAACACATTTGGATTTTAAACATAACAATATACAAAAATTAAAAGTTGTATTTCAGAAATGGCTTATTTTTTAAGAGCTTCCTTAGCTGCATTTTGCCATAGTAGGAAGGAACTAAACATATAAAGCATCCTGAATTTGCTTTTCACTGACACAAGAAAAAAAAGAAATACAAATTTTGCTGATTCCCCAGGTAAAAAGGAAGGGTAGAGCTCGGCATTTACACTCATTTAAAGAATAGCTGATTTATTGAGGAGGCATCCTTGAGTTCTAGCTGGGGAAAAAAAAAAAAAAAGTTAGAATTTTCCTACTACTTGATTGACCTGTGTAGGAGCACTTTCAGCTGCAAGTTAAACCTTGATTGCTGTGGAGTATCCAAATAGGTGTGGGGATAGGTGCTTGTTAACTATGCAGATGAACTCATGAGTGCGGAAGGGAGTGGAGAAGGAAGACGTGTCGTTTGCAACTGTGACGGATACACTTGACCCCTAGCTGTATTTTGGTTCAGGCTGACTAAGGTTGATTATGCTATGTTAAAACCACTACTTAGAGGAGCCCCAGCAGTTCTTAAACCCTACTTAATTGCAAAACCGGATGAAATTAAAAGAGACACAGAACACAATGAGGAATTAGGTGATAATGATCCCCATAACCAACTCCCTACCTGGGCAGAATTAATGCACAACATTGTAAACGATGCCCGTGAAATGGGATGGGACAATCCGTTAGCTGAAAGATCGGACCCAAGACCCCAAGCAGGAGATCATTGAGTGCGACCAGTAAAACAAACACCCCCCCAGGAAACAGGAACTAGACCAAGGGAAAATACACCTAAAGACCCACGAGCAGAGTCTCGGGAGCGGAGAAATGAACTGTGGAGGAAAGCATTAGCACTAGGCATTCCCAGAGCCGTGATTCAGGGACAGCCTACTGGGATTATCCTGAGTCTAATTCAAGCGTTCCAGAAACGCGATGATGGCAAAAGGAGAGAGTGTACTCCAAATACTCTGGCACCATCGCCAGCTCCAAGAAAGAGCAATAACCCTTTCCTCCCCCTTAGGGATGGATTGCAAAGCATGAGGCCAAAATATGAGTAATGCCAGGACAGCAACTGGGCCTGCCTGTCCAGCAAGTGGAATTCTATCAATGGATAAATAATAATGGCCCATATATTTTGATTCCAGTTGGTCCTCGATGACAATTGATAAAATTCCTAATAGATACGGGAGCACAAATTTCAATATTAACACAACAGGATGCTGAGATGCTGGGTGTACAACTTGGACAGCAAAGAGTTAAAATTACCAGAGTGAATGGAGCAAGTGTTATATGCCAAACTGCGAAAGTTAATTTATGGCTCTCGGGCAAGAAGCGCATGTCGTCTACTCACTTTGCAGTTAAAGATCATAATGAAAATATTTTGGGTTTCGATGTTTTGAATGGACGAACCTGGTGCCTGCCAGATGGCAGTGTGTGGTCCCTTTGGTTCAAATGTTGACCCTAACCCTGATAGAAACTGGGAAGCTACAGTGCATGTACTCTGCGCAGCCCCTGCACTCCATGATTCAAAGATTACTAATGTACCGCAATATCCCATTTCTGCTGTGGCACAAAACAGAATTTCTGAGGTAATAGCAGACTTGGAAAAATGGCACATGATTTCCAGAACCCACTCCCCATACAATTCACCGGTCTGGCCAGTCTGAAAACCAGATGGGAGATGGCATCTGACAATTGATTATCAGCACTTAAATGCCAACACAGCTCCACTAACGGCTGCAGTACCCAATATTGCAACTTTAACAGCCACGCTACAAGCAGCCACACACTCATGGAAGGCAGCCCTAGATGTAAAGGATATGTTCTTTATGGTCCCCTTGCAGGAAGAAGATAAAGAGAAGTTTGCTTTCACTTGGGAGGGAATACAATACACCTTTCACAGACTCCCACAGGGGTATAAACATTCACCCACGATTGCTCATGCTGCGCTTGCTGAACTTTTACAGACAGTCTCACTCCCTCAAGATGTGAAACGGTACCAATATATAGATGATATTCTGATTGGAGGAACTTCCCCTGAAAAGGTGGGGGAAGCAGCAGCAGGAGCAGTGTGGCAAGCACTAAATAAAGCAGAAGTTGAGATTCCACCTGAGAAATGTTAGGGACCAAGTAGAGAAGTAAAGTTTTTAGGTACTTGGTGGATAGCAGGCAGTGCAGTGATTCTTCCAGACACCTTAAGAAAAATCGAAGAGCTGCAAATGCCCCAGTCTAGGAAAGAGATGAGAACAGTTGATGGGAACAAACAGTTGATGGGATCAAACAGTTGATGGGAACTTTAGGATATTGGAGGAAGCATGTACTTGGATTTTCTATCATTGCTCATCCATTATATTTGCTTTTATGGAAGGGCAAACCCTAGGAGTGGAAATTAGAACATAAGGAGGCGATAAAAACTCTGACTGAAGAATTAAAAACATATCAGTCACTGGGACCAGTACACCCTCGTGACCCTATTATAGCCGAATGAGATTTTACTGAACATGGTACTTACTGTAACCTGTTCCAAACTGGCTCCGAGGGACCAAAGAGACCTTTATTGTTTAGCTCAACTGCATTTAAAGAGACAGAATAGAGATACTCCGAATGGGAAAAGGGACTTTTTTATCTTTAATCCAAGCAGTTAAACAAGTTGAGAAAATACACCAGGGACAGCCTGTGCAAACCAGAGGACCATTTAATTTGTTAGAAGCAATCCTAAAGGGGACTGCTCCCCCAGAAGGAGTTGCACAAAAACCCACTGTCCAAAAATGGTATGCCTACCTAACAGGAGTTGCAGAGGAAATGAAATTAACTGAAGGACACACTAAAGCTTCCAAATTACAGATGGCTATAAATGCAGATCCATTAGCATTACAACAACCTTTTAAGCCCTCACCAATTTTGAATGCACCACCCCTCACTAAGGGTACACCAACAGAAAACATTTGGTTCATTTATGCCTCAGCAAAAAGGATAAATGGTAAATGGCAGTATAAGGCCACTGCATTAAACATTACCACTGGCAAACAAACAATAGAAGGTGAAGGAAGCACACAAGTAGGAGAATTAAGAGCAGTTGTTTTAGTGGCACAGAATGGAGCAAAAATCATATATGTAGACTCTTGTGCTGTGTGGGCTGGTGCCACACAATGGCTCTGTCAATGGGAAACCCTGAACTGGGAAGTAAACAGATCTTCAGTTTGGAGAACTCAAGATTGGCAACTATTACTAAATATAGCCAGAAAACCACCATTCAAGATGGGATGGGTGAAAGCTCATGCCAAGGACAATAAACCAGCCACAAACTGGAACCAAAAGGTAGATGAGTTGACTAAAATTAGGAGAATAAAAGTAGGGAACTCCTTAAATCCCGAGTGGTATTGGTTGGGGGAATGGCTGCATCAAAATTTAGGTCACACAGGTAAAGAAGCGCTTTGCTGCACAGAGCAAGGATTGGCCCCTAAATAGGAAAACTTGTGAAGTTATTCTTACAGAATGTCCTCAATGTAAATTAAAATTACAAACAAATCACCCTGCTAAAGCACCACCCCTATGTATCAATGAAGGAAAAACTTTGTGGTCTACATGACAAATTGATTATATCGGGCCATTCAAACCCTCTGGGGGGTATCGATATATCCTCACAGGAGTGGAAGTAGTCTCCAGCTTGCTTATAGCAACTAAGTGCCAGAAGGCCAATGGGAAAAATACAGTGCGAGGGCTATCGTTTTGGTTCTCAAGTCTACCTACTCCTGATGTCGTCCAAAGTGATAATGGCTCGCACTTCTCATGTAAGGAAGTGCAAGAATGGGCAAAACAAGAAGAATTTCAATGGGTATTCCACACTCCATATTATCCTCAATCAAATGGGGTGGTAGAAAGAGCTAATAGCTTATTGAAAAGGAGTCTTAAGCCACAAGAGGCCCAGTGGGATACTTGACTTTCCAAAGTACTTCATCAATTGAATAATCGGTATGGGCCCACCGGGAGCCCTGTGAGCCAAGCATTCTTTGCAAAAGCTGAGCTTGATATTCCACCTTCTGATGAAAGAAAATATCCGATAGCATTACAGCCAGGACAACCCATCTTGGTAAATTTACCACAAATTGGAACTGTACCTATGAAACTAACTAAACCTCATGGCCCACTTGCCTGGGAAGCTACTGATAGCAGTGGTGCAAAACATAGAATAAGTGCACAGTGGATTTTTCCTTCTTTCTAATGGGGTAACCTGTCTGGAAAACTCCACCGAGACCAGTCTATTTTACCTTTTTGATTTGCAGCCTCCTCCAAGATGAAAGTAAGATACATCATTCTACTGCTGTTGAAGATTTCGATAATACTTGCTTCCCCACGAATGCTCACCTGTCTCGACTTAACCATCAGTCAAGAAATAGCCATGATTGTATCAGTATAGATAAGCCACCTGTCTTGTTACTAACAGACAGTAATATAAACATGACTTGTAAAACACGACCACCTATTAATAAGGGATATATATGTTATGATTATTCACAATAACTCTTACATGCCATATAGAAAATGCTGTAACATAAGTCATTGCTCAATACATGACATAGTGAAGGGACATTATGATGTTGAAGTATCATGCAGATGGAACACTCTAAAGGGACGCAACATACTAGGAACAATATATCTCAGAATCACTAAACCTGTCATGACGACATTGGTGCCTACTTTGATTACTCCCCCAGTTTTACTAAGGAGTCTTACTGAAGATGCTGCACTAAGATGCTGCCTAAGTATGCAGTAATCAAGCAAATCCACAGGAGCTGGTAACCTCTGCCTTAACATGGACAGTGAAGCCCAACATATCCAAAACCCACCAGTGGGGCAGCAAGAACGAAGGTATCCACCTGACCATGCACACCAATCTTACCTTTTGCTTAAGTATTAGTAGTCCATATACAGGAATCTAGACTTGGATCGGAGAGACTAATACTTGCATTATAGATGGGGGCACTGCCCTACAATATGATCACGATACCACTGAAGGACCTATTAAGTTTGTCCTTTTACACAATTGCACACATGTAACAATACCAGATAAACCCAACAAGGGATAGCAATGCCTGCTGGAAATGGAGCTGTTGGGATTCATTATGGGACTTTGTGTGCCAATTAACTGTCGAGGTCATGGTTCACGTGCCACAGTGGGCAGTATGCAATTTAACATTTCCCTGATTCCTACTACCGCTACTACACCAACAGCTACCCCTACTGCCTATCAATCTACTCCCTACCCTATTACTCCCACAACCGACCAAATCTTATCCCCACAAATTTCCGAAATTGGACCTTACGCTATTAAATACACAGGCCAACAGTGAGTGTTCTTTAATCCATCGTGGTCCCTCAAACAAGTGGAACTATCAGTGCAAATTAATATATCTGCAATTAAACCTACTTGCTCACCGTTCTTGTCCTATGCAGGATGGTTAGTGTGGTTGCATGGACAAACCCTCACCTCTCCAAAACGAGCAAGGAGAGACGTGACTGGTATCTTAGGAACAGGATTAGGAGTATTAAACGGCATAGGTGCTGAAGTTTTAGCAAACAAAATAAGCTCAGTAACAAGTAATTTACACAAATTAGAACGTCCATTGTGATCTTCTCTATTGGCATTGGGAACTAATCAATGGCTCTTATCTGATATATTACCCCAATGGGAAAGAATTAATGAAAAAGACCACTAACTAATTGCAAACACACTAGGTGCAGCCCAAAGTAATGTCTCTCTCTCTTAGTTGTATTCAGGCTCAACTGTGGATACAATCTACTGTGGCAGCGATTGTAAGAGAAGATGAGGAGGGCACCTTACCCACTGAAATTTGAAAGGTAATTTGGGATAATGCAACTGAATTTGAAAGGGAATTCCAATCCTGGTGGCGTCTAGTCAATTTTACCTATGACCCTACCAGCAGTAAAGCCACAGCTTCTATTCTAACAATATGCAATGCTTCGGTATATACCATATACCCAATCATTGCGCTGGGATTAAATCACAATGGAACGGTACTCTATCCAATGCAACACAGAGTACAGGCCCAACAAAAGGGAGACAAATGGCAAACTGTTGATGACGACACATGTTGTGCGGGAACAACAAGGACTTATTTGTGAAAGCAATGCCATTAAAGCCCAAGACATTTGTCTTGACACTGAACAAAATGTTTGCCATTTTGAGATACATCCTGACGAAACCTCTGAAACTGTACTTGTGTATATTGGAAATTGATATGTTTGTATGAGAACCCTTTGTGATTTTATATTTGTAGGTAATATTACTGTAGATATAAGCAATCACTCAAATATCTGTATATGGAATTTTACTGAAATTATGGGATGCGACTTTAACTATTCAGCTCCTGTAGCATCACATCAATTACTACAATCTAACTACGCATTGTATCAAAATTTGTTACCTACCCCCATTGGAATGAATCTTACATTGGTAAGAGAGCTATTACAGCATGGTGATCTCTACCGATTGCTGAAACAAGTTCAAGAAAATGGACAAAGAACCCTGATTACCATTTATCATGATGCAAAAGAAATACACCATGTTCTGGAAAGAGTTAAAAAGGATGGAGAACATCATTGGTGGGATACCTTATTCGGATGGTCACTGACAGCAACAGGAACTTTGAATCTAATGCTTCATCTGCTTGTGATTTTATTAGCTCTAACATTATTATGCTTATTACTTATAATCATTCTGTATGTAAAGGTTTGGTACATGACGAAGCAAATACTCCTTGTTCATCATGTGAAATCACCCAATAATGCACAAAAATAATATGTAATTAATAGTAATATTTTACACTAAAAGCTGTTTGCTTACCATGGATCTGCAAGCGTGCCAACATGGTAAGTCAAATGTTTATAGTGTAGAGGCAAGAGGTGACCGTACCATCACTCTATGATGTGAAGTAAGTTGACTGTAGTCACGGGGTGGAGTGTGACGAATACACTTGACCCCTAGCTGTACTTGGGTTCAGGCTGACTAAGGAGCAACATGCCTCACGCCCTGTGGTGAGCCTGTGAGCTGGAAAGCTCCTCGCTCACGTACAAGGGAGTGAAGGTGCCTCAGAAAAATATTTCGAAAGGTGGTTTCAAAACCCAAAAATGCAAGATAACTAAAGTACAGAACAAGATACCAGAGCTAAACCGAAGACATCTATCTTGTCTATACTACTGACTAGCAGCCAACTACTTCACTCTATAAATATTACAATCAGGATGGACCCAATTTGAGCTCTCCCTGAATGGCAGCTGGACTGCACTCCAGGTGACTCTCCCCTTGAGTAGGGATGCCTCTCAAGGTTTGAGATTCTTTACTTGAGACTAAGAGATCCTTCCTTACCCAAGGTGGAGAGATCCCTTACCCATGACAGATCCTCGGTAAGTGACTGATAGCATGCTGAATTAATACTAATGAAACATTACTAATCCATGTAGCTACTCAATATTATTATAAACATTGTATAGATAATTCCATTAGACATAAACCGTTGTCCAAGTCTGAGACTAAGATTAGACCTAGCCACACCTAGGCTCCATAAGGAGTTTAGAAAGCAAGGGGGTCCACTCTGAACCTCGTGACTCAATGGGAGGGTCTTCCTTACTTTTTTGCATCTCCGGTCTCTGTGTGAATCAGTCTAACTTGATTCTAACTCAATTTTCCTTTGTATGTTTCTTCATGCAGTAATTAATGTGAACCTTGCCATCAAACTTATTGAACCTTGTCAAATCACTGTTAAACTTTGTTAAATTCCATTGAATTTATTGAACCCTGTCAAATTATTATTTTACCTCAATAAAACATATTGCTACTTCTCTCTTTTGAGTGAGGTGCATTCCACTCATCTGCGACATGTAGGAGCAACATGAGTCACCAATTGAAGCTTCTGCATTTTTCCCAATATCCATTGTTAATTTTAGTGCATCTCCCAGTAGCTCTTAAGGGCAGTGATATTGATGCTATTTGTATGTCCTTGTGATTTTGGACTTAATTCTAGTCTTACTAGCTTTTGAATAGATTTATGTCAGTTCATAGAATTTTAGTTATAAGAAGTGTGGGTCCCTGCCAAGAATATTCATATGCTCTAAATGCATTGTAAAGCATCCTTTTCAAGTTGTCTGGAGTCACAGAATAACTTAGACTGAAGAGGACATCTGGAGTTCATCTGTTTTGATCCCCTGCTTAGAGCAGGGCCAACTTAGATCAGGTTGCTCAGGTAGCAGTAGGCTGTGCAGTGAACTAAAAGGTGAATTTCTGAACAGACTGAAATTTCAGGGCTTAAGGCAAACAGAAGTAACACGTTCAAACTCCAGAGATATTTGATGTTTTATCGCATTGGGTTCTGAAACAAGTCACTTCTCTGGTCTTTTTTGTTTAAAAGGAAAAAAAGATTGTTAAGAATATTTTCTTAGTTGTTTATCTCTTGCCTTTACTATTTTAAAATCTAGACATTTCCAACTCCAGCAAAACAATAACAAACATGGAGAACATGGGAACCTCCCACATGGAGAACATAACCAATAAGGGAACATAATTCCCTTAGTTTTCATCTTCAGAAGTCCATTAACCTTCTGCTTTAGACTTTAAGCCTTACACAAAGGGCAGAAAGGAATGTAGGGGCAGCTTCAGTAGCAGCAATATTATGATGTGAGCAAACCATGGTGATGAGTGAGTGTATGAAAAAATGGCTCTCTGTGTGGTTATCTAGACAGATATAGGACTGTATCATGACTCTTTTGAGACGTGAGGTGGAGAACCATATCTCTTCTCTACAAAATATGCTGTCTTCCTTTCTGAATTTTTGTGAGGAGGAGGGAAGCATCTTACACTTTGGTGTGTATTCCAGAAAATATGATAAATACATAAGTTTGTATTTACTTACACTTTATGTGCTGCAGTTTGGCCTGGTCTTTAGAAGCCTTTCATAAGTTTTTATGGAAATTGTACTACAACATGTGAAGTAAAAGTAACTTTAAAAATTTTCTATAGCCCAAAGTGCATAGTTAATCTGTACAGCTGAGTCAGACTTTGCATTGTTTAGAATAGGATTATTTAACTTTAAAAATCACAGTATGTTTAAGAATTGCAATATGCTATTTTTGTTACCTCTAATTGCTGTTCATTGCTAATGGAGCTGCAGAAAAGTGGCTGAGTAAGATCTAAGACAGCAGCAAAAATGGTTAAGAAAACTGTGATGTATATAGGATCAGCTGAGGTGTTGCTTCAGAGAGCTTTTAATTGCTCGACTGCTTTAATTTAATTTCAGTTGATTTTTCCACTGGTTTAATGGAGTGTTAGTTCCAATCTAAGTTATTGTCACAGATGGAGTGAGAGTGCACTTCACTCGCAAAAGAGAAGTAAAAATATACTTTATTGATATAGAATAGGGAGTTAAAGTTCAATGCGACAGTGGTTTAACAAGATTCAATGGCAAGGTACACTTGATCATTTACTGCAGAGAGGACAGGGTCTGACAAAACTGTCAGGGAGACCCTCCCGTTGGGTCAGGAGGTTCGGAAAAGGATCCCCTTGCTTTCTAAACTCCTTCTCAGAGAGGAGTCTAGGTGCGGCTAGATCCAGTCCTAGTCCCAGACTTGGTCAACGGTTTATGTCTAAAGGATTATATATGCACAATCAATCCTTTATATCACTTAGCTAAGATTTCCAAGTTTAGCATGCTATTAGTCACTTACTGAGGATCTGTTGCGGCAAGGAATCTCTCAACCTCGAGGAGTAACCTTGAGAGGCGTCCCTGCTCGAGGGGAGATCCTGGCATGCAGCCCACTGCCAGGCAGGAGAGCTCAATGGGCTCTTGGGCTGCTCACTATTTATGGGGGATAAGATGATTGACCCATAGTCATATCTGCATGCTGACCACAAGTTTTAGTTTCTTCGGTGGGCGCATTGCACAATAGCCCTAGGCTATTGTGTTGTTATCTGTCTCCTGAATCCACTTTGAGCTGATGCAGCCATCATGACCAGATGCATCCATTACAATCACCGCTGGTGGTTATCACCTGAGCAGGGTTGCAGGAGATAAAGGTCGGGGGCAGGGGAAGCACACCGTCATAGTTATTTATTGGAGTGAAGGAGAACTTGAGATCCAAATGAGCCTTAACTATTTTATAGCCATGACTAATCAGCTTTTTAGAAAGCATCCTGTTTTCCTAGTGATTTACTCTTCCTGCTTGAGCAGTATCATGCAAGACTGCTCTTGAGTCATTTCAGTTCATGCAGGTGACAGTAACTCGAACTGTGGAGATGTTCTTTACCAGAAGTCTTCCCCTTTGATCTTAATCTGATGTACCCCATAGGGAGACTGATTACATCCCACTCTTTACTAAGTGGGAGATGAGATCTCAGTTCATTGCCTTCTTGCCCCATTTGGAAAATGGCACAAAGTTCTACCTCCTTTTACTGTCACAGCTTTCAGAAGTCAATCACATAATACCTGTAATTCATCTAATGTTCTGTATAGAAATAATAATATTGAAGTTAGATATTGCTGGGATAGTAAATGAAGGACTTCTTGTGTGCAAAGTGTTACGTAGTCTCAGGAAAATACTAATGCCTGTTTTTTTAAATAGCACAGTGTAACATAGACTTTAAATTATTATTCTTTACAGAGCTCAATATACTTCATTAAAATCACTGAACCTGTTAATAATTGGATGAAAAGATCTTAGGGGGATGGTTCTCTAACCTACTCCATGGATGGTTTTCTGAAGACTTGCTTAGACACTTTGCTGATTTGAACTGGAGAAGTGATATGCTTTGATGCAGACATCCATGATTGCCAACCTAATGGCTGATGCAAAGCAAAACAACCTCTTTCTTCAGTCAGATTTGTGTGTGAAGACTTCATCAACAAGAAACAAAGCAAAGTAGCTGTCAGTGCCAGCAAGAACGTAATTCAAAACTAACAAGCTTTTTTTCTCTTAGTGCAGTCTAGTTGCCCAAATGCTCATCACTGATGCAAACAAATATATTTAGTGTTTTAGGGAAATGCAAAAGGAAATACTTTAATATTTAAGGAAATACTAAGGGAGAAAGGCTTATAGGAATTTGGGCAGAATGGGCATGCTCAGTTTTTGCCTGTACATTGGACTAGGGAAGGGATTTTGTCAAATAAACTGAATCCATTATAACTATCTTGAGTTAAAATCTCCTGAGAAAAATTCTTCAAGGAGCAAACCATCACACCCACACAGTTTGGAACACCTAAATTTTATATTAACCTATGAGCCCTGCAACCCCTGTTTTCAGTACAGTATATGCCTTTAATTTGAAGACCATTTTCTTAGTCTGAAGAGGCCTTTTTCTATATCACTCTTTTGGGAATTTAAACAGTGTTTTGGAGCATGTTTGTGGTTTTTTAAATGCCTCAGGTGATTTGCCTTCCAATTTATCTTCTACAGAATTTGAATGTATTTAAGATAGTGCTCAGTGCAATGCATTTTCCTCTCAATAATATCTAAAGCTTTACTTAACATCATTTTCCTTTTATGTAATTTATTCTTGTGCATTGGTTCTTGAAGCTGTTTGTTTGGTTTGGTGGTGGTTCTTTTTGCCTTTTTTTTTTTTTTGCTTGTTTTTTTTTTCCCCTCTTCAGACAATTATGCTGTCTTCAAAATGTAATCACTGTTTTGAGATTACTTCTATTTTTCTGTATTCTAAGCAGCACTGAATATAAGATATATGTAGAATGTTAATCCTCCTTCCTTAGAAGTATGGACTCTTACTGGCATAATAATTGCATGCCTCATACCCTCTACTGCTGCTTTCTGTCCAGCAGTTAGCCTAGTTAACCTTTTTTGTTTTTCCACAGTTGGTCTGTTTTTCACTTTCATATTCTATCTTGGCGTTTGGGGGGGGTTGCTATTTGTATGTTTATTCGCATATTTCTTTTAATATCTTTTTTTCTGAGGTTGTAAAGTTTCTCCCACCAAGCCTTTCGTTTTACTTATGTTCAGACTATTTGTTTTGATGTGAGGAAAATTCTACTGAGCATTAGTAACTACATTGGAACTATCTTATCTTTCCTTGCCAATAACCCTTAATGAAAAAGATATATAGTAATGGGGTTTTTTTTGTTTTTAAATCAAGATTTTCTACCTATCATTTACTTTCCTCTAGATCTTCTACCTTTCTGTATATGATTTGTATTTTAACATGTTATACTCTTTTCCAGGATAGCAATTATCGGTCTCTTGGTCTCTTCTCCCAGGTAACAAGTGATAGGACGAGAGGAAATGGCCTCAAGTTGCACCAGGGGAGGTTTAGACTGGATATTAGGAAATTTTACTTCACTGAAAGGGTTGTGAAGCATTGGAACAGGCTGCCCAGGGAAGTGGTTGAGTCGCCATCCCTGGAGGTATTTAGAAGACGTGTAGATGTGGTGCTTAGGGACATGGTGTAGTGGTGGGCTTGGCAGTGTTAGGTTAACGGTTGGACTTGATGATCTTAAAGGTCTTTTCCAACCTATACAATTCTGTGATTCTGTGATTACATTCAGAGTAGATTGCTGGTATCCTCATGTGTTAGTAGAAATGATGTAATTGTATGTAATGTGTTTTCTAGCTAATTATGTAAGAACACTTGATTTACAAATAACTATTTCAAATATCTATACACTTAGCAAAAAAAATAAACCAGATATAAGAAAACAAATGTAATTTTCTTTAGAGATGTTAAGAGCAAGTAGTTTAAATTTTGAGGGTCTTTTGAAAATCTGTGGAGGAGGTATAGATAAAAATCTTTTTAGAAAGGAAAAAATGTCTTGTAAAACTTTTAGGTCCCAGGTGAAACTTACTGGTTTGAATTAAAGCATTCAGAATCTTTGAAGTTAAAGACTGGAGATAGCAAGGTATTTATCTGGATTTTGAATTGCGCAGTATAATTCAGTGGGAATTCACAACGGAAAAAAGTCTAGAGCAGAATCTTGCAATTTCTATTATCTGGTATCTATCATTCTGGTATCTTCCCATTTATGTGACTGGATGCTCTTTCTTGTGCTTTGAGTTGATAGCTACTGTTGATAGTTGATAAATGCAATATGTCTACATTTATAATGTTGGATTATTTTTCCTGTGTTGTATTTTGTCATTCCTTCTCTCTGCTAATGTGACATGCAAAATATGGCTGCTATAATCTTTGAATATTGAGAATAGTGGAATTTCGAGTTGGTCGTTTTGATGAGCTGATCTGCAAATACTTATTGTAACTTTGTGGAATTTTCAGGTTTTGAAAGAAGTAACAATGTACTTAAATATTTTTTGTGCAAAATTCCACAGGGTATTTTTTCCATCACTTTGGACAGGCCTTTAGAAGGAAATATCTGACATAGATACAGAATTCATATGCAAATGCAATATAACTTTATGTACAGGAACTGCTGCCCTGATTCAAAAAATAATTGAGGAAATGTTGTGTTTTCACGCTGGCTTGCTTTGTACATTAGTTGTTTCTCCAACTCTGCTTTTTATTCTCTGTGGGGACTCTTCCTGTAATGCAAAAACTGAAACAAGGAAGAGCTCTCCTAATCAGTTGTGTGGACTGAAGACATTCTTTTCTCCTTTTGATAACCTTGAGGAAGAGAGGGGTTGGACATCTGAGTGGCTCAAGCAAATAATTTCTAAATCTGAGTTCTGCTTGGATGTTACGTGTCAATACTAAATTGGTAAAATTTGTAGTATGTTAATTAATAGCTTATTTCTAGGAAGTTTGTTGCTACTTTTAAATTTTTCCCCTTTTGAAGAGTGCCTTTTTGTATTGTTAGCCTGACCAGTGGTTTAATCTGGGAAAACACAAAAATTCCTCAGTCTGGAAAGCTTGTGAGAATTGCATTTCAATAAAAACAGACTTCTTGCGCCGTAAGAGGTTCCGTTGTCAAGGGGTTGTATAGACATATTGGTGGGTAACTCTTTCAATCTGAATGCATCTGTTGGCCAGTTCCTCAGCCAGAAGTGATCATATGTCATAACTTGTTAGCATTTGCTGCTGTTTTCCTCTCATGAACATGCTGCACAGCTGACTTGAAAGCAGTCGTGCCAAATCTGGCATGACATTATAACTGTTATATTCTGTTCCTTGCTTTTATTCTCCTTGCCCAGTCTGTGTCTTTCCATCTCCACTCTTCTCCCTGACTGCCATTTAGGAGTTCTGGTTCCTTAGCCCAGTTAATACTCATTCATAGTCAATTATTCTCTGTCTCCTTTTCTAATTTAGTTTTCCTCAAATCTCGCATATAGTGGCCAGCAGCAGGATTGTTGCTTAGTAATTCAGAGAGTCTACTCTCCATGCAAACAAGCGTGCTTATGTGTCATTCCAATTTTGAGTTGGTTTGCTTTTTAATTCATTCAGACTGGACAATGGGACTAGTTCCCATTCATTGTTGATTTGAATCTGTTTTCCCCCCTCCAAAAATAGTAATTATAATTCAGCTGTAATTACCTAAATGGTGGTAATTTTTCCTATCTTAAAAGGGCTACCAAGTTTATTTGGAAATACAGAAAAATATAGTTTCATAGTTGCTTCAACCCATTTGCTGCATATGACATAAAAATGAAGTTGTGATGTTTTTGTTTGTTTCTTACTCTGGTAAAATGTTTTATCTGTTAAAGTTTCTGTTTGTTATAAATTATTAAGTTGTGTCAATTTTTTTGGCAGTTCCTTCCATAGTTATGATTTTACTTATGTTGGATGTGACTTTTCTTGTATTCTGGTTTAAATTATTTTAACTCTGTTCAGATGCTGGGAGTAGGTAGCATATTTAGAAGTTTTTCTGCCAAACAAGTATGGAAAGTTTCTCTGGATTTCTCGGTCTGTTTGTCTGTACAAATTTTTTCAGTATCTGGCAGGTGTTTCAACCTTCATTGCGTCCCATGAGCTCAACAGAAGAAGGCTATAACTTCTGCTGAAAGAGGGCAAAGAGAATACAGTAATGAAAGTTTTCTGGCTGACATACTCTTGTACCACCATATGCACGAAGTGCATCTTAACAGAACTTTTCAGCTATTTTTATCTATCTATTCTCTTTACATATTCTGCTTTAGGTCATTTTTCACCATATTATAATAAGCATCTTAATTTCATTCCTGTGTAGGTAAGGTTGTTTTAGGTTATAAAAAAGATGACAAAAATCTTGCTTTAAGATCAGTTACTTTTTTAATAAAGAGGCTTAATTTAACACTTTTTAAAATCTGTTTTCTATCACTGATGAGTTAGAATTCTGTGCTCTGCAGATAAATTCCATTGCAGCAGTATTTGTATGATGATTTTAAAGTATGTTGTAGCTTTCCAAGGTAGCCTTTTTGGGCAACCTTATATCACAAAGGTAGGCATTATAATATATTACCAAGATAAGCATTATAATATAGTTACTAGATGTACAACATTAAGCCTGATCTGTACTTTTAGCAGTAATGTATTCTGTTGCTTTTTTTGTATTGTAAGTGTGATAAGAATAGACTTAATTATTAAGAATAGACTTAATAGATTGATACTATATTTAAACACCAATAACATACACTATTGTGCAAGCGAGTTTTGCGGTCCAGTAGAAACAGGAGATGGAATAGGCAGAGAAGCTTAGTGGAATTTGAAAGGTTAGGTTTTTAATGTTTGAATTGGTTCACTCCTTGAATTTCAGCAGACTGTATTACAACAGTATTAGAATGGGCAGTGGCTTGCTGAATCAGGACTTAGAGAAATTTTCCATGCTTGCAGGCTGGGAAATGCAGCTACATAAATACCTTTAATAATTTGTGTAATACAGCAGCATTGTCAAGAATTAATTTTATCAGAAATTTTGACTTAGTAATAACATCATAAGAACACTAGAAAAAGGGGGGGGGGGGAGAGAATAACCATTTGTGGGGAAAAAAAACCCCAAAACCCTAGACCCCAATAATTAAATTAGTTGTTTATTTAAATATGGGTCATTTAACTTCTCAGCAGTCAGGAAAATATCCGCATTACCTTTCCAAAAGAACATTCCCATCCTTTTCTAAGTTGCTTTCAATTGCTCTTGGCAAATACAGGAACTTTACAAAATCTGTTTTGCAGATGTGGAATCCACCATTTAAGAAGTTAAATTTAAACTTGTGGATGTGGAACCTTTTTCATGGAAGTTTTCTTTGAAAATAAATTTATGAAAGAGAAATTAAAAATATTTATTTGGCTGTGAGTATCATTCAGTATATTAAGAAAGAAAGATATTATATGTTGGAGGGATAGTTTAAAACAATCCCTATATGTTGTTTTTGCTAAAGAAAAAACTTTAATTGAACATAGTTTGTTTCTGAGGGGGAAAACCCACAGAAACTCATTCAGGAAATGTTTTCCTTTTGTTTTCAGTGAAGTTCAAAAATATCTTGGTTATACCCAACAACAGATAAATATTAGTGTTATACTTCTGCTAAATGCTGCAACATAGAGCCTAAACCAACATTATTCTTTCATCCCACACTTATTTTAGGCCTAGGGAGATACTCTTAGTAAGAAGCTTTTTAGACCAAAGGCATCTTCTGGAACTGATTTGATTGATCCAACAGTAAAAAATTTTATTTGTTTCAACACAAACAACATTAGATTGGACCCAGAGTAGGTTAGGAGGTGAAAATGGGACTTCTATAATGTAATCTCAGTTATTTTTTTGTTATGTCGGAGGAGGAGGAAGAGGCATAAATGGTCCAGAATATTCTTTAAAAAGCAAAGACATAATTCCAAATTGTGCTGAGTTGACTGTGATATGGTATGGTGACTGAGGGTCAGTAGCAGAAGAGAAGAAAAAATACAGAAGCAGCCTTAGTTAGCATTTGTTTGCCATATTGCCAGTTTAAAGACATATTCCTTGAAGGTAAATTATTTGGGTTTCTGTGCTTCCTTTCTCGTTTATCCCCTTTCCTGGCTAGAATGTGAGGAGTTAAATTTTGAGAAGGATTAGGTGTTGTGAGGGAAAGGGACTGGAAAAAGGCTTCAAGTAAGTTTCACGTGTAAACAGTAGACAGGGGGAAAACATCAAAGTGCCTGCTGAAAGAAGAGACAGGATGTTGAGATGGTTATTGACAGAGCATGGAGAATAAAAGGGGAATGTCGGAACAAATTAGTCTACATCATACTCAGACTGCGTGATGAAGGCCCTTAGATGGGGTAGTGAAAGTATCTCTCTGAGGTCCTTCAGTGATCCCTATGTTTCTAGTCCATCACTGGTCTGAAAGAAAATAGAAAACATATATAGTTTATAGATGACTCCTAATGTTTTGGTTGGTGGTGATCCAGTCAGAAACTGTGGGCAGATTGATTCATGTGGTAAGCTGAAATTTTGTCCATTGTATTATGAGATATGTTTGCAATATGATGTCCATTTTTTTAATAAAAAATGGAAATGTTTCCATAAAGAATAAAAATACTTAAAAGATCTGACTTGAAAGAAGAGATTAAAGAGCTCAGTCTTAGCTCAAGAGTTAAGGGCTCTCTGGGAATGACTGATCAGTTTGTAAATAATATCTAGATGATTTCTTATAAAATGTTTATTTTATTTTAGTAGAAAAGTTTTATAGTTAGGTCCAATATCAGCAAGGCAACAATAAACACACATTCAGTGTGGGGACATTAAGGAAACACATATTATAGGCTATGTGGACATTTTTAACAGGGCATGTAACTCACATGAGGGAGTGTGGCCAACTGTCTGCAGCAGAAGCAACAGCTCAGGAAACCTGGATTTTTCTTCTGACCTGCTGATATTACAGTTGATTTAGGGATCGCGTTTTTTTGATGTGTTATGTTACGTAAGAGAACTATACAAGTGTTACTTCTTTTTTTACACTTGAAAGGTAAAATGAATAAGAAGGTTTGGATATGCTCTATAGTGTTGTGAAGCAATTGAGGTTTTGACAGGACATTGAGCCCTAAAGAGAGGAGACTGAAGGCTTTAAAAAGTCTTTTTGTGCCAGCAGAAATGAAGAATTAGGATGGTGAAGGATTCTCAGAGGTTGTTTTTGGAATTGCAATTGAGATGCTTGTGAGGCATCTTAGATAAAAAGGCAAGTATAGAGAGGCAGACTTTAAACTTCCCTGCGCATAACCATGTTATTAGGTACACCATCTGAGAAGTGGGTATGCCAAGGCAGTCCTGGGAAACTTGTGCTATAAGAGAGGAAGTAGCTTTCCAGCAGGAGATGGTCATCACAAGAGGAGGAAGAAAAGAGGAGGTACAGGATATTCAAATGAGATTCTGGAACGATTGAATATTATGAGGGAAAAGGACTGGAAAAAGACTCAAGTTTTGAGTAAATATCAGAATGGGAGAAAGTGTCAAGGTGCCTATTGAAAGGTAGGAGATTGACATGGTTATTGACAATGCATGGAGAGGAAAAGGGGAATCTCAGAATCACATAATGGTTGAGGATCAAAAGGACCTCTGAAGATCCTCTAATCCAACCCTCCTGTTCAAAACTAGTCCAACCATCCTGTTCAAAGAAGGATTGCCTAGGCACCTAGCCCACAGCCATGTCCAGTCAGGTTTTTAATATCTCCAAGAATGGCGACTCCATAACCCTGCTGGGCAACCTGTTCCATATAGCAGAATGGGTTTATTTAGGTGACCCTAGAAAATGCATCATAATCTAATGTTTCATTTAACATGAAAAAAACCCCAACCATCAGAACACTTGAATGTCTTATGCTAGAGCTCCAAATAGAGCAATTAAATGATGCCTTACAGATATGAGATTTGAAGACCTTTTTTAAAAGGGACTAATTTTGGCTTTATTAGGGACAACTGGAGATTCATTCTGTTTCAGTTTCTGATTTTTCATTACTCTCATTAAACACGCAATTGAATATAACTTCCATGAGCTATTTCCAGCTCATTTTCTTGTCTGTTTTTTCCTAGAGTTATATATGTCAGTTCTGTAGCCTGTCTGGTCTTGTAGCTCTGATGGAAGTTGCTAATGTTGTGCTACAGTGTCTTGTCTTGTTCTGGAAAAATGGCAGCTTTGTTAAAGTGGTATTTGATTTGAATTATGTGCTGTTGGATCATAGGCAATGTTTGTATAGTCTAAACAAATGAGGTTGTCCTGAGAACTTAGTGATTTATTTCTAAATTAATGATCTTCCTTCCTTTGCTAAATCCTGAAACTCTTCTCTGCATTAGATGCCAGAAGAGTTTTGAATTTTTATCTGGAAAGAACTCAACATATTAAATGGACAGAAAACATTTGTATCTAAGACAGTTTAAAGAGTCCACCTGTATCTCAGTGTTTTAGTTCTCTCTCATTTGGATGTTTTTGTGTATCTAAGAAACATTGAAGATCCAGGCAGATATTCTTTTCCCATTAAATAGAAAAAGGGTGTATTTATTTTGCTAATCATGTGTGAAAAACTGAACTTGAAAAAACAATGTTACATAAATGAGTCTTTGTAAAATATTTGAAGAACACTTTTACAACAGAACTCTAAGACCTTCAGTATTAGTGAGAGAACTACAATAATACTGCAATTAATTGTTTAAAATGCCTTATTTTAAAATAAAGAAAAGCCTGAAGAATAACCAGACAGTCTGCAATACTGCAGTTAAATGTTTGTCAGTTGTTGCCATGTCAGAACAATTAAGACAATCTCTGTTTAGTTAATGAATTTGTATAAGCATTAATGCCTGTTTCCTGAAGTCTTCATTCTTGTAAAGGACTGAATACTTTAATCTTCCTGATTTCCATTGACAGTGGAGACTATGTAGGACCTTTGTATTAAGCTTTGGTCATTTGTCCAGTTGTAAATAATTTTATGTATTTACATGAGAGCTTGGGAAGAACTGATTTTTTTTTTTAACACCTTCACATGCATGTTAGTGAATATGATGTTTCTTGCTTGAAAAGTAACTTTAGTTTCATGACTGCCATACCATATCTTAAATGCTATTTTGTCATTACAACTTTATTTGAACAATATTATATGCCATTTATGCTGAAAAAAGTGTTTGGTTATATCATAAGAATAATTTTTTCGTATGTAGTAACTTTATCTAAAACAACTCTTTATTTAAATATTTTTCCAGAACTGTGAGGACATGGGATGTTAGCAATGAAAAAAAGCACGAGAGTGTATTTAAACCACAATCAGTTCAAGGTAAACGGGTGATTACTACAACTTGCACATACAGCAGAGATGGTAAAGTTATTGCAGCTGGCTGTCAATATGGCTCTTGTTGGTTCTTATGTAATTAAAAAGGTATACTTCCATATTTTATTTGAGATATTGAATACATTCAGCAGTAACTCATAAAATTTCATACTGAAATCAGTTATTCATCCAGACACCAGGCAGAGGAGAATAGCATCCAAGTGGGTGAGGATAAGGGTAATGCTGCACATTAAATGGCAAATGTCATTACATTGTCCAAACTGTAAAGTTTAACACTAAGGAAAATTTGAACAATTTATGGAAATGGAATGTGGTTAGAAAGAGTCAGAATCAAAACTATTTTAAAGTCTTTAAATATGTGTAAAATTATGAAATATACTCTGTAACTTCTTCTGCTCATATTGAACTTGAAATTGAATTTCCAGGAGTTATGAATCTAAGTGATGAAAAACGCATACAGTTCTTACAACTACTTTATCATTTGAAGTTTAGAGCAATCAATGGTCGCTGTTGCTTTGTGTAGTAGTTTACAAACCAGTCCAATTCAAAGGGTTTAATTTTGCAATATGGAGTACAAATTTACCAGGCAAAGCTTTACTACTTTTTAAATTAATCATGAAATATCTCTTCTATGCTCATCTTACACAAAGAATTGATGCCCAGTCCCTTTGACTTCAATGGGATGAGTATTTATGGCATGCATAGGAGGAGAAAAAGAGATTAGAGTCAATTTTTTTGGAAGCCAAAATAAGAATATGGAGGAAGTGGGGGGAATCCATTGAATCAAACTGACATCATAAAATTTTTAAAGCTGTACAATTCCAATAGGATGGCTTTGGGGAAATAATACTGAACTGATAGAAGTTACATTAGTCTGTTCAACTTCATCTTTCAAAACATTTGATTTTAAAACGGAAAACAGGCAATTTAGGGAACTTTTCACAAAGATTGAATAAAATTTGATTGCTGGAGGCAAGAGGAAATGTATAGATGTAAAAGGGAAAGAAAGCCCGTTGATCATATTCAAAGTACAGCCTGTATTTTGGGATTGTCATCTATTTTTATTTCTGTTTTTATTTTCACTCTAAACCCAGTAAAACTTCCTAATGGCATGAAGCTTGAAAATTCATCCTAACTGTAAAATTGTTCTATGTCCTGGTTTCGGCTGGGATAGAGTTAATTTTCTTCCTAGTAGCTGGTATAGTGCTGTGTTTTGGATTTAGGATGAGAATAATGTTGATAACACACTGATTGTTGATGGGCAGTGCTGTCGTGGTTTAGCCCCAGCTGGCAACTAAGCACCACGCAGCCGCTCACTCACTCCCCCCACAATAGGATGAGGGAGAGAATCAGAAGAGCAAAAGTGAGAAAACTCGTGGGTTGAGATAAGAACAGTTTAATAGGAAGAGCAAAAGCCACACACACAAGCAAAGCAAAGCAAGGCATTCCTTCACTCCTTCCCATGGGCAGGCAGGGGTTCAGCCATCTCCAGGACAGCAGGGCTCCAGCACACGTAATGGTTACTTGGGAAGACAAACGCCATCACTCCGAATGTCCCCCCCTTCCTTCTTCTTCCCCAGCTTTATATACTGAGCATGACATCATGTGGTATGGAATAGCCCTTTGGCCAGTTTGGATCAACTGTCCTGGCTGTGCCCCTTCCCAGCTTCTTCTGCACCCGGCAGAGCACGGTAAGCTGAAAAGTCCTTGACCAGTGCAGCAACAACTAAAACATCTCTGTATTATCAACACCGTTTTCAGCACAAATCCAAAACATAGCCCCATACCAGCCACTATAAAGACAATTAACTCTATCTCAGCTGAAACCAGGACAAGTGCTTACACTAAGTCAAGGACTTTTCATCTTCTCATAGTGCCCTGCCAGCGAGGAGGCTGGGGGTGCACAAGAAGCTGGGAGGGGACACAGCCGGGACAGCTGGCCCAAAATGGCCAAAGGGCTATTCCATACCATATGGCGTCATGCTGAACAAAAACTGGGGGGAGTGGGCCAAGGGGGCAGGGTCGCTGCTTGGGAACTGGCTGGGCATCGGCCAGCGGGTGGTGAGCAATTGCAATGTGCATCACTTGTTTTGTATATTCTTTTATCATTATAAGTATTTTCCCTTCCTTTTCTGTCCTATTACGTTGTCTTTATCTCAACCCACGAGATTTACCTTTTTTCTCGATTCTCTCACAATGGGGACAGTCACAATGGGGTGCTTTTGCCATTCATTCCCAGTTAGGGTCCCTTCGGCCTCCAATACAGTCAGCTGTTGGGATCCCCCTGTCACTCCAGAAATACAGATGGGTTCTGCCCCTGTATAGCTTGATGGCATTAGGGTGCACTGTGCACCGGTGTCCACTAGAGCCTTCTACTCCTGTGGGTCTGATGTGCCAGGCCATCGAATCCACACAGTCCAGTAAACCCGCTTGTCCCTTTCCTCCACCTGGCTGGAGGCAGGGCCCCCCTAATTCTGGTCATAGTATTCATTACCCATTTCTTGTATATACGAGTCAGAAGTCCCTTCATTAAAATCAGGAGTAAGATCAGCCCTTTTACTCTGTCTGGGGAACTGCCCACTGGAAACCGGAGCAGCAATTTTCCTGGAAGAACCCCCTTTGGTGATTGTTTTTCCTTGCAACTCACGTACCCGTGTCTCTAGGGTCGAGGTAGGTTTTCCATCCCATTTCCTCATGTCCTCTCCGTGGTCACGCAGGTAAAACCACAGGGTGCCCCGTGGTGTGCACCCTCTATATCCTCTCTCGAGCAGAAGAATGCTGACTCCTAATAGCTGAGACGCTGGTCCATACAGGTGGGGAGTAGGACATATCTTCTTCGAGTCGCTGGACCTTCCGGGACAGTTTCTCCACAGCTGAGACAAGGGAGGAAGAGACTTTCTTCATATTCCCGGAGGTTACTAGCAGCTTCATTCACTGTTGGACCGTCTCCGTCTTTCCAGGTCAGTATTGCCAATGAGTTGGCACACGACGGTGGTGCGTTTCGTACCAACTTCCGCCACATAGGTCTTGTGCACTGGACTTCATCTGGATCTGTGGGTGACCGCACATCGTCCAGGTCACCATAAATCACCTCCAGCACAGCTAATTCCCTCAGGTACTGGATACCTCTCTCCATGGTGGTCCATTTCCCGGGGCGATATACAACATCTTCCTTGAAGGGATATCTTTCCTTCACACCTGACAGGAGTCGCCTCCAGAGGCTGAGGGCTGGTGCCCCTTTTCCAATTGCTTTGTCAATGCCCCCTTCCCTAGAAAGGGATCCCAGCTGTTTGGCTTCCTTACCCTCTAATTCCAGGCTACTGTCCCCACTATCCCAGCACTGGAGCAGCCAGGTGACAATGTGCTTGCCTGGGCGACGGCTGAAATCTTTTTGCATATCTCGCAGCTCACTCAGGGATAGGGATCGGGTGGTTTCTGTCTCATTTACGAGTTCTTCCTCTTCCTCTCCCTGTGATGGCCCTGCTTTTTCATCTTCCCTTTCTAAACGAGCTGACTTTCGCTTCCAGGATTTCTTCTTGTGTATAGGGGCGACTGATACTGACACGGGTTCGTTCCCTGTTTGAACCGCAATGCTTGTAACAGAGTTGTCCGGAGCAGCTGCGGCTGCAGTGCCTGTTGCAGGCGGGGCTGGAGCAGCCGCAGTGCCTGTCATTTTGTCACCACATCCTTGAGGGTTCTGAATAGTGTTGAACAGGGCTCGGTAGGCATGGGCCAGGCCCCAGCACATTGCAGTGATTTGTGTCTCCCTAGAATTGTCAGGGTGACAACATACTTTTTCCAAATAGTCTACTAATTTTTCAGGATTCTGCACTTGTTCAGGGGTGAAGTTCCAAAACACTGGAGGTGCCCAATAACTTAGGCATTTGCCCATGCTACCCCACACACCCTTCCACTCATAACTATCCGGCCTTGGGGCAGATCTCTGGATGATATTCTTAAATTGCTTACTAATCTTGGACAAAATCGAAACATCATTCCCAAGCAATACCAATAGATGTATCTTAACTACCCAAGGATGTTCAAGATACTGAAAAGTTATTGTAATGAAGGAGGAACATCATAGAAGAAAGTAGGGAAGGTACAATTCTGCATTTCCTCCATAAAAAACCTCTCAGAGGAAGAAGTATAAGTGTGAATTGTCTCCATAAGGTGGTACCCGACATACAATAACGGTTTCAGTACAGCACTTAGATACCAAAATAAACCCAAGGTCACTGTTTTAATAACAAATCTCACAGGCAAAACATCACCAATTAAAGCAGAGCACAGCAAACTGCAAAAACCAACACCGATCTTTAACATGTACAGCAAAAAAATGAGCATGGTGCAGATCAGGTAAACCAATGCTAGGAACAGATGGATCAATATTGCATCCCAGAACTACTAACAGATCTAAATTCCTTAATATGCTCTGGTTAATCTGTCATTATCTCAAACCCTTCGTGCCCCAAGTTGGGCACCAAAAAGGACTGTCATGGTTTAGCCCCAGCCAGCAGCTAAGCACCACGCAGCTGCTTGCTCACTCCCCCCCGGTGGGATGGGGGAGAGAATCGGAAGAGCAAAAGTAAGAAAACTCGTGGGTTGAGATAAGAACAGTTTAATAATTGGAACAAAATAATAATAATAATAATGAATTGTAATGAGAAGGAAAACAACAAGAGAGAGAGAGGAACAAAACCCAAGGGAGGGAAAAAGAAAAAAAAAATTTTAAAAAAAAAAGATACAACTGCTCACCACCCGCCGACTGACGCCCAGCCAGTCCCCGAGCAGCGATCGCTGCCTCCCGGCCAACTCCCCCCCCAGTTTATATACTGAGCATGAGGCCATATGGTATGGAATAGCCCTTTGGTCAGTTTGGATCAACTATCTTGGCTGTGCCCCCTCCCAGCTTCTTGTGCGCCCAGCAGAGCATGGGAAGCCGAAAAGTCCTTGACCAGTGTAAACACCACTTAGCAACAGCCAAAACATCAGTGTGTTATCAACGTTATTCTCATACTAAATCCAAATCACAGCCCTATACCAGCTACTAGGAAGAAAATGAACTCTATCCCAGCCGAAACCAGGACATATGGAGGATGATGGCTAAAACATAAATATGGGAAGGCCTGGCAGATTGATTATATCACACTCCCACAACCCCACCAAGGCAAGCGCCATGTGCTTACAATGGTGGAAGCAACCACCAGATGGCTGGAAACGTATCCTGTGCCCCATGCCACCGCCCGGAACACTGTCCTGGGCCTTGAAAAGCAAGTCCTATGGCGACATGGCACCCCAGAGAGAATTGAGTCAGACAACGGGACTCATTTCCGAAACAACCTCATAGACACCTGGGCCAAAGAGCACGGCATTGAGTGGGTATATCACATCCCCTACCATGCACCAGCCTCTGGGAAAATCGAACGATACAATGGACTGTTAAAGACTACACTGGGAGCAATGGGTGCTGGGACATTCAAACATTGGGATACACATTTAGCAAAGGCCACCTGGTTAGTCACCACTAGGGGATCTGCCAATCGAGCTGGCCCTGCCCAATCCAAACTTTTATGTACTGTAGAAGGGGATAAGGTCCCTGTAGTGCACATAAAAAACATGCTGGGGAAGACAGTCTGGGTTACTCCTGCCTCAGGCAAAGGCAAGCCCATTCGTGGGACTGCTTTTGCTCAAGGACCTGGGTGCACTTGGTTGGTGATGCGGAAGGATGGGGAAGTCTGCTGTGTACCTCAAGGGGATTTGATTTTGGGTGAGAATAGTTCATGATTTGAATTGTACGATGTTAATTGCTATATAATACTGTGTGTCATCGCTACTATGGTTGCTATATGCCATATGAATGGTATCACAGTAAGAATCACCCAAATTAATGAAGAATGAGTTTTGGTGAAAACCGAGGAAATTGCAGCGATGACAGAATCACTCAAGCGCAGCAGTGATGGAACCAGAACTGGCTTCAGCATGCATCAATCCAACACCACACACCATCTCTCCTGCCCTGAAGGACTGTTATGACAGATGGAGCCCAAAGCCATGGACTAAATGAACTCAATGGACATTTTAGAGGGATGGCCCATAGACCAAGGGAATGATATCTGTGTGTGTATATCAAAAGACAGGAAAGATGGTGGTCATTAATTGAGATGTATTGGAAAGTGTGGGACCTGGGCATGACGTAGATGGTATAGAATAAGGGGTGGATACTGTCCTGGTTTTGGCTGGGATAGAGTTAATTTTCTTCCTAGTAGCTGGTATAGGGCTGTGTTTTGGATTTAGGATGAGAATAATGTTGATAACACACTGATGTTTTAGTTGTTGCTGGGCAGCGCTTACACTAAGTCAAGGACTTTTCAGCTTCTCATAGTGCCCTGCCAGCGAGGAGGCTGGGGGTGCACAAGAAGCTGGGAGGGGACACAGCCGGGACAGCTGGCCCAAAATGGCCAAAGGGCTATTCCATACCATATGGCGTCATGCTGAACAAAAACTGGGGGGAGTTGGCTAAGGGGGCAGGGTCGCTGCTTGGGAACTGGCTGGGCATCGGCCAGCGGGTGGTGAGCAATTGCATTGTGCATCACTTGTTTTGTATATTCTTTTATCATTATTAGTATTTCCCCTTCCTTTTCTGTCCTATTACGTTGTCTTTATCTCCACCCGTGAGTTTTACCTTTTCTCCAGTTCTCTCCCCCATCTCACTGTGGCGGAGTGAGTGAATGGCTGTGTGATGTTTAGCTGCCTGCTGCATTAAACCATGATACCTCTGTATATAAGGATTTTTTTTTTTGTTATATTTATAGAATAAAAAAATTCTGTAACAAATTTAAAGAGTAAATTTACAGAAGAAAATTTTCTCTAAAATAACAAAGCTAGCTGAAGAAGACTCTTCTATTTCTGTTTCACTATTTTTCATTATTTTATCATTGTATTTCCTTAATATTATTCGTGTTACATTAATAACACAATATTATTAAGGTTAATCGTGTTGCTATAATGCCTACTCTTTTCTTCTCAAATTGTCATGTTTGAATCATTTCTTTAAGCTCTACTGTTATTTTTCTAAATAGTAAACCAAAGAAAGATATATAATCCTCGTGGGGTAAGCGTTTTTCCTTTAACCATACATGAATCCAAAGTAAACTCCTTTATGCTATTTTCATTGGGGTGTGAGAGACTTCAAGATTTAGAATTGCCTTTCATCACTATATTAGATAGTGCAAACATTTAGATAGTTCTTAACTATAAACTGTTTATTACGTAAGAGAGAAATGCACTTAGAAATACAGCAGGGCACATTTTATCTTAGCATATGGTTGTCAGATTCTTTACTGCAGCTAGTTTCAGGGTACACATAGTGATATACTCGCTAAACCGGACATATACAAAAAGGAGTAATATATGAATCTGTTAATATTTGCTGCTGGCAAGCTTGTGTGTGATTTCCAGTTTCTGGAGCAGAGGTCTGGCACATACACACATGGAATGAAAGGGTAGGATATTATGGATATGGAAAACTTACCTTAAGTTTGAAAGGGGAATATAGTATATTTGGATATCTTTCATCTTGTATTTACACAAGAAATTTCCAGATGTAGCCAGACTGCCCTCTTCAAAGTATGACACATGTTACATACTTGGGGGAAATTGGAAGATTTGTCTGATGTTTAGCTGTAGTAGTGATATTCAGCAAATTTAAGAATAGTCATTGTAAATTGTTTCTATTAAATATTGACATTTCACTGGAATAATTTTAATGCTGTGAATATATCAATATAAACCCAAAATTCTATAGAAACAAAAATAAAACAAAATATCCAAATAGACAAGTGAATATTCCGTGGCCAAAGTAACAAATAAAATCTAGCTCGTGTGAAAAGAGCATGATCCTGGAATGCTGTGAACCATCAGATGCCAAATACACGCTATGATCTCTGCCTAGTAGAAACTGCAACTCAATAGGCATAAGCACACTAATTAAGCTTTTTAGTAGACTGACATCAGACATACATTTCAAGAATTTATTACCAAGGTCTATGTCTTTTGCATGTCAGCATATGCAAAAAGCATCCTGTAACTGCAAAGATCCAACAATCTCATCTTCCCAAAGCATGGGTATATATCCCCTCAAAGGACTTTCCAATTAATGGAGAAAATATTTACAGCAAGTCTCAGATCTTACTACTAGTTTTCACTACTCTGTCTTGGCAGCATCAGCTGTAAAATCCATCAAAAACAGCAAAATAAAGTTTACAAAAAATTTTCCAAATAAGGTGTGGGCTTGGATTCCCATTCCAAAATTAAAGAGTCACCCTATTTAAGCCCCCCAAAAATGTATCTTACATGATCTTTCTGTATTATCTAAATCTGTGTCCTTACTTGTACAGTATTTCTTCAAAATGACTCCGTTACTTGTAAAACTTCACCTCTGAAAACTCTTCCTTAAAACTTCCCTACAGTCACAGTGCATTACAAAACTAAAGCTTACAAAACCCCTTTCAAAGCAATCACTAAATGCAGAAATGTATTTATCTTACATCTATAAATCATGCAATTATTTGGAAAATACTTTTAACATGAGTATTAGTAATTAAAAATGTACAGAGCTTAGATCTGCTTAACTTCAGAGCATACTGTGACATCCCACTCTTCTTCCCTTTTTTAGTTTGAGGATAGGGTGACTTAAGAGCGTGTGGAAAACTGGTTATTGAGATTACCACCTGATCACACCACTTTTGGGGATATTCATGTGGGCAGTCTATTAGTACAGTGTGGGATTTCATTATTATTGTGCATTTTAAGTTCTGTAAAATCACTTTAAGCTTTAGCTAAGTAATTTATAACTGACCAAAACACATAAATTATTCTAGCAATTTAAAAATCAAAATAAGGTTTTAAAGCCAGGAAAAAAGAAAACACTAGCAAAGCAGTAGTTCAGCAATACTGTAGTAGATGCTCATTTTTGAGCAGGAAATAGCTGAAGAAATAGATTGGAGTTAAACATACCACTAGGTCTTTTATGAAACAAGAAAGTAAAAAAAAAATAGAAGTTAATAGTTAATCACTAGCTATAACAATCTCTTCCTGAGCACTGAATCAATTTATGTTTAATGAGAATTAAATTATGTTGAAAATCAGAAAACATTGCATCTTTCCTGTTCAGATTTACACTACATAAAAAGATAAACCTATTACTGATATATCTGTGGAAGCTAATTCTTTACTACTTACAGTGCAGACACTAAATAGCTAAAAGCTTATAAAAATTACTCAGAGTTTCTAACCAGACCCAATTTAATATAGCTAGAAAAAACACAGACAAGATTTTGGGTGTACAAGCTGTTTTTTAGGTCTTAAAGGCATTTAAAAGACATCACCACTCCTTACAAACTCCTTATCAATATTTTTGTATCACAGCTGCAATGATATTACCATAAAATGTGAAGTGTGACACTGAGAAATATGATTCAGGCTGCCATATGCAGAGAAGCTGAATGCACCCAGGAAAAGCTGGAGGGAAAATTCACATAACAGGTAGCCTCATCAGGTAGTTTAAAGGACTAAGAAAGGCTAACTAAGAAGTTCAGCCTTTCTCACCCTAGTAAATCCTATTTGTAATCAATGGAAAACATCTCAATCCTTTCCTGTTTAGGGTGGAAAATGAAGGGAGCTTTTTTGTTCATTAAAGAGATTTCAAACAATTTTAACTCACAATACATTTTTAACCTACCCATCAAGTGTACTAATAGTCTTTGTGAAAATTACTTCAGTCTTTCAATATCTCTATGAATGAGATACTCCCACTTCTATACAGGAAAACTGGGGCACACAGAGGTTTACTGATTGCAAGACACACTTCATTCTTGATATGAAAGACTGGCTCCATGGATCAGCTTGTTCAGCAATAGGTATTACTATTGGTCTTGCAAAAAGCTCTGGATGGCCAAGCATAGGCAAGATGAGGAATTTGAACCTATTTGAACTGCAGGTAAATCTAGTGGTTTTACTGCACTGTCCTGTGAATCAATAATTTTCAAGGTCCTGTCTTATTTTGACCACTAACACTATCCAACTCCCCACATTTGCCAGATACTTCTCTACGTCTCAGAATATTTAAACTGAGAGTGTTCTAATGTGCTATGTTATGATTGGCTATTTCACACTATTGTTTCCACTATTCATTGGAAGTTTGAAGGAAGTTATTTTTTATGTCCTTTGAAGCTGTTATTTTAAGCCAAGTTGACAGTGTTCATAATATTTCAAACAAGCTGACAGATCATTCTGCTAATGTGCACTGTAAATGCACATGTACGTGAACCTTAAAGAAAAACCATGCACTGACAAAATAACATACGTTAGAAAAAACCACAGATTTATGACAAAACGAAAAAATCTTCTGAGGCAGGTGATTATAATGGATCATGATCATGCTGAGGAAGTTTGGAGAAAGGCAAGGCAGAGCCAGAATGCATTTGGTCAGTGTCATGGAGACAAAAAAAGTGTTCTTCCAAAAGTTCCAAAAGTGTTTTTACTCTCACTACATACAGCTGGGGGATTTGGAATGGCACCAGAAAAACAGTGGAAGCAGAAAACTGAATGAAACACTCATGGTGTGCATTACTAGTCAGAACTAAAGAAGGGAATTGATCAAACACCAAAATCACTCCCTAGGTACAACAACATAATTTAAAAAAAGCAGATACTGAGGTGGCTCCAAGTGCCTTGGAAGAAAACAACTAACTCATGACCCTAACTTATAACAAACAGCTACTTTGATTACTTTGATGATAAAATATGGGATAAAAAAGATTTTGTTTCTTTCTAAATAAAAAATAAATATTAAAAGAATTATTTCATCACACCATTCTGGACCAAGTTCTACACTACTGAGCAGCAAACACAAATGACGCCATGGTGGTGATGGGGATGCTACCACACAAAAGGTTGATTTTTAATTTGTTTGCCCTTTGATAGACACATCAGCAGGATTCCTGTAGTCAGGTCTAAAGCTACCTGGAGCAGAGTATAATAAACCTATTACCATCAGTCAGAAACTATGGCTACAGTGGCAAGGAAGATTTCTGGGAGCTTTGTCAGGGAGCTTCGTCAGGGAGCTTCTACCACCTTGTAAAGTGGTATGGTCTTTGCGAACCCCCAGAGGAAGACTGGCTTCCTACTAGCACTGCAGCAGTGTGCCTGCCTCTAATGAGTGCTCCTTTTTGCTCTAGGAAAGGGTATTATTAGACCCTCTTTCCTATCAGGGGTAGCCACTTCTGCCCTTGGTACTGTTGCTTTCATGACGCTTCTCCTGTGGGAAAACAGTGGCTTTATGTTTTCACTGAAGCAAAGAGAAACTTCCCTCTCTCTGAAGTTTAGTCTGTGTTGTTGGAGCTTTTACTCTTTTCTGCATCTTATGGAGTATGGCTGGAAGAGGTCAACAACATGCTGGTGTCTGTCAAAAATAAATCTGTTTAGAAACCTTCACAGACACTGGGATAACAGGCATTATGGATAGTACATAGCATGAGCCATAATATCTGGTAGGAACACTTTCCTAGATTTAGTTTGTGCTGTTACTGTCATATGCAGGAACAGTGGTAGGGTCATTCAACAGCAGGGTTGAAATGTCATTTATATTTTTGCTTAAATGCAAAAATGAATTCAGACAGTCAAAACAGGCCTTCATCGGATCAGCTCTGGCATGACAGTATGGTCAACTAGAGTTAGAGTTAACTTTAAACACCTTCCTGAATCTGTCCTCCTTCCGGCTGCATGTGTGCCAAATCCATAGTCTAAAATAATGATGCCAGAATCATTCCTAACTAATCAATCATAAGAAATTATAGCAACTATTTTCTGCTTTCAAACACTAGCGATTTTTGTTACAGACTCAATAGAGCCTTCTCAAGTTAAACACAAATGCTGTCTTAATTTTGACTTGAAACAGAGCTGTACTTAGTACAGCAAAATCTGTGTATACAGCTCTACACTTGTTTCAACAAAGTCAAATGATATTTGCTGGATGGGAATTAAAAAAATTTCTTCTTCAAAAATCAGAAGTTAATATTTCTACTATATTTCTTCAAGCAGCTTAACCCTAACTTCTTGATTCTTCACAGCTTTACCTATTTTCTTGTGTCATCTGCAGTTGTTTATACCCCCAAAACTGCATCACTTGGTCATGACTTAACATTTTCTTGTTCACCTTTACAAGCATCTCTGCATCCTGTCAGGCCAGTAAGTGCTTTCACCATCCCAGTGCAGGAGTCAATCCCATCCTCCTCTTTGTAAAACCTACTTTGAACACATGTTCCTTTTTAATTTTTTTTTCTTATCTGTCCCCCACTCCCCAAATGTAAGATGAAGGCTTTTTCTTTACTTATTTCATCAAGCTGCCCTTTGAAGTGCATGGTTTTAATTATACACAGAGATTTCCAGGGGATACCAGCAGTTTTAGATAAGAATGCCACTAAAAAAAACAATTTACACTGCTCCTTTACACAAAAATCTTGCACATTTCTTAATGACACCAACAAAAGCAAAGACAAAAATTCTTTAGGCTTTAAAAATACAAATCCAAAGACACTACCAACTTAATTTCCACTAGGAAATCACTTTCATCTTGCATTGTTATACAGGGGTGACCAGTTGGAAACTGCACAAGATGCACAGGATATCTTTAAATTATTCATAATCACCTTAAACTGCACTCAATCAGCATTGCAATATGTCATCTTATAGACATACAACAAGTTGAAAAGGAAAAGAACATGAAAAAGTAGACAAAAAAAGAGCACTATTATTAAAACTGCAACAGAAAGTTTAATATTTCAAAACTGTCTATGTTAAAATAAACAACATACACAGGTGATGAAAGCCAGTCACTGCAAAATGTATTATTCTGTTAGAATGTCATGGTTTAATGCAGCAGGCAGCTAAACATCACACAGCCATTCACTCACTCCGCCACAGTGAGATGGGGGAGAGAACTGGAGAAAAGGTAAATCTCGTGGGTTGAGATAAAGACAACATAATAGGACAGAAAAGGAAGGGGAAATACTAATGATGGTAAAAGAATATACAAAACAAGTGATGCACAATGCAATTGCTCACCACCCGCTGGCCGATGCCCAGCCAGTTCCCAAGCAGCGACCCTGCCCCCTTAGCCAACTCCCCCCAGTTTTTGTTCAGCATGACGCCATATGGTATGGAATAGCCCTTTGGCCATTTTGGGCCAGCTGTCCCGGCTGTGTCCCCTCCCAGCTTCTTGTGCACCCCCAGCCTCCTCGCTGGCAGGGCACTATGAGAAGCTGAAAAGTCCTTGACTTAGTGTAAGCGCTGCCCAGCAACAACTAAAACATCAGTGTGTTATCAACATTATTCTCATCCTAAATCCAAAACACAGCCCTATACCAGCTACTAGGAAGAAAATTAACTCTATCCCAGCCGAAACCAGGACAAGAGGCAAAAAGTTAAAAGTACAGATGCTACATCTCGTTCTAACAAGAACTGAACTCCAGATTGGTCTGGCTTATCAGCAAAATGGCTTTTAGATACTATAGTATATGCACTACTGAAGCAAGCTAAACACATCATTGGTCTAGAGCCTGTTAGGGTTTGTAAATTAAGAAAAAAATTTTCTGTTTGGTGTGTGTATTAGGAAGCTACTTTAGCCTCCAAATGTTTCTCATTGTGGTTCATAATATGTCACTATTTCTTTATGCTAGTGAGGAGATGGACAGCAGGTTTATACTTTGAATTTCATAAAAGCAATGAAAAGTACATTTGTGTACAAGTCTTGGTCATTAAGTTTGTTTTATTACAGAAGCCTAAAACTCTCCTATTTTAGAATACTTACGAAAGGAAAGCTGTTACAACTTAAGTGGATTTATTCAAGAACAAAAAGGGTGGGAAATAATGATTTCTGATCTGTGTAACATATTGATTGAAGATTAGGTACTTTCTGTCTGCATATGCTTGCTTTGTCTCTTGGGTTAATTTATGGACCCTTCACCCCCTTCCAGCTTCATATTTGGATGTATCTCTTGCAGGCTTCACTTTTCTCATCAATTCATAAGTTTTTGAAAGCTTTCTATTTTGGAGTATTCATAAAGAATAATGTGAAGTGAATTTATAGAAAATGCTGTACTAAGAGATAGCTGGGTTGTTTGTTTTTTTTAATAGAAAAGGAAATTAGAAGTAGGTGGTGGGGGGGTTTTTTAATGAAATGGTCTTTTCAGGCAATACAAAAATCTCAAAACTAAAAACACCATTTGGAATTTTTTAACTTCTGAAATATATTTTATATTTCCCTTCTCGATTCTTCTCGTTACTATAGTAGAGTGAACTTTTCTTTTACTTCTTAATTTTTCCCGCTCTCATTTTAAATATTTTAAATATTACCAAATTTCTAACTTTTCCAGAGGTCTAATGTAGAAGATGGATAACAAATTCTTCCCATTTAAGAGTTGTGGGATTTTCATGTATTCCTGTGTCACTGACCACTATCAGAAACTGGATGCTGGCCTAGGAAACTGATAGTTTAATGTTGTGCGATGCTTGTGTATAACCTTTTTCAGAACTGCTTAATTTAGAAAAATTAAACTTATCAAAGAGAAACAGACACAAAAGTTTGGGTTGTTTTTTTTTAGTTCAATAGAATAAGAGCATGAATTATTTTGAAATGTACTCAGTTTTATGACATTAAGAAATTATACTTGTATTTTTAATACAAAAATATTCCCCATGAAACTGTTAGAATTTGAGAAGATTAAAAAAAGAAGTTAAATTATAGTGAAGCATAGCTTTTGTATGTAACATTAGGCTCTAGAAATAATCACTTGACTCAGAGGAAGTCTGAAAAGGAACAAACTATTTCTACACAGAGAGAGATTGTTTCATGCCTGTGTCCATTAAAAGCTGCACTACTGTGAGGATACAGTTTTAAATGTTCTTAAATAGTTGGCCATAATACACTACAGACTGACCTCAGTTCCTAAATAAGTCTAGTTAACTTTAATTAATAAAAGTTTTCATAGCATTGGTTTATAATCTTATTATGAATTTTCTTCAAAAGAAGTTATTTTTGTGTCCATGATTATAGATGAGAAGATAACCTGCACAACTACACCATGTCTTGGCAGCAGGTGCAGAACTAAACCAATCATATGAAATGAAAAGTATTTGTAATGGTATTATATCTTTTGTAAGACAGCCTTGAGTGAGCAAGTTTCTTTCAATTCTATGTATAAATCTCATAAGTAAAATCTAATTGAGTATACGTGAGGCTTTCTTTACGAATAAGTAAAACTTCTTCCAGTGCAAAATATTTTAAAATAAAGGGGGGTTTTTTCATGATCTCCCTATTTCCTAAAGTTTGTTTTCAACAGATGTTAGTGCTAAACAGTTAGCAGAGAAGGTGGTGAAATAGGTGGAGCATTGTCCAGCTGTGTTTTATTTAATGTATGACTGCAGTGATACTACACAGACTGAAATCAGATACATCCGTGGAACAGCTGCCTTCCTCAAACCAAGTTCTAAATTTCTCATGAGACAGAGAACTAGATTTGGAGTTGGATATGACTACCTACATATTTCACACATTATATGTAAATACATATACAGTGTGTCTCTGTGTGTCTAAGTATGCATGCAAACTTATAATGAAATTCTAGTTTAATAGAATTTCTGAATGTGTATAATCATTCTAAGCTCTAGTAACTTAAACAAGGTACTCTTAGATAATTTAATGTATGTAATTTTCATTCAGATTAAGCAATGTGTAGGGTTTTAAAAAAAAGTCTTTATGGTTAGTATTTCACTTTTTACCATGTATATGTTTCATTTCCAGATTTGGCTTGTGACTGTTTTGTGCTCAAAGCAGTTACCTGTAGTCAGCACTAAAACTTAATTTATATTTAATTTTCAGTGTAATGCATTGTATTAAGGTTGGGATAGGATGGCCAAATTAGAAAGTACTGTGCTAGTTCATGTATAAAGAGTAAAATATTCTGAAAAACTCAAATTCATTGTATAATCATGGACTATGTTTTTTATGGACACTAAGAGCTCCAGATAAATGTGGCTACTGTGATCAGCACATACCCTGGTAAGAGCATATGAGTTACACTGTATCCTAGCTCCCTAGCCTGTTTCATTGTCCTCACCAGTATGCAGGTCTGTGGTCTCATTTGGAGAGCAGATTGAGCCCGAGACCTGTAAAGCAAAAAGACCTGTAAAGCAAATTTCCTGTAAGCAAACTTTATCTTGTTGAGGTCACCAGAGTATACTGTTGTGACCTTTATAGAGGCTGTTTCACCAGGGCTTGAAAAAGCACAGCTAGTACATGTATGTGCGTTCTTGCCCTTGTAACAGGAGGACTGGCTTATATTCAAGACCACTTTCAAGAGCCTGAGTGATTTTTCAGAAGCTCTGATCAAGTAGGGACACCTGTTTTAGTCAGGAGAAAGCATTGCGTTGCCAGCCATTGGCTTGTCACTTGACAAAATGTGCAAATGCCTGGTTGATTTTGATATTTGATGCGTGGAAGTGTGGTGCCAGATGGGATAGGAGTTGACAGGGATGTAGGAATGTTTTCTGTACTCCAGACAGGTCACTGTTGTTTCTTGACTATTGCATTGAGGTAGGAGAGCAAAGCAGGGCTGCACTAATGTGTGCTGCTATGTATCTGCGTATATAAAACTTCAGTTTTGATTGTTCTCCTTCCAAAACAAATGTGGTTATGTCAGAAGATGAATTCTTTGGTGTCAAGTTGGTAAGAGGTTTATACTGACAAACAAAATCAAAGCAGTGTGCAAACTCAGTTGCTACTTGTCTCCTTTTTTTGTCATTTTAAAATTATAGTTTACTTTTATGTTGATATGTGTTACTGAAAAGGGAGTGGTTGTTTTGTTGGTTTTGACTTTTTTTTTCCTTTATGTGAGAAAAACACAGATGTGGTTGAGGATTCAGTGAATGGTCTGCAATTAATTGCTATTATTGGAAGAATATATATTTAACTCATTGGTAAAATACGGCTGTTAAAGAAGACGAAGTGGACCCTAAAAATAAAGAACCATTATCAAGGCAGTGGAGTAAAAGGAAACAAAGAGGGAAACGAAGTCAAAATAATAATACTGGCAACAGGTTATTGATTGGATTTACTATAGTGTGTTTTACAATATGCGATAGAAAGGATATGACACATTGTGATGCATATAACAATGGGGTTTTTTATGATGAATGGTTAAAAGAGGTTAGATCTTCCAGGGATATTGAGGAGATATGGTATCCAGGTAAGAAAATCAGGAACAGCTTTCATCATGTTGAATTTAAGTTGCCAGTTAAACATTCACAGTGATGTCAAGATGAACTAAGATGTTCAGCAGATAGAGAATGATGTACCTTTTCTTGGAAGGTAGTTTAATGGCATGAAAATAGTGGTAATCATGGTTGTGAATAAGATTTATAAAAATATATTGTAGAGAGAGAAGTTCAGTGACCAAGGGGATTGAGTAATGGTGAATAGCCAGTGAAACTGAGAGAGAGAGAATCATGCACCAGAGGGGATAATGAAGAAGGGAGCCAACATGTAGAAGGTGTACAGGAGATATTGGACCTCATAAAACAATGAAGAAGGGGAGTAGAAAATAGACACTTTTTTCAAAGGCTGATGAGAATGAGGATGAGATAGCATTGTTGGATTTGGCAGGGATAAATCTGTTGAGACTCAGGAAGGAATTTAAGTGGGATTGACAAGGAATGAGGATGGAGGAGAAAGCAGTATTGGATGAAAAGGCCGAAGTGTGAAAAAGAGTAATGGAGAGAGAGAGAAAGAAACACAGAGCTATTTGGTGAAAAGTGGATCATGCAAATGAGATTTCTGAGATATGATTTTCACAAACAGCAATTCACATATCTCCCTATGCTCTGAAGATGCCACTACTGATGGAGAAGAAATATGAAGTTGCCAGGTATGAGTGTGAAATATTGGAAGGCTAGGATGAGAAATCAGAAGGAATTATTCCTTATGTTGGATGGAGAAGAATTTTAGGGATGCTAGTGGTGAAAGAGAATTATAGTCAGGAGAGATACTACAGAGTATCATAAAAAAATGGAAGTAGGAAAAGAAGAGAAAATAGGGTTTTGAAGCAACATTAACAGTAGAGGAGAAACTAATTGCAGAATGAAAAATTCTGTAGGGATTCTGTATTCCTCAGAGACAAATGGGGATGGAAATACTGCAACCTGTTCGAGGGAGTCTTGGATATTGATTAGGACATTTTTACATTACCATAGTTTTAATAATCAGATTTTTATATGATATGAAACAGAAGAGATTGATTTAAGGATGTTAATTCCAAACAAAGGAATTATATTCTCTCATATTTAAACAGCAATCTGTTGTTAATATCTATTAAAAAAGAAACTAATTTTAAAAGTCATCCATGATTCAAAGATATTCAGAAAACTCACTGTAGAACAGCAAGCCACATTTTTCTAAAAGGTATTACAAGTTTTTTTGCTCTACCTAATGCTTAGGTACTTGATTGCTGGTCTGTAGGCTAGCTTGGAAACTTGATATGACAGGGTGTTGTGCAGTGTAGATAGACAAATATATAGTGTGTCTTAAAATTGAAATATTCATTATCAATTAATTTCAATACTGAGTGTCAAAAATCAAATCCAAGTACACCAGAGCATCATCTTGCAGAAGCAGTGAAATCTTGGTTTTAAATTTAACTTATTTTACAAAGTACCTTTAATCATGAATTATTTTAAGGTTGAAGTTGATGCTACCACAAAACCTGAACTGCCAGTTATTTAAGACAGTATGTTGTTTCTGAGCTAAATGCCAGATGAATTCAAATGCACTATTCAGTTGTAATTTGTTGTATTTGAACAAAACAAACTTTTTCAAAAGAGCTTTCAACAACTGTATATTGTACCCATGGAAACGGTGATTAACACTGTAATATTTTATTTGTAAAACCAGTAAATTTGTTATCTGCAACTTTGGATTTACAGATTCTGAAGCTAAGTGGGAATTTATAACTTTTCCCTGTGGAACACTGTGTTCAGTTAGTATAAACTACTTGCAGAAAACAATTTTTGAAATTTTTTTCCAGTTTGACAGTTTTTTGCTTATAAATGTGTAGGGTTTTTATTTGTTTGCTTATTTAGCTAGTCAATTATATAAAATTATTGTGAAAAAAAAAGGCAACATCAAAGAACTAATCATGAAACTGAGATAGGAATATTGCTTGAAAAGAAAATAAAGATTGCTTGAGTTACTTTTTTTTTTTTACCATATACCTCAACTAGATTCTTACTTTTACATTTTACACATACATAAATCTGGGGTCTAATATCCTGATTTTGCTGAATTCATCAGGTAAAATGCTGAGTTAAAGGTTACTGAAATTGAGAGCATTTAGCAACTCTGTGTCTTGTGGATTAGCAGCAACATATCTTTGGTTATTAAAAAAAAGCACACCCTCCCCATCCACAAATGCCCCACTGACCTGTAACAGAAGAGGAGTTTCCTTTAACTTCTCAAAAACAACTTCTCTCAACAGCTTACTTTGCTGAATGATAATGGCATTTTTTGTTTTCTACATGCTTTTAAAAGAAATTTAAAATATGTATGGCCCTTGAAAATCAGTGATAAGTATATTGAGCTAATAATCTCAGCCACCTTATACAACATTATTTATAAACCATTGAGGCTCTGAGTTAATAATGCTCATTTTATCACCGAAATATTTCATGTGGCAAAGTACCATTTACCCTTTTAACTGAGGCATTCCTCAGTCTTCACCTTTCCAACCAAATAAATAAAAACACATCCATGTTTTTAAAAATCTATATTATTTTAATTAATAAGCAGCAAAAATATGGCATAACAGTTCACAGCACATTTTTATTGGAAAAATCCAATAATGTAGAAGAAATAATAGCTCACTATATGTTACAAGAAGTTTCAGTGAAAGTGACTGTTCATTTCTTAGAGAAATACACTCTTCTTGTTGGAATACATATGGTTTAGCTACTTTTTTTTCAACAAGTAAGTAAATTTACTATACAGCTACCTTTGATAACTCGCTGCAAACTACACCTCTTTTGTCTCAAGTGTTACTGAATGAGAAATATTAGCTTAATGTGAATTTCTGTATATTTTCAATCAGATTTCACTCTATTTGCACCGTACCTCTAAGTTTACTAAAATGGGTCTTAAGCTTTGGGAACAATGAAGAGTAAAAGAATATGAGAACTGATATTGAATTATGGTGGGAATAACTTAGCGGGGAATAAATAAGGGAATAAATAACTTAGGGAATAAATAAGCAACTGGCATTTGCTTTTTAGAGACATCTTTGTAGCTTCTTTATATTTTTCTGTGGTGCTTGTTTATTGCAAATAGGCAAAAGGCTACTTTGATATGAAACATACTGTGTTTTGCGTAGGTGAGTGCAGTGATCTGTGGACTTTTGGTTGGGGTTCTAGTATATCTTTTAACTGTAAATTTTTATGAAATTTTTACAGAATAAAATTGGTCAGATTTGATTCTTTTCTGAGAAGGCAGAGGAACCTTCAACAGCTGGGCAAGTCTAAGAGTGATTATTTTTGAAAGAGGCAAGAGGGTAATTTTTTGTTTACAGAAGCTATATTTACAATAGCAAAAAGGAGGAAAATAATAAATCCACTAGGATACCATGGGATGGGTTAGATAAGTTATGAAAAGATACAAAGGAACGCTTCTTTTACATCCCTGTACATTTTTCATATGCAGTGTAAAAATCCCCAAAGGAAGCCAACTGAATAGTTTTCAAAAGCCATTTTTATTAGCAATATTTATCATTTTTTGTGGCCAAGGTAGATTATTTTCTCAAATGCAAAGTTTGACAGTGCAGCCAAACATTCCGTTGGGGTTTCATTTTTAAACAATTAGGCAAATATTTAGCAATGCTGTTGAGCCGTCTTTCTAAAATGGTTTCCTAAAATTTTTCTTGATGTATTAACTTAAGCAAGAAGAAATTGTTTCTGTGGTCAACAATATTCTTAGAAATTGAAAGCTGTAAGTGGTGAAGGAAGGATGGGCAGATAGGAAGGATGTTCTCATCAATGTAGACTGGTTCAGAGACATCTTTAAGGCAAGTCAGCCTGCTCGCTTCCTTATTTTGTCTAAATCCACATATAGGCAAATGTATCGGGTACCTTGCCTCATTGCCTTCCATGTAAATGTTAGAGGGGTTTTATTTATTTATAGAAGTCAAGTTTTTATATCAATTGCAATTAAAAAAATGCTAAATCATTTTTCACCTTGACTGGCTACGCTGCTTGTCACGTCCCACCTGTGGGGAGAGGGAAGTAAAATCGTGACACCGAATATGTCACGTTAAGGATGTGAGTCTGGCGTGTGGCTAAGGGAGAAGAGGTGGCCCTCCCGTTGAGTCACGAGGTTCAGAAAGGATCCCCTTGCTTTCTAAACTCCTCAGAGAGGAGTCTAGGTGTGGCTGGATCCAGTCTTGGTCTCAGACTTGGTCAACGTTTTGTGTCTAAGGGTTACAAGAACGATAAGAGTAGCCACACAGCAGAGTCAGCATCTACCTGCCAGATCCCTCTCAACCCCACTCGGGAGTGACTCAGATTTGCAAATCCCCTCGGTGTGGATTAAGGTGAAACGACACTCAAGGTCCATAAACAAACATCAAGTTTACTAAGAATGAGAAACTTCTATATGAACAATATTCTATAACTATTGGTTATCGCACAATTATATCGGCCTGAGCTGTGTGGCTTTGCTGAAAATAAGGTAGGCCTTTTGTTAACAAACCCTGAGAGAAAAGGGGGAGAGAAAGATAAAGAGGGAAAGAGAGAAAGAGATTGAGGTAGAAATATCACCAGTCCTGGATCCAGTGTTGGTCCTGCCAACGGGGGTGTTCGGTGTAGAAGAAGCCCCTGAGCCCCTGTGCACGCCCCTATTTATTCTTCTCTCTTTCAGGCCTCAGGAGTGGTTGAGACACCTCTTTTTAGTAGCATTGCACCGTTGTGTCGATTACCGCCCAACTGCAGGACAGGAGCTGAAGGAGTCTTCTCCCCATCAGATGCAGCAAGACGAACCAGGCAAGGCTGTCAGTGCAGTCCCATCTGGGTCACCAAAACTGTTATCCCACAAGCGTGAGGTCGTTTACTCGGTGTGCAAGATGCCAATATACACATAGGGCAGAGGTATTTTATTTCATGTCTGTGCAGAGATGGGTGCTAGGTGGTCATTCGACACCACTAGCACACAGTTCGGTACAATGTTTATACAGTCTAGTTATGTATATGCATAAGCAACCACACAAAGCAGTTTTCCATTGGTCTACACCTCTCCCATTTCAACTTAAAGCTACAGTGCTATTTTAATATTCTGCGCGTGCTTGCAGGAAGTGGGGGGTAGCTTTCTTTGGTCTTTAATTGAGTCAGTGGTCATCTTTGAAGGTTAGTGATTAACGAGGCCTGCATGTTCCCCTTTGACTGATTAGCAAATATGCGAGTTAGTAGAGCCTATACAAGACAGCTATTCATCCCATAAATCTATCAATTCCCCCCTTTGAGACTATCTAAGAATAAGTCTCATTTTCTCCCTAGATTGTTTAGCTAATGCTAAGCAACACTTGCAGGTAATAACACATATAAACATAAAGAAATTAGTATATCTATAAAGATATGTTAGTAATGCTATTGTTCCAAATAATGTAAGAAGATACAAGAATAATTCCCCTTGAATACAATCTATATGGGCTATAGATTCTATTTGAGTCCAAGTACAGTTCATTTAATTCCGAGTCAGCCGGTCAAGCCAAGAGAAGTGACACTGGGCCACTCCTTGTGGCTTCCATTATGTCTCTTGGGGCTCACAGTACAGCCATTTGGGGCTCGTCCCTTACACTGCTGTATGGCTTCTCTTCCAAGAATGCTGTTTTCCATAACATCCCAACATTTTCTGACTAAGCATTTCACACTTGTGTTTTTATTTTGGTTCATAGTTCCATGATATAATGCATGATTACAAGGGACTAAAGATTTTATAGACTTTAAAAATAGTTATAGAGCTGTTATCTTTTCTAACTTATTTTTCTGGTTATGTAGGGTTTTTCATTGCAATACAATTGCTCAAGAAAAGCTGCAGAATATTAAAAAAAAAAAAAGCCAAGTCTCTTGTCTGGTCAGTAATTGCAAATAACTGGGAAAAATTCTCTATGAAATACATGTGAAAAATTATTGGAGCATATTGAACCACTGCTGAGTGTGAGAGAGAAAGAAATCCCAAAGACTTGCCTCCCCTAGAATATCATCCCTCCACCCAGAAGAAGGCCTTATTTGCAACAGATGACAATATAAGGGACATGCAGGACAGTGAAATACAATTGCCAGTCAGATGTCTTGGTTATGGCAAATAAAGTTAGATTACTGTATTCATAATTGGTTAATTAGGATTGAGAGAAATGAAGGAGTGTTTCAGGTCTGCTAATGATACATGAAAATGTCACTGAGTTAGAAAATCACAGAGAAGAGCAAATCATATAACAGTGTAATAATGTAAACACTAAAACCTCAAATTTCACAAGTTAATCTTGTTTTGCATCAATATGGTCATTACTGAAACAGCATCCATTTCTACACCACGGGAAGTGGTATTGAAGAGCTGTCACATAAATTGAAAGCCCAGGGATCATGTTTACAGAGACTTAAGGAAAGCATCTGATATAGTCTGCAACTGCCTACTCAGGGAAAAAATTGAGAAATTCCTGAATTCAGCTGGCATATGTAGACCTTATAATTTGTAACTGATATACTAAACCTAGAAAGTACAGTTACGTTTCTTCTCTGGATTATAATTGAAAGCAAGGCAAATATGCTTACTTCAGTAGAGATTACCAAAGGGGGGATGGGGAAATAGCCGTTTGGAGAGTGTGACTCGTGCCCTGGGAACCTGTCTGTCTTGTCAGCTGTAATCACAGCTCTGAGATTGCTGGCTGTCTCTGATGGGATCACCTTCAGCACAGACCCAGACAGTTTTGCTCAGTTGTGATTAACAAGGTCTCTGGTTTGGTGGGTTTTTTGGGGGGGGTGTTGTTTTTTTTTTTTTTTCCTCCTTGCAGCTTTATAGCTCATGCCTTTGTCACCTTGAAACTGGCTTATGATAATATATTATCTTGGCAGTCTTTTATGTTTATTAAAAATTACCATTTTTGCAGTTGAATATTGTCAGTGTCAGTTAATTTATTCTGCTGAAAGTATCTTAGTCGGGTGAAATCACCAGTTTAAATCTCAAACAGCCATACATGGCTTGGGACTTCCCTTTCTGGCATCTCTGCCCAGCTAGTCCTGCCCTTCTGCCTCATGTTTGAAACCAGCATAAATCCTGATTTCCACCTCTCTCAAGGAGCACTGGAAATTCTCCTTGATGTGAAAGAGGGGGAACAGCTGGTAAGTGAGCACAGGAGGCATCTCTAGAGATGAGCTTCCCTATTCAGAATACACCTTCCCTGTGCTGCAACAAATTGGAGTAGATTGCATGTTGCTAATGGCATGCTCAGTATTGGATAGAGTTTCTTTTGCTGTAGACAGGATTGTAGTTGCATGGTTGAGTGTGTTTGCAGTAATAAATGAGTAAAATTTTGTTACATATCTGTAATGCAGAGAAAGATTGATATAGCAGAAACTTTGTCGCTACTTTGTAGATCTCGCTTTCCCTGCGGCCTACCTTAATTTACTTCCTCTGCTTTTAAAAAAAGTCTTGAAGATGATAGGAACAAGAAGGAAGAAGAATGTCTTGGCTGGGACATTTGTTGTTTCATTAAAAAATAAAAGAGGCGGAGGGATGTGGGAAGCATTAGAATCTTGGGAAAGTGTCAGCTTACTGTGAAATATTGTATCCTTGAAACAATGTGGAAAGTTCAAAAATTTCATTAGTTGTGTATTGTTGTTTTTCTCATGGATGTGGCTTGGATTTCTGAGGTGAACAAACTGACAAGGTCTATCTTCTGCTTTTCCTAGATCATGTTTTATTTAGGATTCTGGAGAAGGAGAGCAGTTGTGTGATGCGGAACTCTAACCATGCGGCTCTGTTGTAGGTCATTCGTGATAAATGCTTCATGTGGCCACTGTTGTCTTCACTTCCCATATTGCTCCTCTTCGATCCACCCAGATTTTTGTACAAAGGATATTCATTACTGATGCTCCAGTCATGTAGCTTTCCTTTTTTCTCTTCCCCCCCAATTGTTTCTCTGGCTTCCTTTTATCTTCTGGTTTTCATCCTTTCTATGAGGATTGCAGCAATATTGCAAACTCTTGCATTTATCTGTTATCCTAGTTTTTTTGATACATGCAACTGCCTCTTTGCTCACATGTGCTTCATGTTTTCTGACTGTCATTTCATGTTGCACACATGTCCAGTCAGCTGTAATTGCTTAACAAAAATATATGTGCTAATACAAAGCTAGGAAGTGCTTACATTGCTGGAGTTATTTGCTAGAAAGCCTTCAAACAAGTTGCAGAAGATAGAGTGTGTTACTGCAGAATTTGCTGAAATAACTAAACCTTTAAAAATTTTTAAGGACTGATGAACTTGTCAAATTGTGTGGCACAACTAGTACTCCATAATAGTGGGCACCTCTGCAACCAAATGAGAGGGGTAATGGAGGAGAAATGTAGATATACTTTGCCCTAATTATCTTTACATCTTTATCTTGCGTTTCAATGCTCTCCCCTTCCTGAATCAAACTTCTGAATTGTGTACATTAGTTCTGTTGTTTCATGTCTTTCCAGCAAGAAACATTCTGATAATTTTTTTTTGCTAATGATTTTTTAGCAAGATTAGACATCTGTTAAAAATGTTAAGAGACCAGAGGCCAAACACATTATTTTCTTTGAAAACTGCAATGAACATTTGCCAGTATATGTAAAAACTTCATGTTCAACCTTCTATAATTTTTAGAGCAACCTTCAATCATTTTAGAATATTTGATTTAGTATTACAATTCAGGGTTATATTCCTTTGCAGAATAATATATGGAGGGCAAGCTTGCAGAGCTCAGTTAGGAAAACAATCTTTTTACTGGTAAACTGAACAAACTTATTTTTAAAGATAAACAGAATTGCTGATGCAATCTTACTGTCCCTTTCAGATGAGTCTCATTTTACATGAATTCCTAAGGCATCGAAGCCGGATAGAGTTTGGCTAAATTTGTTCTATTGTTTTCATTTTTGTGATTAAGGAACAAATAACATCAGTGTCTTGGATATCTGTATGTTGCTATTATTCTTTTTTTTAATGGGACAGCTGAAAAAGGGTAAGAACTGATTGAGGTATAGGTACTTCATTGAGAAGACTCCATAGTGGGTGTCCTGGTTTCAGCTGAGATAATTTTCTTTATAGTGGCTGGTATGGGGCTATGTTTTGGATTTGTGCTGAAAACAGTGTTGATAATACAGGGATGTTGTTGCTGCACCAGTCAAGGACTTCTCAGCTTCCCCTGCTCTGCCAGGTGCAGAAGAAGCTGGGAGGGGGCACAGCCAGGACAGCTGATCCAAACTGCCCAAAGGGCTATTCCATACCATATGGCGTCATGCTCAGTATATAAAGCTGGGGAAGAAGAAGGAAGGGGGGATGTTTGGGGTGATGGCGTTTGTCTTCCCAAGTAACCATTAGGCGTGATGGAGCCCTGCTGTCCTGGAGATGGCTGAACCCCTGCCTGCCCATGGGAAGGAGTGAAGGAATGCCTTGCTTTGCTTTGCTTGCGTGCGCGGCTTTTGCCTTCCCTATTAAACTGTTTTTATCTCAACCCTCGAGTTTTCTCACTTTTGCTCTTCTGATTCTCTCCCCCATCCCACCAGGGGGGAGTGAGCGAGTGGCTGCGTGGTGCAGTTTTGACCAAAGTTTTGACCTCAGTTTTGACCAAAGGTCGTAAGGAAATCAATTGAGGCTCGGAATCGGAGGTACCTTTGACCTCATGATCATCACTGTCAAACCAAAAATCACCATCCCCAATTTCAGGGTTTGCACCACGCATTAATCTACGAATCTGCTCAACTGGAGCAGAAGTCTGCATTTTATCTAGCAGCCGATTAACCCTTTCCAGCAACTGTTTAAGGTAGTTATTCTCACTCATGAGTCTATTATTCTCATTTACATGTCTATTATTCTCACGCACAAGTTTATTACTCTCACTCACAAGTTTACTATTCTCACTCGCAAGCTTACCATTCCCACTCACAAGTTTATCATTTTCACTCACGAGTTTACCATTTTCACTCACGAGTTTATCAACTCGGTTCTTAGTGTTTCTCCTGTCTCCCTCTCAAAGGCCAATGATGACTTCAACACCTAATTTTCCGATTCTAAAGCTGAATATTCCACATTGGAAATTAGTCGGGGAGCAGGGGTTTTCTTAGCTTCTTGCTGAGCACAAGACAAACAGGCTCCTAACACCGCACAAATTACACCTTTACCTTTTTTCACTCCAAACCTTTGCACAGCCTGACACTGCTCAATGTGTTCTACCACCTTCTCTTCATCCTTCCAAAATTTTTGAGCCCACTCCTTCCTAGCCTGGGAAGGGGCACATTTGTATTTTTGCAGCAGTTTATCCATGGTAATCCTGCCAACTATGCCAATTTTCTGTTGTGTTAAGAGTTACTGTTGCATACAAATAGGAGTCTGAGGAGTGGCTGGAGGGGGGAAACCCTCCCGTTGAGTCACGAGGTTCAGACAGGACCCCCTTGCTTTCTAAACTCCTTCTCAGAGAGGAGTCTAGGTGCGGCTAGGTCCAGTCTTAGTCTCAGACTTGGTCAACGGTTTATTGTCTAAGCACTGTGTGTATAGCCACTTATCAGAACCAGAGCCCTCTCAGGGCTTTCGCTAAGGCGACAGCATTAATTTACAACGTTATAAGTCCGGTCGTGTCCAGCATACTGAACTTCACGATTATGGATTCACTAATAACGCGATGCACCCCCGGTCTAGTCGTGTTGCATGAACTATCATGGCCACACTTAAAGAGCCTGGTCGTGTTCAATGAGAACTACCACGGCTAGATCAATGAAGAGTGCAGTTTATTAGAGCAACAGGCACACAGGTTCTTTGGATTACCGGTGATAAATTCACTGTCTGCAAAGCACATGCAAATACCAAGAATACGAGTAACACGGCCGGACACAAATGCGTTAAAAGATAATAAAGCGACTCTATAGAGATTTCTAAGTTTCCCAGGGAGGCACTTGGTATAACCAAGTGTTCGACTCTTACCCAAAGGCGTCCCGATGCAGGAGAAGAGAGGCTCAGCCCGTCGACTGATCCCAAACGTCAGAGTGGTACGCGATGGTGTCTTCCCTAACATTCTCTCTCTCTTAAGCCATTTTATACTATCTTTCACCTTTCGGGTGGAGCTTGAGTGACTCTAGTCATACATACCTTTGTTTAGGATTGGTGTAAAGTTTTCTCGCTTTGCTTTTAAAGGTATAAGCTAGGAAAATTCAGTGCGCAAGCTCAGTGAGGGGTGGTTGCACCTTGGAGGCGGGTAGCTTTTGGGATGGAGGTGTGTTTTGGTATTATAACGATGTTATAATGAGCAAAGTTCACCAAAAGGACAGCGTTTTGTCAAAAACGTGGCAGGCTGTTGGCCCAGGGTAGCAAATATGCAGCTTATCAGTTCCATAATGCCTTTGAGTTCCCATATAGTCGCAGAGCCTGGCCGCGGTATCTCCACACCACTCCACCCTCCGAGCAGCGCCTCTTAGAGTCAGCACACCAAGTTCCCCTGGCGTTACCAACATCTAAGGTTGCAGGCCTAGGGAACTGCCATGGAATGGCAGCTGCATTCCACCTAGGGAGCTTCTTCAATGCTGTGCCTTACCTAAAAGTGTAAATATAAGTTCTAATTTCTAAGTCACCTCAGCAATTATCCCACAGTGATTATTAAACATTTATGATGTTTTTGCAAGTGTCCATGGTATTTCTTAGACAGAAAAGACATCATTTTAATTGCTTGTTAATGTTTAACAAATATTACCGAAAATTTATTTTCTGATAGCCAATTCACAGTTTATCCTCTATATGTTACCACATACTTGGAAAATTTTATGTTATTGGATGCAGAAAGTATGTTTCTTAGTATTTATAAACACCCCCACCAAAGAGGTACATTTGTAAACTGCAATCTGTTCATAGAGTTTCTCCAGGATATGCACAATTGGCTAGAAGTGACAGTAATTTCAAAGCAAGTACTATTGCTAAATGTAAGCTATTACATTCTGTCTCCAAATATTGTAAGAAGCATTTACTTGGTGTTTGAAGTCCTCCTTTGTTTATTGAAGAGTCATTTGTGGAGTGAATACCTTATGTGACTCCTCTCAAAACTTGACTAAATTTGCACACCAAAATAAGCTTGCAATCATTATTATTGTCATAACACACAGATTCTCTAGATTTTGGACCAAATTTAGGACAGATATTTGAAAGGGTAAACAACATTAATTACTTTACTAGCTTGGGTCTTTTGCATACAAAATAGCCCATAAAAAGGGCCTTAGTAAGGTGCATCGTCAAAAATTAGAAGATACCGTAAATGAGGATTCCTGTGCAAGCTTAATTCAGTCTGTGTGTTTGCATTACGTGATGACATCCTCCTTTTTTATTCTGTAGAACTGTGTCTCTCTTAATGTATAGATTGGATAGTAATCACTAAGCAGCTGCACAGTATTTTTTCCTCTTACTGTTCAGGGTGTGATTCTATATCTGACTTACTGCATGCTGTTCAAACCCTCCTCTGAAAATACATGCCTCTATGCATATTTTTCTGTTTTGCTTATCACTATGGTAAATAAAGGACTTTAAGGTCACTAATTTGTCATCTGCCCCTCTGTAAGAGGAAGGGCATGTTTTAATCCCCATCTTACAGATGGGAAGCTGAGATACAGTTGCACAGGCAACCTTTAATTATTGAATGCTTCATTTTACAAGTATATGAATTAGTTTTATGTTAGGAAAAGAGGGTAAATGAGAAGTCTAATTTCCTAGGTGTTAAAAAAGGACTCAACCTGTCTCAAATTCCTTTGTCTCTGTTTCCGTCTTTTCCCCTTTCTTCCATTTTCCCTTCCTGTCTGTTTCCATTTTGATTCTTCCTCATCTCCACCTTCCTCTTTGGCCCACATTCCTCTTCACTCCTAAATGCCAATGTGGTTCCAATTCATCCCCTCTAGGTTACTTGCTTTATCCCTGCTTTTCTGAGCTCCTTATCTAATCTCAAATTTTCCCCATATACTGAAATATTCCTCATGTCTGTTTGCTCAGTGAATTCTAATTTTCCTTTACAGTGCTCCATCCCTGCCTTTTAGCTTCTTGTCACATCTGCTCTGTCCTGTGGTCTTCTACAATGCTTCAGTGTGTCCTCCTCCATCAGGTTTTCACTTGCTGCATTCTCATATTTCTCATCACTGTTCCTCAGTGTGACCTAATGCTATTCTCAGCAAAGTGGTTGTAACCTATCCATGTGAGCTCCCAGTTTGCCCTTCCTCTTCATTGCTAGTCTGGTCTCACTAGACTCCTAGCCACAGCATAATCTTTCCCTGCCCTTGGTTTCACTTTTTTTCTCTGCAATCAAACCAGACCGCTGCCACCTTTACACTGGGTGCCCCATTTTGTCAGTGGTCAGTCAGTCTTGCTGAACTTCTCCATCTCTGGCAAGGGATGTGACTGTTTGCTCTTGTACAAACACAGTTCAATTATAAATGTAAGTTATGGGGTTTGAACGCACAGGGTGGGCTTTTCAGAGGTTTTGCACTTTGGTAACTATACTCGCAATACATTTTCTAATCTTATATTTTGATCTAGTTTGGCTGAGTTTTCAAGAGTGTTTTATTCTCAAATGTCACTGGGCCATCTTGGCTGATGTTTTGCAAAAGATGAAAGCATTAGGCAGACAGTGAACACGGTGGTTTTTAAATATAGTGTGGTGTAGTTGTCATTAGCGATGGAAAAGAAAAGATATAATTACTAAGACAAAGTGACTAACAGTAAAATTAACCAGCAGGTATGTGTATGAAAGGCATCTTGGTATCTCAGCTGAGACCGTTGGTTTTGGTTGGGAAGCAGGAAGGCCAGATTTTACAAAAGTGCTGTCCTGGTTTCAGCTGAGATAGAGTTAATTTTCTTTATAGTGGCTGGTATAGGGCTATATTTTGGATTTGTGCTGAAAACAGTGTTGATAATACAGAGATGTTTTAGTTGTTGCTGCACTGGTCAAGGACTTTTCAGCTTCCCCTGCTCTGCCAGGTGCAGAAGAAGCTGGGAGGGGACACAGCCGGGACAGCTGATCCAAACTGCCCAAAGGGCTATTCCATACCATATGGGGTCATGCTCAGTATATAAAGCTGGGGAAGAAGAAGGAAGGGGGGGACATTTGGAGTGATGGCGTTTGTCTTCCCAAGTAACCATTACGCGTGCTGGAGCCCTGCTGTCCTGGAGATGGCTGAACCCCTGCCTGCCCATGGTGAAGTGAAGGAATGCCTTGCTTTGCTTTGCTTGCGTGCACGGCTTTTGCTTTACCTATTAAACTGTCTTTATCTCAACCCTTGAATTTTCTCACTTTTACTCTCCTAATTCTCTCCCCCACCCCACCGGGGGCAGTGAGCAAGCGGCTGGGTGGTGCTTAGTTGCCGGCTGGGGCTAAACCACGACAAGTGCTAAAATTTAATGTGAGATTTCATAGGAGGTTCCTCCCTTTTTAATAGAAGAGAATTTCTAGGGATTTTACTAAATTGTGACAATAAATAAAAAGTCAACTCTATACAGGAACAAAATGTTAACTTGAAAGTAATTTCTACCTTTCTTTAGGATTATCAGGGAAATCTAAATAATTAAAAATAAACATACATCATTCCCAAACTTGAATTGTATTGCAGCTAAATGGAACACAAACCTCAGAAAATCCAAGCTTTGTTCTAACATATAAGCCATGAATTTTGGCAAGGTTGAAATTTGGCAAAAGTAAATTATTTCAATCCTTCTTTTAAGCACTTTCCAAAGTATGTATATTGTATTTTGGGTTTTTTTTTGTAACGATACGCCTGCTTAGGGGAGTGTTGAGAACTGTCTTAAGATGTATTTTTAACTTAACCAGGCATAACTACTTTTATTCAGTGCTAGTGGGAGTTTTCCGAGAGCACTGATGCTATGTAAATGTGGACTGTATAATTAAATCTACGAAAAAATTAAATTTTGCATTCAAGCTCTTATTATGAAAGCCTATTCTGAAGCACGTATGACATTTTTAAAAGGCTGTAGAAATATTTAGCTTCTGTACCTGTTAATGCTAAAAATACAGGGTTTTCTGTTTAAATTTAGGAATAGCAGCAGAGTACATAAAATGCTATAAAGAAATGTTTGTCCGGTCTTGAAATAAGCAAATTTTCTAATGTTTTGTTTGACAAACAGGTATACACAAAGTTCCACTGCAGGCAAGCCCATGCTCCAGGCACTGACGCTTCATGCTTGACATTTTCCTATGATGGTACTGTCCTTGCCAGCCAGTGAGGTAGATGATTAAAAGAACCCTTTGATGTGCTGAATGTAAGACAATTTTAACTTTACTAAGTGAAATGGTTCAGTAAAGAAACCATTTAAATCCTATCATCATTAAATGTAAGTGTTCATGATAGAGGTAAGATAGTTAAGTCAGATTTTAGGGATTTAAACCTAAAGTGTTTTACAATTTACATCTTCTGTTTTGATACACCCTGCAATACTGTATTCCTGAAAGCATATTTTACAGCAGTTAAGGAGTATTTTAAGAGAACTTTGCTGTTTATAATACACAGTTCCTGATCTGTCTTCTTGTCTAGCATTAATAATAACACTAAAAGGAAATTATTAGCTTAATTAAAAATAAAATAAGACCATTTTCATTATTTAGTTCTTTCCGGGAAGGTTACTGCCTCTCAATAAGAGTATCTCTGTTCTGGAGTTATTAATTCCTCAAGCAGCTTTCTTATGCAATGTCCTTTTCTGTTCTAATTGGAGTTTTTATCTAATTTATATCACAAACATCAAGAGGTGATGACTGGAAGTGAGTGACCAAGATGTACTTGAATGGAAAAAAAAATTGAAATGTCTACAGGACAGGAAAAAAATATTTTTTAAACTTCAGATAAAACTTTTTAATAAAAGTCTTAGAGAACAGAGCAAGTCTTGAGAAGGCAAAGATATATTTGAAGACTCATTCACTGCAGTATTAGATGTATTGGACAGGATGATGTTCGCCTACGACAGCTTTTCATACAGAGATTTGTCTACCCAGTATTTTGCAGGCAGGTGCAGGCATACAGTCTGAGCTGTCTGGATGGAAACCAGCTGTAACCAGAAGCTATGTGTATGCATTAGCATGGCCCCAAGGCCAAATAAACAGGCCTAGGGAGAGGCAGTATATGTTAATGTCAGCTCAGTATTGTGCCTAACATATGTACAGGACATCTGGTTAGTTTGGTACGTAGACAGAATGAGATGACATATACAAAATACCACAATAGAGGTATTCACAGACTGCAAACGCTCTGAAGCAGGGGCTGTGCTTCCAAGCTGAGGGGTATAGCCTGTAATTGCTTTGTGTCCTTCCCCTCATTCTGTCCCTGATGAGTAGAGTGGTATTGGTGGCTTTCACAGCGATATGCAGCTGCTATTGGATGCTACCTCTCTGACTTATTTGTATGTCTTGCCACGTTTCTAAGATTCCAAACATTATGTTCCCCAGATCACATCTTTCAGAGTAAGATGATGGTGGTCTTCTCCTTGACAACCCTAGGCTTACTAGGGCACGCTAATTGCACTTGGATTGTTTCTTAATTGCTGTTCAGGCTCCTGGATCCAGAGCTCTACTACCACTCTACTCATCATGAATGAGTCCTAAGAGGTTGAGGTAAAAACTCTCAACCTTGCTGGTCCTTACTGAACCGGACACTTACTATGTAAGAACCTTCTCCTCTTTGGAAAGAAGGTGAACCATGTATCTTTCTGTTCTGGGCTAAGTAAAATGCTGCATCTGTCTTCCAGTGGTGTTGCCCCTGAAAAATCCACACAGACATATTTGATATGATTTAAAGAGAAACCTCAGTGTGCTTTTAAATGTTAACAGCAAACAAGGTTAATACTTATGTGAGCAATATTCACTAGTGCTGTCTTGAAACCTCCATTTATGTAAATTCTTTTATGTTTCACATTTATGAATGTAGATCACATAAATGACCTTTGCTTATTTTTATTGCATGTGGCACTTTTGGTTGCCTGCTCTTCCTCAACTGTCTCCAGATTTTATGTTGTGTTAAACAGACTTTCACTTACTTATGATTTATCTACCACACTCTGCTCTAAGCTATATAAAACGTTGATTGATTGCAGAATGTAAGAATGTACAAAAATTTGTTCCTCAGTGTGGTTAAAAGTACTACCTTTGTCTAGTGTATTAAAAAAAAAATCTCTGTGTGCTATGCTAAAGAATAAGGAGGATTCATACCTTATTTTGACTTGTTTGGTTAGTGCTTTAATATGAGTATTGCTTTGGATCTGTACCAACAAAAGCAGATGTGGATCCAGCATTCATAGATTAACACACCTGCCAAGCACTGAGGATCAAAGAGAGGACAGCTATTTGGGGAATGGGGACTTTCATTGAAAGCCTGATTGACTCTCCTGCATCTGATGTAGATTCTGCGTCACATATGAGAGAGATGAGGCAGGGCTCAGCTGCAAGCAGAAAATGAAAAGCTAAGGAGCTGCTTATGGTAGTTCCCAGTCTTACTCTTGTTGGGTATTAGGTAGTAACTTGACATAAACTTAAGAAAGTGATATTTTTGCACACTTGTAACCATGAAAGCAATTCTTTCTAAATACAGTGAAGATAGTATTTGGAGAACATTTTCTTTGTTCAGCAGTGAAGAGGTAGGCATTAGGACTGAACTTGGGGTCCTATGTCCTGGTTTTGGCTGGGATAGAGTTAATTTTCTTCCTAGTAGCTGGTATAGTGCTGTGTTTTGGATTTAGGATGAGAATAACGTTGATAACACACTGATGTTTTGGCTGTTGCTAAGCGGTGTTTGCACTGGTCAAGGACTTTTCAGCTTCCCATGCCCTGCCGGGTGCACAAGAAGCTGGGAGGGGGCACAGCCAGGACAGCTGACCCACACTGCCCAAAGGGCTATTCCAGACCATATGGCCTCATGCCCAGTATAGAAACTGGGGGAGTTGGCCGGGGGCAGCGATCGCTGCTCGGGGACTGGCTGGGCATCGGTCAGCGGGTGGTGAGCAATTGCATTGTGCATTGCTTGTTTTGTACATTCTTTTAATATTATTATTATTATTATTATTATTATTATTATCTCTTCCTCTGCTGTCCTATTAAACTGTCTTTATCTCAACACACGGGTTTTACTTTTTTTTCCAATTCTCTCCCCCATCCCACTGGGGGTGGGGGGGAGGGTGAGCGAGGCTGTGTGGTACTTAGTTGCCGAATGGGTTTAAACCATGACAGTCCTTTTTGGCGCCCAACATGGGGCTCAAAGGGCTGAGATAACGACAGATCTGACCAGAGCATGTTAAAACAAATTTGTTATAAGCATTCATTATTAGTTTAGTAGTCGCTGGTCACAATGTTGATTCATTTGCTCTCAGAGCTGTTGTATTTGTTCTCAGAGTTGTGTAATGTAACACCTTACTTGCTGTATATACTGTTTATCAGTATTTACGTGTTGTTTATCACCTCTGGGAGGTGGATTAAGGTTATCGCTTTGCTGTATTGTGTAACACTGGCTTATGGTATGATAAAATTATTGGTCATGAGATCAATCTGGGATTTCTACTCAGCATTGCCATCACCTCTGTACTTCGGGAGACATCTATCGGAAATTATTAATAATTACACTTTTTACCTTTTCTCCTTGGAGAGCCAACCTATGGGGGAGACACCTTCCTCCATCTTCCCCTTCCTCTCCAGGCTAATTACAATAGCTCTTGAGAATTTTGAATGTCCTTGGGATGTTCAAACCTCCTATTGCTATGTCTCCTGAATGTGTGTCAGGTCTTGCTTAGGGTTAAACAACTATTTAAGAATACTACAGCTACTCCAACCCCTGCAACAGGCACTGCAGTTACTCCAACCCTTGCGACAGGCACTGTGGCTACTCAAACCCCAGCAACAGGCACTGTGGCTGCTCAAACCCCGTCGACAGGCACCGCGGCTACTCCAACCCCAGCAACAGGCACTGTGGCTGCTCAAACCCCGTCGACAGGCACCGCGGCTACTCCAACCCCAGCAACAGGCACTGCGGCTACTCAAACCCCAGCGACAGGCACTGCGGCTGAACCAGAGAACCAACACGTGCCGGTATTAGTCGTCCCCATACACAAGAAGAAATCCTGGAAATGAAAGCCAGCTCATTTAGAAAGTGATGAAGAAGCTTCTCCTAAGATGGAGTAGGAGGAAGAAGCATACTTCCCTGGCAGTGAGGAGGCAGAGTACTCTAAAACAGGGCCATCACAAGAACAGGAGGAGGAAGAGGGAGAATTCCCTGCTTCCCCCCGAGGAAGAACTCAGTGGGAAGGTTCCTCCTCTTCCTCGAGGGAGAGGAAAAAATTATAAAAGAGACAGTAACCACCCAATCTCTATCCCTGAGTGAGCTGCTCCTGTCAGGTGTGAAGGAAAGGTATCCCTTCAAGGAAGATATTATATGTCACCCAGGCAAGTGGACCACCATGGAGAGAGGTATCCAGTACCTGAGGGAATTAGCTGTGCTTGAGGTGATTTATGGTGACCTGGACAATGAGCAGTTATCCAAAGATCCAGATGAAATCCAGTGCACACAACCCATGTGGCGCAAGTTGGTACGGAGCACACCAGTGTCGTATGCCAACTCATTGGCAATACTGACGTGGAAAGATGGAGAGGGACAAACGGTGGATGAATTGGCTGGCCAACTCAGGCAATACGAAGAAAGTCTGTGTCGTGGTTCAGCCCCAGCCGGCAACTAAGCACCACGCAGCCGCTCACTCACTGCCCCCACAATGGGATGGGGGAGAGAATCAGAAGAGTAAAAGTGAGAACACTCGTGGGTTGAGATAAAAACAGTTCAATAGGGAAAGCAAAAGCCGCGCACGCAAGCAAAGCAAAGCAAGGAATTCCTTCACTCCTTCCCATGGGCAGGCAGGTGTTCAGCCATCTCCAGGAAAGCAGGGCTCCATCATGCGTAATGGTTACTTGGGAAGACAAACGCCATCACTCCAAATGTCCCCCCTTCCTTCTTCTTCCCCCAGCTTTATATACTGAGCATGACGCCATATGGTATGGAATAGCCCTTTGGGCAGCTGGGGTCAGCTGTCCCAGCTGTGTCCCCTCCCAGCTTCTTGTGCACCTGGCAGAGCAGGGGAAGCTGAAAAGTCCTTGACCAGTGCAAACATTACTCAGCAACAACTAAAACATCCCTGTATTATCAACACTGTTTTCAGCACAAATCCAAAACATAGTCCCATACCAGCCACTATAAAGACAATTAACTCTATCCCAGCCAAAACCAGCTCATTAACAAAGTGAGAACAAAAGAAAAAAAGATTGATTATTTATTCTCAGAGAGATGTACATCTCTGCTGATCATTCCTCTGGGATACAGATTTCCAGCCTGAGACAGGCTACAGAATTTGAGCCTTGAAGTACCTCACTCAGGCACCTAGACCTCTCCTTGCATTTGACATAAGTGCCTCAGTGCTTTCAACGGTGAAAAGAAAGACTTTCAAACAACAAACTTTCAAACTTTAAAAATATCCAGAGATTAATTTTAGACAAAAAGTTACAAAAATCTTCCTGACCAAGGAGAAGTAGGCAAGTGACTGGTAATCCACAGACCTGCTTCCTTCCAAAGCACAAGCCTTGCAGGGAAGTAATATTTTTTTGTCTAAAAGTATTTTGTAGATTCACAGTCTTTCAGATTAAGAGCTCAAAGGAGGCCTTGGAACTAAAATATTAAAAAAAAAAATTGTAATATGCTGTAACAAAAGAAATCAAGGCCAGCAGTACCCTTTACAGGGAAAGCACCTTACAGAACAAGGTATATGCTTTTGCATTCTGCACTGGTTCTGCAAGAGGAGCTGCAACAGTGTGGTGGGTTGACCTTGGCTGGACACCAGGTGCCCACCAAAGCCACCCTATCACTCCCACTCCTCAGCTGGACAGGGAAGAGAAAATATAATGAAAAGCTTGTGGATCGAGATAAGGACAGGGAGAGATCATTCACCAGTTACCGTCACGGGCAAAACAGACTCGACTTGGGGAAACTAATTTAATTTATTACCAATCAAATGAGAGTAGGATAATGAGAAATAAAAAACAAATCTTAAAACACCTTTCCCCCCCACCCCTCCCTTCTTCCCAGGCTCAACTTCACTCCCGATTTCTCTACCTCCTCCCCCTGAGTGGCACAGGGGGACAGGGAATGGGGGTTGTGGTCAGTTCATCACACGTTGTCTCTGCCACTCCTTCCTCCTCAGGGGCAGGACTCCTCACACTCTTCCCCTGCTCCAGCGTGGGGTCCCTCCCACAGGAGACAGTCCTCCACAAACTTCTCCAACATGGGTCCTTCCCACAGGCTGCAGTTCTTCATGAACTGCTCCAGTGTGGGTCCTTTCCATGGGGTGCAGTCCTTCAGGAACAGACTGCTCCAGCGTGGGTCCCCCATGGGGTCACAAGTCCTGCCAGCAAACCTGCTCCAGCGTGGGCTCCTCTCTCCATGGGGTCACAGGTCCTGCCAGGAGCCTGTTCCAGCGCAGGCTTCCCATGGGGTCACAGCCTCCTTTGGGTGCATCCACCTGCTCCAGCATGGGGTCCTCCATGGGCTGCAGGTGGATATCTCCTCCACCATGGACCTCCACGGGCTGCAGGGGGACAGCCTGCCTCACCATGGTCTTCACCACAGGCTGCAGGGGAATCTCTGCTCTGGTGCCTGGAGCACCTCCTCCCCCTCCTTCTTCACTGACCTTGGTGGCTGCAGAGTTGGTTCTCTCACATATTCTCACTCCTCTCTCCTCTTGCTGCCGTTTGTTGCACAGCAGGTTTGGTTTTTTTTCCCCCCTTCTTAAATCTGTTCTCACAGAGGCGCTACCACTGTCGCTGATTGGCTCAGCCTTGGCCAGCAGTGAGTCCATTTTGGAGCTGGCTGGCATTGGCTCTATCAGACATGGGGGAAGCTTCTAGCAGCTTCTCACAGAAGCCACCCCTGTAGCCCCCCTGCTACCAAAACCTTGCCACGCAAACCCAATACAAACAGTTAAAGAACTGCCTTCTGAGGCACTGCAGGTCAGGATCACACTCACCTGGAGCCAAAGGCCTTGGGAGGCAAAGTCACAAATCAGGGATTCTGCACTTACACTTGGAACAGCACTCACCATCACCTGCATCCATAACAGCCTGGTCAAATATTTAAGTATATCATCCTCTCTATACATATGGAAGTGAAGGATACTGGAAGACTTTGAGAAAACCATTTCAGCTCCAAGTGTTACAAATAGATGATTATACCTATTAAAGCTAATGAATGCATTTTTAGCATTGTTTGAAATGAACATGTGTTCAACTCTTCAGAAGTATTACTTGACTTAAAACCATTCGATTTTTAAAATGCTAATGTTTGTATTTACCATAAAGAACAATATATATTCCTCTACACAAAATAGGTAGTCACTATACCTGTTACTGCAGAATCCTTGCATATAAAGGAAGCCGTAGTCAAGGTGTTTCTACTTTTTAAACCAACTTCAAAATTAAATGTTTTATTTTTCCTCAAAAACATTTTGAAAAGAGAAATACAGCTAAAACTCAGGAAAACCCACCAAAAGGAAACAGAAAAGCTTCATTTCTGAACGCAAAAGAAAGCATGTATCTGCATAAGCTACCTGATAGGCTTAGAGATGAATATTTTTCACTGAGTTTAACTACGGTGAACTGATTTTCCTAAATACGTTTACTGATTGAGATGGCAATAAGTGTGCACACTATTCATACCAAAGAAAATGAATGAACCATCAAACAGCTATCATGACATTTGTGGAATTAATAAGGTCATTTTTTCATATTATGACAAAAACTAACTCCATAAATTCTGTACATACCAGGAGTAAAAAAAAAAAAAATTTTTTAATTTTTATAATAGGATGTTGTGGTTTAAACCCAGTCAGCAACTAAGCAGCACACAGCCGCTCGCTCACCCTCCCCCCCACCCCCAGTGGGATGGGTCAGAGAATTGGAAAAAAACATAAAACCCGTGGGTTGAGATAAAGACAGAAGAGGAAGAGAAAATACTACTACTACTACTACTAGTAATAATGATAAAAGAATGTACAGAAAAAGTGATGCACAATGCAATTGCTCACCACCCACTGACCAATGCCCAGCCCGTCTCCGAGCAGCGATCCCAGCTTCTTGGGCACCTGGCAGAGCATGGGAAGCTGAAAAGTCCTTGACCAGTGTAAACATTACTTAGCAACAACTAAAACATCAGGGAGTTATCAATATTATTCTCATACTAAATCCAAAACACAGCACTATAGCAGCTACTAGGGAGAAAATTAACTCTATCCCAGCCGAAACCAGGACACCTCTATATCCTCTCTCTTGAGCAGAGGAATGCTGACTCCTAATATCTGAGATATTGGTCTGTACAGGTGGGGAGTAGGACATATGCTCTTTGAGTTGCTGGACCTTCCAGGACAGTTTCTCCGCAGCCGAGACAAGGGAGGAAGAGAGACTGTGCTGGTTTTGGCTGGGATAGAGTTAATTTTCTTTATAGTGGCTGGTATGGGGCTATGTTTTGGATTTGTGCTGAAAACAGTGTTGATTGATAACACAGAGATGTTTTAGTTGTTGCTGCACTGGTCAAGGACTTTTCAGCTTCCCCTGCTCTGCCAGGTGCAGAAGAAGCTGGGAGGGGGCACAGCTGGGACAGCTGATCCAAACTGGCCAAAGGGCTATTCCATACCATATGGGGTCATGCTCAGTATATAAAGCTGGGGAAGAAGAAGGAAGGGGGGACATTTGGAGTGATGGTGTTTGTCTTCCCAAGTAACCATTAGGCGTGATGGAGCCCTGCTTTCCTGGAGATGGCTGAACCCCTGCCTGCCCATGGGAAGGAGTGAAGGAATTCCTTGCTTTGCTTTGCTTGTGTGCGCGGCTTTTGCTTTCCCTATTAAACTGTCTTTATCTCAACCCACGAGTTTTCTCACTTTTACCATTCTGATTCTCTCCCCCATCCCACCAGGGGGGAGTGAGCGAGTGGCTGCGTGGTGCTTAGTTGCTGGCTGGGGTTAAACCATGACAGTTAATATGTCATAAGTTTTCAAAAGGTAATAAACTTTTACTGGCCTACAGTCACACCATGTTTATCAAACACAGATGAGAATTGCTATAAATGTCTTGCTGTAACCTCTATTTTGGTTTTTATGGCGAAAGGTGGTGTGGAGGGGTGTGAAAAGGTTTAGTTATAGCAAGTGTGGGTTCACTTGCTTCCCTTCTCCCCCTTCCCCTAGGATTTCTGACTGATTCCAGGGCCTGTTCTCTGTACTGAGATTGCAGTTTGTTACTGTTTGCCTGCTAAAGAAGGGGGAAGACTTCATGTGCCTTCCATTCTTCCTGATAATTTTTTCAGGGCAGGTAGAAACCAGACACATAAAACTTGTTTAGTTTTTGATCTAGTCCATCCATGGTAACATTGTTATTTCTTTTGATATCCAGCAAAAGTTAAATTTACTCCTAATAGCAAAGCACCGATGCTCACAAACACAGAATAAATTAGTGTTTGGGGAATCTCATTCCACTGTGGATAATGGTTCTTGGTAGGAGGGATTGCTACCATGGAGTTGAACCACTGAGGAGAAGTTTCTGATCTACCAGAGTTCTACAGGTAGAACTTCTCATCCTTGCACTTTCATAGGCATTCAGGGACAAAAAACTTCCAAACCATCCCCATTTTGAATGCTTCTACTGTATCATTCTGTTATTTTGTGTATGAATTAGAGGATGAAATTTTCTGCACATGTCTAAATTCTTGACTTAAATTCTTTATTGCTAATTTTTGTCCCTTTTCTTTCATAGGAGATGATACTTTAAAGATATGGGATATTAGACAATTTAAAAAGCCTCTTAATTCAGCGGAAAGACTGCCTAGCTTCTTTCCAATGTAAGTACTCTAATTTATTCCAGCTAGTAGAAATAGCAGTAGGTGTACTGAGCAGGAGGGAGTCTACCGAAGTTCTCCTCCGAAGTTCTCACTAGGTCCAGAACCGTGCGGAAAGGACTGCACGGGGAGGGCTGTGCAATGAGGATTCTTGGTTATTTTAGGACTGTGAGAGACTGAAAGAGTTAATGTCTCAAACATTGTGGCGAGGCTAGGTGTGATTTGCATGGCGACGGCAGGGGTCGGGGGGTCAGCTAGCACGGGACGTGGAGAGCGCGTCGGAGGATGCGCAGTACCGGGTTCCGCCGGACCTTACCATGTATGGCCAGAGGTCACACAGGGCTGATCTGAGGAAGGGGCTTGCGACCACCCGAGAGACCCCTCGCGACCACCCCCCTCCCCCAGCGCCTGCGCAGAAGATTGAGAACCTTCTAGAACAAGAACCATGTAAGTCCTGAAGGGGGCGTAACCAGAGGCGGGGACTAGAGTATAAAAGACATGCCCCAGGAAACCAGGTGTGTGCCCATCACTGGAGGATTGTCACACCTGTCATTATGGGATCCAAGGGTGGTGATACCTTTCCTTTCTCTATCCTCCTCTCTTCCTCCACTCTTCTACCATATATTCAGGTATATGAGTTTTGGATAAATTGTGACAGGTTGCCCGGAAAATAGCTCCATTGCCAAATCGCCTCTGTTCGTTGGGCTTGCCAGTTCATTAAGTTTGTCCGTTTGTTGTTGAATTCGCCAGTTAATAAAGTTGTTGGCCAGACTGTTCCTCTGATTCATTGCCATGACTCTACCGGCCCTGTGGCTCTGCCGAGCAGAGATTGGCCTTTGTCGCTACACAAACCCTTGGGGAATCAAAAAGATTCACCCATCTTGCAACCCACCGAGTGGGATGGGACAAGGACTTCACATTGCTTTAAAATATCTCATTCTTTTTGGTGATAATTCATAGCTAGCTTTGCTTGTTTTATGCAATTTTTTAGTCTTGTATATCTTATGTCTAATTAGATTAGAAACTTTTCAGGAGGAGGCCAGTTCATTGCCTTATGTTTGTATAATGAGATATATAAGTAAGCCTCATTCCTATTTGGTCTATGATTAATAAAAAAAAGCTGGTTGAAAAGTAGACATAACATAAAGGTGCATGGTATGAATTCAAGTTATGATGTTAGAAGTGCTAACGACTGTGTTCTTTGGTACTAAAATTTACTGTATTGTACTGTATAGTGCTAAGTATTGTATTTTATATTTTTATTGGTATTACCTGCATTTCTATAACTGTAGCACAGCAAAATCCAACTCTAAGGATACTTTTGAAATAAGATCTTAGAAAGGCAGGTCATGGACAGCTCAATCTTGACTGTATTTTGTGGCATAGAGGAAAAGTAAACAGACAAATGTTTTTGGTCACCGTAAAAACACACTGCCATGCAGCATTGAAGAATGTATCATCAGCAAAAACAGATTTCATTGATTTATTTTTTACTAACTATTTTTTACTAACTATAGTAATAGATGACAGCTGACAAAAGATTGTTTTAAAGCTTTGTCTTAAAAGGATTAACAAATAGAAAGGATTATTTTTAAGGAGTGTAATTTATAAATAAGTTTCCTACACATTAATTATTCATTTGCCCAGTATGATGATTTGTTTTCTTCAACAGTACAGATTGTTGTTTCAGCCTGGATGATAAAATATTTGTCACAGGCACCTCTGTTAAGAAAGGTGGTGGCAGTGGGAATTTTTTTTTTTCTTTTATCAGGAGACATTCCAGAAGTTGTATGAGAGAGAAGTTACGGATGCAGTATGTATTTTAGTTTTCCTTTATCCACTATTCAAAAAAATGAATGAAATCATATTCATATGCTTTTTTCTTTTATACAGGTAATGACCTACTAACACTACTGTAATTTTTCTGCTCCATGTTTAAGAGATAGAGTGGCCTGAATAGGTGCTATTCTCCTTTCAATTAAAAAAATAAAAGAAAATCTTGGGACAAGGTGTTTAAGCACTAGGAGATCCCTGCTTTGCTGATACCATTGCATTTCTCAAGGATTTCTGTGAACCCTTCTAGATCTGCGGAGTGAGGCGTGAATCCTAAAATTCTTACATGTTTATGCTGTTGACTCCACCAGTTATCTTGATGAAATACCATATTGTGACAAAACTCCTACTTGTCCCTGAAACTAGATTTGTGGTTACTATAGAATGTATTTCAGTGGACTCTAGCTTGTGTAAATGCAATAATTTTGTGGCAAAAAGAAGGCATCATTATGAATCCCTCCATCAAAATTACCATTCTCACCAGTAATATAAAAACCTAAAATTGTGAATCTGTAACACAGAAGAGTCTGTGTATGGCTTGAACTGCCTACCTATTCCCATGTACAGAAGGAAGAACCTTAATACCATAGTTGAAAAAAGGTCATTTCACTCTTATGGTGTACATAAGTAAGCTTGTAGATTATAAAAAACAGGAGTGGAAGAAATTCAAATAGAATTGCAATTGCTTAAGTATGAGGCCTTCCCATTAGTTGTTGCAGTCTGTCAACTAGCAACTTTGTCGCACTGTTGTGTTTCAGGATATTGTTTTCTTCTTCCACACTTTTCTTAACCCACCTGTTAGAGCACAGCAGTCTTTCCTAGCACAGCAGACCAAAAGTGCTTGTGCTGCAGTTCATTTATACAGAATTTACGTTTATATTTACTTTTCTTTTTGAATCCCATTTTTTTCTTTTAAATTCATCCTAAAGCAAAATCTGCTTATGGATGAATTTGTTATATCCATCATTTCTTTTGTGTTCTTTTGTGTTTTGTGTTCAAAGGAAATATAATTTTGATTGGCTAACTTAGTCTCCCAGAAAAATGGTTCTTTAATTCTCTGAAATAGAGGGTCTGTTTACCTGCTGGGGTAGATAATGCTACGGGAGAGTCCAGAAGAGACTGTTTTTCTCAGAACTGAGAGATAAAGTTGTGTTGCTTCAAAATGCAGAAGAGACATGGAGCTGAAAAACAACCGTAGGAAATTGTTGGAAAAACAAAATTAGAGGTCAGTAAGCAGCTTCACTGGGGCCACTCACATAGTAAAAATTTAAGTATGTATACAAATCTCAGCAGGTTCATAATTTTATAAATTTATATAGGTGCTGATATTTATATGGTACTATAAGACTAGTAAATTACTTTCGTCTATAGAGTTTTAGTGCTGCTATTTTTCTTCATTTCTAGTGATAAAATTTAAGACTGTCATTCTCCTGCTTTGAATATAATGGATCAAATGAAAATAATGGAAATAATAGATGAAGAATTGAGACTTATAAATGCTGATCTTATGACATAATTTACAGTGAGCCAGCACTGTAATAACAAATACCTCTACAGAGGTATTTGTTATTACAGAGGTATTTGTTACCTCTACAGAATAACAAATACCTCTACAATCAGTCTGTCTAGCTTCCAGCTTCAACACTACACATCTAAGAAAAACACAGTTAAGCATATCAACCTGAATCTAAAAGAAGAAAAATTACTCTAAGTGGTGTTTTAAAATAAAAGCCGTATATTTTTTCAAGATCTTTCTATTGTTTGTATCCTTTGGCTTTTTCATTAGTTTTCTTTTCTTGTTCTTCTCAAATTGCAGTGTTTGATGAAATATAAACGCATAAAGGCATGCTAAAATCAAATGAATTTTAAAGAAGCTGGCTTTTGTTTTTTATAAGCAGTACATGCTGTTTGTTAGAAAGATCATTGGCCTATAAATTGGTAGATTAATATCTTGTGTGTAGTTTATCAAAATATTTTTTCAGCAGTGCAGTAATTACTTGCTTTCTATGGACTACGTTGCTAGTTTCCATTTTTTCCTTATACTCTCTCAAAAATGCAGATAACAGTGTAATTAAGCATAAACACATAATGGTGTCTGAAACTTGAGTTTATCTTCTGTAACTAAATATCATACTTCTTTACCTTTTGTATGTTATCTAGTGCTTAAATATGTAATTTTAATGTTTCTATTTTTGTTTTTTTAGGCATTACATAGATGAAGTTACACTATGCCAATATGTGTAGTAAAAGAGCACAAGTACACCAATATCTATCTCTGCAAAGAGCTTGATCTGCTCTCATTCCTCATGAAAATAATTCCAGTGATTTCAGTTGGATTTAGTCCAAATTGCTAAAGAAAAAGGGCATCATTACTCATTTATTTCAAGTATAAAATGAAAATGATAAGACTTTTTGAGGGCAATTGTATACCAGTTTAGTGGTAGAATGTATATAATCAGAATAACAAAAAATCTACTGTGAAAACATAAACTATTAATGTGTTACTTTTTTTGAAAAGGAAACTCTGGTAAGCTTAGAAAATTGAAAAACACTAAAAAGCAGTAAGCATTATCTTAAACCTCCTTGGTAAATAGCCAGTGTAATTGGCCTGTGAATGAACCTAGGGGGTAATGGGAAAATATTTAATGGGAATGTTTGACCAAAGCTGTGTCTGGCATTCCTTTCCATCATACCACACAAACCTTTTTTTCACCTTTTCTTTCAAGTTTTCATGGGAAAACCCATTACTGCTTCAGAGCTGCTGGAGTGAAACTTTGTGGTTTTACTAATGGACTAACAGTCTGATTAGTCTCTGCTGTTGTGGCTGGGTATAGAATATTAATTTACTTTCATTTCACTTTTTTTTTTTTTGAGTCACAACCTGTGGCTAAACTAGTGACTATATTATTGTGTCCACTCTTGAATGCCATCCCACCGTGAAGGCACTGGGACTTCTCTAGAACTCAAGCTTCTTGGATAAATAGCAATACTTTTTGAAGAAAAACTAAATACTGGTAAATAAATGTCAGAAGTGGTGCAGACCATGGGCTCCGTCTCTCGCCAGTAGCAGTGTGGCTGCAGAAGGTGGTGTGAACAGGGCAAATACACAATGATGCTTCTCTGGCTATCCTGTTCTGCCTCTGGTGATCTCTGACTTAGAGATATCTTTATGCAGACATAGGAATTTTACAATTAATAGCACTCAGCGGATTTTTCTTCCATGAGTTTATCAAGGAGTGAAATATGCATGTTGCAGGTTACTGTCAGGGTCATTTACTTACTGCAGATTAGATCAAAACTCAGGGGTGGGAGCTCCTGCCTCTCCCAATTTCATGAGGAAGCTGATGCTCTGTGTGCAGTACTTCAGCTGTACTCTGGCTCAGTGTGTACAGGTGTGATGGGAAAGTATGAGGGCTTTGTACTGTGACCATAGTTACATATGCTAAACTGTACAGAATTCATCTCTTTTTAACAAGAACCAAGCTTTAAAAAACAAGTCTTCATCCTGCTATGCACCTGCAGCTTTTTTGTAGTTTTTCTGTCTCTGTTTCTTCTATCTTGACACTATTATCTGCGAACGGAAATCCACAAGAAAATATTTATATTAAACTTTCTGAATTTGAGCATTTGAGGCTCATTCTATGTGAAAGATTTATAATTCCATGCAGAATGTTTCTTCACTCCATTTACATGGTTGAGGAGACTTAAACAGATGTTGGGAAATATAACTGCTAGAAGAGGGGTACAAAGTGTATGCACAGAAACGCAGAGGCCATTTCCCTTTCCTTTCCTCAGGTAGTATGAGAGGAAGGAAGACCTGTAGCCACACTGGACTGAGGTCTCATGTTTTGGGATGTCTGTAACTGGACCCTCTTTTTGGAATGGAAGGGAGGTTTCACTGTCAGATGCAAGTCAGGGTGGGTTTATTCCTAATTCTTGGTTTGGTTATACAAGTATGAGATCTTCATGGGAATCAGTTATAAATACCTAGTGTATGGGAAACAGAGCTGGGTGCGCAACATTTCCCTCAATGTCAATTTAATTTAAAATAGCTGTGGATAACCACTTGAATCACTCTCACATGTCTATCATTCGTTTGGCTAGTTCAAACAGATCAAACAGTAGTTATCCTTATTACAGACAAGATGGATTTTGGCAGCAGTAGAGCAGTCATTTTCCCTATATGGAAAGGAGAAGTAGTACACCTTGTTACTGCCAAGCAAGAGTGGGTACTAAAAAAAAAGTTGTACAATTACAGAAATTGCTATTTTTAAATGAAAATGTAAGTAATAATTTAATTTAAAAATGAGCCAAGATGATGAGATTCTGTACATTAGAAAATGAGATGTGCAAGTTTTTAAAATATCCCACAGGTTTTTGTAGATAAGCAAAAATCCAAAAACATAGATTTATGGTTGTTTTGGGAAACCTATTTCTGTTAGGAGGATTCTTCAATATTTTCTTAGTTTCTCAAGTATAAGCAAAAGTTAAATTATTTAAATACTTCTGAAAATATCTCTAAGGGATGTTTCAGGAAGGTCTTCTCAGACAAGCTATAAATTAAGCTTCTTTTTAGATTAAAGAGTGAAAAGGAAAGAAGGAATAAGGAATATGAAACTTCCAGCATCCTTTATGCACAGTTGATACAGGATTGAAGTATTTCTTCCCTTGACCTCAAACAATATAATTTACTATTTATAAGGTGCAGTAATATAGCAAGGGACTTTTCCACTGTGGCCCATTTCACTAAGATTTAAAGCTTTTGAATTTAAGAAAAATAAATTCTTTTAACTTCTGGAAGAGATCAGCATGCTACTTTTCGTGTTAAGCCATTTCTTTTATTTGAAAGGAAAATCCACATTTTTACAATAAGGAAGTAAATAAAATATTTAAGGTCCAGTAAACTTTTGTGCTGATCAAAGTAAAAAAGAAAAAATCTAGTACAAAATGTAAATCACAGTAATGTGTTTTCTTTTATAGTGAGGTCACTTTTCAATTTTTATTCTCTACTTTCATATATGTAAAGATAATGTTGTCCTTCCCTTCGTATATCTTTGTGGTAAGTTGGTCTTGGCTGGATGCCAGGTGCCCACCAAGCCGCTCTGTCACTCCCCCTCCTCAGCTGGACAGGGAAAGAGAAAATATAACGAAAGGCTCATGGGTCGAGATAAGGACAGGGAGAGATCACTCACCAATTACCGTCACGGGCAAAACAGACTCGACTTGGGGAAATTAATTTAAATTATTGCCCATCAAATGAGAGTAGGATAATGAGAAATAAAACCAAATCTTAAAACACCTTCCCCCCACCCCTCCCTTCTTCCCGGGCTCAACTTCACTCCTGATTTTTCTCTACCTCCTCCCCCCGAGTGACACGGGGGGACAGGGAATGGGGGTTGTGGTCAATTCATCACACATTGTCTCTGCTGCTCCTTCCTCTTCACACTCTTCCCCTGCTCCAGCGTGGGGTCCCTCCCACAGGAGACAGTCCTCCACAAACTTCTCCAACATGGGTCCTTCCCACGGGCTGCCGTTCTTCACAAACTGCTCCAGTGTGGGTCCTTTCCATGGGGTGCAGTCCTTCAGGAACAGACTGCTCCAGCATGGGTCCCCCATGGGGTCACAAAAATCCTGCCAGCAAACCTGCTCCAGCGTGGGCTCCTCTCTCCATGGGGTCACAGGTCCTGCCAGGAGCCTGTTCCAGCGCAGGCTTCCCACGGGGTCACAGCCTCCTTTGGGTGCATCCACCTGCTCCAGCATGGGGTCCTCCACGGGCTGCAGGTGGATATCTCCTCCACCATGGACCTCCATGGGCTGCAGGGGGACAGCCTGCCTCACCATGGTCTTCACCACGGGCTGCAGGGGAATCTCTGCTCCAGCGCCTGGAGCACCTCCTCCCCCTCCTTCTTCACTGACCTTGGTGTCTGCAGAGTTGGTTCTCTCACATATTCTCACTCCTCTCTCCTATTGCTGCCGTTTGTTGCACAGCAGGTTTGTTTTTTTTTCCCCCCTTCTTAAATCTGTTCTCACAGAGGCGCTACCACTGTCGCTGATTGGCTCAGCCTTGGCCAGCAGTGAGTCCATTTTGGAGCTGGCTGGCATTGGCTCTATCGGACATGGGGGAAGCTTCTGGCATCTTCTCAGAGAAGCCACCCCCCTGTAGTCCCCTCTGCTACCAAAACCTTGCCACGCAACCCAATACAAGCTGTTAGCATCCAAATATTTTAATGTTTTATTTAAAGATGTAGAAATCCTTTGCAATAAGTAAAGTTTTTCAGAAATAACTTTGTACATTTCCCTTCTCTTCTGGGAAGATGTTAAAACATTAAGTCCATCTTAATGGACTTAGATGGACTTAAAACATTAAGTCCATCTAAAGACAGATGGACTTAATGTTGTGCAAGTTCCAGAAGATTACACTAGAAGGCACACTGAGATTTGATCCCTTGCTCCAGCACAAGCTTGAAATTGCTTATCCCTCTCAAATATAAAGATAATGTAATATAACTATAGGCTTAGGTAACGCATAGTGTTAATTTGAAAGGTAATTACTGTTTCTTAAAAAATACTAATAAGAAGCAGTAAGGCTTCCTAAGTAGTATTGCTTAATTATATTTTAAGCTCCTACATGTTTAAAAGATACTGCATTGCATAAGCATTTCTTCACCATGAATATGTAGGTTTTTTATAGGAGTAAAGGCAGATGTGCTAAATAAACTAGTTGCATGCATATTTACACTGATTTTGACAGACTGGGGTTTTTTCAGCAATGTTGGAATTTGTAAAAATTACATTTAAGATAAATATTCAGTTCAGTCAGAAAAGCCCCATTTGGCCACTGCTGTAGTGACCTGTACTTACAGAGTCCACAACCACGGTAACAATGTCATTTTACACGATCACTATCTTCCCTGCTGACATGCTGCTTATCTGGCTGGCTGGACAGCCAAGTGCAGCAAATCTGAGCAGTGCTGTTCAAACAGAACCCATCACGTACCACCATGGCCACTGAAGCAAACCTTGCACGTATGAAAGAGAGAAGGTTTAAGTTCTCCTTTTCCTAACTGAAAAGATTTTCTTAGAGCAGCAGCTCTTGCTGTCAATTTTTTATTGTATAGCTTCAGAACAGATTCTGAAGGAATTATTTATTAGATTACAGGTTAAGATACAGGGAAGCAGCAAGAGAAATCATAGGCTGTGTTTGTTTCTGTTTTATCCGCATTCAGTTTTTAAGTATCTCCAGAGCTAGACATGATCTTTCAAACTAAGATTCTAAAGATTTGTTGGACAGTTTTAGGAGTCTGTATCTGCTGTATTCTTTCTGCACTAGGAGTATTTAATTTGGCTTCCAGGATACTTTATCCTTGAACTGGAGAGTTTTATGTAAGTAGCACAACATGCTGTAACATAGATCCTCGTTGTGTTGCTCCATTTAGTTTTCTGTTTTTCTTATATAGTTATTTTGGCCATTGTAGACTGCAGGGATTCACCTGACCAAATATAGATGTCTACAGCTGATCCAGTCACCCTAGGCTCCTTTTCTAATCAACAGAGAAAAATAAACACATCCAGACTGTGATTTTATCTCATCCTAAAATGGATATCTAAAACAGGTTAGATGAAGGCCACTGTAAAATGCTTATTTCTCTCCATTAGCTATAAAGGGAGGTGAAAGGTTGTAGGCATTTAAAGAGTAGACCTCTAAAGATTAGAGGTGTAAACATCTTAAGTTTGGTGAGATAAGTCCCACCTAAGATCTTCACTTTCCTCCATTGATGTTTATTCTCGCCTGCTAAAGCACTGGGACATTTAATCTCTTGTGCTCTGACTTTGCCAATAGCAAAGTAGGAGACAATGTGTTACTTTTGCATTCATTTCTATTGATTAAGCATTTATGATTGTAGGCAATTTACAGGAGAAAAGCCTGCTGCTCTATGAAAGGATTGTGCTACCTGAGAGTCAACTGTAAGCTCTCTTACACCTGATTTCCAAACATAACTGTCAAAATGTCAGCAACTTCACCTTAGGATTACAGAACATTATCTAAATTTTAACAAACTTTTTTTTAAAAAAAACACAGTGGAAACATCATGTGAAGGAAACATTAAAAAACCCATTAATTCTTGCTTCAACAGTTAGAGATATGTGAAAGTCTAGGGATTAGCATGTTCCCTTTCCATTTTCAGTATTTATCTGGAATTTGCAGTATTTTTTTCTAGTGGTAATTTGCAAGGAAATCACTTTTGCTCTTTCCAGTTTACAAGTGGGATGTTGACTGCACACTCACCCCAGAGATAGGACAAATATTACCTGTATGTCAGCATCATTCAGTAGAGATTTCCACCCTCTGAGGGTAGTTTTCTGTAGGTATGAAAGTAGATGCATCTTCTCCATTTACCAATTTTGTTTGTCTGTACTTTTGTTTAAACAGTTTTTGCTAATAGCCATGGGAGCAGACATTAATTTAGTGAACTTAGCCTAGAAGTCTGATAGCTGTAGATAACTGAATAATCAATTCTGGAATTTTGGAGCAACTGTATAAGCAGGCTGAGAATCGAGAACTATCAGAGAGGAATGAAAGGCTGTACCTGAAGTGAAGAGAAAGAAAAATTGGAAAGGTTTATTCCAACAGTGCATAATTAATGTGGAAGCATGTTTTTCTTTCCTCTTCCCTATATGGCAGAAGGAGCTTTATTAATGAACTTGAAAAAGCTGATAGATTATCACACATTACCTGAAAATACACTTCACATGAAATGTTCAGTTTTAAAGACAAATGCATGGTATTTAACCTTAAAACCTAACTGTCTTTAGGGAGAAGCAGTTGATTCCAAAGAAAACAATGCCTGATTGAGAAGCAGTAAGACCTCCTGAAGGAGGGAAAAGAAATTAAAACATCATTGTAAAATATGGCCCCATCTAATTTACTTTTTCATTTTGCAGTAGCAAGGGAATAATATAGCCCCATTGACCTAAGTGCTGCAGAAGTGTATGGTGATTCCTATTTATGCCAAAAATATGGAAGTCCTTGGAATTTTTTGGAAAATGCTGAAACTTGATATCATGCCAGTCTTGCAGCAAATGATGACCTCCATATTCCATTAGATCAGTATATGCATACACACATACATGTCTGTTTAATAAAATTTTGCTAACAACAAAATATTAGCTATTATCTTGGGGTTTGTATACATATAAAAGTAGTTACATTCTGTTGGATACCAGTCAAAGTTTCAACTGAAATGCAAAAAATAAGAAATCAATGCTTTTGTACAGCTTCAGCTCACAGACATGTAAAATGTTAGTATAGGAATACAAGAAGACAGTGATGGAGGGAAACCTTAATTTTCCCTAGCTCTCTTGCAGGAGAGTGAAAGAGGATAGAGGTGAATAATACTTTTAAGAGACATTCTTTATACATGCTCTCCTTATTTTGCTACATAACGGGCAACCTTACATTTTGTAGATTCAAAAGATATTAGCAAGATTAGGTTGACTGCTCAGGCTCTGGAATGTGGCAGGAAAATATTTTAGGCATAAGAATTAACATTTATGTAAAGACTGTACACACTCTATAAAATGTAGGAACTAGGAACGCTTGCTGTATTTGCTCAGGTTTTTTTTCTTAATATGCTTTATTTATGTTTTCCATAGTGCATCCCCTCTGAAGCTTCTCACAACCCTCATAATCTCTGCCAGTCCCTCTTTCCAATGTGAAACCTCTTTGACCCTTCCTAGTCCCTCTTGCTGGAATTTATTAACCTGCCCTTGCCTTCCTGCCTCCAACCTGCACTGACCCCCCTAAGACTGCTCTTCCCATCCTGGATCAACTCTATCCATGCTGTAAAACTGAATGTTACTTGAAGCACAGGCCAGGGAACTGAATTTTGCCTTTACTGCTGCAGTCTCAAACCATCTTTATAAGCAAAGATCCAAGAGAATTCTTTCAATCCTTGGCATCAGTCTATAGTTTTATGACCTTATCAGCTTCATGGTTTCATCTTAGGGGTAAATTTTCCATTCCTATGCAACAAATAATTTTAATCTTTTCTCGCTGACCTTGTAAAATGCCCTCTCTGCATTGTTTACTCCTGTCAGGGTGTTAACCAAGTGCTCTGGACAGTTTCAGTTGAGGTAATTAGCTTTTGCTTGCTGAGAAATCTGCTTTGGTTTTTCTTCGCTTTGCCTATTAAACACAGGAGTATATTTCTATATGCAAAAATGACAGTAACAGAAAGCATCTCACTGACTAAAAATCCTTTCATTTACCTTCAAAAAGATTTCTTCTCTTTTCACATTTGTGAAAATATTATCTACTCCTATGATTTCAAATATCAATACAAGATTAGCTAGACAATGTGCTAAACTAATTTGCAAGTCAAGTAAAGAGCCTAGCTCTCCAAAATTAAGTTGTCTACACGAGATAGTGTTGAAAAGTGATGTCAAAAACCGTAAAACAAGGGTATTTTTAGAATTAGTCAAAATTACACCCGACCTGAAATGTTAAAATGACTGGTAAAGCTTTCATGAGAAGATAAAACTCATATGGAATTCATGCTTAGGTTTTAACCCCTAGAATACAATTTAACCTCCATTAGGCATTTCAAGTTAGGCAGATCATGGGTAAAACCTAGACTCTAACCAGAGGATGGCTTTTAACCATTGGATAAAAACCTGGGTCATCCCACATACATAAGATAGATAATCATCAGATTCAGAAACCCTTTCACAACAAGGAAGACAGTCTTCAGCACAAGAAAGTGAAGTGATAATAAAATTAAAAAAAACTTCTAGAAAATGCCTGAAAAGGGATTTGAAGAGATGAGCCAGAAAGTTCTGAAGGGAAAAAATAAAAATAAAAAAAAAGAATCTTATACTCCACCAAGAACAGACTTATAGAAAATTTGGGACACAAAACAAAACAAAAGCTCCATAAACCTGTATACACAATAAAAGAAGGGAAATCCTTACTTCCTGAGTGAAAGATAACACCTGAGAATAGTGTCATGGCTATAGGCTAGCATTGCTGAACTTCTTGGGGGGGGGAATCAGGCTGATTATTTCAAGTGCCTAAACCTGTATTAAAAATTCCAGATATTCATGTATAAAAAATTAGAATAATTTGCATATAAGGATGCTGGTCTGTATGTATCTACTTTGTATACATAAAAAGTACTGACAGTCACTATGATTTAATGCCAACACATAGAAGTACCACCAAAAAAACCTTGTCTCAAACATATATCAGTCTACTACCGTACTTTTTAAAAAGTTTCAGTAACACAATGTATATACTAAAGCTTTAAAAAAAACTTATGTGAACTGTTGAATAGTTCCCACACAAAATGCTGTATGGAAAAGGGAATTTAGCATGAGATATTCCCTTTTCCATGCCCAGTTGAAAAAGTAACAGAAAATAAATGTTTCAATAAAAACACCAGTTATGAATGGAATTTATTCTTTAAGATGGACGATTTGTTTTGCTAAAATTAAGGTTTCTTTATATGAAAGAGTATGGGCTTCTTTTGAGTTTTCTTTTTCCAGTTTCATGTAGAAAAGGTTCACTTAGATATTCCTTATTTTATCAAAGACTCATTCCTAGTCCTCTTCAGGCTCACACTGCTCCTCATGCTGGTACTTCACTATATTTCAAACATATAGTGCCATCATATAGCCAACAGTTTGAAAAATGTACTTTCAGGAAAACCAAGATGTTGCAGAAATGATGCTGCCCTTCACCAGGCAACGGATTCCTTCTTAATATAATTGTACTGCTTTGTTTTAGAGGCATTCACTTGAAGAAATCTTATCTTTTAGAGAAGATCTAAAACCACATTCTTCTAAAGAATGCAAAGGATCATCAGATGTCTGTCATCAAAAGATGAGCACATGTCTCAGAAGAAATGCAGGTGGAATAGCACACGAGGGAAAAGTGATATCATCACCTTTGCCTGCCACCTTTCTACGTATTTATGAGTTTTATGGTTTAAGATTACCACATATTATTAAGCTTTTAAGTTATTATAGATAAAATTTTCTAAAAATGGAGTTTATTTTGGGATTCTGAAGCTTAGTTTAAAAATAAAGTAAATAATATGTATTGTTCGGTTAATTCATATTTTCTATTTAAAACAATACTATAGAAACTTTAGAAAAAGATATTACTAGTTTCAAGAATGATCAGTAATATGTTCTTATTTTATTAGGCACTTGTTTAAGAAGATAAATGTTTTCATCCAGATTGCAAAAAAGGTGTCTTTAAAATTGTGTAGCTAATTTTTGTCATTGACATTCAGTTTAAGTCAGTATTACAAGACAATCTGTTACCTGAAAATTATTACAAAGGCCTACTATCAATAACACCCACTGAATCTGTTCTAATGTCTTTCACAGTGACAGTGAAGAAGGTAAATTTGGAGTGTTTTCTTTCTGTTAATATTTTTAATATTTTCCCTGCCTGACTTCACAAAAATATTTTCACAATCTTTTCCCAGTATTTCCCAATGCAGGCTACTGTGTTTGTATATGCAACAGACATTGCCAAAGGCTTTTCAGATTGATTTCATTTGAAGAACTTAATACTTTTGCAACAGCAAAAGTACCAAACAGCTTTTAAAATGTTACTAGTAATTGTCTTTTGTAAGTGCTGTATTTTCAGATCTTATGGTCACAAAGCTGGCCACATCAGTTCCACGGATAAAATTATTTTCAGGATTTTTATGACAGGCTTCCAGGACTTCATGCTCCAAAGATATGCTGTCCAAAACATCCGGCCATTACAGAAATCTTTTTTTAAATGTTGAAGATGTTTATGTGACAATACATTCTGCATTTTATCTTTCTTATTTCATAGAATCATAGAATCATAGAATCATTAAGGTTGGAAAAGACCTCTAAGATCATCTAGTCCAACTGTCAACCCAACACCTCCATGCCTACTAAACCATGTCCCTAAGTGACACGTCTACACATTTTTTGAACTCTTCCAGGGATGGTGACTCAACCACTTCCCTGGGCAGCCTGTTATAAGGCTTGACAACCCCTTCGGTGAAGAAATTTTTCCTAATATCCAATCTGAACCTCCCCTGGCACAACTTGAGGCCATTTCCTCTCATCCTATCACTTGTTACTTGGGAGAAGAGACTGACTCTCACCTCTCTACAACCTCCTTTCAGTTAGTTGTAGACAGTGATGAGGTCTCCCCTCAGCCTCCTTTTCTCCAGGCTAAACAACCCCAGTTCCCTCAGCCGCTCCTCATAAGACTTGTGCTCTAGACCCTTCACCAGCTTCGTTGCCCTTCTCTGGACACGCTCCAGCCCCTCAATGTCTCTCTTGTAGTGAGGAGCCCAACAATGAACACAGAATTCAAGGTGCGGCCTCACCAGTGCTGAGTACAGGGGCACGATCACTGCCCTAGTCCTGCTGGCCACACTCTTTTTGATACAAGCCAGGATGCCATTGGCTTTCTTGGCCACCTGGGCACACTGCTGGCTCATGTTCAGCCGGCTGTCAGCCAGCATCCCCAGGTCCTTTTCCGCCGGGCAGCTTTCCAGCCGCTCTTCCCCAAGCCTGTAGCGTTGCATGGGGTTGTTGTGACCCAAGTGCAGGACCCAGCACTTGGCCTTGTTGACTCTCGTACAATTGACCTTGGCCCATCGATCCAGCCTGTCCAGGTCCCTCTGCAGAGCCTTCCTCCCCTCAAGCAGATCAACACTCCCACCCAATTTGGTGTCATCTGCAAACTTACTGAGGGCACACTCAATCCCCTCATCCAGATCATTGATAAAGATATTAAACAGAACTGGCCCCAACACAGAGCCCTGGGGAACACTGCTTGTGACCGGCCGCCAACTGGATTTAACTCCACTCACCACAACTCTCTGGGCTCGGCCAGCCAGCCAGTTTTTGACCCAGCGAAGAGTACACCCGCCTAAGCCATGAGCCGCCAGCTTCTCTAGGAGAATGCTGTGGGAAATGGTGTCAAAGGCTTTACTGAAGTCCAGGTAGATAACATCTACAGCCTTTCCCTCATCCACTAGGCGGGTCACCTGGTCATAGAAGGAGATCAGGTTGGTCAAGCAGGACCTGCCTTTCATGAACCCATGCTGGCTGGGCTTGATCCCCTGGTTGGCCTGCACATGCCTGTTGAGCACACTCAAGATGAACCACTGCATAATTTTCCCCAGTACCGAGGTTGGGCTGACCGGCCTGTAGTTCCCCGGATCCTCCTTCCGGCCCTTCTTGTAGATGGGCGTCACATTGGCAAGCCTCCAGTCGTCTGGGACCTCCCCTGTTAACCAGGACTGCTGATAAATGATGGAGAGTGGCTTGGCAAGCTCCTCCGCCAGCTCCCTCAGTACTCTCGGGTGGATCCCATCCGGCCCCATAGACTTGTGAGTGTCCAGGTGGCGTAGCAGGTCGTTAACTGCTTCCTCCTGGATTATGGGGGGTTTATTCTGCTCTCCGTCCCTGTCTTCCAGCTCAGGGGGCTGAATACCCTGGGGATAACTGGTCTGACTATTAAAGACTGAGGCAAAGAAGGCATTAAGTACCTCAGCCTTTTCCTCATCCTTGGTGGCAATGTTCCCCCCCGCATCCAATAAAGGAGAGAGATTCTCCTTGGCTCGCTTTTTGTTGTTAATGTATTTGTAAAAACATTTTTTATTATCTCTTACAACAGTGGCCAGATTGAGTTCTAGCTGGGCTTTTGCCTTTCTAATTTTCTCTCTGCATGACTTGACGAGATCCCTGTACTCTTCTTGAGTTGCCTGCCCCTTCTTCCAAAAGTGGTAAACTCCCCTTTTTTTCCCGAGTCCCAGCAAAAGCTCCCTGTTCAGCCAGGCCGGTCGTCTTCCCCGCCGGTTCGTCTTACGGCACATGGGGACAGCCTGCTCCTGCGCCTTTAAGACTTCCTTCTTGAAGAATGTCCAGCCTTCCTGGACCCCTTTGCCCTTCAGGACTGTCTCCCAAGGGACTCTCTCAACCAGTGCCCTGAACAGGTCAAAGTCTGCCCTCCGGAAGTCCATGGTAGTGGTTTTGCTCACCCCCCTCCTTACTTCGCCACGAATCGAGAACTCTGTCATGTCACGGTCGCTAAGCCCAAGACGGCCTCCAACCACCACATCTCCCACCAGTCCTTCTCTGTTTGTAAACAGCAGGTCAAGCGAGGCACTCTACTCTCCACTGACTAAAAAAGCTCAGATCCCTCAACCTCTCTTCATAGCACATATGCCTGAGACCCTTGTGTACCTTGGAAGGCCTCTACCGGACCTGTTCCAGTTTCTCCAAACTGTTTTCTCTTCAGTTCATCTTGAACTGAAGGGCCCAAAACTAGTCACAGTATTTCAGACATGAAACAAGCAGCACTGTTCTGCTGGTCATGTGCTTCTTAATGTAGCCCAGTTTACAGTTTGTCTCATTTGTATTGCAAGCACACCATTAGCTCACATTCAGCCTGGCATCCGCTGTAACCTGTGGTCCTTGGCAAGCCAGTTAGTTCCCAGCATGTATCAATATATGGGACTATCCCATCCCAGAGACAGGGCTTTGCACTCTTCCTTATTGAACTTTATGAGATTTCTCATTAAGAGCAAAAATATGCTATATTGTCAGTCTTCTGGCATTCAGTTCATTTCTTGCTTTACCTTTGTGTTTGTCATATCCACAATGTATTGGTCTCCTTTTATGCATTCCATTAGTGGGAAACCATCTCTGTCAAGAACTTTTGCCTGAGAGTTACCAGAGACGATGAGAATGACATCTCCTGTGCTGCTATACTGTAAAGATTTGATTCGGTGACTAAAAAAGAAAGAAAAAAAAAAAAAAAAAGAAAAAGAAAGAAAATGTTTCAATTAAGTTCAGTTCCTGTAAGCCTATATTAAAATAAAAGTGTCAATGGTGAGAAAACGTATTGTAGAAATAGATACATATACATTCCTATACCAAAAAGGTGGGAAAAAAAGGTGGACAGTATGGAAATCACTCTCTACAAAATGCTTCCTGTAATTTTATTAAATTTACATATATATAAATATATAGAAACATTTAGGTTGGAAAAGACCCTTAAGATCATCGAGTCCAACCGTTAACCTAACACTGCCAAGTCCACCACTACACCATGTCCCTAAGCGCCACATCTACACGTCTTTTAAATACATCCAGGGATGGTGACTCAACCACTTCCCTGGGCAGCCTGTTCCAAGGCTGGACAACCCTTTCAGTGAAGACATTTTTCGTAACTGGAAGGCCACTATAAAGTCTCCCCGGAGCCTTCTCTTCTCCAGGCTAAACAACCCCAACTCTCTCAGCCTGTCCTCATAGGGGAGGTGCTCTAGCCCCCTGATCATCTTCGTGGCCCTCCTCTGGACCCACTCGAGCAAGTCCATGTCTTTCTTGTGCTGGGGGCCCCAGAGCTGAACACAGTACTCCAGGTGGGGTCTCACGAGAGTGGAGCAGAGGGGGAGAATCACCTCCCTCGACCCGCTGGCCACGCTTCTTTTGATGCAGCCCAGGATGCGATTGGCTTTCTGGGCTGTGAGCGCACATTGCTGGGTCATATTCAGTTTTTCCTCTACCAATACCCCCAAGTCTTTCTCCACAGGGCTGCCCTCAATCCACTCAGCGCCCAGCCTGTATCCACGTTTGGGATTGCCCCGACCCAGGTGCAGGACCTTGCACTTGGCCTTGCTGAACTTCGTGAGGTTTGCACGGGCCCACCTCTCTAGCCTGTCCAGGTCCCTCTGGATGGCATCCCTTCCCTCTAGAGTATCAACCACACCACTCAGCTTGGCGTCATCCGCAAACTTGCTGAGGGGTGCACTCAAGTTATTCTTAAAAGTCATTGTGGAATGTGGAATTAGGATTGAAGGCAAATCCTCTTTCCATCTCAGAGAAATGGAAAGTGGCAGCAAGAAGCCCATGGGCGTTTGCATCAGGCAAAGGAGTGTTGCCAGCAGGTCGAGGGAGGCCGTTATTCCCCTCTACACAGCCCTCTAGTGCTGGGTCCAGTTCTGAGCTCCCAGTACAAGAAAGAGATGAACATATTAGAGTGAGTCCAGTGAAGGACTGCAAAGATGATTAAAGGTTTGGACACAGAAGGAAGGGCTGAGAGAGCTGGGATTGCTCAGCCTTGAGAAGAGGAGGCTCCTGGAGGATCTTATGTATAAATACTTGAAGGGGGACAGGAGGGTGAAGCAGATAAAGCAAAGCTCAGTGGTGCCCAGTGACAGGACAAGAGGCAATAGGCACAAAACAAATTACAGGAAATTCCACTTAAACATAAGAAAATGGTTTGGGGGTTGGTGGTTTTTTGTTTGCTTTTGGGTTTTTTTGTTGTTTGTTTGTTTGTTTTGGGGAGGATTGTGTTTTTTGTCTCTTGGGGGGTTTTGTTTGGTTGGTTGGTTTTTGTTTATTTGTTTTTTTGTGTTTTGTGGTTTTTGTTTTTTGGGTTTTTTTATGGTGGGGGTGGTCATACATTGAAACAGCTTGCCCAGAGAGGCTGTAGAGTCTCCATCCCTGGAAATACTTAAAACCAAACTGGACAATGTCCTGAGCTACCTGTAGTAGTTGACGAAGCTTGGAGCAGGGCGGTGGAATTGTATGATCTCCAGAGGTCTCTTCCAACTGCAACCATTCTGTAATTGTGTAAAATTCAGTATCAGTAGGTGGGTATCTACCTATGTGCATAGATAGGTCAAGCCAGGAAAACTCTTTTTTTTCTGCTATTAACACACGTATTTGCCTGGAGGGGTGGGATGTAGGACCTTCTTTGAGCTGGAATTTGATGTTTAGCATTTCCAGTGAAAAAGATGTCTACCTAAGTTATTCTAAGTGTAAACAGTAGGAAAGTTAGAGGCATCAAAGGATAAATGCTCTTTAAGAATTTATTATTTTTGTATGATAAAGATTTGCCTTTCCCCCTTACTCCCAATGTTAAGACCTAGTCTACAATGATCCCTTTGTTGTTTAGAATTTAGAATAGTTGTATAGTTGCTTAGAATTTTTACTTCTTTAGGATTGGGAAAAATTATTAGAATTTAGTTCAGGAATGCAGTATTTGGGTCTTTTTAAAATATTGCTTGTTTCTAAAATAATCTGAAAATCTGCATAAGTGGTTTTTATTATTTCTTATAAAGTAGGTTTATATACCAGTGGATTAATAAAATTACTTGCATGTTCAGAGCTTGTATTTGTTTAGTTTTTAACAAATTATATTCTGGAGACATTTTGCGCTTTCAGAAGATTTATAGGGCTGCATTTAATGGCAGTTTCTTTTTCCTGCTCTGGAGCACGTGCCATGGTGGTTTTAAGTGTGTTGTGCATGTTTGACAAGTTAGAAACTTAGCAATCCCCATCAGCGCTGAGCCACGCTGTCTCAGGCTTTGTTTTTGTTGGCTGGTATCCAGTACCATGCTATAAAATACATTTACTTGACAGTAGAAAGTGGAGAACCACATTAACTACAAAGTTTAAAAAGGCTGGCTAAACACATGCAGTAAATATTACTAAAAGAAAAGGCCACCCACCTTTGACCTTCAATACTTGTTATTAGCTTTGTGTGTTTTAGAGTTACCGTAGCATTTTGAGCATTACATAACAGTATGTAAGAATCTCTTATTTAAATAAACAACTTATTAGCAACCCTGGATTGGTTATTTTGGTCACTTGTGGCAGGGATCATGGACATAATGCATTATCAGAATTGTACTTTGTACTTCAGAGTTACCTGTAAAAAGATTGTCCTTTAGTTGCCTCATAATGAATAAACCAGGTGTACTTGTACCTGTAAGTAAATGGGAAGGTACAATGTTGTATGTATAACTATGTAGAAGGAGGATGTTTTACAGAGGAACCTTGAAAAGAATGGTCAGTTGATTCATATAAACGCATCTCAATTTTTCTTGTAAATAAGAACACAAAGCAGAAAAACAGCTCAGAAGAGTCATCCATCATCTTGTAGTAAAATGAAGTTCTGATTCATGATGGCTGACTGGGCTTCAGGTTTTTTTGTTGTTGTTGTTGGGGTTTTTTGTGTGTGTGTGTGTTACATGCCTCATAACATTCAGAAAAAAGGGATCTGAACCAAACCAGAAATAGTATGGAACATGAAATGGGAAGTGATGCAGGAGTCACTAGAGCTGATACATAACCATTCTCTTCCAGATTAGAAGGTTCTCATCTCCCAAGTTATAGGGCTATATTTCACTTGCACCCCTAATTATATTTTAGCTTTGCTGTATTTCTCTTGTTAAGACATTAGTGGTTCCTATTTTGTGAATTTCATGCACTGTATTATGTAAAAAAAAATATATACACACTCACACAGAGAGATACTTTAATGATAGATGGATGTTAGTGGTTGAATATTGAATTATTAATTCACTTTGAGAAGAGTCTATTCCTGTTTTTTGAGAAAGGAGAAGTGGTAAGCTTGGAGAAAAAGAAAAGGGCTAGAAAAATTAGCATTATTCAGTGAAATACTAAGACGATGATGCATGCTGCCAGCTCTGGATACTACATAGGTAACACAAATGCTGTCAAGACCTGTCTTCAGTCTTGGACAGTATCCTTTTAAAGATTTACTATTTCCCAAAAGTAGATACGTGTGTCCCCCGCCCTCCCCCCCCCAATTAGTCAGATGCACGTACAGGTTTTGTGTTTGTGTTAAGGTGTGTTGTCCTTCGTGGCAGATTGTGCCCACTTCTTTGGCTCTCTCGGGTCAGAAGCTCGGGTCTTACAGAGTTTCTGTGCTGGCCTGCTGAATCAGACTGAATACAGCAATCAGTCACATGGAGAACTATGCTGTGTGTATAAAAGAACAATACTCTTAATGTCTGAAAATGAGTTTCTCTGCTGACCAGAAGGGTGACAGAGCTGTGAGACATTGGCTTCAAATACCAAGTTCTTCTGAGCGTTCTAGGGAAGAAAGAACCAAGAGTGAAAGTCAACTCTTACATTTCTGCAGTCAGCAAATGAAAGGTCAGCGCTGTGTGAGAAAGCTTTAGTGTGAGAAGGGAAAACAGATAAAGAGCAGAGCAGTGTGGAAGAATTAAGAATTAAAAAGAAAAATGCAAAAGTCATGAAGGCTTGCATTGCTATATCTGAAGCACCTCATTGTTCTCCTTCAAATCCCCCTTTAACTTTCTATTTCCATTATTTCCATGCCCACAAAGACCCTGGAGCAGTTAGCCTATGGAAACCACTGGTTATCACGCTGCCACCAATTTGTACTTCCTTCTCTGCCTACATCCATGTGTTGTCATTCCTTTTACATTGTATTCTGCTCTGGAGAGGAACTTTTATTCATTCATGTGTTCACATATTCATTCACGTATTCAAGCTCATTCCTACTACAGTGTGACTTTGATCCGCTATTTGACAATATGAATATTAATTCTAAGATCTAGATGAATGACCAACTATCAATATGTTGCTCTATTTCAGAGTGTTGTGCATTGCCTTTGGCATCTCAAGCTGAACCAGATCATGGTTGGTACAGGAAATGGTTTGGCAAAAGCGTACTGTGCTGGTTTTGGCTGGGATAGAGTTAATTTTCTTTATAGTAGCTAGTATGGGGCTGTTTTGGATTTGTGCTGGAAACAGAGTTGATAACACAGGGATGTTTTAGTTGTCACTAAGTAATGTTTGCACTAGTCAAGGACTTTTCAGCTTCCCATGCTCTGCCAGGTGCAGAAGTTGTTCTTGGCTGTAGACACAGCCAAGATAGTTGATCCAAACTGACCAAAGGGCTATTCCATACCATATGACGTCATGCTCAGTATATAAAGCTGGAGAAGAAGAAGGAAGGGGGGGATGTTCGGAGAAAACCCACGAGTTTTCTCACTTTTACCCTTCCGATTCTCTCCCCCATCCCACCGGGGGGGAGTGAGCGAGTGGCTGTGTGGTGCTTAGTTGCCGGCTGGGGTTAAACCACGACACGTACTATGATCCTGTCAAAAGCCAGAGGTATGTAATCATGATTAATGATTAAGAACATGGTTTTTTCTCAAATTTAGCCTGATTCTGTGATTCTATGATTATATTAAGAAATGAGAAAAATTGGTTTAGTAACATTTATTTTGCAGAGTTTTACTTATTTAGTTACAGTAGAAAGAAAAAAAAAACAAAACCAGTTTGTTTTTGAAAAGCAGTGCATTTTCCTCTGGGCTTTTCATGATGCAGTATGCTGGCTGTTCTACCTGAATTTACAAACACTTTCATTTTTGAATTGCATGAAATCTGCAGTAAGAATAACCAACCTTTCATCTGATCTCTTGAAGGCTGTTGATATGGTGTTATTGAATGGATATTTGTTTTATTTAGTCATATTTTTTGGTGTCTTTTTTTTCTTCTGAAGTAAAAATCTTCATTAGAAGCATTAGCTTAAACTTCAGTGTCTGTGAAGTAATGCTGGAAGACCCAATTTGAGAGTGAGCACGTTCCCATCTTTCTGCTTGTCTTCTCACCCGCTCCCTCCTGTCATGTGTGGATTTTGCCTATACATCTAATGGAAAGGTGGTAGTGATTCATCAGAAGGTGACTTGTCAGCCTATAATAAAGACAACTAGTCTATAAATACTTCTTTTGCAATTAATTTGCTTTTACCATCTGGATTGGCTGGAGAACTGGGGCATGCTTCCTTCCTGTCAGCAGTGGGGAGATGTACACTTAATCTATACTGAGTGGTATGAATAAGATGTTCTTCCCCTATATGCACTCATCTTTGTTTCACTGGCATCCAAAAACATACTGTGTTACAGTTCACAGTTTCTGGATACTTACTGTGACCTGGACACTTGGATGTGAAGATAAACTCTGGTTTACAAGATTATGAGAAATAAGTTTTATTTTTCTGGTCTTTGTCAGTTTAGAGAACAAGAGAGTTGGTCATCGTTGTTTGGAACCCTCTCCATAGGGCAGCCTGAGTCTCCTAGGCACAGAACACAAGAGCCCTAGCTCAGTTTTGTGCCAAGTTTGTTTCCTGGTACTTATCATGAGGAGGAAAATACCACCAGTTTAAATCAGTCTTGCTGCAGCCGGGCTTATGCAGGCTTTCCCGCTGCAGTGTTACAGACATCTCTGGTTAGACAACTGCCACCTCTGCTGCTTAGGAAGAGTACTAGGAACAAATCATTGCCCATGTTTGGAGAGGAGCATTTTCAACGTGCACACTACGAGTATGAATCTACTACGAAATGAATCTTCCACCCTTATTTCTGCATGTCATATAAACTGCTCTGTAACAGAAACACTAATCTCTCTACCCTCCTTCACATGTGCATGGACAGGCAAAGATACACACATTGATGACTATTTAAAGTACTATATAATTTTGTTGAGACTGTCTTGAATAAAAAATGGTTTCTGTTTGATATAAACAGACCAACTGAACCGCTGTGTGTTTCCTCCTAGGGGAGCAAAATTACTTGTGGTCAAAACAAAATGAAAAGAGAGACAAGCAGAGACTCTTATGCAGGATTACATTATAACACGTAAGGAATTTAAACATATCTTTATAGCAGCATCCTTAGCTCTTTTTCAGGTTTGAAATGATTTGCAGATCATTTAGCTTTATATTTTCCCCTCTAAAAAGTTGCAGTCTTTCATTAAGTATTGAGCATTGGTGTGAGATGTTAGTGCTTTATACAAGTTTATTTATAGCCTTGTACAACCAGAAAGGTATATATTCTGTATGCTCTGTAGTTATTAATAATGGTTGGTTTCTAGATTCTGATGCACCTGAAAGGACAACTGCCTTTAAAAAGTTGGGCTGTCCTCTTACAAGTATTTTTTTTTTTAAAGAAAATTAAGCTCCAAGATTCTCTTTTTCCTTTCTTAAATCTTCAGGTTTGCATAACTAAATTGGCGAGTATAGATGGGTTTAGGAAGCTTTTTGCTACTTGGGAACATCAACAATGGGACGTTAGTGATAGTTCTTGAACAAATTCCAAGTGATTTTTCAAGATTTAGAACTTGTCCAGAGTTATATGGGGTTTTAAATAGCTTAAGTATCTCTTTAGCCTCAGGGTTATACTTGTATAAGACCTTATGTTCATATTAAGGCTCACTGATGCATAAGAAATAGTTATCATTGTTACTATAAAATGCTTAGTGATCTGCCTTTTCCCAAGGGCATATTTTACAAGGGGACAAGGATATTGACTGAGAGATTTTTAGCCCTCCCCATTAGCGTTGCCCTATGTAATGTTTCCTCATGTGAACTAAGAGCTGTCACATGGTTGTGCTATCCTGCTTCTCTTCTTCCTATTCCAATTCCACAGTATTTGGATTCAGCTCTGTTTTCCAGTACTCTTGATCTTAGAAATAGCTAAATCCACTTCTGTAGAGCAAAGTAGTTGTTTGGCAGCATAACAAAAAGAAAATTTAGAATTACAAAGTCTGAGCAGTCTTGGTAACCAGGCCCATGTCAAGGCACTTTGGTTCTGGGTTCCCATATCAGGTACTTTCCAGCCACAGCTGTCTCCTACTTCTCACTGCTGTAGATGTGCAGCTCCAGTTTTTGGGTAGCAGTGGGTAAAGTAGCAGCCATAAAGATCAGGGATATTTATCTCACTCCATCCTCCAGCCTTGGCTATATCAGCATATGGTCTATTATCTAAATACTTTGTGTGCACTGTCCTTAATGTTTATACTGTAAAGAGCTTTTGTGATTTTTTTTTTTTAAACTTTCTGCTAAGCCACGACATTACAATCCAATGGGACTTGTGTATCCAATGACATTGATAAATGCCATTCAAAGATTTAGGTCCTAATTATGCAAAGTTTTGGAATTTTATCGCTGAGTTTTAGCTGTTTAACTGTTTCTTCCACATAATTTTGAAACCAAATAAGGATACTTCTATATAAAGCAGCGCAGAAAAATGTTGTAAGGATTTGCTTTGCAAATTAAGTTTGTTGCCTGTTTTGGAAACTTTTCAGAGGTTATATGTCTGTCTTTTAAGTTTACAGGTAGAACTGGAAAGAACTGAAGATCTCAGAAGTCCTTTCCAAAGTGAACCAACCCCTTTTTCCTTCTCCTTCTCTTCTTTTTTTTTTTTTTCCTTCAGACTTCTAGCTGCTCTTTAATCTCAGGATTGCCTGTAATGGCTACTTACAATGCAGGAATGTTGTTTGAGGCATTAGGTGTTACTTTTAAAACATAGGAATGCGCAGCTTGGTTTTCCCTTGGGCAACCTTGATTCCACAAATGGCAAAAGCTTGGATCTGTGCATTAGTCACCTCAGATGCTCTATGCAAACAAATCAAGGTTAGTGCTTGCTAGCAAATTGTCCCAGGCATTTCATAATTCATGAAATCTGCAAAAATAAAACCTAAACATTTATTCCCAAAGATCTACTGCTGTGTCACATGGCTGTGACTTCACTCAGTCTAATAAATTGAGCAGGCTTCCAGAAATAAGCTTGAAAAGTCAAACTGATAGGTCCCTGGATGCTGCCTTCCATTTTTTTTTTTTTTTTTTCAATATAGAGCTGGTGCCCCTAAATTTAATATTTGTTTGGCTGGTTTTTGTCTTTGTTGGGTCTTTTGATCCCAACACAATTTCCCACATTTCGGGAAACAGCAGCAATCAGCACACCTGAATGTGAGAGCTGTACCTCACCACAAGAAAACTGTGTCCCTTAACATGGTGTTTCTCTGTTGCTGACAAATGTATCTCTTGTCTGAGCAGACCGAAACAGTACATAGATAAATTACTGTGATTTAAGATACTGTAGCAGTTTGATGAGTAAATAGCAGTTTTTAAATCCTGATAATTTAGCCAAATTGTCTCAGTTATGGCTATTATTCCAACCTTGATTAATCTCATAATTTAAGGAAAACATGGTTATGACTTCATACGCAGAAACATAATATTTTTGGATCATTGAGGGGGTTCCTCCCCTCTCTGTCTCAGATCCAATAATGCATCTATGGTTTTGTCATGGTCTTAGAGTATTAGAAAGCTGTAGAAAAATGGAAAGTTCAGAAAAGAGCAACCCGTTGGTCACAATGCTAATGCTGAGAACTGAATGACAGAGGAATAAATTAAATATGCATAAATTGTGCAAACACTATTTCAGATGAAAGGCTCCTGCCTGAAGGAACCCTGGAAATTTGACTGCTTTCATCTTTGAAAAATTCAGCAGGAAGAAGCCCTCTAAAATACACCTCAGTAAACCACTGCTTGGATACAGAAGAACTGGGAGTCTGCTTGCTTCTGCCACCTTTCCCATTGCATGGAAGAATCCCAGTCTTTGCCCTCATAATTAAAACCTTAAAAAGATAATGGAATTTCTAACATTTCTTTTTCTCCAAACTGTGACTCTTCAGCCGATGTGCTTCCAATGTTCTGTGAACCACGACAGCAAAGCACCAGGAAACAGCTGGAGAAGGATAGGCTGGACCCCATGAAGTCTCACAAACCTGAACCTCCAGTAGCAGGACCAGTTAATCTAGGCATAATCATTTCGGACTGTCATATGCCAAAGGCACCGTCGTGCTTGGGTTCTACACTCATTTGGATTTGCATTCAAACTTTTTTGGGTGGTGACTCTACTATGTGTGTGGGCAGTGTCCAGCACTGTAAGATGTTGGTCTTTGATTGGAGTGCTTGCCTGGAATAAATTAATAATCGCAATGACTTTAAGTTATATAATCAATAAAACACTTACGTGAATGCAGTTCTAAATTAGACTCTTCCTATAGTATTAAATAGCTTCTTTGTATCAGATCACTGTTACAGACACAATACAATATTTCTCTGTTTATTTCTTAAATATTTTTCTCTAAAATACTCTCTTTTTCTTTTTCTTTTTTTTGCTACAGGTCACGGTGGCCGTGTTGGAACTCACAGAGATACCTTGTCATCATATATAGTCAAGAATATTGCACTGGATAAGACAGATGATAGCAACCCTCGAGAGGCTATTTTACGTCACGCAAAGGAAGCAGAGGAGAATCCATACTGGGTTGCTCCGGCATATGCTAAGTAAGGAAACAATTAAAAATACAAGTAATATTTTTGGAGGCCAGTGGGAGTTTGGTAAAAATAGAAGACACACATTTTTAATGGTATACTTTGCCTTTTCTAGATTGCTGCCATGAATATGTAAACCAAAAATATGCCATACTCTTTCATGAAGGTAAGAGTTTCCAGAAGGTTAAATTGTTGAAATTTGACATTTCCATTTTTAAAATGTACCTGTCAGTGCTAGAAAATTATTCTAAAGCTAAGTTGATTAGAATTTAGAATCTTCTCCAAATCAATGTCTGAAATTGCAGAATACCTTTTAATAAGGTACTGCCCAATGACAGACTGGGATGATAAGTTTTCCAATATGACCTCTAGTTCTGACTGATTCTTAGGTTAAACCTTCAAGATTGGTGTTATGACAACAAATTTTATATTATTTCTCTAATGTCATAAGTTTTATTTGAATTTTTGCTATATAAGGACCCGAGTATCTGCTTGAATTAACTTGGTCTTACAGGTATAGAAATACTAAAAATTGCACTGATAAAATCTCCTACCAAAAATTCAACATAAAGAAATAAGTGTTAAGTTGTTTTTACATAAATTAGAGCCTCATCAAGATTAAGGTAGTATAATCTTGGTAATCCCACAGATGGTAACTTTCTCAGTTTAAATTGTATGTATGAGTGTGGTATTTGTGCATATGTGTTACAATGAAAATTGTGCAATATGCTTCTTTAATGCTTTCTACCAATTTTTTTTTATTATTTTCTAAGAATAAATACAATTTAAAATTTCAAAATTTTCACATTTTGTTATTATCACTGATGTGTGTGTTACACAAAATAATCTATCTAGTATAAGTAGTATTTTCAAAATGCATAAGGAAAAGGTTTTGAAGAGATGAAATAGTCTGCACAGAACAGGCAGAGCCAATAACAAACTGTTTTTTCTTGTTTGCAGCCCAGTGTTTTATCTCCTAGGCTGTACTTTCATTAGTACTTTACTTACTGTATTTTCTTTATTAGTTTTTAGCTCTTTAGTGAAACAACCATCACCTCTTTCCAGAAACTCAAAGTATATATTAAGAATCATAGTTGTTTCTAGTGGTGACACTTGTTTTCTGACTTGACCTGCATGTTCACAAAGATAACTGAATAGCTGTTCCAAAGTAGCTTGAGAACAGCCTGGCTTTGACTGGGTAATTAATAAGTATGGCATTGTTGTAAAGTACATCAAATCAATGCATTATACAATATCAAAGAAGAAATATTTGAAAGCCTGATTCTGTAACAGTTGTTGTAATGAATATGCTAAATATTGATTTTTAATTGAGGGTTCATGTTTGCTAGAGATTAAATTTATTTTGAATGTGTAGGCACTTGGTTTTATTTGAGATATGCAACTATCCATTCTCAAAAGTAAATACAATCACGCATTCCATCAGGTAGGTAGATACCTCAGTATATTTGTGGCTCAGTAACTTCATTGATATAAGTATATTAAGTTTCATCCCTGACACCTGCAATGTAGTAGACATGGAAGTTTTAAAACATAGCTGTATTACAGAAGGCTTACTGTGTCAGGTGGGCAGATCTCATTACAGTTTCTTGTTAAAAGATATAGCTGCAGGGGAAGAAGAGAGCTGGCTGAGAAGTGGGGAGGATGCAAGTCCAGACTGCTATTAACTTACACACCAGACGGTGATATGTATGTGGGGGAATTGGACTGCAGCCAACAGCATGCTGCCTTGATGGTTTTGTCAGCTGATAAATCTCATACCAGTGAAACTGCTGTTATACTTGCTTTAAAAACTTGACTTTAAGATGTACCCTATGCAAAGAGCATTTTAAAACTATTATTAATAAAAAATTAATTATTAATATATTAAATAATATTATTAATAATAATACAGGCTAAGGCACTGAAATGCAAAAACTTTCTTTATAATCATGTTACGTTCTTAATTTTCAGAAACGGAGGTCTATATTAATAGCTGCAGACCAATGGCAGTCATAGGTTTCATTAGCTGCTTGCCTGCACACACACAGATAATATAGAAAGCTGTGTTAATTATATATCCTATATCTGACTTTGCAGGGCATGTATGTTTACCTTGTATATAAAGTATCTTACAGATGTTCTTACAGATGCATGTTAATAAAATATGCAAAGTACAAGTAATTGATGTAAACTATCACATAATATTGGATTGTAAGAGTGTCTTCGGTGGCCCTGTTAAAATCTGGAGCTCATAGTAACAATCAGTATACAAACCTAGGGAAACTGGCTGCTTTAGCTATAGCATAAGATATACTATAGAGTTAGGAAAGGTGATATACTGATACATACTTAGAATTACATACTGTCTTGAGACCTAAAAAACATACATCCAGTACATTTCATTTTTTCAATAGTGTTTATTTTTTTTACTACTTTATTTCTCTGCTATCAGTTTTTCCACATTTCCTGTAGTAACTTTTCACTTAAATATGGTATAAAAGTATCCACTTTATATATCTCATTTGACAAGGCTTTTGTTTTTGCATTGTCTAACGGATGGTTATTCACTTACAGTTTTTCATACTTCTTAAGAAAATATCTAAGGAAACCATAGTTAATTAATTTTCTTCAGTGATGGTTATAAAATAATTTTAGACTGAGAAAACTAAGAAACGCTCATTTTTTGGTTGATCAGAGTTTTCATAACTGTGATTGTGATGACTGGGTAAGAGTTCGTCTGGTCCTGATTCATAGTGATTAGGTCATTCTAAATGAGATAACTGATTTCATGCTTTTTTAATTGTATTTTCACTTTAATAATCCTTATAAGAAATACCTGTAACATGACTTTTTCTGTTAGCTTATACATTGTATGTAAAAATATTTCCTTTTTGTTGGAGTGAAAGGTGCCTAATTTATTCTTGAAGCCAAATAGTCATTTGCATTATTTATCACTTCAAATTACTTTCAGGCTTGTTATCCTTAGCCTGACCTTTCTGTTTCTCCTATAATTTGAGCCAGAAAAGGAGGGGGAAGTATGTAAGTGGCAAAAGGATGGGTGAAAAAACAGATGCTGCTGAAAGGATACCAAGGGATGATAAGAAGTACATGCTGAATCAGGAGATGACATGTCACAGAAGCTCAATGTGAATAAAGTGTCAAAAAAGATGTGATCAACACAGCAGAAAAGTCATAATGGATGAGGATAAAGAAAAGTCCTTGAGATTTTTCAGGAAAAAGCTTGTTAGAGACCTTGGCAAGAGTCATTCCAGTGGAGTGAAAGGAAAGGAAGGACAGACTGAAGATTTCAAGTAAAGAACTACAGGAAAGGAACTTGAGGCATCAGTTGTGAATGTTTGAAAATTGCATTCTTTGTGAGCTGTTTGTTTTAACACGGCTGTACAGAGATACTATAATGACTTCAGATGTCCCTCTGAAGGATCAGCAGGAATTACTAAGCATTGTAGCTGAGGGCCTAATCAGGCCCAGATGTAGCTCTCTTCTGTACCATAGGGAAGGTGAGGGTGAAATTTCCCTCCCCATCAAGATAGACCAGAGTTCTCAGAAAATATCTTCTAGTTTGGTGATGTTGCTCCTATTTTCTGTCTTTGCAATTGCTGCTTGTCACAAGCAAAAGGGAAAGACTTGAAGCAATAGACTGTAGCTGTGCAGTGTTCACTGATCTTTTTCTCAATGGCAGTACCAGTGTGTGAAGTGTTAGTCATATAGTGGCTCAAGTACCTTTAGTTGAAGAAGCAGGACTGAACAGAACGTTTTGTAACTGATTTTGTTGACGCATGTTGGTATATTTAAGCTAAATCTTCTTTGGAAATTGTTAATTTTGAGATGGAAGCTCCTGAGATTCAAAGAAGAGTCAGGCTGGTTGGTGGGGTAAGGAATACAAAGGGGCCTGATGCTGAAAACCTCTGCTTTCAGAGGTTTCAGAGGACCATGGAGAGGACATGAGGAAGTGGGATGGAAAACCTACCTCGACCCTAGAGGCACAGGTATGTGAGATGCAAGAAAAAACAATCACCAAAGGGGGTTCTTCCAGGAAAATTGCTGCTCCAGTCTCCAGTGGACAGTTCCCCAGACAGAGTAAAAGGGCTGATCTTACTCCTGATTTTAATGAAGGAGCTCCTGACTCGTATGTACAAGAAGTAGGTAACGAATACTAGGACAAGGATTAGGGGGGCCCTGCCTCCAGCCAGGTAGAGGAAAGGGACAAGCGGGTTTACTGGACTGTGTGGATTCGATGGCCTGGCACATCAGACCCACAGGAGTAGAAGGCTCTAGCAGACACCGGTGCACAGTGCACCCTAATGCCATCAAGCTATACAGGGGCAGAACCCATCTGTATTTCTGGAGTGACAGGGGGATCCCAACAGCTGACTGTATTGGAGGCCAAAGTGAGCCTAACTGGGAATGAGTGGCAAAAGGCCCCCATTGTGCCTGGCCCAGAGGCTCCGTGCATCCTTGGCATAGACTACCTCAGGAGAGGGTATTTCAAGGACCCAAAAGGGTACCGGTGGGCTTTTGGTATAGCTGCCTTGGAGACGGAGGAAATTAAACAGCTGTCTACCTTGCCCGGTCTCTCGGAGGACCCTTCTGTTGTGGGGTTGCTGAGAGTTGAAGAACAACAGGTGCCAATTGCTACCACAGCAGTGCAACGGAGGCAATATCACACCAACCGAGACTCCCTGATTCCCATCCATAAGCTGATTCATCGACTGGAGAGCCAAGGAGTGATCAGTAAGACTTGTTCACCTTTAACAGTCCCACATGGCCAGTGCAAAAATCTAATGGAGAGTGGAGACCAACAGTAGGCTATCGTGGCCTGAATGAAGTCACACCACTGCTGAGTGCTGCCGCGCCAGACATGCTGGAACTGCAATACGAACTGGAGTCAAAAGCAGCCAAGTGATATGCTACAAGTGATATCGCTAATGCGTTTTTCTCAATCCCTTTGGCAGCAGAGTGCAGGCCACAGTTTGCTTTCACTTGGAGGGGCATCCAGTACACTTGGAATCGACTGCCCCAGGGGTGGAAACACAGCCCTACCATTTGCCATGGACTGATCCAGACTGCACTGGAACAGGGTGAAGCTCCAGAACATCTGCAATACATTGATGACATCATCGTGTGGGGCAATACAGCAGAAGAAGTTTTTGAGAAAGGGAAGAAAATAGTCCAAACCCTCCTGAAAGCCGGTTTTGCCATAAAACAAAGTAAGGTCAAGGGACCTGCACAGGAGATCCAGTTTTTAGGAATACAATGGCAAGATGGACGTCACCAGATCCCAATGGATGTGATCAACAAAACAGCAGCCATGTCTCCACCAACTAGCAAAGAGGAAACACAGGCTTTCTTGGGTGCTGTGGGGTTTTGGAGAATGCATATCCCAAATTACAGTCTGATCGTAAGCCCTCTCTACCAAGTGACCCGGAATAAAAAAGATTTCAAATGGGGCCCTGAGCAACGACAAGCCTTTGAACAAATTGAACGGGAGATAGTTCATGCAGTAGCCCTTGGGCCAGTCCGGGCAGGGCAAGATGTAAAGAATGTGCTCTACACGGCAGCCGGGGAGAATGGCCCTACCTGGAGCCTCTGGCAGAAAGCACCAGGGGAGACTCGAGGTCGACCCCTAGGGTTTTGGAGTCAGGGATACAGAGGATCCAAGGCCCCCTATACTCCACCTGAGAAAGAGATATTGGCAGCATATGAAGGGGTTCGAGCTGCTTTGGAAGTGGTTGGTACTGAAGCACAGCTCCTGCTGGCACCCCGGCTGCCGGTGCTGGGCTGGATGTTCAAAGGGAGGGGCCCCTCTACACATCATGCAACTGATGCTACGTGGAGTAAGTGGGTCGCACTGATCACACAACGGGCTCGAACAGGAAACCCCAATCGCCCAGGAATCTTGGAAGTAATTATGGACTGGCCAGAAGGCAAAGATTTTGGAATATCGCCAGAGGAGGAGGTGACGCTTGCTGAGGAGGCCCCACTGCACAATAAACTGCCAGAAAATGAGAAGCAATATGCCCTGTTCACTGATGGGTCCTGTCGTATTGTAGGAAAGCATGGGAGATGGAAAGCTGCTGTATGGAGTCCTATACGACAAGTGGTAGAAACTGCTGAAGGAGAAGGGGAATCGAGCCAATTTGCAGAAGCAAAAGCCATCCAGCTGGCTTTAGACATTGCTGAACGAGAAAAGTGGCCAGTGCTCTATCTCTCTACTGACTCATGGATGGTGGCCAATGCCCTGTGGGGGTGGTTGCAGCAATGGAAGCAGAGCAACTGGCAGCGCAGAGGCAAACCCCTCTGGGCTGCCGCATTGTGGCAAGATATTGCTGCCCGGGTAGAGAACCTGGTTGTAAAAGTACATCACGTAGATGCTCACGTACCCAAGACTTGGGCCACTGAGGAACATCAAAAACAACCAGCAGGTGGGTCAGGCTGCTCAGATTGAAGTGGCTCAGGTGGATCTGGACTGGCAACAGAAGGGTGAATTATTTATAGCTTGGTGGGCCCATGACACCTCAGGCCATCAAGGAAGAGATGCAACATATAGATGGGCTCATGATCGAGGGGTGGGCTTGAGCATGGGCAATAGCTGAGCTGGGCAATAGCTGTGAGGCAATAACCTTGGGCAATATTGGGCAGCTATTGCCCAATATTGGGCAATATTGGGCAGCTATTGCCCAATAACCTGGGCAATAGCTGAGCTATTGCACAGGTTATCCAGGAATGTGAAACATGCGCTGCATTTAAACAAGCCAAGCGGTTAAAGCCTCTGTGGTATGGAGGGCGATGGCTGAAACATCAATATGGGGCGGCCTGGCAGATCGATTCTATCACACTCCCACAAACCCGCCAAGGCAAGCGCCATGTGCTTACAATGGTGGAAGCAACCACCGGATGGCTGGAAACATATCCTGTGCCCCATGCCACCGCCCGGAACACTGTCCTGGGCCTTGAAATGCAAGTCCCGTGGCGAAATGGCACCCCAGAGAGAATTGAGTCAGACAACGGGACTCATTTCCGAAACAACCTCATAGACACCTGGGCCAAAGAGCACGGCATTGAGTGGGTATATCACATCCCCTACCATGCACCAGCCTCCGGGAAAATCGAACGATACAATGGACTGTTAAAGACTACACTGCGAGCAATGGGTGCTGGGACATTCAAACATTGGGATACACATTTAGCAAAGGCCACCTGGTTAGTCACCACTAGGGGATCTGCCAATCGAGCTGGCCCTGCCCAATCCAAACTTTTATGTACTGTGGAGGGGGATAAAGTCCCTGTAGTGGACATAAAAAACATGCTGGGGAAGACAGTCTGGGTTACTCCTGCCTCAGGCAAAGGCAAGCCCATTCGTGGGACTGCTTTTGCTCAAGGACCCGGGTGCACTTGGTGGGTGATGCGAAAGGATGGGGAAGTCCACTGTGTACCTCAAGGGGATTTGATTTTGGGTGAGAATAGCCAATGAACTGAATGGTATGATGTTAATTGCTATATAATACTGTGTGTCATCACTTGTATGGTTGCTATACACCCTATCAATGGTATTTCAGTGAGAATCACCCAAATTAATGAAGAATGAACTTTGATGAAAACCAAGCAAAGTGCAGCAGTGGTGGAACCAGAACTGTCTTCAGCATGCAACAATCCAACACCACACACCATCTCTCCTGCCCTGAAGGACTGTTATGACAGATGGAGCCCAAAGTCATGGACTAAATGAACCCAACAGACATTTTAGAGGGATGGCCCATAGACCAAGGGAATGATATCTGTGTGAATATCTCAAAAGACAGGAAAAGTGGTGGTGCTTAATTGGGATGTATTGGAAAGTGTGGGACCTGGGCATGACGTAGATGGTATAGAATAAGGGGTGGATACTGTCCTGGTTTCAGCTGGGATAGAGTTAATTTTCTTCCTAGTAGCTGGTATAGTGCTGTGTTTTGGATTTAGGATGAGAATAATGTTGATAACACGCTGATGTTTTAGTTGTTGCTAAGTAATGTTTACACTGGTCAAGGACTTTTCAGCTTCTCATGCTCTGCCGGGTGCACAAGAAGCTGGGAGGGGGCACAGCCAGGACAGTTGATCCAAACTGACCAAAGGGCTATTCCATAGCATATGACGTCATATGTTATGACCTTTTGGTCATAACATATATGAACTTATAGTTCAGTGATGTTGCTCCTATTTTGCTGTCTTTGCTGAAAACCTCTGCTTTTCATTCTGAAAATAGCCTTTCTGACAGTATTCTGGATTCTTCTTTCTTTGTTTCAGTACAATATAAACACAAATTTCAAAAGTTACTGCAACATGAGTCACATGCTGTGATATGCAATTGTCAATCTCCAGCCAGTTTAGCTATAGCAGTATTTTTTTTAGCTGCTAGTCTATGAACCTCAAATGTCAATGAGCTACTTTTATCGGATCCCTGAAAGGTAACTAAGGAAAACAACCTGTAACCAGAGGGATTATGTTGACTCTAGAGCAGTCTGCATGGCCCCTGGAAATTTTTTAGGGGTCTGCATATATGAATATGTTGAAAACCACTGAAGTAAAGAGAAGCATGCAGAAAATCATAAACACAAATCTAGTAAGAATAAATCATGTTAGTTTTGTTTTCCCCTTTTTGTTTGCATCCTGTTAGTGTAACCGCCAATAGGAATGCATTTGTCAGTGTATGAGATACTGGTTTCAGCTGACAGTCATGTGGAAACACAGGATCATAGAATAATTTAGATAGGAAGAGACCTCTGGAGGTCATCTAGTCCAATCTCCTGCTTAAAGCATGTTCACTTAAATCAGGTTGCTCAAGTCCAATTAGATTCGGGTCGTTCAGGGACTTGCCCACCCAAGTTTCAATATCCTCAAAGATGGAGATTCCACAACACCCCTCTGGGCAGTCCGTTCCAGCAGCCTGGTTGGCAGGCACAGTATGCCCTTGCTAAATCCATGTTGGCCGTTCCCTATCACCTTCTTGTCCTTCATGTGTCTGGAAATGCCTTCCATGAGGATTTGTTCTATAGCCTTCCCAGGCACTGAGGTTAGGTAGACCATCCTGTAGTTCCCCAAATCTTCCTTTTCCCCTTCATAAAGATGATAATGTTTGCCTTTTCTAGTCATTGAGAACCTCCCATGATCACCATGACCTCTCAAAGATGATAGAGTGCCCTTGCAATGACATTGGCCGTCTCCCTCAGTACCTTTGGGTCCAATCCCATCTGGTCTCATGGATTTGTGTATGTCCAATGAGCTACATACTCCCTGTCTCTGTCTTCCTTGAGTCATACCTCAGCTGAGCTGAGGCTACAGCCAATTCATGCTAATTTTAAAAAATGAGATAGCAAGCAGACTTGATTTCCTCTGTATGTTTTTTCTTTAGCTGATTACTGCTAGATTATGGTACAGTTTCTTCTTTTTCTCCCCCCCCCCCCCGCTTTACTGGACTCAGAGTAGCATACTTATATTAGCTGAAGTCTATAACTTTTCTCTGTGCCACTCCTCTCCTGGAAAATCCATAGGTTCTGCTGCTTGTTTCACAAATTAAGTCATTCTTCATGGTTAGAAGTTTCTGACTAAAATTATGACAGTTGCAGGTTTCATGGTCAGAAATTACAGTTTTACACTTGATAGTTGTGCTTTACTAACAAACATCTCAATGCTGACCAGATGTGAACCTATATTGCGTTTAGATACCTTTATTTTGTGTATTGTGATAAAAGGAAGGTACATTGTTAAAATGGGCTAAATAAACTTCAATCAATACGTTTTGGAATAAAGAAAAAAGAAGATTCCATACATTCCACCTCTTCAGCAGCTAACAGAATCCAGTATTTCACAGAATCACAGAATCACAGAATTGTATAGGTTGGAAAAGACCTTTAAGATCATCGAGTCCAACCGTTAACCTAACGCTGCCAAGTCCACCACTACACCATGTCCCTAAGCACCTCATCCAAACGGCTTTTAAATACCTCCAGGGATGGCGACTCAACCACTTCCCTGGGCAGCCTGTTCCAATGCTTCACAACCCTTTCAGTGAAGTACAATTTCCTAATATCCAGTCTAAACCTCCCCTGGCACAACTTGAGGCCATTTCCTCTCGTCCTATCACTTGTTACCTGGGAGAAGAGACCGACCCCCACCTCTCTACAACCTCCTTTCAGGTAGTTGTAGAGAGTGATAAGGCCAACCCTCAGCCTCCTTTTCTCCAGGCTAAACAACCCCAGGTCCCTCAGCCGCTCCTCATAAGACTTGTGCTCTAGACCCTTCACCAGCTTCGTTGCCCTTCTCTGGACACGCTCCAGCCCCTCAATGTCTCTCTTGGAGTGAGGGGCCCAACACTGAACACAGTAGTCGAGGTGCGGCCTCACCAGTGCTGAGTACAGGGGCACGATAACTGCCCTAGTCCTGCTGGCCACACTCTTTTTGATACAAGCCAGGATGCCATTGGCTTTCTTGGCCACCTGGGCACACTGCTGGCTCATATTCAGCCGGCTGTCAACCAACACCCCCAGGTCCTTTTCCACCAGGCAGCTTTCCAGCCACTCTTCCCCAAGCCTGTAGCATTGCATGGGGTTGTTGTGGCCCAAGTGCAGGACCCAGCACTGAGCCTTGTTGAACCTCATACAATTGGCCCCAGCCCATCGATCCAGCCTGTCCAGGTCCCTCTGCAGAGTCTTCCTACCCTCAAGCAGATCAACACTCCCGCACAACTTGGTGTCATCTGCAAACTGACTGAGGGTGCACTTGATCCCTTCATCCAGATCATCGATAAAGATATTAAACAGAACTGGCCCCAACACAGAGCTCTGGGGAACACCGCTTGTGACCGGCCACCAACTGGAGTAAACTCCATTCACCACCACTCTTTGGGCCCGGCCATCCAGCCAGTTTTTTATCCAGTGAAGAGTACATCCGTCCAAGCCATGAGCAGCCAGTTTCTCCAGGAGAATGTTGTGGGAAACCATGTCAAAGGCTTTACTGAAGTCTAGATAGACAACATCCACAGCCTTTCCCTCATCCACTAGGCGGGTCACCTTGTCATAGAAGGAGATCAGGTTGGTCAAGCAGGACCTGCCTTTCCTGAACCCATGCTGGCTGGGCTTGATCCCTTGGTTATCCTCTACATGCCGTGTGATGGCACTCAGGATGATCTGCTCCATCAGCTTCCCCGGTACCGAGGTCAGGCTGACAGGCCTGTAGTTCCCCGGGTCCTCCTTCCGGCCCTTCTTGTAGATGGACGTCTCATTTGCTACTCTCCAGTCAACTGGGACCTCCCCAGTTAGCCAGGACTGCTGGTAAATGATGGAAAGGGGCTTGGTGAGCACTTCTGCCAGTTCCTTCAGTACTCTCGGGTGGATCTCATCAGGCCCCATAGACTTGTGAGTGTCTAAGTGGTGCAGCAGGTCACTAACCATTTCCCCCTGGATTATGGGGGCTCCATTCTGGTCCCCATCCCTGTCTTCCAACTCCAGGAGCTGGGTACCCAGAGAACAATTGGCCCTGCTATTAAAGACTAAGGCAAAGAAGGCATTAAGTACCTCAGCCTTTTCCTCATCCTTGGTCACTGTGTTCCCTCCCCCGTCTAATAGAGGCTGGAGATTCTCCTTAGCTCTCCTTTTGCTGCTAATGTATTTGAAGAAGTATTTTTTGTTGTCTTTTACAGCAGTAGCCAGATTGAGCTCTAGATCAGCTTTGGCCCTTCTAATTTTCTCCCTGCACAACCCCGCTACACCTTTGTAGTCCTCCTGAGTTGCCTGCCCCTTCTTCCAGAGGTCATAGACTCTCCTCTTTTTCCTGAGTTCGAGCCAGAGCTCTCTATTCAGCCACGCCAGTCTTCTTCCCCACCGGCTCGTCTTTCGGCACCTGGGCACAGCCTGCTCTTGTGCCTTTAGGACTTCCTCCTTGAAGAATGTCCAGCCTTCCTGGACTCCTTTGCCCTTTAGGGCTGCCTCCCAGGGGACTCTGTCGACCAGTCTCCTAAACAGGCCAAAGTCTGCCCTCCGGAAGTCTAAGGTGGCAGTTCTGCTGACCCCCCTCGCCGCTTCTCCACGTATCAAAAACTCTATCATTTCGTGATCACTCTGCCCAAGATGGCCTCCAACCATCACATGGCTCACAAGTCCTTCTCTGTTCGTGAACAAGAGGTCCAGCGGGGCACCTTCCCTAGGTGGCTCCCTCACCAGCTGTGTCAGGAAGTTATCTGCCACACACTCCGGGAACCTCCTAGACTGTTTCCTCTCTGCTGTATTGTATTTCCAGCAGACATCCGGTAGGTTGAAGTCCCCCACAAGAACAAGGGCTAGCGATCGTGAGGCTTCTCCCAGCTGCTTATAGAATAGTTCGTCTGCCTCCTCATCCTGGTTGGGTGGTCTGTAACAGACTCCCACCACAATATCTGCCTTGTTGGCCTTCCCCCTGATCCTTACCCATAGACACTCCACCCTATCATCACCATCATCGAGCTCTAAACTATCCAGACACTCCCTGACGTATAGGGCTACCCCACCACCTCTCCTGCCTCGCCTATCCCTCCTGAAGAGTTTATAGCCATCCATCGCTGCACTCCAGTTGTGCGAGTCATCCCACCATGTTTCCGTGATGGCAACCATATCATAGTTTTCCTGATGTACAATGGCTTCCAGCTCCTCCTGCTTGTTGCCCATGCTGCGTGCATTGGTGTAGAGGCACTTCAGCTGGGCTGTCGTCCATGTCTCCTTCATAGAAGAACATCCCTTATGTGCTTTGAGGCGTTTCACTGGCATTTCCCTCTTGGCTCCTATTGCCTCAGTATCCCCTAGCTCAACTCTGTTCAACTTCGGCTGTGCCCCAGCGTACCCTGCACATCTCAGAGACACAGGCTGAGTGCCCTCGCTGGCACCCGCTCCCTCTAACCGTGGCACGTCGTCCCTCAGCTTCCCTTGGGAAGCCTGATATTACTCCCCTCCCCCTTCAAGTCTAGTTTAAAGCTCTGTCGATGAGCCCCGCAAGTGCCTGAGCAAAGATTCTCTTTCCCCTTTGAGAAAGATGAATTCCATCAGACGCCAGCAAACCTGGTGCTGTGTAGGCCATCCCATTGTCAAAAAAACCAAATCCGTGGCAATGACACCAGCCACGGAGCCATGAGTTGATAGATTGGGTGCCTCTGTTCCTTCTAGTGTCACTTCCCACAACTGGAAGGAGAGAGGAGAAAATAACCTGTGCTCCAGAGTCCCTTACTAGCCGTCCCAAGGCCCTGAAGTCTCTTTTGATTGCCCTAGGACTTCGTGTTGCAGCTTCGTCACCCCCCCCACATGGAAGAGCAGTAGAGGGTAATAGTCCGAGGGCCGTACCAGGCTAGGGAGTATCCTAGTGATATCCTTCACCCGGGCCCCGGGGAGGCAGCAGACTTCCCTAAGAGGAGGGTCCGTCTGGCATATCGGACCCTCGGTTCCCCTCAGAAGGGAGTCACCCACAACTATAACCCATCTTCTCTTCCTTGTGGAGGTGGTGTTGATACGAGAGGTACGTTCTTCTGACCTGGGCGACACCTCTGGTGTAGATGGACTGTCATCCCCATCCTCCATTGACTGGCCTTCCACCTCCAGGGCCTCATACCTGTTGTACAGGGGCACCTGGGGAGGCGAGGAGGGCAGGGAGGGCCTTCGCCTGCCACCACGAGCGTGGACTCGCCTCCATTCACTCTCCTCCTTTGAGCTGCTGCCTTCAGCCTGGTGGGGGGGGATACAGGATCCCCTTGATCGTGGGTTCTTACTGGTGGTTGTTGCTGCTGCTCCTGTTCCTGTCTCAGGGGAGGCAGAGCATGGCACCACCAGTCTATCTCTTTCTCAGCCTCCCTGATGCTCCTTAACCTTTCTACCTCCTCCTGTAGCTCTGCCACCATGCAGAGCAAATCATCCACCTGGTCGCACCTCACACAGCTGTCCTCACAGCTGCCATGCATGAACAGTGGAGGCCCAGGCACTCCCTGCAGCCTGAGACCTGGGTGGCTGCATGTTTTTGTGGGAGCTCCATCTGGGTAGCCACATCCACTCTGGCGAGCACAGAGGGCATCCCTTTCTGACGAGTGAAGACCATAGCTGAGTTTCTTCTGAAAGGATGGGGACTACTGAATGAACTCACTTTTCACAGTTCCTCTTGAGCTTTTAGGTGCCTTCGCCTTCCCTACACGCCCTGCCTGCGCTAACTGCCGCGCAAACTTAATTTCAGCCAATAAAGCCTTCATCCCTGGTGACTGTTTTGGATCAAATGTTGATTTTTTTAAATTTTTTTAATATTTTTTTTTTAAATCCTGCTTCAGTGATTGGTTAAGTAGAGTTTATGTAACTATTTTCTGATGAAATAACTCATCTAACTTCCAGTAGTGTGGGTCCTTATCTGGGTTCAAGGTCTGCTTAGGCGTAATGAGACGTACAGCCTGCACCCAGGGACCATGTGCCAATAGAGGAGTCCCACAGTAGGACCATCTCTGGAACATCTTGTTATACTCCTTACCTCCATGGCAAATTTGGAGGATGGAGGAGAAGGCAGGCCAATAGAAAGATCCTGTATGTACGGGAAGATATCTGTGACTAGTTTTGGTGACTTTAAATCTATTTTGTGCCACATATTTAACAAGTGGAGAATCCTGCTCTTTAATAGCTGATGGCTTGCTATTACTCTTCGAAGTCAGTGGCAACACTGAATTATGCCTATTGTGTTAAGTAAGGCAGACACAATTTTTTTAAGGTTTATGCATTTTGTAGAGTCTGCCAAATAACAGTTGTTATAAGAATAGTGCTTCACATCCTTAGACTGCTGTAAAAACATTAGTTAATACATTAATGAGATGATGACTGCCTTGGCTGCATTTTATACTTTGTTGTGTCTTTGTTGTAATGAGAAGTCGAGCACAGCCATCATCAGAAAGCTGGTAGTTTCAGCTCCGCAGTGACTGTGCTGAGAATTAGGTTGGAAAGGGAGACCATGCAGTGATTAAAGTGTAAAACAGGGGAACTGAATGTCCAAACAGTTTGTTGAAATGCTACTTGATACTGTGTTTGTTTAAAAAGTAATCAATAATTATTTTTATAAAGTTTAAGTGTTTGTGCAGGTTTTGACTGGGATAGAGTTAATTTTCTTCACAGTAGCTAGTATGGGGCTATGTTTTGGATTTGTGCTGGAAACAGAGTTGATAACACAGGGTTGTTTTAGTTCCTGCTGAGCAGTGCTCGCACAGAGCCAAGGCCTTTTCTGCTCCTCACCCCACCCCACCAGCGAGGAGGCTGGGGGGGCACAAGGAGCTGGGAGGGGACACAGCTGGGACAGCTGATCCAAACTGCCCAAAGGGCTATTCCAGACCATACGGCGTCATGCCCAGTATAGAAACGGGGGAGTTGGCCAGGGGCAGCAATCGCTACTCGGGGACTGGCTGGGCATCGGTCAGAGGGTGGTGAGCGGTTGTATCACTTTTTTTTTTTCCCTTGGGTTTTGTTCCTCTCTCTCTTGTTGTTTTCATTCTCATTACAATTTATTATTATTATTTTTTTTTGTTACAATTATTAAACTGTTCTTATCTCAACCCACGAGTTTTCTTACTTTTGCTCTTCTGATTCTCTCCCCCATCCCACCGGGGGGGAAGGGTGAGCCAGCAGCTGGGTGGTACTTAAATTGCCAACTGGGGCTAAACCACAACAAGCAGTTTCAGCAATTCTTGGCAGCACAGGCAGCCTAGAGCAAGAGTTAGGCTTTTGGGGAACAGTTACACATTTCCTGGTAACACTTAGAAAAGCACATGGGTGATGAGATTAAAACTGTACTACTTAACATGGTAATTAGGACTCTGTTTTCTAGTTATTTTGCTCTGCTTAAACTGATAATGTGAAAGTTGTTATCTTCCGTTATCTTCAGCATGACTGTTCTGGAGTGGCTTTTTTCTGCTTTGTTTTTTGTTTCACCTTGTCCCAGAAAGTGTGAATATGTATGCCCTGATTAGCATCCCATTAGTTGGCCAGTCACAGGACTTGTCAGGATGAACACAACCTACTTGCAGACCAATATTGGATTTAAAAATGGCATTTTTTACTAATAGAAGTGATTCTTTTTGTGTTAAAACATTTATTCAGAAGATGAAGCAGCATGGCCCCTACAAGGCCTGATATCTTGCTCTACTCCTGTGACATTGCAGTGGGCTGTGTGAGGTACTAATCAGATGAAATATTAATTTGGTAGAGCAGGGCTTTGCCCTGAAGGTGTCCACACAGTAGAGGTGAGGCCAGACTACCTGTCTGGACTTGGGAAACTAATCTGGTGTCATCAGTGAGCTATTCCTCTGACACTGCTAGAGGGTCCCAGGCTGGCTGGTGACAATCCAGTGGTGACCGTGGCCCACAGAGCTTGTGCCTGGGGCTCTGGACTACTCTGTGACAGCACACAAGGCAAGGAGGGTGTGTGAGCCAAAAGTGAAGTGACAGGAGGGGATAGCTAAGGATTTATTTTAAAACCTGGTGGGATATTTAATCTCTGCAATGCCAGAGTGCTTTGTATCAGCTTTGCCATGTAGACTGACGTGCTGTGTGAGATCCACAGGAGAGGTGAGCTGCAGCTCCCTTTATCGGTTGCCATAGGAAGTATTGGCTAAATGAATGAGTTATCATCACAAAAGGTTTCTGTTTTGCTGAGTTGACTTTTTCTGATGAAGAAGCAAACTGCTGAGTTTGAAAAAGTGTAGTAAAAACAATCTTTACTATTCTTTTTAAAATATTTGTACATGGAAATGCATAAAAGTCCAAGAAGCAGATTATTTGCCTGGTTCCTCTTGCTAAACAGTTGTCTGTATGAATCCCTGTAGGTCTAAATGAGGCTGGTAACCACTGAAGCAGTATCTCTCCTCCCTGACCCTTGCACTATTCTTTGGATGAGGCTCAGAGGACTACGTACACACACAGACAGCCCTACAGTGTCAGTAAGGCACATGCACAGTGGAGGCCACTACACATTTACATACCACCAATTTGCAGTGTCGTGCCACTGATAGTTTCTGTCATGTTCCCATGAGAAGTAGACCTCTGTTGAATGTGAATGTGGGCAGATGTTTGTATTTTTCCATTGCATTGGCCTTATTGCCCACGGTCACAGTGTCCATGCTCAGGGAGGGGCGGCAGAGGCCAGGCACGGAGAGGAGCAGCCCGGTGCCATGGAGCACGGCATATGCAGCTTCTGCATTTGTGTTACTGAGCAGAGCAGAAAAGGGATTTTCCATGGGGCCTCTTGAAGAAAGGCAAAATCAGTACACACAGTGAGTTTTCACTGCTGCTTACAGCTCTTGGATGGGGATGGATATAAAGATCAACACATCAGCTGGGCCATTTCTAATGAGTGATAAATTATTAAGCTAAAGCACTAAAAAGTGAAAAAGAGGCCCTGTTTTAAAAATATGCTATTTCTTGGGGAAAAAAAACCCCAACCATAAATGTCATCAACAGGCTAGAGAAAAGAAAGGTAATAGTACCAAATGATGAGTGTGACTAGGGGGGGATGTGTGTTACAGAAAGCAGGTCTCTCATAAGGAACAACGTTTGACAGTTTGAGAAGCGCTGACAATAAAACACATGATTAAATGAGCACCAGAGAGCAGGCTCAGCCATAAAACTATACATTTAGTGGCTGTTCTAGCAAAGCCATAGCAGTATTTATTGAGTTATAACACTGGAAGAGATGAATAAATATGACTGAGACCATGTGGGCTCAGAGGGATTACCTTTGTTTTTGAAAGGCTTTACCATATTTGCTCAAAAATCTTCACACAGTGTAATTTTAAAGTACACTTCTGAGTCTGTAGTTAGTGTCAAAGAAGATAGAGGAGATTTATGATTTATCATGAGATGAGTAAATTAAACCAATACATGAAACTTTTAATGAACTTTCTTGTCCTAAATGCAATAGCATCACTGTGGCCTCTGATTCTGGGCACTCCTATTTTCCATTTATCCTTCAGATGGTGGGGATAGGGAAACAATTTCAGGCTGTGCATTATTTCACCTTGTGCAAAAAAGCATGTCATGTAGGGAAATGTCATGTCACCAATGTCATTTAGGGAAAATCTATGAGGGATTTGTTTACATTAAATATGGCCAATATCACATCTATTCTAAAAGAATAGACAAAGATTTAAAGGGATTTAAAGCCATCTCCCCAGAGCAGCTAGCCAAAGGGATATGACACAGAGGTGCTTCATTGGTCCATACTAGCACATAATATACAAACTCACAGTCAAATATAAATTGCAGTCTACTACTGAGACTTACTTGAATTGTCCTATAATAGTCACATATTACTGACACTAAGAAATCAGCCTAATGTGTTACCAAGCCTTTCTTAATAGATTAATGGAACAAATTCCAAGTTTTTTGATAACTTTTTTAACTATTCCAAATTTTGTCCCACCAATTGTCAGAATCAGAAAGGGAGATTTTCGTACTCCTTGCAAAAATGCCTCATTATCACTATCACTGACTTGCTGTGGGTTTTTAAATGAGATTCCCACTTGTAGTTGAAAAAAAACCAGATACCCTTGATAGGAAAAGATTTACTGGTAACAGAATTTGAGCTTTTATATAAACACCAGGAAAAAACTGCTGTGGGACATTCTTCATCTCTTCCCAAACATCCACCCCTTAGGTCATCTTTATTTCTTCATCATGGTAGGCACCTGGTCCATGCGGGAGCCACAGAAACTTTCTCTTTTGGATACATCTTTGCATTTACCCACTTGTTTCCTGGCCTAATAGAAACCCTTTTCCACTGATCATCAGATCATCACAGCTTGGGGGGATGGCCTGTGCCACATTTTGGGTTCTCCCTGAACCCCTTGTTTGCAGCAGCACTTGGTCACTGCTGCTAGTCCTTGGCCTACTGCCATATCCCTCCCTCCAGTAGTTACTGTTTTCAAGAAGGAACAACTCATCATCTACAATCCTTTTTGATTTAAGGCAGCCCTCTGGGTAGCTCCTGGAAGACAAGATCCCTTTAACTTTGTGAGCAATGAGACACAAGATTTCTTCCTAAGTCAGATGGCTGCCTCAAACCTGGAGACTTAGGGTCTTCATACATTGACAGCTCTGGGAGGTGAGTATCTGTTGGTACTGCACAGTGGCACAGCCCTGGGGCAACGCCTTCTGGTTCCACAGCTACTGTGCACAACAGTTTGACATCAGTAAGATGAAATCTTATTTTGGCTGCCAGATGATATCTTGTATAGACCGAAACAATTGGCGTTAGTCAGGTTCGGACCTGATATGTGGCAAAAAGTTTGGTGTTAAATGAAGGGGATTCCCAAAAGGATGCAACATGTTGCCTCTGAAGTCATGTCTCTGATGACTTCCCCATCCAGCACCTGAAAGGATGTGCTGGTTTTGGCTGGGGTAGAGTTAATTTTCTTCATAGTAGCTAGTGTGAGGCTATGTTTTGGATTTGTGCTGGAAACAGAGTTGATAACACAGGGATGTTTTAGTTCCTGCTGAGCAGTGCTCGCACAGAGCCAAGGCCTTTTCTGCTCCTCACCCCACCCCACCAGCGAGGAGGCTGGGGGGGCACAAGGAGCTGGGAGGGGACACAGCTGGGACAGCTGACCCCAACTGGCCAAAGGGCTATTCCATACCATATGGGGTCATGCTCAGTATATAAAGCTGGAGGAAGAAGAAGGAAGGGGGGATGTTTGGTGTTATGGTGTTTGTCTTCCCAAGAAACCATTGTGCGTGCTGGAGCCCTGCTTTCCTGGAGATGGCTGAACACCTGCCTGCTGATGGGAAATAGTGAATGAATTCCTTGCTTTGCTTGTGTGCGTGGCTTTTGCTTTCCCTATTAAACTGTCTTTATCTCAACCCACGAGTTTTCTCACTTTTTTTTACTCTTCCGATTCTCTCCCCCATCCCATTGTGGGGGGAGTGAGCAAGTGGCTGTGTGGTGCTCAGTTGCTGGCTGGGGTTAAACCACGACAAAGGAATTATTGGAAAAAGAATGGAAAACAGAACAGAAAATAACAATGTGCCTCTGTGGAAATCCAGGGTTTGCTCCTATCCAGCATCCGGACGGGAACATCTTCCCCTCAGGAGGAATGTGGTCTGATTGGGGGGAGGGGGGGGGAGAGAGAGAGAGGAGACACAAATGGTGAGAGATATGAGGGCTCCTCAGATTGGGGAGACCCAAGGGGACTATGACGGTGGAGGAGTATTGGCGACTCATCAGGACACAGGAATGTGTGGGCAATAGATGAAATGGAGGTTTAGTGCCAGAAGAGAAGCGCTTGCTTGCATTGCACAGAATTAAATTGCCCCAGAGTGCAGGGGAGCCTGAAAGAATAAATTCACAGAGGAGGATGTTGGGTGCCTTCCCAGGGAAAGACAGACCTGCTGAGGGCCGTTAGACACCGATAAAACATCTGGCTCAGAAAATTCCTGAACTGCAAATTGTTGGAAGTGGGGTGGGGTTTCCAGGGAAAATATCACTCTGAATTTGCTTTTTTATTCTATTCTTTCCTTTCCCAGTTGAGGGCCACTGCCAGAGACAGGGTACTGGGAGATTTTCACCCTTGCCCTGGCTGTGCAGCCATTCTCACCCACAAAGGACCTGTCTACTCCTGTAGGAAAGGAGTCTCTGTATCTTTTGAAAGTCAGAGTTATCCAAAGTTGATCTCTAAACTGTGGGGTTTTTTTAAGGAAATGTTTCATCTCCAGATTAAAACTGCTATTAAAAATAATACCAAATGCTAACAAGGAGTGCCTGTTGACCCCTGTTTGTATCTCAGAAGGGAATTATTTTAACCTGAAATAAGGGAATATTTGGACATTTTTGCAGCATCTGTGATGCCAGAGATTAATGTGGGAGTGATGAGACAGTCAAGGAAGAGAAAGCCGTGGGAGAGCAGCAACAGAGAGGGAGAAAAGAAGGGGGAATTAGCAACATGGTAAGAGCACAGTGAAAGGTCTTGAAGCTCTGGAAATCCCAGGACACATGAAACAAGTTGAGTACACATTAGTAAAAGAAACTTGGGAGGAACAGAAACAAAAAGACTAGGAGGATTGTACAAGGATACAATCTTTGTAGTTTTATGTGAATGCTGCCAACAAAATCAACAGCTCCAATGCACTTATTTACATTCCTGTGAAACTGGAGTAATTCCATGGCAGTCAATGGAGCAGCTCTGGTGCGGATGTTGGTGGCTTTAGACCTCCTAGGATCACTCGGGGATAAGGTGTGCAGCTCTGGGCCAGGGACTGATGTTTGTATCTTCCCTGGGGTGACAGAGAAGGAAGCATTCCTCATCCAATGTGCTGGCAGACAGGAAACCAAAGGCTTGGGAGCAGCAGAAGGAAACCTGCACCTGCGGCCCAGGGCTGGGATCGCTGTCAAAAAGCTAGAGAAGTTGTCCACAAAAGTTCAGCCCTGTGGGTAATTATAGCAGCCCTTCGCAGCCTTCAAAAGCCCATCATGTTCTTTGCCATTTCTTCAGCTGCAAAGCAGAAAGGTTTCCATGCTTGTGAGTGACCCTTTTGGGGAAAAGTGAACAAAATGCTGCAGTTTTGAAATGAAAAAGCCAATGGCAAGTGGAGACGTCTCAGTGCTGACCTCGAGTACCGGCACTTGGTGCCTGCCCAAGGAAACTTCCTGGCATCAGACTGAGCTGAGCACTGTTTCTTTCGCTGGCTGCTGCTGCTGCAGCTCTTCTGAAAGCCACTGGGATTAATACTGCTAGAATATATGGTTTGTTTAGCTATTTTTATTGACTCGTGAATATACCTACTGTATAATTTGTTGTAACGCTAGTAGTTCAGTCCTGTGATGTTTGCTATAGAAAATCTTCACTTCAAGCCAGTGGGAAATTTTGCTGGGGTGAGGAGTGCAGGCCTGGCCTCTGCTTAGCTTTTTTCTTTTCCATTGCAACACAGTTAACCTTTTCATTAGAAGAGCTCTGTTCCAAATAAGCAAACTTCTCAATGTGTATTACTGAGCCATTTCAAGTTGTCTCTTGCTTTGGAACAAAACTTCTTTGTTCCAGCCATGCATGACATTTGAAGACCTATTTATACAATGTGTCAGCTCCATTTGTTTTCTTCATCCTGATATTTTCCTCTGTATTTTTGGTTAGCCATCCAGATTGCAAGGAGCGAGGCTGTTGCTGGTTTCCTCCTGCGCTGTTCCAGACCAAGGCACTGGCTGCCTTTGGCCTTTCTCCCTTTTTGTGGGCAGAGGTGAAACAACCCAAAATCAAACACAATTTTGCCTACTTCATCCTCTCTGCACTGAGACCAGCACCACCAGACAGCTGTGGGATGGAGCGCATGGAGAGCTTGCAGATGTACCTAGTATTATTACAATTTCCCTCTTGATGCTCTGCCTGTGGGATGTACATGGCTGCAATCCATTTTGATGGAGGGGACTCTCTGAGGGCCAGATTTCCAGGTTGCATCACTAAATATGCCCTCCTGCAAAATACTTGCATTTTCCTTAGACGTGTTCATAATATGTCCCAAGTCTTTCATCAGCCCTTCTTGTCTGACAGCACAATGCTAACTGATGCAAAAGAACAAAACAAAACCCAAAGCAAAATTAAAAAAAAAAAAAAATCCTTATCAAGATGTCCAGTAATAAAACTTAATGTCTTCCTGATTTTAGGATCAAATAAGTGTAAATGGTTATGGGGTTTGGTCCATCCTCTCCCTTGTAAGTAATTTATCTAACCTGGGACACGTCTTCTCCTTCCAGAAGAGACCCAGGGTAGTGATGTCCCTGCTGCTTAAGCAGCGACATAATGTCTGTCCCAGCACTGGCACTACTTAGTGACAAATGAAAGTTTAAGTCCTTTCTGAAATCTTTTACAGAACCTGCCAGCTGAAGGTTTCAAGCTGCTTTAATGCATGCAGGATGCCAGGGAAATACTGCAATCCTTACTTTAACCAGAAAATGAGGCTGAAGGTGCCAGCCCAGCAGTGGCAAGCCTGGGGTTGCAATGGCGAAACCCCATCTGCTCTCTCCATTATCCTCACCAGGAAGGTTGGGGAAGGAGGGTGAAACAGCTCCATGCAAGCAAACCTGCTCCTGCCAGCTATTACATGGCCCACTTGAAGCCTTTGATAAGCCAAGCAGGACTTCAGCGTTGGCCTTGTGCTTCTCCATCTGCATAAGAGAAAATGGGAGGTTTGGGCTATAAGATCAGAGATTCATCTTCAGAGCACCTCACAGTTGTGTTTTATGTAGACACTCCCTCCAGCTCTTGGGAAAGTGCATGATCTCTGCTGAACATGAAGCTGCAGGTCATTTTCACGCCAAACACTTAATGTGTGCCATATTCAACCAGACTGCAAACAGCAGCCTTTGTGCATGGTGGATGGGCTTTTGCTGCAAGGAGCAGAGGTGGTGGCATGTGAGGAGGAATGCTTTCAATACCATGTGCTTCAAAAGTAGTGCTTGTGAGCTTTGCTTTGCGTTCCAGCAGCTGGGCTAGAGCTGCGTGTGTGGCCTTGCTCGGCACAAATGAAACCAAGGCATCCATATGCTGTACATTAAGAGAAAGAGTGTTTGATCTCCTGCTCACTGGCTCACTGCTCAGATGCTCCCTCTTCCTCTCCGTAGGAGTTTTGAGGAGTACAGAGCCCAGTGTCAAAACCTGTAACTCTGTGTGTGTTTATCGACTCTGTGATGGGAACTGCAGCGCTTTTAACACAAAACAGTTGAGAAAATGTTGCTGGCCACAGCCACAAAACCTGCCCTCATCTTTTCCATGATGGTGGCGGAAAAGACAATTTCTCAAGTTGTATTTTCCTATTTAAAGGCAAAGGGAAAAGGACTGCCAAAGTGGATGGAATTTAGTGCAACTGATGTAACTCCTGGGTTAGTGAAGCAAAACGCAAATCTCCTCTGAGTGCAGGAATTGCGGCTGTGCATAGCCAAGGCCACCACGAAGCCACTGCAGCCCTGCATGGGCAAGGGATAGCTTGGGTAACACCAGGCTTCAAGCCTGCCACTGGGTTGCTTATTGTGCCATTGCTTACCATGTATTTTGGAGTCACTTATTGTAGTCACATCACCCATTAATGTTATGTTCTGCTAAGAAGCTACAGACATCTCTGATCCACGTTAAAGACCAGGGTGAGATGGAAGAGGAAAGCTCCACTGTGTAAAGGACTTGCTGTTTCTTGAGCATTGCCCCATGTGGGTTGGGAATCAGGCGATACTGTAACTTCAAAGTGGTACAAAGGGGAAGAAGCACAAGCAACAACCAGGTAACAATAGAAATGAGTTTTATTTTGTAAAAAGTTATAAAATGAATATTGTACAAAAATAAAGTCTGTAGAGAACTTTGATTGATTAACACAAATGACTGAGACATAAATCACAGGTGAAGTAAAAAACTCCAGAGAAGCACACTCCTGTCTTCAGTAAGGTCTAGAAAACAAAAAAAAAATCACAAACTTTACCCTTTTGTATTTTGAACATAGTGATTTGCTTTGGTTGCAGTCTCTTCAAGCTGCGCAGAAAATGCTTTGGGGCAAGTTTTCAGCAACTGGAGTTGTACCAGGGCCAGTGAAAGCACACCTCTGAGCGCTGCACCCAGCTAAATGCCCAGCAGTGCAGCTGACCCTCGGCTTAGCAGGCCTTTACTGCCCAAATCATGCCAGTGCTGGCGGTGGTATCAGCTGTACCACCCCTGCCTAATGTGGAGGGTAAGGTGTCCCTGTGGCAGTGCGAGCATGGACCCTGTGGGCAGGCTCTGAGGCTGCCCTCTGTCAGCCCAGGAAAGCAGTGGAGGTCAGGGCTGAATTACATTTCATACCTGGTACATCTTTCTATGCCTGTTCTGGGCTTTTTTGACCTCTAGACCATTCTTCTGTGGCACCCCGAGGGGCCCAGGGCAAAATGAGTATGGAGAGCCATTGCATGCATGAGATAAAAGGTCAGACTGACCATCTTTTTTTGTTTTTCAGTAGGGATTTTTTTTCTTCCTGTTGTTTTTGTGGGAGTTGATGCTTCACTGGTTATCAGGTATGTCTAGTGACCTGCACTGCTGCTCCTTCAGGAAAAAAGTCTCCAGAATGAGAGTTTGCATTAGTGGTCAGGTATGAATGCCTTTGCTGTACAACCTCCCTCATCCTAAGGAAACTCAGACTTTTCTGCTGTGTGGGTATGATCCTGTAATGTTTCAGCAAATTATACAAAACACTTTGGTTATTTTACACAATTGTTTACCTGCAGGCTATACTAAATCCAGGGCTAACTAGTAAGAGGAATTTAACCTCTTGGTTAAATGGTAACCTATATGGAAGGAAAAGCTTAAATAAATATAACAAGAAATTATAAGGCTAAATGTGATTATTTTCCATTTGTCAATAGTTATATGAGGTCAGTTCACAAAAAAATGTGAGAAAAAAATGTGGCTACATTTAAAATATGACTAGAATTAGTTTTTATAACAAACTGCTAATGTTGAGCCAAGTCCTGCGACCCTCACTCATGCAGAGCCATTGCTGCTCCTGCACATGTATGACTGCAGTAATTATCAAAAGTATTGGTGAACAGGAGGAAGGGCTGCAGGCTTTGGCACTACATTTTATGAACATAATCAGGATTTTGTTTAAAAGAATAAAAGGTAAAGTAAGTGATTTTTTTGCATTCAAGTTAACACTTTCAATCAAAAGCATGGACCGTTGTTCCCAACTTCATTGTCTCTCTGTATCTTGCAAGCACCTTCTACTTTGGCACCGTTGAAAAGAAACTTTAATAAATAAGGAAAGGAGACTCATTACTGAACTGTAATAAATAACAATAACTTAAGCTCAATAAATATCTTCTGTATATTTATGTCTCTGAATGGATGCATTGCATCTAATAGTCTCTGTTCACTCACAATGACCAAATAGAAATGTAGTTACGCAAGTGACGTTAGTCCTTTGTAAACCAAAAGAAACACATTTTGTGTAGGCCGGGCTTGTTATTTCTCTTACTATACTAGGAAGAAGTGCTTAAAAACTCAACTTGTTTTCATAGGTAGCAGAAGAATGAAATCCTACACTCATTTTGAAGAAACATGAGATGGAAATAACCAAACTTAACCAGTAAGTGGAACTGTTTTGCTTTGTATTGATACTGGCCCTAGAGAACTTAAGCCTGGGAATTTTGATATTTGTCCATCATCTTACTTACAAGATTAATCTTATTATAGTTTAGAAGTTGTCCTAAGTGCTTAGGAACTGCCCTTCAATGAGCAGTAGCACAATGTCTTTCAGTCTTTCAGTAAAGCTGCGGGCACAGGGGATGAGTGAGGTACTCCTAAGCTATTTCCCAGCTAAGCTTCCTGGCATGGATGGGATAACTACAACACAGCATGGTACAGCAGGGTTGTGGTTTTAAGCACGTTCCTCATGGATCTGAGCCTCAGTGACGGTGGACTGTGTCAAACGGGACAGGGAGCGTGCATGCCATCCAGCCATCGGCATCTCCACCTGAGCTTTTATTTACTTTCCCGTAGGATGTCAAAAGCCTCCATCCTCCTACCCTGCCTTGCACGCCCCCCGGGCTCTCACGACCCCTCGTTCTGCGTTCTTGGTCCTGTTCTCCACTCTGAGCAGACGCTTCCCCGGGAACCTTGGTCCCTCTCTTTGCATCGTAGCAGGAATGCAAAACTGGCGCTGCCTCTGGCATGCAGCCGTCAGACGCATCCACACCTTTTTGCGGAATGTTTTTTCAGTATGTGGTAAACCAGGTTATCGTCCAAAAAGGACAGGTCATCATCAAAGGCTGTGGGTCTGCAACAAGCTTGCCTCACTTTGTCAGTGACTAGTTTTTTCTTTCTGGTTAAGTTTTTTAAAATTTTGTCATAGGTGGTCTCGGCTGCATCACAAGATCCACTGCAATATCGGAAAATTAGCTCTTCTTTGGTTTCATATCCCAAATCCAAGTCAGTCACATTTAAATGTATTTCTGTTAAGACACATCCTCGATTTTTGCCCTTTTGGTTCCTCCTTCCCTTTTTGCTGGAATTCTCTATGTTTGTGGCTGTGTTTTGCCGGTTTCTCTCCCGCCTAGAAAAAATCGGAGTCTGTTTATCTGGAGACCTCCTCAGTCTTTTAATGGTGGCTTGAATAAAGTCCACTACCTCATCAAACTGATCTGGATAATCCTCTGGCATATTAGCTGTTTGGGAAATAGAGAAAAGGCTTTGTCACATGTCAGTTGTCATTAAGTTTGTCCATTTGTGGCTCAAAAACGTTAGACACATGCAAGCTGCTCTACCCATCACTTCAGAGAGTGCACCCAGGACCCTCAGAAATCAGGGAGAATTTGGAATGGTTTAGATCACCATGGAAACTCATTTGGGGAAAAAGAAATGAGATATGTATGTATCTCTGTAGGTGTCTGCTGATGCTTGGTAGCACTCCAGCACATCTTTCAATATTGAATAAGCCCTGTCAAAATAAAGGGAAAGAAAAGCATGTCATGATATAAATATTAGTTAATGGGTGTATGAAGCTACTGTAGAGAGGTTATACAGGCTCTTCCCAGCAAAGCAGCAAAAGGACAAGGTTTCTTTAAAGCACTTTTGTGATTATAATTGTTAATTGTCTTTTCACACCAGCAGTGGTTAGTATTGCCAAAGCCACCTATCGATAAAGTTTTTGGGCAGGACAGAAAGAGGAATTTCCTGGGGTGCCAGGCTGAGCTATTATTCCTGGCTGAATGCCTGCTTTTTTACTGCTTCTAGGGGATAATAATTATCAGAGCTTTTGAAAAATTTCTCATGGAACTATTTCATATCACAAGATGCTGATTAGATTGAGTAGAAATTGGTCAGAATAGAAGTATTATGTTAATTTTCAAGGGAAATGTTATTAATGCATTTACTTTTTCTGAAGTTAAAATACCTGTTTCATACTCTACCAGTGATAAATTATTCAAGTAAATTAAATGTTGAAGTCAATGAAATGTTTTGATACTAGCAGAATGAACCACTTCAAGGAGAGTGAAATTGAATGTGTTCTTCTGAAACATTCTGAGATTTCAGCTTTTCATCATGATTTGGAATAAAATCACATTTTGAAATCTTTAAACTTCCCATGGACTAAATCCCTCAGTGTGATCTGCTTTAGTGAATATAGTGATTTAATGGAGGGTCAGGCTGTCAGGAGCCCGTGTGTAGGTGCCCTTATGTTGTATTATTAATGACTGTCTCTTAAACACGTAAACAACATTGCAGTATTGAGATTTTTTTTTTTCTCAGTCATTGTGCCAAAAATCGAGTCTTTGAGGATTCACTTCCTTTGCAGTAAGACCTAAGAGGATACTTCTTTCTGTACTTAACTCCTAAGTGCCCACCGACATAACAGACCAGTGTCACGCACCCGGCCCTGCATGTATGGGAGGTCCATCTCCAGAAGGACCCCTACAAATATCCCAGGAACTGCAAACACTGGGAAAGGTGATACCTGACACAGTGCACCTGGCCGGGGATTGGTAACTCCACTGAGCCATGAAGGCTCTCACTCGGTCAGGTGTTGAGATAGGAACAGCTCCTTAGGCAAAGGCTCAGCGCCACATTTCCCTAATGAGCACTGTAACAGACAGGAGCCCTGATGGGAGACCAGCCAGCGCATGTACCCAGCCCACACGCGGTGGTGTGGGCTCTATTAACAGGAGAGAGGAAGACACGAGGCTGCCTCCCATTGCCTAGCGAAGGTGCATCTTCATATCCTCAACAGAAGCACCAAATATGCAGGAGATGGGAGCAGCAGGATGTTAACTCTGTTAGTGCAAAAACCTGCTGAAACACAGTGCACCTGCATTTAAGGAGGAATATGAACCCCACTCCAAAGCAGCCACATCCTAGAAGCCCCCTTCCATGATAAAATAGGGATGGAACAGAAGTATATGGTTTTTCATGGACAGCTCCAGCAAAATAGTATAGACTGGAAAAAGAGTAATGAAGGCAGGCAACCTTGTACCTTCACATGAGGGTGGCACATGGGAAGCAGGATCCTATAAACTGTGGAGTTTGGGACTGGGAAAAGTGAATTCCACTGTGTTTTACAGGTATCCAATGCTAATGGCAACAATCTCCCAGATCAGTGACTGTCAAAAGACATGAAGGAGGGATGGCTGCTATCTGTACAGCTATATGGGACCTGAACAAGGCAGGATACTGCACCAAGCCTCATATTCCTGTGACACCAATGGTAAGTGCACCCTTCTTGCACTCCTCTGTCATTACCTCTGTAGCAGGTACCAAAATACCCACTATGAGCCATACCTACTGGAAGGTGGTAGCTTGGATAGATGTGTCCATTGGATGCACCACCTGGCTCTGTTGCAGGACAGGTTGGTCTGCCTACACCATACGAATACTGCCCTAGTGAGCAAGGTCCAGGTCAAGGCGATGGGTGGGCAACACTCCTTAAAAGCAAGAAGAGGCAGACACCTTGCTAGACTCAGTCAAGCAAAATGACCCATGTGGAGCTGGCACAGCCCCCATCACTGAAGTACAAGCTTGGCCCTGGCACAGATACAGATGGAGAGGGGTTTGGCAGGAGGCACTTGTTGCTGGGGGACTGGGTGGTTTCTAGGTTTCTTACGCAGAAGCTAGGTTTCTTAGCTTATAACCCAATAGGGGAAGGATGTGGCCCTGAGGAGGTGGCTCTAGCTGTGCCATTCTCCACTCGCACCTTCAAATTACTCCCTCATACTACTGTGACTACCCCAGCCCACACCTCTGTCACATACTCCTGGCCAAACCTTGTAGCAACAGTATGACACCAGGAGACGTTGGCTGTGGAGAGTGAAATACAACCATCAGGGAAGTATACTAGGGTTTAATGAAATCCATGCAAGGGTCAACCTCAGGAAGGAGCTGGGAGATTGTTACAGAGAAAACCAACCTATACGTGGAGACTCTTGTCTGCAACTTTCAGCCTCATACTTAACCCACGGCTGGTATGCTGCCAGTGCAGCAAGGGGAGTAAGTGTCCCCCACATAAGAAGGGAGAAACAAAACTGTGGATTACCTGAAGAGATAACAACCCAACTAGGCACATCGTTTTTAAACTGCTTGCAATTCAGGTGCAAAAATGTCACCTACCCCTGCAACAGTGCTATATGCAGGAGTCTACTTTGGTTAAACATTAATCAGACAGTTATAGGGTCCAAGCACTGTCCTGCCCAAGCCAATCCAAGTATGCCCTGGAGGGTAGATAAAGAGGGGGAAAGGCCCATGTTGTGGACCGTGTCCCTGCTTGGAGCCCACACTGACATCTATCCTGGTTCATGTGTGATGACTGCCCCAACTGCACCAAGGGAGCTAATGTTGCTGAGAGCCTTCTGTGCTGCAAGTGGCCTATGATACTTAAGGTGGAGGAAACACACCGTAGACGAGCCCTATGCAACACTGCTAATGCAGGCATGGGGTGTCAACATTGCAGAAGGTGGAAGCAGTAGGGGAAAAAGTAGATCAAGTAATCAAGCCAACAGGGTATCCAACTAGAGGAGTCCTACCTACACACATGGACTTGCTGCAACCAGAAGATGGGGTAATTGGCAGCATGGCTATTCCCACTAATCTCACTGGGGCTCTAACACAAACCATACAAGAAGCGCTCCAAGCTGTAACCTGGGATGAAGCGTGCGTGGCTGATACATCTAACGGAGCCAAGGATCCCTACTCAGCTACATCCCTATTGTGCAGCCCTATTGCAACATCAGGCCACTTGGGAGATTTGCTGGGAGGGATGCCAGCACTATACTATGAGTAAGATGAATGCCAATTTTCTGTCTTCAGGGTGAACTTCCCCTTTAGCCCAGGGGATTGGAAAATATCCCGGGCAGATATCCAAATCTGTCCAGAGGACTCCTGCAGTGACCCCCAGTATTTGGAGATTACATCACTGGAGGAGACACAAGGCACATGGGTGATATTAGGGAACTGGTGGGTGGGCACAAAGCCCCCCTCAAGGAAATGTGCTGGACCTATCAACCCTGGTCAGTGTCTGCCTACCTACAACCAACACATGCTGTTACGGGACTATGTGTGTACACGACATTAATCACAATGGCAGCTGCATTACTGGGCTACCCAGTGAGTCCTTGCAAGTTGTTGTAAGCAGCAACACCCTCTGCCTGTGGAGCCCCAAACTAGTCATGATCAATGCAACGATGCACTTTTTGGCACATTCCAACTGGACTGCCAATGTGCCCCAAGTTTGCTTCCAAAATTTAGCACTGTTCGAGGAACACTTCCAGTCCCCGCAATCAGCCAGCCTCTGGCTGGTACAACTGTGAATTACTATACAACGCCACAAAGCCAAATTTCAACACACACAGAGCAGCGTGGCCCTGTGCTCGCAGTAGCGTGTCAAGCGCAGCTGGACCCAGCAACGACTGAATCATGGACCCAAGCAATGGGGCTCATACTGATCAGATGTGGCTTGGTGCTAATTTCCTGCTGCTTAATAAAACGTAGTCATCGGTGTGACTACAAACATTCACCGAGTGGCTCTCAGGGGTTTGAAGGAAACCTTGACAGCCAGGAGTGAAGTAAGAGTTGACTGAAGTAAGGTTGAGTGAAGTAAGGTGCCATTCATGACTCAGTAGAGATATTTGGTTGTTCAATAAGTATGGGTGCGAAGCTTGAGAGCCCGAAACAAAATGCTGTAAAAAACTCTTGAAGTAGGACCCTGGGCAACCAAGTAGAAATGCCAGCATTAACACCAGGCGTGGCAGGTTGAAACAAGGCACTAGAGGTAAGTGCTAAGGAAGCCACCACCAGACATCATACATGAATAAGCAATAACCACTGACCAAGGACGAAAGACCATGAAACGCTAATGGACAGCAGGGAAGGTGGAGAAGACTGACAGCAGCACTACCCCATCCTGACGGGCACTTGGTAGATGTTCTCCAGGGATGCCGAGACCTCTCTGCACCACAGCCACCATGTGCCAAGCACTTGTTTGGTCTCTGCACTGCGGTAAGTGCTGCTGGGGGTGAAGAGGGTGCTGAGCCAAGCTGCATGGCTAGGGAACACCACCACACTCATAGGGGCTGCCTTGGCATTGAGTGCTGGTTTGCAACCTGAATAAAGCCACTTGATTGAGCCATGATCTGTTTTACTTAGTTACCCCTCTGTCTCAAACACTGTTTAAAAACTGTTTATAGTCTCAGAATGAAGGTCAACAGCCTGGCAGCTTTGCTTCTCTAATACTGCATGGACTGCGCTGACTTGACTGTACAGCAGACAGAGCTTTCTGTGGGGATTTCACACCCCTGGGAGAAGCACATATTATTATCCTTTCCTGTAACATACACAGTTTGCATGTGTGCATATGTGTGTTGTATTTACACGTACACACATACAAATATAGCTAATTATACACACGCATATTTTTTCAAAACAAACTAGTTTACTGACAACACTTGCCTTCTGGTGGAAAAGCTGAGAGAACAAACACATGACAGATGCCTGTCACAGTGTACGAAGTGCCAGCAGAAAATGCTCAGATACTACAGCAATAAAAGCAGTAGAGTTCTCTGAGCAGTAGTGCCTGGTCCCAGGCTCGAGGGTGTGAAGGAATTAGAATTTAAAAATCCAAAGCCACCTAGGATAGGATAAGATAGGGTGGGATGGGACAGCACAGGATGGGATGGGATGGGATGGGATGGGATGGGATGGGATGGGATGGGATGGGACAGGATAGGACAGGATGGGGTAGCCCACAACACGTGCTCAATATAGGTTAGTGAAGGTTGGCTCACACATACATGAGTGTGATGCACCTCAAAGTAGGCATTCCCCGAGGGAAAGGACCATACATCCTGGAAATGTAAAATCCTCCCTCAGGGGGCACAGGGCCTCTGTGTATCTTGTTCACAGCGTGGGAAAAAGGCTCACAGACACCACTGGGGCAGTGTGACGGGCTGAGCCCCACCACTTAGACTATGGTGCCATTCAACACCCACAAGACTGGCGCAAAGTCATGAGGTTTCGTTTGGATTTTATGTCACGTTTCTGAAAGCTGTTTCCTGACCGTCCAACTCCCTGGGCAAATCCCTTGAAGGCAGTCTGTGTGTGGGCACGTGCACGTGTTTTTGCACCGTCTCTGCCTAGCACCCCTCCAGCAGGAGCATGGGGCAGGCAGCGGTGCCTGCGGGAGCTGCGGCCAGCACGTGTGTCCCGCTCCTGCTCATCTCGCTCTCCTGCGACTCCCTTCCATGCTCCCCCTTTCAGTGCCGTGCCAAGAACTTGACCACCCAGGCAGGAACAGGCAGAGCCTTTTCCTCTGGTGGCAACCAGAGCATGAGTTGCTTTCTAGTGCTGGAGTATCAAGAGTGGAGGCTATGGATGGCAGCCCATGTGCCAGCCTGCCTCTGGACACCTTCTCTGTCTCCCATGTCCAGCTGAACCAGGGCTCTTGATCTGCCAGGAATTTCTCACAGGATCAGGGAATGAATAAAAAAGTAAAGAAGGAAAGAATGAAACATCACAGGACTGGTGAACATAGGAATCCAGAAGAGTGACCAGGCTGGGCACAGAGTTGGTCAACACCAAACATCCAAAACTCAAACAAAATAACATCCAAAAGTCAAACAAAAATAAAGAAATGAGAATCACTTAAAATACTATTAAAAAACCAAGAATATTTTCATCTTCTGCTTGCTGTTTGCAAGCTGTTTGCTTGCTTTCTGAACCTTTAGGGCACGCTCAGATCATAGTTTTGACCCAACTTCTCAGGTTAGGAACACCCCTCTTGAACGCAAACTGAAATTCTCGCCTCACTGCTGCTCTCTCTCTGGAACCTGAGGCTTTGACCTGCCCATCCCCAAGCACAGTCCCTGTCCCCTGGGCACTGCAAGAGCTGGCAGCGTGTATGGGCACAGGCTCCTGCAGCCAAACACCCGTGGTGCTCCCCACCAGCCTCTGCAGAAAGCCACCCCGGAGCTCTGCTTCAGGCACACAGGGAAACGTGCCTTCCTCTGGGCATCTTCCCCGCTACAAACCCCCCAGAGCCTGCCTTTGCATTTCCAATTAATTAGAGACACTGCGTGCCAGCAGGACCGGGATCTGATGCCTGCGCTTTTTAGAAGAATAAATTATACAGCGTTCAGATAGACTTCTACATAAAATAAGTCTAAATGTATATCCAAACCAAACTCGTCACATTCTCAAGAAAATAGTTTCCATTAAGGAAAAACGGACAATTTATTTCTGTCTGTTCAAATGTCATCACAATTACATTTTGTAAAACCATTCCTTTGATTTCACTAGCAACAGATTTATTTTAAAGACAAATATTCCCCTGCAGTGGCAGTAACCCAGCATGGTAGAGCAAGAAACCATCAGTTTGTACCTGACCACAAATTGATTTCAGTGGGAAAAGATGGATCTCCAGCTTTTGAGAAAAAAATCCAGTTACTCATTTTGGTGCCTGGTTATGGATTTAAAAGGCTAACTACAGTCTCTTCTGACCATGCTGTCTATTATGGTTTACAAGAAAAGCTTAAATTCTATTAACTGCAAAATAATAACTGATATAAGTGGGGTTTCCTTTTTTTTTAAATCTCATAAAACTTGACGTTTTAACTTATTTGAAACTGTTCGTACTTTATAGAACAGTTTTCCATACTGATCTTGGAAAAATGTAATCACATCACTGCAGCATCATTTGGCACTTTGCATATCTGGAGTTAAAGTGATGTAATAGAAGTCACATAATCTATACTAAAAATGATAAAATTAAATTTTTATTTTACATTGTAGCTTTTATGCATGCATTTGTGGGATTGCATAGCTACTACATCAAAAGTTCAGGCCAAACGTTTAATTGAATTACCAGGATATTTCACTTAAGCACAGCTGTCTTTCAATTAGAGAAATTCAAACAGCAGCATTCAGACTGTAGTTTAAAGTACAATTTCAAAATTCAAGGGGGTTAATCCAGCTCATTATAATGATAAGCATTATTTAGAAAATTCAAATCCAGATCTGAGTTAGGATCAAATGGCCCTTTTTCAAAACAGTTCTGGTACTTTAATCTGGAACCTTCTTAACTAAAATATTTTAATCTCCTTTCTTTCCTGGTTGTTTTTTTAAGTTTCCTCCAAAGTTATACTCACAAAGATGTTCTTCTTAGATCATTTGCTAGTGGGAAATAGACAATTAATGTGCCTCAAACAGTGACTGCAATGAATCATCCTAATTTTTTTGTTGCTTATGAAGATTACTCTGGTATACCATTTATTAATTAATTATTTTTGTATTTAGCTTGCTTTGCAGTAATGTTTTCAGGTACTTATTATAGTGGACATGCCCTGTCTGAACACAGAATCTCCCCATCTCACACCACAAAGGTGTACTTTAGGAGACCCTCAGAGTAACCTGTTTGTGGAAGTGTGACCTTAGTGAGGTTAAAATTACCAGTGTGAAGATCAGTCTGCTTTGTAAAGTAAAAAGGTATGAACTGTGGTGGGGATAAAACATTTATTTTATTAAAAATGAAATATTTTTCAGGAAAAACAAAGCCTAACATGCAGGTATCAAAGCAAAGGCAGGTGTTAAAAATAGTTATACTGAAAAGTTTTCATGATTTAAACAATTAAAATATCACCTCTCTGAGGCATGACTTTGCTTTAATGCCTTGCATGAAAATCTGTGAGGCTGAGTGAAATGGAAACCAGTTGGTTGTGTCCATTAGTAAGTAAACAGAGCATCAAACACACCAGGGTCATCTCATCTTTAAATGTTTAATACAGCTCTGGTTCACTACCTCACTCCCTGCCTCACCAGCTCCCAGAAAACACTGCGTCCTCCCCTCCGACTCAGAGAGCCCTTAGAAATGGAGCCTCTCACCGGTGTCACTTGTCTCTCATCAAGGTAAAGTGCTAAGGAACCTAGAGGATGACTCCGGGGCCACTCACACCAGTCAGGTACGATAAGGCAGCACTGGAAAAAGGCACAGGGTTAACCTACCTGGTGTGCTTGTTCCTAATGGAGCAGCCAAGTTTTGTGTTTGTAGCTCACTAGCTAACCCTGCTGCTTCCCATGTGTTGGTCATAATGGCAAATCTGCAGAGTACTTCGGATTTTCACACTGCCATGCTTGGGAGTGCCTCCCCTTGCATCCTTCGCCTGCTTTCTCACAGGTATGAAATGCTGGTTCCTACCAGGAGAAGAAAGGGGAGAAACAACAGGACCATCATAATTGCTGCCAGTTGGGGGAATGACCTGGTAACAGAAGGAAAAAGCAAGGTCAGGTGAATTGGGTGAAGTAAAGGAAGCTGCCTTGCAAGCTGACCTGTCCACAAGAGTTTCTTGTTCTTCATCCGGTCCAGGCAGGGTGGTTCACAAGATCCTGCCCAACTTTGGGCTGGCACCCGAGGCTAGATCCCTCCTCTGGCCTCTCTGGGGTGGGCAAGAGAGTGTCTCATCTGGCCGTCAAGCAGCAAAGGAGCAGCAGGAGGATGTGGTCTTGCCTCTGATTCAGAGCTTTGAAAAACCAGCTCTGAGGCACTGAGGAGCAGACAGCTTTCCAGTGGTCGCTCTTGAGGTTTTGTGACAGCTCCTGCAGTAGCTGCCAGGAGCCCGTCTGCACTAGGGCCTTATTGTATGGGGCTGTGTGGGTACTCGAGCACCCACGAGGCAGTCTCTGCATCTGAAGCAGTTATGGCATAAACAGTGTAAAAAGGGAAAAGAGAAAAAGTGGCAGTGCTCTGCCTGAAGCCAGTGATCGAGCAGGAGCCAAACCTGGGCAAGGCACATACCTGCCTGTTGTCTCCTCACTAAGGCCTTGTACCCCTCCAAATCCACACCATGCTGAGTAAATGCCCAGCTTCCCAGTGAAACTTGTGTTTACGTTTAATATTTTGGTCTGTCCCAACCCTGCGAGAGCCCCATATGAGTATGCATGAGTGGGACCCAAAACCCATGACCTCTATTAGCAAGAACGCATGCAGCCAGCTAACAGGCACGGCACTGAGACTTTAATGGAGGAAATACTGCTGGTAATAAAAATAAATTCTCTTTAGCATTCCTGGTGCAGAAGTGATCCATCCCAGCCCTCGCATGACATCAGTAAACCCCCACATTGGTCACCCAGCCCCACTTTAGTGCCAGCTCACTGAACAGGAACAGCGTAACAGAAATAACAACAGAAGTGTCACTGCAACAACAGCTCAACCCTACTCCAATCAAGCAACTATTCCCGGGCTGCCTGTGCTCTTACACTGCATTTCCCATTGGGTTTTAGGAGTGTCCCCAAGAAACAAACACAGGCAGCAAAGCAGCAGGAAGGGACCCTATCCCAGTCTCTTCCCTGGGGCAGTAAAGCAGAGCCATCCGGGCAAAACCATGGCTGATGGCCCTACTGTGACAATCTCTGCTCCTATCAGATCTGACCTATAAATAATATGTGTTCTTCTACTGTCGCCTTTCACTACCTGCATTTCAACCTGTTTACAATAGGAACAATATGAAAAGTTTTAATATTGCAGTTTGGAAATTGTTGTTCTTATAATAATCAGTCCCTCGCTCTAGAACAGGTGCTATGTGCTCCACTGCAGGAGGTCTCACGTTGGGATGTGTGGACCACGACCTGTCAGATGGTGGCGGCAGCTGCTCAGAGGCAGCCGGGCTCCAAAGAGCTCTGCCACCTTCCCAGCCAATACGCTGGATCCACACCTCCCAGTCAGAAATTTCCTGAGTAATTGCTGGTTTTACCAAAGAAGTCTTACACGCTTGGGATGGGAGCAGAGGTAGGCCAGATATTTGTATGTAGCTTGTTAGTTAAAGTGGATATGACCAGCTTGCCTCTAAAAACATGGCCACCTGAGAAGTTTTGGCATACCTGCTGCAACACTGCCTGGCTCAGACACAGGAAAACAAGTATTTTGATTTCAGCGTTTGCTTCTTTTAAAGCCTATTCCTGTTCAATAATCATTAAAGCATTTGTACAAGTCCCACTGACTTCAAAGAAATGTACCTGCAGGTTTCAGTTTAAGTGCTGTACCAATACATACAGACTAAGGCAAAAGCCTAAATATCTGCTAGTGTCATACAATGTGGCTTTATTCCTTAAAATGAATGCTGATACTTGAAATGTCTTACATAATTCATTCTCTGTCCTTGATCTTAAAAACAGACATACTCTAATATATATTTTGTGCCTTAATGCTTTGTTTGTACCTGTCTCAAATCTTTTTGATTCTATTTTCCTTCTTCTCTTTGTAGGACTGGATTTCCAAGAATCATTGAAATCTTTCCTTTGGTTCCCCTTACCAAATATTACTTGATCAGAAACTACAGCTGGTTTTGTCAAAAATGACCATTCTGCAGTGTCAACCATTCTACCAGCACTAATGTGGCAGTGGCCTATTTGGATGTCCGATGATCCTGAACATGGTTATGTTGCAATATTTAGTATTCCTCATTTATTACTTGTCATTAACTTATTACCTCAGAAGTATGAGACTCCTCAACAAGTGTAGTTATATGGGGTTTTGCCTATGTACTACAAGTTTTAAGTTGCAGTTGCTTGGTAGTGTGCATGGGGGATGAGGACTGGATATTTGCACTAGATATCCATCCCTGATCATCTGCAGTTATGGGGGATGGGACTCAACCCCAATGGCTTCTCTCAACCTCTGTAACTTTAAATATCTTAAACCTACTTTATGCAGTCCTAATCAGGAACAGTATAATTTACAAAGACATTACAACCTATCAATCTGAGGATCCTATTCTAGTGGACAAATAATGCCTCCCCTATCAATTCATCAATAGTCACTATACAGCTGAATTCTTCAGCCTTCCAAGAAAGGTTTCACAGCTTGTCATCTGCAGACCCTGAACACAGGGATTTCTAAAATATATTGAAGAGGCCTACAAAAGGTGACCAAGAAAAGCATGTTCAGGTATGTTATCTAGCAACCCACACCTGCAAAACATCTAAAAGGATCCACACTTCCACTGAGAAATTTTTGAGGTCCCTAACTTGAAAAGCAACAAAGACATAAAACTTTAAACAAAGGATAACTCTTAGAATGAGAATGAAACCATATTGTCTTGCGTTTTACTCCTTTCCTCCTGAAGTCCCAGAATACCCTTCACAGGAGTATATTCAGTAGTTATACCTGAGACTGCGGAGGAATCAGCTTCTAGGGCTACATGCATCTGGATTTAACCAGATGTGTCCTGTTCTTTCTTTTTTCTAGAATTTCGCCCATGAATAGGCAAACTTGAATGCTTAAGATTTCTAAATGCCTAGATAACCTGGGCATGCCCATGCAAACAAACTTTACTATACATATGCTGGCCCAGGGACATATGCACACTTGGTCTGACACTGGCTGGATGCACCAGCTGTACTGGATACACACAGATCAAATGACACAGTGTGGCACCTGCTCAGTGTGACAGATACCTCTCCGATGCATTGGATTTACTGTGCATGGGCAGGTTACCTCTGTAGCTTCCCAGCATCTTAGACTAAAGCGCATATGCCACACCGTAGGTGTGTTGAGCAGGAAAGCCTGGACAGAAACATGAGAGTTCTGGTTCATAACAATGAATGTGCCTAATAAATATTGTAAGGAAGGAAATGCATTTAGTTGGAATTATAATTTAATACTGTTTTTGCCTTAAAGAGCCCTACAATATCACTGTTTATTCTAGATACCTTCCATACTAGTTGATAATGTTGCAGCTAAATGCAGTAACTTAACATTAAATACCCCTTAGCAGGGGTATGAAGAATATTTAACAGAGGTATAACGCACACATACCACGGTGTGTTATAGCATAACACACATGTCAAAGGAGCTTCAACAATAAATGACCATCCAGTGGCCATGGAGTAACTCAGTTGTTATAATGCAAAGAAACATCTTTTCCTTCTATTAAGAGGGAAAAGCCTATGATGAGATTTTTTCATTTAATTCTACATGCATACTGCTAGTTCTTACTAAAGATGCCCACTTGATCAAGAGACTATATATCATATCCTGGATCTTAGGATACCCCAGTCCTCACATACATGTTGATTATGGCCATACAGCAGCAAGCAGTTACAAAATGTATTCACTGGGAACTGCGTGTAAGTCAAGCCAAGTGTTTGGCTCCCTCTGCACTGTCATGCTTCTGAAGCTGCTGACTTAGTTTTTAGCTTATAGTAATTTGGTTTATATTTGTTCTGTTCGCAGTTGCTATTTAAGCTAATTGTGTCCTTCCCCCAGCAGACTGTAGCATGACGGAAAGAAAGGGTTTTCTAACTTTACAAATGCTACAGCTACTCTTCTTCATGTGAAATAAGCTATCCCATGAACACTGATGCCTAAAATGCCTACGAACACTGGATTAATCTCAAATACACTGCATTTATGGAGGCTACCCTCACTCCAGCCTCCAGTCCACTAAAAAATGCAGAAGACTGCAATTGCCAACACCCTCTGCCATCTCTAATTACTAATCTCTAATTACAGCAAAAGTCAGCACATTACACCTGATCAGCCCAGGAGGTTAGGACCTTGTCTGTAGGCTGGAACAAAGGAAGGTTTCGAGCCAATCTGAAAGAGATGGGGTAGCATCAGGTGACCTCAGAGCACTTCGCAGAGAAAGCAATCACATCAAATGAGAACACAAAAAGGTGTTGAGGGCCTGGGAAAACAGATCTGTGCTCCAGCAAGGTGTTTGGCCTGCTCTTAGGAGTGGGACTTGATCTCACAAACCACTAACCCCTGCTGCAAGTGGTGTATGGGAGACCCGACCCCTCTGGAGTAAAAGCAATGCACACCTTGGAGCATAACTGCTACTCCCCACCCAGCCTGCATGGGGATCGCTTTAGGGGAGAGCAGTGCACCCCTCTTTGAATGCACACAGCACCCAGTCCTGCTCAGTGCCCACACACTGCCCTATGCAGATGAGCCAACGTGGGCGATGATGGCACTCCCACCGCTTTGTGAGCTGCCTCTTGCAAAGGCACTTGGCGAAGCAGCTGACCAACAGTATCCACAGAGATATTAATACACAGAAGGTCCACCAGCAGATGAGCTGGGGAGCTGCAAGCATGCCTGCACGCTCACGGCACGCTGCCCTCTGCTTGTAAGAGAAACCTCGAAGAGGAGAGGGAAGTCTACACGGTGGAGACGCGACTCCTCTTGTGTACATCGTTATATGTCTTTCGTGTGCTTAAGGGTGTGTGCCACCAAATGGTAAGTGGAGAGAAACAAATATGTCAAAGACACTGACAGTGGTGACTCGAACAAAGTGCTGCTGCGTCAGGAAGGCAGCGATGTGCCCAGATAGGATCAGCCTCGTGGGCTCTGTGTTTGCAGACTGCTCTCCAGACACCACACACTTTTAAATCAACTAAAAACAGCACAAAAGTGGATCAAAGTATTTCACTGCTTTCTTACAGCGACCTTTCTGCAGGTCTCCCCTGACTCATCTGACTTGGCAATGTAGCGGAGAGAAGAGTTTCTGACTTTCGGGCACAGGTGCTGTGTAAACCACTGCTGTGTAAAGATCACAGAAACTCCCTGGATTTTCCCCGATTTCTGTTGTGAAGAACAGCACTGTTTACTTTCCCCTTGCAGCTAGGCCTGTCTATTTGTGATCTGCATGGTTAAGAGATCGAGACCAAACTATCAGCCCTTTCTGAAATTACTATCCTGGGTGATAACCTGCAACCCAGCTCTGCTTGGCAAAGCCTACATCTGTACCCTGGAAACAGAGATTTCTGGAAGAGGCTGTCTATTGATACTACCATAGCTCAGGTAAAACACAGGTCATCTTTCTTCCCACTTGTTTACCCAATCCACAGAAAAAAGGAGGAAACAATGAGAAGTTTTGGACACTAGGAACAGACAAGACTGCTATTGCTGCCTGTGCCCTCAAGCTGCTGCGGAGAAATCAGCTCACCAGGAACCATGTTCCCAGAAGTAAGTTTCAAGATAAAAGCAGGCATCGTACAAATACCATCACCCTGGAAAGATGGAGCATTAATGCTCTCCCACCCTGCATCTTCTGCCAGAGCTACAAACTGACTGGTGCCGCTTTCCCCCTAATGCTCTTCTTGCCACCAGTGCTGCAGCAGGCCTGTGCAGAGGGGACCGGCACAGCGGCCTGAAAAGCTGATTGCTACCTCTTGTAGGACAACTCAGTGCACCAGTACCTTCCCCGCCACGCAGCTCGCCATGGAGAAGAAGATCACCACGTGTGACGGCCCCGCAGCGCTGGCAGGCTGGAGGCCTGGGAAGAAGTACTTTTGGCTGACCTCCTGGTGTGGAGGGGCTGAAAGGACATCAGGGGCTGCTGGTCTGCAAGCAGCAGGAGACCGGGCTGGGATGGGAGGAGGCAGCAGCCTGGGAAAGATTCCAGCAGGGGGGAAACACAAGCAAGAAAAGAAAATAGAGAAGACTAGATGGGGAAGGACATAGATATGTGTGCGTGCAGACAGACGGAAGAGGAGATGGATGTTGGAGAGCGGATGCAGAGTGGAGTCACAGCACACAACTCCCTGCTCAGCGCCTCCACACTGCATTAGTCCGGCTCCTCCCAGAGAAACCAGAGCGGGGCTGCCCATGGCTGGAGCTGCAGCAGGCGCAGGGAAAGGACATGCCTCCAGATAAGGAGATAAAAATGAATCCCAATTACTGGATACTGTCTGCATCCTGCAACAAGCTGAACAGAGAGGGCTGAGCAAGGACAAAGGGAGCAACCTCCGAGCTGCATCTGTGCCTTAGCTAAGTGAACAGCTCCACAATTCACGTGAGTATTTTGCTTCTTACTGAGTCATATTAACTCTCACTTTAAAAAGCTACCGATGTTAGCATAACACTCATATACTGCTATGAAAATCCTGTATCTGCTATTGTAGGAGACCTATTATTAGCGAGGCATTATTATTATCTGTCATTTGGATTGTAAGCTGTCTTAGCGTGAGCCGGTTCATGTGGATTGCTCTGCATCAAGCTCCTAACCCTGCCACCGCTACTCTTCTGTAAATTTCCACATGGACACACTAATTTCGGGATCAGGATCCAAGGAGGATTTAATGAAACTCAGCAGCACTCCAGGATGCGTACAGTGCCTCCCACCATGAAGCCCAATCTCCATCAGGACTTGTGCCCACTACAGACAGTGAATAATTGCATTGGCAGGTCTGAGCAGGGAGAGGAGGCTGGAGAGGTGGGGAAGGAGTTTCAGTGCCTGCACTGCGAGGTGTATGTACCTGATCCTCCTCTCGGCTCCTTTGCATACAACTAACTTTCCCATCTCTCTGGGTTTTTCAACCAAAGGGATCTTATGACTGCCAGGAAGGTAGAGCTGGAGGTGGAGGGGAAGAGGGGCATTTCCACTGCAATTGCCAACCCCAAGCTTTGGAGGATGACTTGGTTTGGAGCTGCTGGAGCCAGACCAGAGCCGGTGACCCTGCCTGGAGGAGAAGTGAGGGCAGAAAGTGGGGGGGTCCTTTCCTCACCCTGATACCTGAGCAAAAGGGAGCGGGTTTAGCAAGACAGACAGCAGTGGCTACAAAGGGGAATGTTTCTTACAGTCACTGTGCACAGCATAGGGAGGCAGCAGGCTGATGGGGGAGAGATCGTCTTCAGGCCCCTCTACCACTGAAGGGGGCCCCTTGGGAGGCATCTTACCGGTGGGCAGGGGCGAGGTGGAGACCGTGTTGAGCAGCACCACGCAGACAGCAGCAACATCCCATAACTTCATCTTAGATCTCCTTCCAACACAGGCCCCTGGCAGACAGGAGAGGCAGGGTTAGCCGCCAGATGCTGCGCTCCCCCAGTCCTGCCCCATTCCCTGCCAGCCCCAAGACAAAGCTGGGCAGCCTCGCACCCTAGATGAGCTTGGTTCACCCTGGCCAGGTCCAGGAACAGAGCAGGGGGAAACAACCTGTGCCCAGCTCACCCTCCCATCCCCATCGCCTCCCAGAGCGAGGGAGGTGGGCTCTCCCCAGCGAGCGGTGTGGGAGAGGGCAGTGCAGGATGGCCTCTAGCCCCTCTATGCCCAAGCGAGCTGCTTTGGGGGATGCAGGCAAGCAGGTCCCAGGAGCCTGTGCCCAGGGACGTGGGGGTGTGACCGCATCCCTGTGCTGGCAGCCAGGTCACCTTGTGCTCATCCTCCCCCAGCACCCGGACAGCGCTAGGGCACCTGTCCTGGGGCTGGGTCAGGGCAGACCGGGCTGAACTGGGGTGTGGGGCTGCATGGCTTTGCCATGCTACAGGCAAACCTTCCTTTCCCTTTCCCTCTCCTCTCCTTTCCCTCTCCTCTCCTTTTCCCTTTCCTCCTTCCTTTTCCCTTCCCTCCTTCCTTTTTCTCTTTCCTTTTCCTCTTTTTCCTTTCCTCTCATTTTTCTCTCCTTTTCACTTCCCTTTTCCCCTTTCCTTTTCCTTTCCTTTTCCTCTTTCCCTTTCTTCTTTCCTTTTCCCTTTCTCTTCCCATTTCCCTTTCCCCTTCTGTTTCCATATTTCCTTTTTCCCTTTCCCCTTTCTTTTCCCTTTCCCATTTCCTCTTTGAAAGGAAAGGGAAATGGAAACATTTTCCTCTCCTTTTCCCTTTCCCTCTCATTTCCCTCTTTCTTGTTTCACTCTCCTTCTCATTTCCTTCTCCTTCTCTCCTCCTTTTCTTTTTATTCCTTTTCCTCTTTCTTTTCCCTTCTCCTTTCCTTCTCTTTTCTCTCCTTTTCCTTGTCTTCTCGCATTCCCTCTCTTCTCGCTTTCCGGTCGCCCCGCCCGCAGTCAGCCACGGCACGCACCCCAATGGCCGCCGCCCGGGGATGACAGCAGCCGCCAGCCCGGCTCGGCCCGGCCTGGCCCGGCCCGGCCCGGCCGGCGGCACAGGGCAGTGTCCGGCCCGGGGGGCGCAGCCCCGCCGGGGAGACCCGCGGTGGCCCCGGCTCCCGCAGCGGGGCCCGGGGCTCGGCTGCCGCCCGGTGCGCGCTTTCCCCACCGGCCGCTGCCTTCGCACCTCGCCGGGGCCGGGGGGCTGCGGCGCGGCCCTGTGCCCCCGGTGAGGGTGCCCGCCCCGGCTCGCCCACTCAGCCGCGGCCCTCGCCTCGCCCTCACCTCTGAGCTGGTCTCGTCGGACCCGAGATGGACATTAACGCCAGGGAGCCGAGCAGCCGGACGGGCGATGCATGTGGGCCAGGTCGGGGTCCGACCGCCGGGACTCTCTTTGCGCGGGGGGGAGGCGTGGGGATGGGAGGGGGGCAAGGTCGCAAGTCTGGCTGGAGGCAGAGGGGAGCCGCCAGCACAAGCTCCGGCGGCCTCCCCCGCCGCCGCCGCCGCAGGTGCTGTGGCCGCGGCAGGAGCGGCGCCGCGGGGGTCTCTGCCCGCTCCGGCCCCGGAGCCGCGCTCAGCAGCGGCGGGAGCGGCCCGAGCCGCGGGGAGCGCCGCCTGGCAGCGGGAGCTGGCTCTGGGTGCTGCTCTTGGGACCCTGCCTGGAAATCTGAGAAAGACACTCCATCAACAACTGCGGGGAGTCAGATGAAGACATCAGGGCTCCTGTAACGCCAGCTGGTCCAGCACCGCGGGGAGCCGCGCACCGCTCGGACACGCACGCAACGGCGGGAAGGGGAAATAAATAAATAAAAAAACCAAACCACGAAAAAACACCACCCCAGTCGAGGAGGGAAAAAAATAAATAATCAAACCACCCCCCTCAGCCTGCTGGGACAATCAGAGGCCGGCACTGGGATTTGTAGAGCCGGTAGCAGCAGCAGCGAGGCTTCCTCCTCCAGATCGGGGGTCCCGTCGCGGCGAAAGCTTAGATCCAAGGGGGGAGCATGGCGGGAGCGGCGGGAGGCCGGGCCGGTGCCGGTGAGCGCCCGCTCCGGCTGCCCCGGCTGGGCCTGGGCGCGCCCGGCTGCCCGGGCGCCGGCGGGGCCGGGCGGGGGGGCGCGGGGCTGGGCGAGGCGCGGGGCGCGCCGCACCCGCGGGCGGAGGGGAGCACGGAGCCGGACGCACGGACGCGGGGGCTTTGCCAGGGCGACTCGGCGCCGCAGATGGATTTATAGGGCCCTTTGGCAGTGACGCGCCCTCCGCTGATTCGCTTTCAGACCCAAACACACGCTGGCCCCCCGCACCGGACCCCGCGGAGCCTCCAAATATCTCCCGGCTGAAGTCACCGGCCTGACATACCGTGCGCTGCGCGGACGCCGGCGCAGCCCCGCGGCACTCGCTGGCCCCGCGGCGGCGGGGCCGGGCAGGGGTAATCCAACACCGCGCCGCGGCGGCGCATCCCTCCCCAGCACTGTTCCTCCGCGCTCCTGCCGCGGCCACCGCCGACCCCGGCGGGCCGCCCGCCGCCGCGGACGAACAGACGCACGGCAGCGGAAAGGCCGCCCCCTCTTCTCCCCTCGCCGGCCGCAGGTGCGGCAAGCGGGGGTCCCCCGCCGGCACCCGCGCTGCACAGCCCAGCCCCTGCGCGCCCTGCACGGGGGGCGGCGGTTTGACTCGCTGGAGGCCGCTACAAAGTCGCTGTAAACAGTCTCGGCTTTCAGCCCTGCGCCGTGTATTTATGACTCACCCAGTTGTCTGGAGGTATGAGGTCCTCATGTCGCCGGTGCTATGAAATCAACGCGGCGCAGCCCGGGCGGGCGGCTGGGGAGCGCGCAGGGCTTGTGCGGCGGCCAATAACGCACTCCGTCTGCTCTGGGCTGCTGCTTTTTTAAAATTTTTTGCTTTTGGATATTGGGGGGAGGGGGGCGCTGGGGTCTGGGATGGAGCAGCGAAACCCTCAGGAGACCAGCTCGCTCCCGGAGCGCGCCGTGTCGGTACAGCGCCGAGCACCGGAACCCACCGCCGCGGGGGGGACTCGCGCTGGGCATGGCTGGGCCCGGCCGGCGGCAGAGCTGCCCCGGAAAGTTGTAACCTGGCTGCGAATTTCTTGCAATACTCCCCCCCAGGTGCGTGTATGTGTGTGGTTATGGTTGTGCATTCACATGTGTGCACACCGGCTCGTCCCTCTCTCCCGAGAAAGGCGAGCAGTCCCCGGGCAGCCCCGCCGGTGACCGCTGCCCGGCCCCGGCCCCCCTGCGGGGGCGGCTGACTGCTGCGTCGGGGACGGCCACGGCTGCTGCTGGGGGATTCGGCAGCTCGGGGAGTGGGAGCCGCGCCGGGGCCGTCTCTGCTGGCTGGTCCCGCCCGGGAACCGCCAGCGGCACCGGGGGCTGCCTTTCCCCGGCTCTGTCTCTCCTGGGCCACCTCGTCTGCCGCATACCCCTTCCCCTCCCCTCTGCCCCATTCCCATGCGTGTGTCCCGGCCAGCCTAGGCCCCGCAGGGAGAGGATGCAGGAGACAGGTGGGACCAGCTCCCGCTGCCTGCCCGGGGCTTTCTGCACGTTGGGCACCAAAAAGGACTGGCGGATTGACCTTGGCTGGACGCCAGGTGCCCACCAAAGCCGCTCTGTCACTCCCCCTCCTCAGCTGGACAGGGGAGGGAAAATATAACAAAAGGCTCATGGGTCAAGATAAGGACAGGGAGAGATCACCCACCAGTTACTGTCACGGGCAAAACAGACTCGACTCAGGGAAATTAATTTAATTTATTACCAATCACATCAGAGTAGGATAATGAGAAATAAAACCAAATCTTAAAACACCTTCCCCCCACCCCTCCCTTCTTCCCGGGCTCAATTTCACTCCTGATTTTTCTCTACCTCCTCCCCAGAGTGGCACTGGGGAATGGGGGTTGTGGTCAGTTCATCACACGTCATCTCTGCCACTCCTTCCTCTTCACGCTCTTCCCCTGCTCCAGCGTGGGGTCTCTCCCATGGGAGACAGTCCTCCATGAACTTCTTCAAGGCACAGGCTCTCCACGGGGTCACAGCTTCCTTCAAGGCACATCCACCTGCTCCACTGCTAACCTCCATGGGCTGCAGGGGGACAGCCTGCCTCACCATGGTCTTCACCACGGGCTGCAGGGGAATCTCTGCTCTGGAGCACCTCCTCCCCCTCCTTCACTGACCTTGGTGTCTGCAGAGTTGGTTCTCTCACATATTCTCACTCCTCTCTTCTGGCTGCTGTTGTGCAGCAGGGTTTTTTCCCCCTTCTTAAATCTGTTCTCACAGAGGCACTACTACTGTCACTGATGGGCTCAGCCTTGGCCAGCGGTGGGTCCGTCTTGGAGCCGGCTGGCATTGGTTCTATTGGACATGGGGGAAGCTTCTGGCATCTTCTCACAGAAGCCACCCCTGTAGCTCCCCTGCTACCAAAACCTTTCCACGCAAACCCAATACAGTGCCATATGCACAAAGTACTGTATACACCAAGTGCCGTATGCACAAAAAGCCGTTCCCAGCTCCCAGACTGAACAGAACAGGCAGAAAGGTTAGAGGAATGGATGCAACGTGGTGCCTCTATTATGGGTCAGGGACTGAGACACGTTGAAATGAATGTCTTGGTTACCTCATTAACATGCAGTGAGATGGATTCCTAGTATTTTAACTAAAAGACCATTAACTAAACCTTTACTGCACATATTGGATAAAATGAGCTCAATGCATTATTCCTTTGCACGGGTTTTGTCAGTGCAAAGCCACTAATTTTCTTTAAATAACATCAGGTGATGAAGCCAAGACAGAGATTGTATATCTGTAATACTGCAGGAGTTTATTTTTCCTTGCTATTAAAAGCCGCTGAAAGCCCGGTTTTTAACATATGCGTTATTTAGGTCACGTGAACCATAGTGAAAGGAAATTTTATGCATATGTCTTAGCTGCACTAATAGGATGGTCGAAATAAATGGAGAGTAAACCTGCTAGTTCTTAATCACAAAAATAATGTACCTGCCTCTCCCTGCACTGCTGTTGTGAGTCTCTTGGTAAGAAGGGTTACTGAGAGCCCTGCACACTCTTACTTTGTGGAAACGAAAGTAGCCACTGTAAAATTTCCATAGTTCTATTAAAAGCTAACAAAAACTACAAAAACTTAAGAATTGATTATATTTTTCTATAGAGGTCATAAAGTTTTAAGCACAAGTGTTTAGGAGCTGCTTGAGATAAAACATTTTTTGGTGAAGAAAAAAAATAACTTCTGCTGTCAGGAAAAAAAACAGAAAGAGAAAAATGACCCATTCAGACCTAAATAAAGTGTGTCTTTACATTGTAAAGGTTGCCTCATTTAAAACAAGCTAAAAAGCTGCTTGACATTATGTAGTATGGTCTCATTTTTTGTTTATATGTGTCAACGTGATGTATAGATCTCTTAAGATGTCAAGCGCTCCATATTGTGATTTCTAAGTTACCTTTGAAATACAAAGCATGATTTCTTAGTTGCAGTATGACTGCTCAGGCAATAAGCGGTTGTTTCTTTGGTATTAGTAACAGAGGAGATTGCGCTGCTGTTGAAGTGAGTGCCCTTGGAAGTCATCTGAGTACCAGGGAAATGCGCCAAGTGGCTGCACGCCTGGGGAAGCAGTTGTGTTTTGCTGAATCTTGTGTGATATTGAATGTCCTTGGTCATCCCTGGACCTGCAGGAGGTCCCTGCAGGATTGGGCCATTGCATGAAACTCAGTTTTGAGCATTCATTCTCTTTCTTTGATTTAAGATGATTAAGGTTTGTATGAATTCATGTGTTTTGGGGACATGGATAGCCATTCTGCTTTGCACTGGCATCCAGTGCTGGACCTGCTGTTCCTGCATCCCATGGTACGTGTATTATGGTGACTTAACTGGTGGGCAAGGGGTGAGACCTTAATTTAGATAAGAACCAGAGTGAAAATGTGGCAGCACAGATATCCCCCTGGGCAGTGCAGGTCTGTTGGGGCCCATGAGGATTTGCTTGAGTGCCCAGCCTGTGCTGGAGCCCAGACTACCTGCAGTGCTCAAGCAATCTAGTTAAAGCTGGCTCTAATTGCTGTGCTTATTAGAATTATTGTGAGCTAGTGCCAAGGTGGCACTTTGAGAATTATTAGAATTATTAGATTCTAATAATATTAGATTCACAATTATTAGATTTACAATATTTAGACAATATTTAGATTCACAATTATTAGATTCACAAAAATTCATTATTAGAATGATTGTGAGCCAGTGACAATAATTCTTTAGCCTGGGGGCCAACTGCAGCCGTTTGACCACATCCTTCTCACTCCCTCCCAGAGAGGGTGGCTGCATGCACCCTTGGGGGTGGCTCCTGGTCCCTGTGGACTCCTGCACCTGTGTAGGTATGGGATTGCCTGGGACAGCACAGGCCCCAGCATGCCAGTGACCATTCTCCCAGTGCAATAGTATCAATGGTTGGTCCTGGCAGCATCCCTGGCAGTGTTTATTTTCCCAGGACAGGTGCAGCCAGCGTGTCTCCACGTGCTTCAGGCAGACCTCCCTGTGCAATGGAAGCAAGTCCTAAGTAGGGGCTCTTCTCTTGCTGGGGTGCGAGAAGGAGAGAAGACACCCTGTTTCTAAAATTGGTCTGAGATGTGGCAAACGGGGCTTAAAAGCAACCTTAACTTTTCTTTGGGTAGATATTTGCAGAACTTTATTACAGATACCTGCTTGTATTGTTTAACTTGTATATTTATAGGTAAAGGTTAACATTTATTATTGGGGATGGGGAACACTGTAGGCAAATTGTGTTGAACAGTTCATCTGGGCAATGTCCTGTGCCCAAATTCCCTCCATAGCTGATGTTCCTTTATCCTTTAGGAGGCATTTTTCAGGGAAATACTAGCAGATCATGCAAAGCTTTTCTGCTAAAGCCTTTCATGCAGTAGTTCTCTAGCAGAAGGCTACTCAAAGGACTAAGGAATCATGAACTCAAAGCCTATTCTAACTGCATACTTCAAAGAGGAGCCTGATAACAGAGTGTTTAAAACTTGCTAATTAGAAGTAATTGTAAACAGCTGTCACATGCTGCTACTGTTTTAATTGACATTCATCACAGCTGTATCTGTATTATGCTGCTACTGGGATCCTGGTGTATTTATTCTAATCTCAGAACGTGTCACCTTCTGAGAGATTAGGAGATCATAAAAGCATGAGGGCAACATATGTGTCAGGGTTGAAGATCATTAATATGTGCTGAAAGCAGCTAAGAGGAATTAGCCATGCAGAAAGACAACTGGAGCAAGCAGTGATATTTTGCAAAACTGGTGAGCTTTTCCATTTGGGTTCTCTCTCCCAAGAGTTTTTTCCATGTTTCTGAATTTGTATTCTGCTGTCAGTGTAAGACATAAGGAAGGTCATTCAGAAATATTCATTAGCTTGTTAAACTTAACTCCTACCAGGCCAAGTTGGTAAAAAAAAAAAAAAAAAATACCCAATTTTCCAAGCTATGTAGCAGAAGCTTGGTTCTTTTGGCCAAATGTCCCTCTTAGCCTGTTACTAAGGATAGGAAGAAGCATCTCAGCAGTCTGAATGACTGTGATACATTCAGCAGAGTATTCAGCTGTTTGCTTATGGCATACTTGCAGCTGTAACTGCATTGTCCTTGTAAACCACTAGAATGTCAGATAGCAGTGGTTATCCCTAGCCTGGGTGGTTAGGCATATGTTTCTGGTAGAGTGAGCAGAGATGCATAGTAATTGGGATTGGTTATGAGAACAACTAGGCTATAAATTTGCTCCTTGCTTATGTGTGCTTTGTCATGTAGAGACAATGAAGTTATACTCTTTCTCTCCTTCTTGTGAATGGGGAATTATGGCATTGTTTGTTTAAAATCTTTTTATGTAAAATGGTTATATTGTGTGCTGACCATCAGCTTGTAATGCTTAAATATGCTGCCTTACATTGGGAAAACTTTACTATTACTGGAACCAGAAACATTTCCTTGGTTTCTGTGTTCAGAAAGAGACATTCATGAATATACTTTCACAGAGCAGAAGACTTACGACTTGTTACAAATTCAGAGGAAATAGCTCACATGAAAAATAGATGTAACAATGATTAATAGAGCTGTGAACTTACCCATCTGAAAATCATCTTCAGCAGTGAGGAAAAAAGTTCTGAGAACTTGGGGCTGTGATCTGGGACAAAAATGCAAACTGATGTATTTTATTTATATCAGGCTCTTTTTAAAATCACTTAGTAGGAGCCAGTCACTCTTGCTTTGATTTGTGACGTCTTTGTGTGGATCATGCATAGACCTCTATTTCCTTTAGCAAAGAAAAGCGTGGGGTAATGTACTATGCTCTTGCCTACATCTCTGAGCTCTCCATAGTTAGTAAGACTCTGAAGTGCAATGATGTATGTGATCTTAAAGGAAGTTTCCCTGAAGATCATCTTTAGCATCTCAATTCAGCAAAGCAGTGAAACATTGACTTTGAACCAGGGATGATTAGCATACTTAGACACATGCAAGCTTCTTGCTGAACTGGTTCCTGGATTTTAAATGTCTCAGCATGGAGTTATATTTACACTGCTTTTCTGCAGGCAAAGTGAAAAAAAAATAGACAGTATTAATCAGCAAACTGAAATAGAGTGCAGCTATTTAGGATCTGCAGGGTCTAGAGCACAAGTCTTATGAGGAGCGGCTGAGGGAACTGGGGTTGTTCAGCCTGGAGAAAAGGAGGCTCAGGGGAGACCTCATCGCTCTCTACAACGCCCTGAAAGGAGGTTGTAGAGAGGTGGGGGTTGGTCTCTTCTCCCAGGTAACAAGTGATAGGACAAGAGGAAATGGCCTCCAGTTGCGCCAGGGGAGGTTTAGATTGGATATTAGGGAAAATTTCTTCACGGAAAGGGTTGTCCAGCCTTGGAACAGGCTGCCCAGGGAAGTGGTTGAGTCACCATCCCTGGAGGTATTTAAAAGCCGTTTGGCTGAGGTGCTTAGGGCCGTGGTTTAGTGGTGGTCTTGGCAGTGTTAGGTTTACGGTTGGACTCGATGATCTTAAGGGTCTTTTCCAACCTATATGATTCTATGATTTAGGAATGTAGAGGTGAATAAACGAGGGAAGGTGTGAAAGAATCCCAAATTCACAGGAGATATATGATCAGTTGTTTTTAGGCTGGAAAGAAACACCAAAAATTTTGTAATTTGCAATGTAGCTTCTTTAAAAAAAATTCATATTGTATATCTTGGGATGGTATGATGTTATAGAGCTTCACAGATACCTGTAAACCTTTGTAGCAAGTTTACCAACAGTTATCTGCTGTCTTAGGTCCATGAAAGTCAATACAAAATCAATATTGGGAACTTTATCTGTTGTTCTTACTCTGATATTTCCATTGGCTTCAGTGTGATGACTTCCTGAGAGATTGGTTGCTTCCAGAGTCAGTGTGGTGCTGTTGGATGAGGGATAGTTTCAGCAGGCTTATGCAAAAGCTATTTCCTGTGGAGAATTATTGTTGCCTTGGGTCAAATCACCTTCCTCATTCCTGCTTCCTCTCTTTTCAGATTCTTTCCCAACATCACTCTTTCCATAAAATATCTCACCTGCACTCTCTGAGCTACTGTATCAGGTTTTGGAGAACTTCTGGTTTTGTTGGGGGAATGGAAATGAGAAATAGAAACAAGAAGATGTTCTTTATTTTTGTAAGAAGAAATTCACTCTTTTGCAGGAGTTAAGATTATATCATTAGCTAAGATCCCAAGGAATTAACTTTTCTGGAAACGGGTAAAAGGGGAGTTTCCCCACAGCCTTCCTTCATTATGTTTCCCTTTGCGTTTTTCTTCTGAGACATTTAAAAAGGAGCTAGGGAAAAACTGGCAGGTCTCCTTAGCAAGCGCATGTGATATCATGGTGGGAGCTGTTTAAAGGCTGTTGGTTCAAGGAATAAATTATTTCTTCCTTGGCATGTTTGAAGCCAAACTTGGATTTTTAGAGGGGGGATGAACCTATATTGTAAGACCCTTCCTTTGTTCTGCTGGTTTTGGCTGGGATAGAGTCAATTTTCTTCACAGTAGCTAGTATGGGGCTATGTTTTGGATTTGTGCTGAAAACAGAGTTGATAACACAGGGTTGTTTTAGTTCCTGCTGAGCAGTGCTCGCACAGAGCCAAGGCCTTTTCTGCTCCTCACCCCACCCCACCAGCGAGGAGGCTGGGGGGGCACAAGGAGCTGTGAGGGGACACAGCTGGGACAGCTGACCCCAACTGGCCAAAGGGCTATTCCATACCATATGGGGTCATGCTCAGTATATAAAGCTGGGGGAAGAAGAAGGAAGGGGGGACATTTGGAGTGATGGCGTTTGTCTTCCCAAGTAACCATTACGCATGCTGGAGCCCTGCTGTCCTGGAGATGGCTGAACCCCTGCCTGCCCGTGGGAAGGAGTGAAGGAATTCCTTGCTTTGCTTTGCTTGTGTGCGCGGCTTTTGCTTTCCCTATTAAACTGTCTTTATCTCAACCCTCGAGTTTTCTCACTTTTACTCTTCTGATTCTCTCCCCCATCCCATTGTGGGGGGAGGGTGAGCGAGCGGCTGGGTGGTGCTTAGTTGCTGGCTGGGGTTAAACCACAACATCTGTTCAGAAAAATCCCACTGTCCTTTGCTATAGGAACAGGGGTCAGATGTTAGAACAGTACAATGCATGGGGAAAAATCCAGGGAGGTTTTAGTCAAGGTAGATTTAATGTGAAATCAGTTACCCCAAAACATGAACAGATTCCTTAATTCAGATACATTCCCAATATATCAAAATATCTGTTCCTGAAATCAAGGAGTTCTTGCTTTCTGACAACCCAGGACATGAGCCCAGTTCTGGCCCAGGTCTCAGTCAAAATTTCAGTGATGTTTGGCTCCTTTGATACTCCTTTATACTTGTCTGACTGTGTAGCCCCAGGATGGTCACAGCAGCTCTCACCTTTCCATACTGCAACCTTCCCCACTTAGCTCTCTCCAGATGCTGCAAGCAGCACCTTCCACCTGCTCTCAGTGACCCTTGCATTGGTTTTCACCCCTCCCTTTATAGATTCTTCTCTGTGCCTAAAACCTGCTATTTCATCCTCTGTCACCCAGTCTTTAGTCTTTGATGATGCATCTAAAGCTCTCATCAGGGCTGCAAAGGGGTTGTGCCTGGGTGCTGCCTGCCCCCCAGCTGTGGTAGCCAGTGGGTGTGCAGCCAGGGGCACCTGCAGCTTGGCCCATGGGAGCACAGGTGCTAGGTACTGGTCCTCTCCGCTCATGGCTCTAGCACTTACCTCTCTGCTAGCAATATAAGAGGAAGCAATCGTTTAAAAAAAAAAAAAACAAGCCCCAAACCAAACAATACCAAGCCCCAAACTAACAAAACTGTTTGGTACTGAATCCTCTGAACATATAATTTCATCTCTGTTCTCTTTATGGGAATTCCAGCAGTCCTTATCACATTCTCCATTATGTATCAAAGTGGCTACAGTTTTTAATGAGGTTTTCTTGGTGGGGGGAGGGAGCAGGGGAACGGAAGTAGAGTAGACAAACACAGACCCTTGACACTGATACTCTTGGACCATCTTCTGCCCCTTTGACCTTGTCTTATTTTGGGAAAAGCCAACTGAAACAGGTTGGGAAGAGAGGTGCTGTGGGTTAGCCCCCCCTCTGCCTAACTCTCAGCAAGGCAGCTCAGGTGCCCAAGTGAAAAGCTAATTTGCCACAGGCTTTTTCAGTAGTTCATGGAGGGTACAGCCTCTGCAGAGGGCAATTCATCCCACCTAAGAGCTGAGCAGCAGCTCTGTGTCTCCTCATTGTTAGAGGAAACCAGAGGTGACCAGCCTCATAAAAGAGGCATCTCTGCAAAATGAGCTTGGATGAGGACAGGCTTATAGGATGTGAGCGGAGGAGAGAGAACACCTGTCTTTTGATGCTTGGATGTGTGTTGTTGGGAGCACTTGGAGCTGTGTTTTTCACACAGAGTACTTACTCTGTGTCCTGGGCTGGCTGATATAAATGCTTGCATCCATACAGAAACATATACGCTTGACATGCAGTGAGTGCCCTGTGGTCCTGAAAGCCCTTCCCTCCCCTGGCTCCCTCCCTGCAGCCACTGCTGCTGGGATGGCTTGCTCAGAGCCCACCCCACATAATTTCTGAGATAATTCTGGCCCAATTTTTCCCTTCCACTTTCCCTGAGCAGTGCCCTGGGACAAGTGCTCCTCTTGTCTAGCCCTTGCTGTGTGCATATGCAACATATAGATTTTCCTTCCTCCACAATTTCCCAGAGCACCAGAGTCTCCCAGAGGGGACTTACTGTGCTGCTTCAGGCCTTGATTCTGCCAAGGAAAGCTGGCAGAAAAGTTTGCAGGCAGCTTCTCACAGAAGATGTAGCCTAAGGAGAAAGATGAATCTTGACCTGATGGCTTGTTTCCTGGCACAAAGGGAAATGCAGCACAGGTGCACAGGAAAATGTAAGGGCATGGGCACTGAGCACAGCAGGAAATATTTAAGAATCACCAAGTTTAATCAATTCTTGCTAAGCTGATGATATCTTAGAAGACAAATGCTAATGCTGGTGTTATGAGTGTGCAGTCTCTCAGGTAAGATTCCCTAGGATGTCAGCACCTGTCTGACAGGCAATGGGAAGTGAAGTGCCTTCAGCTTTCAACAGCTGCAGTCCCAATAACTGGCTGTACAACCATCAAAGCTGAAACAAGCTCTGCATAATTTCTCTGTCTGCTCTCTGTGTATCTGCTGCAGCTTATGCTGACTAGGAAATGGGAAACACATGGGAGTAGCCCACCCCCTTGGCTTCATCACAGCTATATCAGTTTTCCTGCAAGACTTGAAGTTAACTTGGCACAAGCAATTTTAGCAAACTTCAATGCAATCCATGCAAGAGTTTTGTTTTGGTTTTTTTTGTCGCTGCCAGCCTGTGAAGAGAGAATGACTGCTAAAGGTAATGACCTGTCTGAAATAGCTGAATAGTTTTTGGAGATGACCTGAAATGTTGGTTAATAGACTGATTTTTACTGTTATCTGTGGTCATTATTGATAATATTAAATCCTATGGTAAAACATGGTAAGTAGCTGTATTCTTGGTGTTTTATTTGGGAAGAGACCTAAGCCTGAACTTCTGCATGAGGAATAACTCTAATGAAGCCTCTGAGATGTGGAAAATTGGAGAGTCTCTAAGGGCTGATTTTAGACTGACAGCCTGAGGAGCCTGGGACAGCTTTCAGAGGAGCTGGTTGCTATTTGCTGTGAGTGTTAAATTTATTTCCCTGCAGTCTAGGGCTTCTTGTGTGTTGGGAAGGTCATTTGTTTGCTGCCCTGCCTGTAGGGATCCCCAGAGGTTTGCAGCTTCTTGGCTGATGGTCCTTGCTCACCTGAGCCCCTTCATCCCCCCAGGTGGCTCTTGGGGTCTCCTTTGGGGTCACTCCTCAGACTATTGTGTTGTCTTGGCTTCTGCTCTTAGATCTGTACATGCTTCACACAGGAAAATTTTGTGTTTCAATATGGTATTAGATGTTATTTATAAGACTTTGTGTTATTGCTTTGTTTTAAAATTCTTATTCTTTCTCTATGCTGTATCAGGGACTAGATAATCTAGAAACTTACCCTAGGTTACATCTCCAGCAATTGCCTGGGGATCTGCACTCCTTTTCCCCTGTCCTATCTGTTTGGTGCCATTTCTTAAGGACCTTTATCAGAAAAGCATAGTTGCAGGAGAAAGATTTAATGCTTGAGTCATTGGTTTTTCCTGGGATGAACTCTGACTTTAACCTTTTTAGAAATATCAGCACTCTGTCTCCTGGACCCGCAGCTCTCTCATTTGAAATGCCTAACTGTGTATTTGTCTCATCTGGATATATTGGAATAAATTGAGCTGGCCAAAGCTCCTTCCTTTACAATATAATAGTAAGTTCTTTTGATTAGGATAAAAAGGTGTCTTTTAAATTATATTCAGTATCTGATAATATTAAAGTTAAATAAACATTGCATCTCCTAGTTGTTGCATTAGGAGATCGTAGTAGTTTGTGTACAAAAGCATAATGATAAAACATAAATGTCAAAGCAACTAAAATAAAATTCAAAACAAAATAAAAGGGTTCTCCCAGCTGATGACAAAGTACGTTTAGACTTTTTAATGGGGATTTACGTGAGACTGACACGAGTTAATGAAAAACTGCTTATTTTGCCAGTGCACCTTTCTCTGACAAAAACCGTTTGTTTCTAACCACTTTTAACTGTGATGTCTCTCATGCTGGTTTCCTGCACACAAAAAATTTGCCATAACTTGTTTTGCACGTGCTTCCAGGGCTCTACCAGCTGCTAGTGAATATTATCCTACTTCTTTGCTTACGTTCAGTTTCAGTATTTCCTTTGGGGTAATTTGCTTTCCACTGACTCTGAAGCCCTTCAGAGTTTTAACCTGAGCTCTTTCTCTGTATGTTCTGATCACACCTTCCACCCTCCAAAGGGCCAGCAGATAGCAGCCTACTTGTCTCACCATTTCATAAACTTATGCAGACTGGACAGCTGCTATTTCATCCATGAAAGTCCCTGCCCAAAGATGCCAAGGATACTGCTTTCCTTTCACTCTTTAAATCAAAACTGAAAGCTGCTTTCCTACAGTGCTCTCATCTGTCAGCTGGCTGATGCATGCTGAGCAGTGGATCATTTGGAAAGCATCTCTTGGCCATGATCCTCAGAGGGGCTGAGAGCCCCCCTTGTCCATGAACTTTGGGGAGGATGAAATGGCTTTGCAGGGTAGAGCCCTGTGCACATTGCAGGCTGAGATGCACTGTGCTGGAAGCAGAGGCACTTCCCACTGACCTGAAGAGGAGCAGGACTAAACTGTTCCGTTGTGTTCCGCTTAAAACCCAAAGGTCACTTATGATCAGGATGTTTTAAGAAACATATCTATTAAAGGAAAAAAGTGTTCCATTGCTGGGCACAGGTGACAAGATAAAGCAGTCCAGCAGCTTGATTGAAATAGCTTTTCTATTTTTAAGGGCAATTCCTTTAAAAGAATGTTTGGCTTCTTTCGTGTGGGTGATAAAATCCTGAAAACCTCTCTGGATAGCAGTTGGATTTTGGTTTCCTTGATTATAGGACAGTAACTATTGTGTTTATAGGCTTTCAAAGTATCACTACTCTGAAATAAACCTAGTTGACTAAGGGCGTTCTTTTGGACAAGACATTTTTGAGCACTTAAGTTTTACTCATTAAGTACAAAACATGATGCAAACTGACCTTTAGCTCTCAGTTGGGTCCAAACTATTAGAAATTCAACAGTTGCATTTCCAGTGACAGTATGAATTGCTGAATGTTCTATATGTAAGTGCCAGAATGACAGATACATGTGTGTGTGCCTCCCCACCCTAAAAATACACAGGAGTGCAGATGGGAGCCTGGCTAACACAGTGGGAGATGCAAGATGGATTTTAAGAGGAGAGGTATAGGGCTGGTCCCAATCCAGTGAGTTTGTTTATTCATCCTGCAACAAGATCAAAACAGTTTTAGTAACACTGTCAGCATGGTGCTGCTGTTGACAGCAGGAATAAACACCACCCAAGGGTATATGAGAGGCTGTCATGCCCCACTGCTGTGGGAGGCAGGATCACCTCTGTTTCCCTATGCAGGATGTGCACAGGTGATCTTGTCATTGGCCAGGCTTCTCTTGCACTAGGCACTATATGAAGAGAGAGGAAAAAGATGAACTAGACAATCTAACTGCTGTTAGGCTGCTGTCTACTTGTATGTATTTAGCATAAAAATATTTTTGTGTGTTTTTGAGATAACCCGTTAGCTTTTAGAAGTTACCAGTCAGACCTGGAAAGTGTGCTGGAGAAGCTGGAATTCTTGATATTGGCTGTGGTAGTTAACCATTGGTTCACGTCAAGTTTTTCTGCCAGAAAAACTCTGTTTTAAAAATGCATTAACTAAGATTCTTTTATAAGCAGAAATCTTAACTTCTGGTGGGTTTGAAATATTATAACACTAGTAATCATAATACCATAATCAATCATTTTACATTGTGGTGAAAACGAGCAAAAGAGAAGGAGAAATGAAGAGTAAAAAGAAGCTCTGTTTAGATATGAGCAGTGTTCCCATCTGCATTTTGATCAACTCCATATACTAGAAAGAACCCTTCTGCAGACAACCAATGACATGTATTAATGACACTAGATGCTGAGAAGAGCTGTCTTCTGTATGCAGAGAATAATTATTTCATATAAATGACTAACCTTTTCCAAGTTTACCAAAGGTCCAGTCATCACTCAGTATATGCAGCTGTTAAATTATTGGGACCAAACTTTTAGCCTGACTTGATGAGGTATGGTATTTCCACCATATAGAAATCTGGAGTTAGTTTTGCAGTAATTTGCACCTTCATTTGCAACTATCTTGGAGTAAATCCTTATCTGCAGCCAAAGCTTGGGGTGCTTAGACACCATGCTGCCTGTGCACACAGTGACTTGTGTGCTTGGTTTGCTCCCCATGACAGAGGGAGTTGGTGCCTGAAAATTTGTCTCTTAATTAAATGTAGGTGCGATTTGAATTTTGTCTTTTCAAAACTATTCCTGGGGGAGAAGATATTTTTTCACTTTCATAAGGTAAAAAGCACCAAAAAATATGAACGCTAACTGCTGAGTTTTGAAAAATGGCCAAAATGCTGCAGATGGACACGGGTAGAGAGAAAATGGGTAAGAGGATGAGCAGGTGGAGAGAACTGCACCATGGCTGCAAATACAATGTTTGTTCTGCTTCAGTCCCCTTGGGGTGGGGAAAGGCTGGCTGGAAGGGAAGAAGAGAGAATGCTGAGAGGGGGTGTGTGGTGCGGAGGGGATGAAGGGACATGTGGGTAGCATAGCTGGAACGGGTGTGGGGTGGGACTAGAGCACAGGGCCAAGCTGTGCAGGGCAGAGGATGTCCAGCCTAGTTACAGAAGTGTTCCTGGGGTGCTTAGATCCTTTCTACTATAGTTTCTGATATTTGTGGGTGTGTTTATTCCTGAGGCAATGTATTTGGAGGAAAAGATTAAACTACACTTGAATGCTTTCTACTGGACCCCTGGGAGATGTGCTTCCCACTGCTGTGGGAAGAGGGGGGTGATGTTCTGATCAGCCACTCAAACTTTTTCTTCCTTCTCTGATGCGCCCAACCTTAGTGCTGCTGAGAGCCTGGCTAGAGCAGAAAACAGCCCAGGACAGTTCCTAAATAGAGGGAAGTGTCAGGGCAGACCAGTGATGGGCAGAGGGGAGTGCTCTGGTGAGCAGACAGTGTGGTTTTCACCACCCTGGAGGCTGTGAAATGAAGCTCTGCGAGGTAAGTGATCTTGGCCAAGGTTGCAACATCTCTGTACCAGAGGATATTAATCTAAACTGTGATTTGCCTTCGTGTAAACTATTCCCTCTGGAGCAGCCTGCACTGCTGCAGCTACACGTTTGCTTTCACAGACCCCAGACTGTCAAGCAACCTCACGTAAGCATGTGTTGAGCTCATGTGATTGAGCTATGTGTGTTTACTTTGTTATAGGTCAACCACTTGAGCCTACCCTCAAGATGAACTTACTGTTTGTGGAGGAAGGGCAGCAGCTATGTAATACTGGAACAGGCAGAAAACAATCATAGCTTTGAACAATAGGAAAAATGCTGGCTGACTTAACTAGGTGTATTACTGCATGTGAGTATCTACACCTATAGAAAAAGTTATCATACTCTCCTGCAGTGTTTGATCAGAATATGGAAATCTGGTAGGTGAGGTAGGAATTTCTCAGTACCAATTTCTCATAAAAATGGAAACGAGATCTTTACAAAGAAGGGGAGTAAAACACAGCCTTTCATAATAAATAAGTGTTATTTTTGGCCCATTGAGTATGGCTAAGCTTTGCATATGCTTAACTGCTTTACCTGCAGTGGCTGAGTGATCACAAGCCAGGGACAGAAGAGTGATTTATGTGGTGGCAAACCTTCCTTGACAATAAGCCTGACTGAAAATACAAATAAAACTTGCAATTGATCTAAATTACAATTACACTGAATTTAAGACTTTTATGCCATGAGAACAGTAGTGAGGGCTTTGGTATGAATTATGAAGTTGTACAGAAAAAACTTAATATAAACTCTTGTCTCTAACACAAATACATTTGTTCTAAAATGTTGCCATTTTAACTTGGGGAGAAAGGCTTAGTTAAACAGACAGTTTCTGCTTTTTTGTCTCCTGAGATTTTAAATGGAAGAGCTAAAATGACACTACACTGACTAGCTTTATCATAATTAAAAATCACAAAATTTACTACTGCAAACAGATGTTTGCTATCTTTCTATAAAAAAAAACAACACAAAGATAAACACTGCTCTCTGGTAGGTTTTCCTATTTGCATCCTAGCTTTACAAGTAAAGTGAGGATTTGAGAAACAAGCATTAAAGACTGAAGACTCATTCAAGCAGCCCTAAGAAACCAGTATAGGTGAAAAATTCCCCTCTTCCTAGGCCTCAGGCTGTTGGGGGGGGGGGGAAATTCAGTGTAAGAGGTCAGGAACAGACTTCTTGGTATTCTCTGTGCAAGCTGTTTTATGGACTTTCCACCTTTTGCTAGTCTATAACCCTTTAAAATAATTTCCTAGGTGACCCTCACATAGGATCCTCCCATCTCTGTACACTCCTAATTCCTTTTATTAAGTGCCTGAAGTGGTGTGGTGACCCTCCAGAGCTGTGGTGAGGGTGGAGAGTGTGGTGGGGGATATGGGGCACTCCCTGTGCAGCTCCTGCTGGGTCTTGCAGAGGGCAACTCTTCCCTTGATGCATGTGGGAAAGTGGCCCCAATGCTGGTGTGAGCTCCTGCTCGGAAGCGCTGCAGGGATAAGGCTGGCATTGTGCCTTGGCTTGCTGGACGGTGAAGTGCAGCCTATGTGTAACTTTTAGTCAACACAGGCACACACAGATATAGACAGTTTCAGCTGCCTCTGTGGAGCTTCTGTTATCTGCCAGAAGATTCTTTTTGTGGTTTAAACTTTGGCATATGAGGAATGCCAATACTTTATATATACAAAATGTCAGTTATGTGCCCTCAGGCAGCAAGCTAAAAATGATATTACCCTGTTGATGGATCTGGGTCTAGATAACTTCAGCTACAATAAGTTTATTGATTTTTAAACTCTGAAGATGGCTGTGCCAGTCAGCTACAGTAAAAATTGTGGGGTGCCACTGGTTTTCCACTGATTTCAAAGTGCTTTGAATAAATCACAAGGGAGAAAAATAATTTTCTTACAGGGACTATCACCCAGTGCACCAGTAACGTGCAGCCACGATGCCTTACATAATGCAGTGGGATGAATGAGCTGCTACCCAAACTCTGCTGACCTAAAGCCTGATGGTGCTCCCGCTGGCTTCAGTGGCATTCAGTTGTGCAGTGTTACTGAATCTGCTATGGATAGTGTCATCACCTCATCACAGCAAGAAAACTGCTGCTGCCCTGGGGAGAGTTGTGTGTGACAGTGAACCAAAAGGCAAGGCTGGTGATGCATACCCCCAGTGCCTCTGCTGGTGTAGCATGCCCTGAGACAGGCAGAGTCAACAGAGGACAAAAGTCTCAATAGCAGAAGCCAATCAACAACCATATATGTCTTATCTGCAAGATGAAATCACTGCACTGCAGAGAATTACTGACAATAAACAGCAAAAGAAATGCTAAACATAAAATTCATATTTCTTATTTACAGCAAAGCCACTTTATATCCCTCTGGAGTGGGTAAGTGGTCCTCAAAGGGGAGGGTACTGCAATAATTTACAGCCAGAGTATAGCTGTGTTAGTTTACAAATGAGAATTGGAGCCCAGACAAGTAGTAGTTTGCTGATTTTGAAGTTTCTTGTGCATTTAGAACTTGTTAAAAAATTCTGACAACACTTTAGTAGAAGCTTTAAATTACTAATTGGAATTTAGGCTGGAGGTTCAAATGGCTTCAGTCAACAGAAGCTTCCTGGGACAGACAGCTGTGTTCTGTAGTTGGAAAAGACCATGGAGGGTCAGACCATGAAAAAGCTTGTTTCTAGTTTTAGTCAAATTATTAGCATCCAGGGTTGTGTAATTGGTGAAGTCTAAAGTGAGTGAAGAAGTAGAAACTCTGGGCCAGATTTTTGTCTTACTCATACCAATGTAAATCCAGGCAAATTCTCCACAAATCAGTGGAGTTATTCCAGTCTTACATAAGCTTAGCCAATATCAGAGTCTGATCCTTTTATTTTGGGCTACTGGAATTCCTTAAGTAAATAATGTGGATAATTGTGCAAATTCCCATCATAGAATGAAGAAGTTTTCTAGTAATGACCACATCAGTCAGATCAGGAAGAAAAAGGAGACAGATGGTAGATAACAAACAAGGCTAACGAAAGAATTCCAAGAACTGAGCTGGGAGACAAAAGACAACTCCATGCAATCTACAATGACATAAATGAATTCCTTAAGACTGCAGCCAAGTATAGCTTGAAGCAAAGATATAGATAAGACCTGTGTGAACTAAGTCCTTCTCTCATGCTATCCCCAGTCTGGGCACCATGTGTTTGCAAGTATGGCATTACTGGAGATTTTATTACCTCATCTGCTCTAGCTGCTGACTGTTGTGTCCTGTTGGGGAATTTTTATTGTACCCCTTGAGGTGAATTAAACACACATTTGTGCTTAAAAAAACCCAAAACAATGCATTGGGCAGAGTCCTACGGCAATAAGCAGTTCTACAAGGAGTCTGCAAAGATGAGTCACAAGCAGATTCCTTATATACACTTGCACCAGCACTAATCCCGAGAGCAGTTGCATGGGGCACCTCAGCCTGGCCCTGGGTCCATCCCCCAGCCCAGCTCTGCTGCCCAAAGGCAACCCCTGAGTGCTGGCATTTCAGGATGGTCTACAAGACAATGCTGAGGCTTTCATATCTCATCACCAAGGGAAACTTCACTCCCTTGCAGGGAGTCTGTCTCTGGCCTTCCTGCTTCCAGACAGTTTAACCTCTTCTTGTAGTTGGACCTTCTTGCCCTCTGTGCCAGATCGTTCCTTGGTCACAAATCACCACTGCTGAGCAGTTACAATTTGAATTTCCCCTTCAGCCATTTCTTAGGACTGGATGACTGCAAAGATCTGCCAGGGCCTGCATTCATTCCTTCCTTGTATCTGGCCATAAAGAAATGTAAGATCTTCTGCTGGCATAAACAGCACAGTCACCCTGGTTACTGGGAAGCCAGTGGCAACTGCAGTTCTGCCCTAAACTCTTAACTATGCGCATGCAGCAAATGTAATTCTTTGATAATTCTTGAAGACCTGAAAGTCTTGTCTTCTACAGATCAATATGAAATTGTCTGTCTGCTTCTCTTTTCACTAAAAATAATATTTCTGAAGTTTGTCACTCATCTGTGAATCAAGAAAATGATATAAATACATGGAACTGTATGTTCTAATATATGCTGAGTACAAGGCATAAACATATCTTCAAATAGCAAGTTATATTTTGGTTATATATGTCATAGTGTAGGAAGTATTTGTGTAGCATTTTATTTAATCTATGCATAAGGATGTAAGTAAAACAGTGTTTCTAAGAAGGTATGTGCTACTTGGCTTCATGAAAGAGTCCTTCCTGCATGGGTAAGCAGGCACCTCTCTCTGGCTTACTGACAGGTGAGCTGGGTATTTCCCCCTCTTCAAAAGATAAAGAGGATAAAATTAAAGCTGTCTGGAGTAGATGGTTTCAGACTGTGGGATCAATATTATAGTCCTCCTGTGAAGTCCTATACCAGGAACTCCTCCAAAGAGGAGTGCTTTGCCTCTGCCTGTATCTGCTTTGGAGAGGTTGTAAGTGAGCATTGATTGATGTGGTAGCAATTTCACTTATGCTTTTCCAGCACCAGTTACCACAGAAAATAATTTGTTTCTGAATCACTTCCCTCTGTATGCCAAACTTGACTGAATGGAGCAAGAGTTGAAGAGGGACACTAGCAGGCTGTACTACCTTTTAAGACTGATTTCACTTTTCTGAAATAATCTGCATACAGTAATGAAATTCTAGACCTACTCAGAAATCCCCCTAAAAATCATAGTGTCACATTGAAATGTGTGTGTGGAGGGGGGTTCATTTAAAATGAGGAAAGCTTGTTGAATTTTCACAACTTCCAACTTTTCAACAAGCTGGAGAAAGAGGTCTCAGTCACCAGTGGGTTTGCCATGTGACTAATTCAGGATACTGTCTGTTTTACCTTGAGAATGATAAATTTGCTTTCTGATTTGACAAGTGATAGAAAGTCATGGTGCAGTTGGCTAGGTGGGACTGATACAGAAACCCAGCATTACAAGGCAGGTGGCTGAATGTAATGGCTGTGTGCACCTTTTAATGGAGCCATCAATGGTTGAGGAACTGACCAACCAATTTTAGCATCTGTTTTCCACTTGGTGCTTATTTTTGCCAAACTGTTTTTCTTATGAAGCAGCCCTACTGAAGTGAATGTCATTCAGCCTTAAAAGCTCTTCCACAGTTGCTATTGTTTCTGAAAGTCAGGCAGGGATACCATTTAAAAAAACACAGGGTAGCAGAACTTTATTTCATGGCCCGAAGACAGAAAGGCTTCCCATGGCAAACATGGCCAGGAATTTTTAAAGGAGCCCCTGGGAAAAGATATGAATCACAGCTTGGATAGCTTTTGGAGTGGTGCATGAGTGGGACAGGACATATGTAGTCATATCTATGCAGGAGATGAGGTGTAGCTAAGAGGGGAATAGTAATTTCCTCAAAACAATCTAAGGGCTATATAGGCAGGGGCAAAACTGGAGTGGCTCTTTAGGCAGCACAGGGGGCTTATAAGAAAGATAGAGAGACACTTTAGCAGGGCCTGTAGTGACAGGACAAGGGGTAATGGTTTTAAACTGAAAGAGGGGAGATTCAGACTATTATAAGGAAGAAATTTTTTGAGGGTGGTGAAACGCTGGAACAGGTTGCCCAGAGAGGTGGTAGATGCCCCATCCCTGGAAACAGTCAAGGTCAGGTTGGACGGGGCTCTGAGAAACCTGATCTAGTGAAAGATGTCCCTGCTCATTGCAGGGGGGTTGGACTAGATGATCTTTGAAGGTCCCTTCCAACCCAAACCATTCTATGATTCTATACAGCTCCACCAAGGTATCACTGAAAACTCCTCTGGCTCCTTTCTCATCTTCCTTCCTGAGCATTAACTTTTTTTCTGGGATGTGTTTTTCAGATGGGTTAGGAAGTGAACAAAAGAATGAAATGTGAGGTTGGATATGAAGATGTCTTGTACACCTTCACATGTAATGCCTCCTGATGATTATACAGCTAGTTTTCAAGATCTCCTCATGGAAGAGAAACAATAAAACTCTGAGGATGAGAACTTTTAAACCCTCCTGGGAAGCTTGGGAGCAGGGAATGGGAGCAATTGTCCGTTCCCAATTGCCTTGTGTTAGGGAGGTGGAGGGCCCAGGTGGGGAGTGCCAGATTGCAAGGACCCGGACTTGTTCTGATACATTCTTGCTGCTGTAGCTCTGTTCACTTTCAGAGGTCTTTTTGGCTCTTTATGGCTTTTTAGAAGCTCTACCAGATGTTGGTAATACCAAAGGTATGGTCTGATCACCTATTCAAGAGAGGAGGGTTCAGAGATAGCCTCACATGTTCTTTCTTTATTGCTATTATATTTATTGTAATCACAGGTGCTATTTTAAGGAAACTTCTGGCTTAGCAGCATATACCGAACTGCCTGGATTGTACAATTCTTGTCCGAATCCAAGGCATGCTTCACACTGCCTGGAGGCTCCAGCAGAGATGCTGTGGGGAGGCCAGATGAGGGCCAAAGGGTGGGGTGAAGGCTTGATCTTTTTAGACTGCAAATTGGCTTAGGAAGCCTGATAAAGCTAACTGACTTGATGCTGCCCTGTGCCTATGAATTCCTGTAAAATCCTTACTGGGGACCAAGGTTAATCTCTGACATTTGTATAGCCTAAGTCTCAGACTGCAATCTTTGTGTTCCATTTTGTGAAAGGTTCCAGAGAAATTAAGCTGTCAGCTACATAGATATCTATACATATACACATACATCTGGGAGAGCAAGCTGCTAGACGTTTCCCTCAGATTGCCCTGTTGAAGTCTATAATTTCTGTGGGGAGGTAGAAGGAAACAGATTAGCCTTCATACAATACAAACATAGGGAGGAAGCCTTTGCTGGCCTTGGGGTTGTGATCTAGACCTAAACAGTAGGTTCTGTTATGCTTTCCTTATTCTTTGCTTGAGGAGAAACGATTTCTGTAGAATATCTTATTTTATCAAGGATTTTTTTAAAACTGTAGATATTTCTGTGTGTTTAAGGGGAAGATAAGACCAAAGTCTTGTGTGTAGAGTAGTGAGTATTGAGGTACCCAGGGTTATACTCTAGACTTTGAGGAAATTTCTCCTACCTACCCTTAGCTCATAGCCTTTATATATACTGGACTTAGGCAAAAAGAATGCCTCAGAGATAATGATCAAGACCTTGGCCTTGATTTGAGCCAATTTATAGCATGCATAGGCTTGATATTTTCCTAATGTCTTGTGCTACTTTGGTGTTTGGAGTGCTTGATGTCTCTTAAGAGCTGAAGTTCCCATCTGAAAGTACGGGAAGGTTCTTGTACTGAACCAGGGATACAGAAAGGGTTATTCATGAATACTGCTTTTGGAGCACTTGGTGAATCCAGCACAATGGAGTTAGCTACTTGGAAATCTTCAGGCAAAGATAATAACTTTATGCCTGCAAATTATTCAGGATGGATAAAACTACCTTCAAGCATTGTTACAGGGTTATAACTGTTCTTTGCTTTTAATCTAGTTTTGGCCAAGCACTAGACAGTTGTGGTGGCAGCAGATGGTGATATTTGGTATTGATACTTGGTGTTGACTGTTATCCAGTGTTAGAGTCCAGCTTCTGTATCGAATTTACTATTCAATGCAGTATGATACAAAGAGGTTAGAAAAAACAGAGAAAATGCTGATCTAAGGGAGGTGTTATGAGGATGTACTGTTTGCCATTATTATTTAGTTCACTGATGTGGTGGGTTGACCTTGGCTGGCTGCCAGGTGCCCACCAAAGCTACTCTATCACTCCCCCTCCTCAGCTGGACAGGGGGAGAAAAAAATACAACAAAAGGCTTGTGGACCGAGATAAGGATAGGGAGATCACTCAGCAATTACTGTCATGGGCAAAACAGACTTGAATTGGGGAAATTAATTTATTGCCCATCAAAAGTCAGGGTAGAGTAATGAGAAAATAAAAACTAAATCTTAAACACCTTCCCCCCCCACCCCTCCCTTCTTCCCAGGCTCAACTTCACTCCCAATTTCTCTACCTCCTCCCCTCGAGCGGCACAGGGGGACAGGGAAGGAGGGTTGTGGTCAGTTCATCACATGTTGTCTCTGCCACTCCTTCCTCTTCATGCTCTTCCCCTGCTCCAGTGTGGGGTCCCTCCCATGGGAGACAGTCCTCCATGAACTTCTCCAATGTGGGTCCTTCCCACGGGCTGCCATTCTTCATGAACTGCTCCAGCATGGGTCCTTTTCCATGAGGTGCAGTCCTTCAGGAACAGACTGCTCCAGCGTGGGCTCCTCTCTCCACGGGGTCACAAGTCCTGCCAGGAGCCTGCTCCAGTGTGGGCTTCCCACGGGGTCACAGCCTCCTTTGGGTGCATCCACCTGCTCCAGCATGGGGTCCTCCATGGGCTGCAGGGGGACAGCCTGCCTCACCATGGTCTTCACCACAGGCTGCAGGGGAATCTCTGCTCTGGCACCTGGAGCACCTCCTCCCCCTCCTCCTTCACTGACCTTGGTGGCTGCAGAGTTGGTTCTCTCACATATTCTCACTCCTCTCTCCTCTTGCTGCCGTTTGTTGCACAGCAGGTTTTTTTTTTTATTCCCCCCTTCTTAAATCTGTTCTCACAGAGGCGCTACCACTGTCGCTGATTGGCTCAGCCTTGGCCAGCAGCAGGTCCATCTTGGAGCTGGCTGGCATTGGTGCTATTGGACATAGGGGAAGCTTCTGGCATCTTCTCACAGAAGCCACCCCTGTAGCCCCCCTGCTACCAAACCCTTGCCATGCATATCCAATACAACCGAGTTCCTCCTACTGTGAAAGACTGAAACTATCTTAGCATAGTTCTCGGGACTTTCATCACTTGTATGGTGAAAGTATTGTGAAACTACAATAACATGTCAGCTGCTGCAGGGAGATAGCAAAGAGCAGCAGCAGGGTGAGGAGGATGGATATCTCCCTCTCCATCATGCCTGTTAAGGTGACTTTAGCTCTGTGTCCTGCCCTGAGTCAAGATTGAGAAAGCCTAGAATGTAGATGACTGCTTTTTCCCTGGGCTTTCTCCAGAATGGGAGACTTCATGCTGGGTAGGACCAGTGCATCTGGGATGGGTGTCTGGTCTTTCAAGGAAGAAGAGCTGGGTCCTCTGAATGATGCATTGGCTATTTTGGTCTGAAATGTCACCAGTTGCTCATGACCCTTCTCACAAACCAGGAAGGGCATGGGTTATATTCACAAGTCTTGGTTTAAGACTCACAGATATGCAGTGGATCTGACATAAGCTGCTCTACCATGCCTCAGATCTCATAATCACAGGGCAGTTGGGTTCCAGTTTACGCCGGACGTGTCAGAGACGTGCTGGCACTGTTAGCTGCTGATTTTATGACTGTCTCACATAAGGATTTCTGGTTCAGTTATTGTGTTTTGTAAGTGATCTATACAACACAGGATTAACTTTAATACCCACTAGAGTAATTATCAAAGCATGTGATATCATGATGACACACTTACAGCTTCACATGAACTGGTAGATGCTCTGCTGACTGTAGGCCAAAAAGTTAAAATCCTCAGCCAGTCAGCTGGAAAGAAACTCTGCGTCTCTTCTCTTCAGGCATTTGCTTAATTTTCAAGTTTGGAGAATGACCTGTTGGGGAAAGCTTGGAAGCATCAAAATTTGAGGTTTCAGCAATGAAGCTCACATAACGTAAGCCCTCTTTCATCAGCCTGGTCAGGAGGGTTTGAGTCCCTTGAGCAGGCAGCAGGCTTCAGTGCTGCTTTCACAGAATTCAAACACAAAACCCTGGATTTCAGTGACAGCAGGATCTGGCCCAGGTGTTTGAAGGAGTACTGGGAGCACTCAGCACTTCACTGTCACTGAATCAAGTGAATCAAAGGTTTTGTTGTTCAGATCCTCGGAGCTACTGGCACCGCCACGTGCAGGGAAAGAGCAGCCCTGCAAGGGAGAGGGTGCAGGAGCGGGAGGCAGCCTCACAGAACTAGTTAGGGCCAGCACTGTGATGGGGACGATGCTTCATCAAGGTGGCAGGGTGTCTGGGAGACACCAGCACCTTCAGGAGCTTACACCTACTGAGTAACACGAGCACACATGCTGCATGAGCACCTCTGTGTGCATGTAGGGAGGTATGATGAAGGTATATAAACATGTACCCTTCATATGTCTTCCATGCACCTCAACCCCTGTATTGCTCTCTTGGTGGACTCCTACCAGATGCTTTCCAATATTTTGTACCATGCTCTGCAGAAACAAAGGCATTTTGTCATTAATCTTTCAGCATGCAGAGAAAAATAGGATCATTGAGCTCTTCTGAACACCAGGCTGTCACTTATCCCTGGCCTTCATCCAGGACTTACAGGAAGACAGAAAATTATCTTGTGTCTCAGATCTCCCTCTTACATGGTGAGGGGAGACTTGGTTCTGACTGTACTGTGGCATGTGGATATAAACCTGTTTCTTAGCAGAAGAGTGTCCCAAATGGTGGCCTACAAGGGCATGGCATACAGCTTTCCTAGGAGTTTGGCTAAATGTTTGACAGTAATGGTGATTGGTGTGTAAGTAATGCTGAGAATTGACAGTGGAGCAAGGTCCAAAACAGTTTGGAAACCATTGCCTTGGAATGTGTACTGAAAAATGAGGGCTGTGATTTATCACTTCCTTCAGAGAAAAACATTTTAGGCAATTCTGACATGAAACAGTTAGCTGTTTCAGATACTGGTGAAGATAATCTGGTGTTTGCTATCGTATCTCTTCTCTTCAGCAGATGGTAAAGGCCAGGTACTAATTAAGAAGAAGCAGAAAAAAGAAAAGAAAAAAGCTTTAGGTTGACAGAATGCTGCATCCTGTAATAAATAGCATCTTATTTATTATTTCTGCTAAAAATTATGGACTGGAATGAGACCTCTCATAAGGAGTAGATCATGCCTTCATCTGTCTACTGCTGGGTTATTCCCCTTGCATTTGCAGCAACTAATTCTGGCCTTGTTAAAGGCAGATCATGGAACAGTTGGATGATTATGACCAAACTTCAAGAGCAGTTTCCCTCCTATGTTGTTATTCATGAGGATAATGGCTGTTCATGGGGCTGAGACAAGCTAGTCATCCATTGCAGCTTTTTTAGGTCCTCTTTAGAAAGAGTGCTGTTTTGTTCCTGGATAAACCTCTGCAGAGCTGAACCAGGTTTGAAATGTGAAGGCTAAAATTAACTTTATGAATCAACAGACCAGAGATATTGAGTCTTTGCCAGATAATATCTAAAAAAAATGAGCACATGAAGGAAGAATGTAAGTTGGTAATGAATAATCAGAAATATTTTTTCAGTTGAGGGTTTGATTCAAAGTCATCTGAAATTTCTCAATACAAAGATGTAAAACCAGCTTTGACTAGCCTTTCACTGCCCTCCCTGACTAGAAGGAGGGTGTGAGAGCAGACCAGGGGCTACTTTGAGGTGTGGAGATACAGTGGTTCTGAGGTGCTGTGAAGCTCTTGGGCAGCCCTTTGAGTCAAGTTCCCAGAACTGGGGCAGTGCAAAATTAGATTTGAATACTCTGGGCTGCATTATCAAGTTGCACCAATAAAAAGCATACAGCTGAATCTGGAAGAATACAGCTAAGCTGCAAGTACAAAACAACCTCAGTTTCTGTGAGCCTGAAAAACTGAGAGAAGCTAAAACCAAAGAAGGAAAAGACTGGGCAATCAGTATCAGCCAATAGTGTAAAATGAGGCAGTTAAAGTGAGGGAAATTCTCTGGGCTTGTGCAACAATTTAAACCATTGAAATCAATCAATGAGGGCATTGCTACAGTCAAAGCTGCAAAGCTTTTTCTGATAAGGGTTGAACAGAACAATTTAATTCCTGATGTATACTCATTGGTGTTACCAGAGAAGGTTTTGGCCATTTCAGTTGGGGGGGGGGGGGAGGAAAAAACCCCACCAACTTGGCTCAGAAGAGAAACAGAAATGAAATAATCTGCTGAAAGTTTCTCAATCTGTACTGAAAGGACATTTTTTCCATGAGAACAATTAAGTGCTCTAAAAATAGAGTTAAATACTTTTCAGTGTTTCTAGTGATTTACCTAACAGACTTGCCTATTCTGGAAGGTATAGAAGCTAATTTTGTTTTATCTCCATAAATTGCAAGCAGATTTGCCTGGTCATTAAATATATTCTCATTTTCTTGTATGCTGAGCCATGCTTTAAACAGGTTACTCTCTTCTTTAGAAAGGACTTTTTTTGTTTCCTTCCCCTCTTGGCTTCCAGAAACAAATCTGATTTTTTTTTTTTATTTATGTGTGCATTATTAACATTGCACGTAAGTGTTTGACTCATTTGGGAAAAACTTGGTGTACCAAGAAATATTTATCAGATGTGATGCAGATCTTGATCAAATAAATATTTTTTCCATGTATAGTAAAATGGTTTTGTTAGCATAAAATATGTGCCTTTATTGCATGCAGCTGGCCCTCCTCTAGTTGCCCATGTCTGTGGGCAGTCTTGGTAGCCTCTTCCATGATTTTCCAGTAGTTCCAGGATGGAACATTTGGATTTTCTTAAATATTGCAATTATTGGATTATTTTGTGTGGCTTAAGTTTATTAAAAATACCGTGCAGTCTGTATTTATTAACAAAACACATGATCCCTTAACTAAATTAAGATGTACTGAAAGCTATCTCAAAATATTGGCAAAATGCACAAGTTATAATTGTAATTTCAACTGAGTAGCAGTTATCTTAGACACAGAAATCTAGGTTCAGAGTAGCTAGCAATACTAGCTCTGCAAGGAATTCCTAGCTGGCATGGTCCTCATGCCCCGCCAGTCTCCTCATAGGCTTTAAAGGTATAAATAGAGAGACACTGGCATATCTCTCTTCCTGCTCTTCCAAGCTTCCAGAAGGGATAACTCCTACTGTGCTTTGTTGCTATGGCTCAGGGTTTGGCAGCTCAAAAGACTGTATAGGAAAACATGTCTTTGGCAGGGATTAAAAATGACTGTCACTCTCTCTTTCCAAAAGAGAACGGAGAAACCTAATGGCATTGATGGACAAGCCCTCAGTACCACAAGTTACTTTGGCTGGAGGTCCTACATGAACTCCAAACAATGGATGATTTGAGAAAACACGTTCTTTCTTCAGTGTTGTTAATGGCAATCTCCTCCTTCCTGCCTTGTTACTGAGTATGGGATAAAATGCCACACATCTGAAATGTTATAATGCCACAGGATGCTAAAAATTTAAACCTGTCAGACTGGAAATTCAGAGTAAAACCACTTCTATTTAGATTCCTACTTGAAATTCTGCATTTTCTTCAGTGTGATTTTTCTGTCTTAAAATTCTCAATCATCTTTCCATGCTGTACTGCAGGGCTGGAATCTGTTTCTAGCCAGTAAGGAGTCTAATAAGAGGAAGGTGTTTACAGGAAATAATAGAATAGTTCAGTTGGAAGGGACCTACAATGATCATCTGGTCCAACTGCCTGACCACTTCAGGGCTGACCAAAAGTTAAAGCATGTTATTAAGGGCATTGTCCAAATGCCTCTTGAACACTGACAGGCTTGGGGCATCGACCACCTCTCCAGGAAGCCTGTTCCAGTGTTTGACCACCCTCTCGGTAAAGAAATGCTTCCTAAGGTCAAGTCTGAACCTCCCCTGACGCAGCTTTGAACCATTCCCACGTGTCCTGTCACTGGATCCCAGGGAGAAGAGATCAGCACCTCCCTCTCCCCTTCCCCTCCTCGGGAAGCTGTAGAGAGCAATGAGGTCGCCCCTCAGCCTCCTTTTCTCCAAGCTAGACAACCCCAGAGCCCTCAGCCGCTCCTCACAGGACATGCCTTCCAGCTCTGTCACCAGCTCTGTTGCCCTCCTCTGGATGCATTCAAGGACCTTCCCATCCTTCTTAAATGGTGGGGCCCAGAACTGCACACAGTACTCAAGGTGAGGCTGCACCAATGCTGTATACAGTGGGATAATCCCCTCTCTTGACCGGCTGGTTGTGCCGTGTTTGATGCACCCCAGGATGCGGTTTGCCCTCCTGGCTGCCAGGGCACGCTGCTGACTCCTATTGAGCCTGCTGCCGACCAGCACCCCCAGATCCCTTTCTGCAGGGCTGCTCTCAGCCACTCCTCTCCCAGTTTATACTTGTGCCTGGTGTTACTCCGTCCCAGGTGCAGAATCTGGCATTTGTTCTTGTTAAATTTCATGCCGTTAATGGATTGCCCAATGCTCCAATCTATCCAGATCCCTCTGCAAGGCCTCTTCTCCCTTGAGAGAGTCAACTGCACCTCCCAGTTTGGTATCATCAGCAACCTTGCTAAGGGTGCATTCAACTCCTGCATCCAGATCATTGATAAAAATATTGAACAAAACTGGCCCTAGGACTGAGTCCTGAGGAACACTGCTAGTGACCGGTCACCAGCCAGATGTGGCCCCATTCACTACAACCCTTTGAGCCCTGCCGTCCAGCCAGTTCTTCACCCAGCGCACCGTGTACCTGCTCATCTCACAGTTGGACAACTTGTCCAGAAGGATGCTGTGAGGGACAGTATCAAAAGCCTTCCTAAAATCCAGAGAAACTACATCCACTGCCTTCCCTTCATCCACTAGGCGTGTGACCTTATCATAGAAGGATATCAAATTAGTTAAGCAGGACTTTCCCTTTGTGAACCCATGTTGAGTGTGCCTGATGATTGCATTGTTCTTTAAATGCCTTTCAGTAGTACTCAGTATGATCTTCTCCATAATTTTCCCAGGAACTGAGGTTAGACTGTAGTCTAACAGCGTAGTCTAACAGGAGCTGGTGGAAGGCCAGGGCTTACGTAAAGCTGATAAGGGGGATTCAGACAGGAACGTGGAACATCTAAACAAGAATTACTGTCCTTGGGAGTAAAGCACATCCTAGAGAAATATGTAAGCTAATTAAGATGTTTCAGGAACCATCTGAAACTACTAGTAGAAGTGTGATAAGAAGCACCCTCAGGTGAATTATCCTCATTATAATACTAAAAGTCACACCCCTCGAGCTGGAGACCCCGGCCCAAGCAGAGACCCCTCACCTTTGAGCATGCACAGAATATTAAAGTAGCACTGTAGCTTTAAGTTGAAATAAGAGAAATGTAGACCAAGAGAAAACTGCCTTGTGTAATTACTTATGCATATGCATAACTAGACTGTGTAAATACTGTACCTGCATGACCGAACTTTGTGCTAGCTTTGCGGAGCTACCACCTAGCACCCATCTCTGCGCAGACGTGAAATAAAAATACCTCTGCCCTGTGTGTATATTGGCGTCTCGCACACCGGGTAAACGGCCTCACACTTGTGGGATAACAGTTTTGGCACCCCAGATGGGACTGAGCTGACAGCCTTGCCCGGTTCATCTTGCCGCATCCGACGGGGAGAAGAGACCTGAGTGGACTCCAGCACGCACTGACCTGTTGATCGGGGACTCCTTCAGCTCCTCTCCTGCAGTTGGGCGGTAAGCGACACAATGGTGCAACGCTACTGAAAAGAGGTATTTTTGGGGGGATATGAGAAAAGGGGGGGGTAAGGGAAAGATCTCTCAGGAAGCAGGCAGCATCTGTTCTGGGCTCTGCATAAGACATATCAGGAAAGATACGCGGCAGCAGCGTAGTTCTATTTGTTTCTACGCGCTCTTCTCTTCTGTTCTGAGTAACGAAGGGAGACGTCCCTCATTCTGGTTTGTGTAGAAACGCTGGGTTTTTCGGTACCGATATGGGTGGTCCTGCTTCCCAGGAGGCACCCCTTTGCTCTCCTCTAGGATGCATCCCGAAGAATTGGAATAAATTTTGGGGGGATCCCATGACTAAAAATAAGCTAAAACAATATTGTAATCAATGGTGGCCACAATATCAATTGGAACATGGTGAAAAATGGCCTGAGAATGGATCCTTGAAATATAACAGTATATTGCAATTAATGTTGTTTTGTCAGAGAACTGAAAAATGGGATGAAATGCCTTATGTGGATATGTTTTTTTTGTTAAGACATGATTGGGATATTAGGAAGAAACGTGGTTTAGTGGATTCTAAACATCAGATTGGAATATATGCGTTAAAAGAGAAAAAGGGAAAATCTTGTTGTATTGAATCAAAACAACCCAGAAGGAATGTATAGTCATGTTAAAACTGTAATGATGACTCATAATCCTAACTGGGGAGTGTACAGGCTCTCCTAGAATATTTGTTTACCACTGAGGAGAGGAGAACGATTTTAGAGAAGGCTAGAGAGGGGACTGATCCAACAACGGGGGGGGGGGGGGGGGAGGGTGCCTAATACCAAAAGAGGATCCGGAGTGGGATCCAAACACAAGTGAGGGATTACAGAGGGTAAAGGAATATCAAAAGTTAATTTTGTATGGGATTCAACGTGGAGTGCAAAAGCCTAAGAATTTATCTAAACTGTATGAAGTAAGGCAGAGGGAGAAGGAAACCCCATCAGCCTTCTATGAGAGACTGTGTGAAGTAGCTTGAAAATGGACAGATCTGGATCTGGAAGATGATAGCAATTTACAGTTATTTAACGTGCTGTTTATTGGTGAAGCGGCAGCAGATATAAGAAAGAAATTACAAAAGGTAGAGGGTGCGGATGGCATGACAATCTCACAGTTACTGTCAATCGCATATAAGGTGTATAAAGTTTCCCCAGCCGATCCTTTGGTTCCAGTCAAGCTGGGGAATGAAATAATAGATTTTTGTAATTGACAGTGGAGCCACACATTCTGTAGTAACTAGTTGTAGGGGACCCTTAAATAGAATTAAAATAAGCGTTGTTGGTGCAACAGGGAAAAAGACTTTAAGGCTGTTTTTACAGCCTATGGAATGTTCAGTTGGAAATGCTAAATTAACTCATGAATTCCTTTATATGCCAGAATGCCCCTTACCATTGCTTGGACGGGATTTACTTTGTAAACTGAATGCACAACTAACTTTTTCTGAAGACTCTGTTCAGTTGCATATTCCTCCAGAGACTGCCTGGAAAGTCCAGATACGTTTGTTAACCGAGAAAGATCCTAATGAAGAAATGAATATTCCAGAGGAAGTACTGAATGTGGTCACACCTCTGGTGTGGGCATCAAAGATACCCGGACGAGTGAAGAATGCCACCCCGGTAAAGACTGAACTGAAACCAGGAGCTCGACCGGTAAGAAAGAAACAATACCCCATTAAGCTGGAGGCCCAAAAAGGATTAGAACCTATAATAAGCTCCTTTTTAGAACATGGGTTGTTACGGGAGCGTCAATCGGAATTTAATACTCCCATCCTACCTGTGAAGAAGCCCCATTCTTCTGAATATAGACTGGTACAGGACTTACGAGAAATTAATGCAAGGACATTAGTTGTCCACCCTGTGGTTCCAAACCCATATACCCTCCTTGCTACAATCCCTAACAGTAATACTTATTTCACAGTATTAGATTTAAAGGACGCCTTCTTCTGTATACCTGTGGATGAGCAGAGCCAGACCATCTTCGCCTTTGAATGGGAGAATCCAACTACAGGACGAAAGACACAGCTCTGCTGGACTGTCCTTCCCCAGGGATTCAAGAACAGCCCTGCCTTGTTTGGTAACGTACTAGCCAAAGAATTGGAACTATGGCGAAATGATCATGATGCTGTAACATTGTTGCAATATGTTGATGATTTGCTAATTGGCTCTGACAGTTATGAGGTATGTCTGGCAGCCACCGTCAGTTTGCTTAACTTTCTGGGCTTGGCAGGGTATCGGGTTTCTAAGAAAAAGGCTCAGATTGGGGGGAAAAAAGGTCCAATATATGGGGTTTGAAATCACCAAAGGACAGAGAGAATTAAGTACTGAGAGAAAAGAGGCAATTTGTAGAACTGCTGTACCTACATCAAAGAAGCAATTAAGAGGAGTTCTGGGAATGGCCGGATGGTGTCGCTTACGGATTCCCAATTTTGGACTAATTGCCAAACCACTGCATGCTGCTGTGAAAGGACCTGAGGGGGTTCTTGAATGGACACCTGAATGTAGGAAGAGTTTTGATTGAATTAAAAGGAAACTCATGGAGGCTCCTGCGTTGGGACTCCCCAATTTGAGGAAACCCTTCCTCAAATTTGGGACATGAATATGTACATATTCATATGTACATGAACGACAGCAAGTGGCATTAGGAGTTTTGACACAAAAATTGGGGAGCTGGAAAAGACCGGTGGGATATTTTTCAAAGCAATTAGATGAGGTCAGTAAAGGTTGGCCCGCTTGTTTGAGGGCGCTAGCGGCAACTGCAGCTTTGATTGAAGAATCTTGGAAATTGATGATAGGCCAACCAATTACTGTGTTTGTACCTCATGCTGTGTCTTCTCTCCTTGAGAATAAAGGGCATCATTTGATCTCCCCAAGCAGGTTAGCTAAATATCAAGCGGTGCTGCTGGAACAAGATGATGTTGTAATCTCCCTGACCTCTGCTCTAAATCCTGCAACTCTGCTAATTCCTGAAAAGATGTTGGAAATTCTACTCAAGAAACTGCACCAAGAAACACACTCAGGAGCAGATGCATTAGTACTAATTGCCAAAAGACACGTCATTGGGCCAAGAATGCAAAGCCTAGCGGATATAATAGTTAAAAAGTACGCTATTTGTTGCGCCAATAACCCAAAAATTGCAAAGAAAATCATGGGAGGAGTCGTAAAACAAGGAATAACTCCTGGGGAATACTGGCAAATAGATTTTACGGAACTGCCAAGGTGTACTCTATATAAATATTTACTGGTAATGGTAGACACCTTTTCTGGTTGGCCCGAAGCTTTCCCTTGTCACACTAACAAGGCTAGGGAAGTGATTAAAATTTTATTGAAAGAAATTATCCCCAGATTCGGTGTTCCGGAAGGTATATCCTCCGACAACGGACCCCACTTTATTGCAGAAATAGTGCAGGGAGTTTCTAGATTTCTAGACATTAAATGGGATTTGCATACCCCTTGGAGGCCACAGTCCAGCGGCAAAGTAGAAAGAATGAATCGAACTCTAAAAAGACAGATTTCTAAAGCGTGTCAGGAAACTCAAATGAAATGGGTAGATATTCTACCCATAGCATTAATGAGAGTATGAATTACACCCAGAGTTAGGGAAGGTGTTAGTCCATTTGAGATCGATCCTATATGGGAAACCATATCCAATCAATCATTTAACCACAAAGGGAGACCAAATGCATATAACGGGACAGGCTGTAATTAAAGAGTATTTGATCTCTCTCTCGCAGAGTTTATCCTCCCTGCATAGGTACCTAAACCAGAAGACCCCCGTTCCCTTGGACGCTCCAGTACACCCATTCCAACCAGGAGACACGGTCTATGTACGAACCTGGAAAGATGAGCCCTTGAAAGAAAAGCAGAAAGGGCCTTATACAGTGCTATTAAAAATTTATACAGTGGTAAAGGTGAACAGGATCGACTCCTGGATTAATTATACTAGAGTAAAGAAGGCGCCAGACCAGGACAGGTGGACCTCTATGCCAACTGCAGAACTGAAACTCCGACTAACCAGGGACTGTCGATGAATTGTATCAAGGTTTTTCTTTTAGAAAACTACTATTGAAATTACTCCTAGGACACTCTCGGAAAGTGTCATTGATTTAGCATAGTTATAATGAAAATGGTGTCTCTGACGTTGATTAACCTAGCATTAACTTTTTGTAACAGAAATCTAGTCTTAAAACTTGTCCAATCCTTTGGAAGAATCCATAATGTCAGCAGTATAATGGCCTGTTCACCATTACCTAAATCTGCAGCCGATCCCCTTGAGTGGGGATTTTTAACTTTAGATTTAAACTGAAGCTTTCTTCAGTCTCCAAATTACCTCCTTACAGAATCAAATGTGGTTAGCGAATGCAACTAGAGCAGGATTACAAGATTTAAAACACTCAATTACAGGAAACTTCAAATATGACGTTGCAGAATAGGCTAACCTTATTACATGAACACAGGGTACGTGGGTACCTAAAACTGAAAACCAAAGGTTGTTGCATCCATATCCCCAATATAACTGAACATTTAGATCAACAAATAGATGAAATAAAACAAGTGGCAAAATCAAGTAGAAATATTCAGGCCTCTAAACAAAATATTACAAAGTTTTGGAATCCTGTACAAAATTAACTTTTGATATTCCTTTATTATTTATGATATTATTTATGATATCATTATTTATGATATTCCTTTAATATATATTCTATTATTTCATTCCCCAGCTTGACTGGAACCAGAGGATCGGCTGGGGAAACTTTATACACCTTATATGCGATTGACAGTAACTGTGAGATTGTCATGCCATCCGCACCCTCTACCTTTTGTAATTTCTTTCTTATATCTGCTGCCGCTTCACCAATAAACAGCACGTTAAATAACTGTAAATTGCTATCATCTTCCAGATCCAGATCTGTCCATTTTCAAGCTACTTCACACAGTCTCTCATAGAAGGCTGATGGGGTTTCCTTCTCCCTCTGCCTTACTTCATACAGTTTAGATAAATTCTTAGGCTTTTGCACTCCACGTTGAATCCCATACAAAATTAACTTTTGATATTCCTTTACCCTCTGTAATCCCTCACTTGTGTTTGGATCCCACTCCGGATCCTCTTTTGGTATTAGGCACCCTCCCCCCCCGTTGTTGGATCAGTCCCCTCTCTAGCCTTCTCTAAAATCGTTCTCCTCTCCTCAGTGGTAAACAAATATTCTAGGAGAGCCTGTACACTCCCCAGTTAGGATTATGAGTCATCATTACAGTTTTAACATGACTATACATTCCTTCTGGGTTGTTTTGATTCAATACAACAAGATTTTCCCTTTTTCTCTTTTAACGCATATATTCCAATCTGATGTTTAGAATCCACTAAACCACGTTTCTTCCTAATATCCCAATCATGTCTTAACAAAAAACATATCCACATAAGGCATTTCATCCCATTTTTCAGTTCTCTGACAAAACAACATTAATTGCAATATACTGTTATATTTCAAGGATCCATTCTCAGGCCATTTTTCACCATGTTCCAATTGATATTGTGGCCACCATTGATTACAATATTGTTTTAGCTTATTTTTAGTCATGGGATCCCCCAAAATTTATTCCAATTCTTCGGGATGCATCCTAGAGGAGAGCAAAGGGGTGCCTCCTGGGAAGCAGGACCACCCATATCGGTACCGAAAAACCCAGCGTTTCTACACAAACCAGAATGAGGGACGTCTCCCTTCGTTACTCAGAACAGAAGAGAAGAGCGCGTAGAAACAAATAGAACTACGCTGCTGCCGCGTATCTTTCCTGATATGTCTTATGCAGAGCCCAGAACAGATGCTGCCTGCTTCCTGAGAGATCTTTCCCTTACCCCCCCCTTTTCTCATATCCCCCCAAAAATACCTCTTTTCAGTAGCGTTGCACCATTGTGTCGCTTACCGCCCAACTGCAGGAGAGGAGCTGAAGGAGTCCCCGATCAACAGGTCAGTGCGTGCTGGAGTCCACTCAGGTCTCTTCTCCCCGTCGGATGCGGCAAGATGAACCGGGCAAGGCTGTCAGCTCAGTCCCATCTGGGGTGCCAAAACTGTTATCCCACAAGTGTGAGGCCGTTTACCCGGTGTGCGAGACGCCAATATACACACAGGGCAGAGGTATTTTTATTTCACGTCTGCGCAGAGATGGGTGCTAGGTGGTAGCTCCGCAAAGCTAGCACAAAGTTCGGTCATGCAGGTACAGTATTTACACAGTCTAGTTATGCATATGCATAAGTAATTACACAAGGCAGTTTTCTCTTGGTCTACATTTCTCTTATTTCAACTTAAAGCTACAGTGCTACTTTAATATTCTGTGCATGCTCAAAGGTGAGGGGTCTCTGCTTGGGCCGGGGTCTCCAGCTCGAGGGGTGTGACTTTTAGTATTATAATGAGGATAATTCACCTGAGGGTGCTTCTTATCACACTTCTACTAGTAGTTTCAGATGGTTCCTGAAACATCTTAATTAGCTTACATATTTCTCTAGGATGTGCTTTACTCCCAAGGACAGTAATTCTTGTTTAGATGTTCCACGTTCCTGTCTGAATCCCCCTTATCAGCTTTACGTAAGCCCTGGCCTTCCACCAGCTCCTGTTAAACTACACTACCATTTCTTTTTCCTACTGAGCTCCACGAGGAGTTCCCTGTTCGGCCTAGCTGGTCTTCTGCCCCGCTTGCTTGACTTTTGACACAATGGGGTTGCCTGCTCTTGTGCTTTTAAAAGGTGGTTCTTCAAAACTGACCAGTACTCATGGACCCCTGAGCCCTCAAAAGCAGATTCCTAGGGTACTCTGCTAAGTAGCTCCCTGAGTAGCTTAAAATTTTGCTCACTTGAACTACAGAGTAGCAACTCTGATGACCTTTTTTCTCATTACACCAAAAATTTTCAACTCGGCCATTTCGTGATTGCTGTGGCTAAGACAGCCACCTACCATCACATCTCCCACGAGTCCTTCTCTATTCACAAACAGCAAGTCTAGGAGGGCATCTTTCCTAGTTGGCTCCCTGAGTATTTGTGACAAGGAATTTTCTTCCATGAACTTCAGGAGTTTCCCAGATCTGCTTGTCACAGCAGTATAATATTCCTAGCTGATGCCTGGGAAGTTGAAGTCTCCTGTAAGGCCAAGGGCTACTGATCCAGAGATTTCTCCTAATTGCCTATACAATTACTCATCAGTGCTATTGTCATGTACCCCAGTGCTATATGGCTGGGTGATGGGTAGTAGACACTAACTACAACATCTGCTTTGTTTTCCATCCCCCTGATCCCCACCCAGAGGCTCTCAACCACATCATCACTAACTGTAAGGGCTGTGCAGTCAAACCTCTCCCTTACATACAGCACCACTCCTCCACCTTCCCTGCCCTGCCTATCCCTCTTGAACAGCCTGTAGCCCTCCATCCCAGCACTCCGGTCATGGGACTCATTCCGCCAAGTCTCGCTAATACCAATGATATCATAGCTCTGGGAACGGACCAAGGCTTCCAGTTCATCCTGTTTGTTTCTCATACTGCGTGTGTTGGTGTACAAGCATTTCAGATGTGCTCCTGAACCTTCTGTGCTCCCAGGAGCAGCATAAATGTTCCCACTAGCATTGCCACCCTTAGGGGATGCTGTGCCAACCCTTGGTTTACCTTCAGCTCTCCTAATGGTATCCCTTTCCCCCATCGATTCTAGTTTAAAGCTCTCTCAATCAGTCCCGCCAGCTTACACCCAAAGACACGTTTTCCCTGTTGGTACAGGTGGATCCCGTCAGGCCCCAGCATACCTTGTGTTCCAAAGACTCTTCCGTGGTTATAAAACCCAAAGTTCTGGCAGAGGCACCGGTCCTGGAGACAGGTATTGATGTCTTGGGCTTGTCTGTTTCTTCCAATGTCTCTCCCCCATTACTGGGAGGATTGAGGAAAACACTATCTGTGCTCCCGAATCTTTTAGCATTCTTCCCAAGGGCCCTGAAATCTCTTTTGATGGACCTTGGACTTCTTGTTGTGACATCATTAGTGCCTACATGAAAGAGCAGGAGTGGGTAATAGTCCAAAGGCTGTACTAAGCTCATCAGTCATCTGGTGACATCCCTGATTCGGGCCCCAGGGAGGAAGCAAACTTCCCTGAAAAGAGGATCCGGTCTGCAAATAGGTGCTTCCGTTCCCCTCAGGAGGGAATCGCCAATGACCATAACTCGCTGTTGTTTCTTTTTGGTGCTGGTCTTAATGCAGGTCTCATTGTGAGGGGTTGGTTGATCTGACTTTGGCAAGAGTACTTGCATAGATTCCTCCTCTTCTATCTCATCGTGAGCTTCGTCTACCATACGTGGAGCCTCATACCTATTCTGTAAAGGTATCTGAGAGGGTAAGGAGGGGTTCCTCTTATAGCTCTGTGCAGTAACCTACTTCCACTCCTTCCTGTTCCTCTGTGCTGGTTTTGGCTGGGGTAGAATTAATTTTCTTCACAGTAGCTAGTATGGGGCTATGTTTTGGATTTGTGCTCAAAACAGAGTTGATAACACAGGGATGTTTTAGTTCCTGCTGAGCAGTGCTCACACAGAGCCAAGGCCTTTTCTGCTCCTCACCCCACCCCACCAGCGAGGAGGCTGGGGGGGCACAAGGAGCTGGGAGGGGGCACAGCTGGGACAGCTGACCCCAACTGGCCAAAGGGCTATTCCAGACCATATGGTGTCATGCTCAGTATATAAAGCTGGGGGTAGAAGAAGGAAGGGGGGGACGTTTGGAGTGATGGCATTTGTCTTCCCAAGTAACCGTTATGCACGATGGAGCCCTGCTTTCCTGGAGATGGCTGAACACCTGCCTGCCCATGGGAAGGAGAGAATAAATGCCTTGTTTTGCTTTGCTTGTGTACGCGGCTTTTGCTTTCCCTATTAAACTGTCTTTATCTCAACCCTCGAGTTTTCTCACTTTTACTCTTCTGATTCTCTCCCCCATCCCACCAGGGGGGAGTGAGCGAGCAGCTGTGTGGTGCTTAGTTGTTGGCTGGGGTTAAACCACGACACCCTCATAACGCTGCCTTCCTCCTGGCACAAAAGAGTACCTGGACCTGCCTTAGTAGTGGCCATGCTGAATTGGCTTGTGTGTACCAGAGATGGCAGAGCACAGCTCCATTGGTTGATATCCATCTCAGACTCTTGGATGCTCCTCAGTCTGCCCACCTCCTCTTTAAGCTTGGCCACCAAACAGAGCAGTTCATCTGCCTGGTCACACCTCCTATAGGTGTGCTTGCTATCATACTCCATCTCCGGGAATATCCCTGCACACACCCTGCAGTCTGAGGCCTGTGTGGTCGTATGCTTTGATAGGAGCTCTGTCTGTGTGGCTGCATTGGTTATATTGGGTCCTAAAAGCTCAGGAAAGGGCCCATCTCCTGCATTTTATTTGACCTCTCAACATTGGGTAGGAGCTGCAAGGCAAGCTGGAGTAGGCAGTGACTGGCTTTGAAAGTGCAGACACGGAGTTATAGCTGATCATATAGAGAACCATGTGCAGGTTATGTAATCTATAAAGATTACAGGAAGGAAGGAGCAGAAACTTTGCCAACAATCAAGGCTGTCTCCCATTTACTTATTTCTGCTTCTATTTTTTCCTCTTTTCTATGTGGCTGAAATTACTAAAGGTGATTCCAGGAAATAGTGGGGATGATGGAGGTTTTTCTTTAAAAATAGTGATGCACTCACTATAATTGCATTAGTGTTTTTGATAGGTACAGGTGTCAAGGACTTAGTGCTTCCTTGTTTTGGCAGCGTGTTTAGCACATAGGTTATCCTGTAGATGTCATTTTACATGTCGGGGTTCTCTTCCTTATGTGAGAATGATAGGGTGGCTGTGGTTTCCTGAGGCTTCTTTTCTGCCTCTAGGATAGCTGTAGTTCAGATCATCAGCATCCAGACACTATGCTGACAGCCTTTTTTCTATCACACTAGCATGGACAATATGAAAAAATCTGTAATTGATAAAAGCCACTCTGTAATATTACTTGCTTCTTAGTTATTCGGCATGGATAGCCCTGAACAGAACAATACAAACAGAAACTAATAGAGAAAGCAGAAAATATCACCACTTGTGAAACTGAAAAAGGGAAAATAAAAAGTCCCTTTTATAACATGTTGTCGTGGTTTAACTCCAGCCGGCAACTAAGCACCACCCAGCCGCTCGCTTACTCCCCCCACAATGGGATGGGGGAGAGAATCAGAAGAGTAAAAGTGAGAAAACTCGTGGGTTGAGATAAAGACAGTTTAATAGGGAAAGCAAAAGCCACGCACACAAGCAAAGCAAGGCATTCATTCACTATTTCCCATGGGCAGGCAGGGGTTCAGCCATCTCCAGGAAAGCAGGGCTCCATCACGCGTAATGGTTACTTGGGAAGACAAACGCCATCACTCCAAATGTCCCCCCTTCCTTCTTCTTCCCCAGCTTTATATACTGAGTCCTTGACCAGTGTAAACACCACTTAGCAACAGCCAAAACATCAGCGTGTTATCAATATTATTCTCATACTAAATCCAAAACACAGCACTATACCAGCTACTATAAAGAAAATTAACTCTATCCCAGACAAAACCAGCACACATGTTTACAAAACTATCAATGAAGCGTTTCAGCTTAACTAGTCTAAGTTTCTTTCTACCAAATTGGAGTTCTGGGAGTATATAGGTGCCCAAACAAAGTTCCTTACTGGGTCAGTGAAGTGCTTCTAGATAATATGATAAAAGTAATTGCGGATTCCCGGCAGTTTGGTGACTCTGGCAAATGACTTCTGTGTTGCCAACAGTAAAACTGCTGACTGGAAACTTGCCAGCTTACTACTGTGCACAGGAATAACTTTTTTCAATTTAATGTTGTTTGATAAACATATATTCAGTTGTTACCATAATAAAATGCTCTAGAAGTCCCAGTTGTAGGATCTGCTTTATGCAGTCTGTCCTGTGCCACCTGCTGCGCTTGCTTGATTTGATACCATGCTTCCATTCAGGACTTCTCCCTCATAACTACAAATGTGTGAACAGAAAAGGTATTCTAAGTGCTCTTATTTACAGTCCTGGAAAATGGACTGAGATCAACACACAAGGTCATGAAGTGCCTAGGGAAAACAGTAGCACTTATTTCCAGAGACATCATAGTGGCATAGCTTCTTACTCACAAGCTGCATGTGACATTGTAATTTAAAATGCATTTTCTAGTCTATCTAGAGCTGGTTAGCAATTCAAGGTATGTGCCTTTCATGGAGCTGAATTGTTCATATGCTCTGTATAGCATTGATCTTAATTGGCTTGAAACAACAGTAGTTGGTTTGTATTTCATACAGAGATATACACATGCCTAAAAGAGTTGGCTAATTGTGTGGTTGAATGGAATGAGAGGAGTAAATAAATGTTCTCCCAGCATGGGCTATCCTACTGAAGGAAATATAGCAGAAAACCAAGGGTCTGGGTTTTGTGGCTTTAGAGGAATAAATCTTACCCAGAAAAATAATCATACTGGCTTCAATGGGAGTAGCAACACATGTGACTGGATTACTGTTAAAGGAGTAACAGAATCAGACCCAAAGTGTATACCTGCTGTTTTTTACCTAAAGAGGCATTGTCTAAAGCAGCCACAACAGGAAAAAACCCCCACTTACTAGAAAAAAACTGAAAAGAGGTTGCTTTATTCCTAAATTAAGATATAAGCATATCAGTCAGCAGTCTCAGACCTGAGAGACTGCGTTCTTGCAGGATTCAGCTGGTTTAGAGGAGCTATGCTGATCACTGGCCATGGTTATGCCTCCACATGGTAGATGCTACATTAAAACTTACAGTGGGTCATACACAGAATATATCAAGATTTGAGTGCACGTAAATGATACACGGATTGGACAAAATGGATGTTTTCATAATCCCTAGCATAGAAAGAATTTCTTAATGTGAGTGGAGTACCATAGCACCAAACACAGTTTGAACAGAGCTATATTAAGCCAAATAGTCCTGTAATATGGACCCAATGACTTCCCTGAAATGCTATTGTGGAAGTGTTAGGGCAAGGCTGGCTCAGGACTTGGCTGTTGCTGCTCCAGAAAGGTTGTTCCCACCAGGGGCAGAGGTGGACATTTCTGGACTGCTTCTTCGGTTGCTGTGGGAGTGACATGTGGGTGCCTGGTGCGAGGGGAGAGGTCCAGGGCTCAGCAGTGGCTGACCCTTGTGCTCTCACCTCTCCCTTCACCCTGCCTGCAGGTACAGACCAAAGGAGCAAAAGGGCCATGGTCACTCTGCTATTGCTGGAGGTGTGTTGCAACAGTTAGCTGTCTACTCTGCCTGTAGCTGGGGCTGATCCTGCTCACTGCTGCTATACTGTGTGTGAAATGGATGATAAGTGCACATAGTATTTCACAGAGCCCATTCTCTAATCAGTGCAGCATAAGCCCCTTCTGCTGGAGGAAGCTGCAGCCCTGGCTCTGTGGCAGGCTTATTTGTCTGTCTGGATCTCAGTCAGACAGATGCTTGTTTGCTAGTTGGACAAATTTTCTGTGTAAAACTTTGCATGAAGGATATTGTGAAGAAAACAACCTGCCACCATTCTCTCCTATACCAGTATTTCAATGACTAATGCTTCCTCTGCTTGTCTTGTGTTCAGCGATCCTTTCCTCTATGCTATGTGCATTCCTGTTGCTTAGTATCACTTGTTTTTATTTTGGTCTTTCTAGGAGAGGCTGTGTAGAGATCGGGCCCATTCTGGCTTCCTCTGAAGTCTGAGAAAATACTGGCCTTGAACCAGCAAAGCACTTAGGGTCTGATAATGCTCCTATAAAATTCAATGGCAAGACTCCCACTCACTTCAGCAGTGCAGCCCAAAGTGCTGGGATTACTCAGTTGCTTGAAGTTATGCGTGTGTATTTTGCTGTTTGGAGCCCTAACCAATAAAAGCAGGTCTGGAAACAGGGACTTCCATGGAGAAGGCCACTAAATATTGATCATCAACTATTTTCTCTAGTGAAGCTAAAAATTAGAACAGCAATGACCTTTTGTGCATTGGTACTTGGCAGAAAGACTCGGCCTTTTTGATCCATCTTGGGCAAAGTTCCAAGTTGCAATGGTGGTGTTTAATGATTTTGTTATCTGAAAGAAATTAATTGTGGGATATTTCAGGAACTGAATAGAAATGGAAACTGGAAATTCTTTCCTGAACCTGAAATTCAAAATGAAATTGTCTAGTTCCCATATACACTCACTATAACAAATTGAAATTTTGGACAGTGATACAATTGCATATAACTGTAGTACCTCCTGCTCCATATCTGATGAATGACTGCAGCTACCACTTGAAGTGAGGCCCTTGACAACCGAGCTGTTGAAAACCGTGCCTGTAAAATCTGAGGCTACCAAAAAGTAGTGCTTTAAAGAAAGTGCAGGATGTTCTGATAGTCATCAGATCCCTTTTAGCAACTGTTCCACTTTGCATTCTGCCCACAGAAAATGCGTATTTATAAAAAAGGAGTGAAAAAGATCAGCATAAACAAATACACCTAATCCCTAATAAAAGGACTGCCAGAAATAAAAATCTACCAATAAAAGTAAAGAAAAAAAAGTTTGTCGTGGTTTAGCCCCAGCTGGCAACTAAGCACCACACAGCCGCTCTCTCACTCCCCCCCCAGTGGGATGGGGGAGAGAATCGGAAGAGCAAAAGTAAGAAAACTCGTGGGTTGAGACAAGAACAGTTTAATAATTGGAACAAAATAATAATAATAATAATAATAATAATAATAATAATGAATTATAATGAGAAGGAAAACAACGAGAGAGAAAGAGGAACAAAACCCAAGGGAGGGAAAAAAGGGAAAAAAAAAAATAAAAAAAAAATTATACAACCGGTCACCACCCGCCGACCGATGCCCAGCCAGTCCCCGAGCGGCGATCGCAACCCCCCGGCCAACTCCCCCAGTTTATATACTGGGCATGACATCATATGTTATGGAATAGCCCTTTGGTCAGTTTGGATCAACTATCCTGGCTGTGCCCCCTCCCATTTCTTGGGCACCTGGCAGAGCATGAGAAGCTGGAAAAAAAAAAAAAAAAAGGTCCTTGACCAATGTAAATACCGCTTAGCGACAGCCAAAACATCAGCGTGTTATCAATATCATTCTCATACTAAAATCCAAAGCACTGCACTATACCAGCTACTAGGAAGAAAATTAACTCTATCCCAGCCGAAACCGGGACAAGTTGCAGGGTTGATGCCATCATTTGCTTGTATAACAACACTACACATCTGCATATATACTTTGCCTTTTCAACGGAAATGCTGAACTGCAGCCTTTGGAAATATAATTTCATATGAGTAAGTAATATACCCCGCTGTCCTGGCAGGTAGCTGCCAGACAGAAACTGTGGCTTCAGGTCCTAGCTGTGCTTCTGTTTTGCTGTCTGACCTCGGGTAGGGTGCTGAACTTTCTACTGAAGTGAAAACCGTGTTCAGCTGTCCCAGGCTGTAGTCTGTTTGTCTTTGCTATGGCTGGCATTTCTTGGTGCTCAGACAGCAGTTTCTTGAAGCATCTGCTCAGACCAAGAGATGCCAGGTATACAATGCTGTGCTGTATGAGTGCATTCACTCCAATCAGCTTTTGTACTTTAAAAGCCTGAATGTAGACCATTAAGATCAAATTCAGTTGACTTTTGATGTTGTTGTTTCATTCTGTTTACAATCACAAGATGCAAACAGTGTGTTACTAATACAGTGAGGCAAGTACTATACTGTACTAATAAATACAGTGTTTACAATTTACTGTGTAAATTGATAAAATAACACCTTGGTCTAGACCAGTGGTTTTCAACCTGTTCTTCACAGAACCCTGGGGAACACATGTCAATTCTGGAAAGATCTGCAAAAGCAAGCCTTCTGTTGGGGACTCTAAATAAGTGCTCAGGAGAGAATACTGAGTAGTAGCCAGTGTTTTCACAAGAGAGAACTTCATGCTGCATATATGAGAAGTACTGCCTTTCCCAGATGCCTGTTGTCATGGTTTCGCCTGGGATAGAGTTAATTTTCTTCCTATTGGCTGGTATAGTGCTGTGGTTTGGATTTAGAATGAGAAAAATGTTGATAACACAGTGATGTTTTAGTTACTGCTGAACAGTGCTTACGCAGTATTGAGGCCTTTTCCTGCTTCTCACACAGCACCACCAGCGAGTAGGCTGGGAGTACACAAGAAGTTGGGAGGGGACACAGCCAGGACAGCTGACCCCAACTGACCAAAGGGATATTCCACACCATATGACATCATGCTCGCTATATAAACTAGGGGAAAAGCGGCTGGGGGTCCGCTGCTCAGGAACTGGCTGAGCATCGGCCAGCGGGTGGTGAGCAATTGCATTGTGCATCACTTGTTTTATATATTCTTTTACCATTATTAGTATTTTCCCTTCCTTTTCTGTCCTATTAAATTGTCTTTATCTCAACCCACGAGATTTACCTTTTTTCTCGATTCTCTCCCCCATCCCACTGTGGGGGAGTGAGCAAACGGCTGTGTGGTGTTGAGCTGCTTGCCAGGTTAAACCATGACAGGCCTTTTTAGCGCCCAACGTGGGGCTCAAAGGGCTGAGATAACGACAGATCTGACCAGAGCATGTTAAAACAAATTTGTTATAAGCATTCATTATGTTAGTTTAATAGTCACTGGCCACAATATTGATTCATTTGCTCTCAGAGCTGTTGTGCTTGTTCTCAGAGTTGTGTTATGTAACACCTTACCTGCTGTATATGTTCCCTGTTGTGCTGTTTATCACCTCTGGGGGCTGGATTAAGGTTATCATTTTGCTGTACTGTTGTTGTGGTTTAGCCCCAATTGGCAATTTAAGTACCACACAGCCGCTTGCTCACCCTCCCCCCCTGGTGGGATGGGGGAGAGAATCAGAAGAGCAAAAGTAAGAAAACTTGTGGGTTGAGATAAGAACAGTTTAATATTTGGAACAAAATAATAATAATAATAATAATAATAATAATAAATTGTAATGAGAAGGAAAACAACAAGAGAGCAAGAGAGGAACAAAACCCAGGAAAAAACAAGTGATACAACCGCTCACCTCCCACCGACTGATGCCCAGCCAGTCCCCGAGCAGCAATCGCTACCCCCTGGCCAACTCCGCCCAGTTTCTATACTGAGCATGACGCCATATGGTATGGAATAGCCCTTTGGGCAGTTTGGATCAACGATCTTGGCTGTGCCCCCTCCCAGCTTCCTGTGCGCCCAGCAGAGCATGGGAAGCTGAAAAGTCCTTGACCAGTGTAAACATTACTTAGCAACAACTAAAACATCAGTGTGATATCAAGATTATTCTCATACTAAATCCAAATCACAGCCCTATACCAGCTACTAGGAAGAAAATTAGCTCTATCCCAGCCAAAACGAGGACAACTGTGTAACACTGGCTTATGATATGATAAAATCACTGGTCGTGAGACTAATCTGGTATTTGTACTCAGCATTGCCGTCATCTCCGTACTTCGGGAACCATCTCTCGGAAACTATTAATAATTACACTCTTTACCTTTTCTCCTTGGAGAGCCAATTTATTGGGGAGAAAAGGGGGGACACTTTCCTCCACTCCTTCACCTTCCCCTTCTCCTCCAGGCTAGTTACAATAGCTCTTGAGAATTCTGAATATCCTTGGGATGTTGAAACCAGCATGTTCCTATTGCTATGGCTCCTGAATGTGTTTCAGGTCTTGTTTAAGGTTAAACAACTATTTAAGAATATCATCCAGAGATCTGCCCCGAGGCTGGATAGTTATGAGTGGCATCAGTCGCCCCTATACACAAGAAGAAATATCGTATGCGAAAGTCAGCTCGTTTAGTAAGGGAAGAAACTCTTCCCCTACTAAGGGAAGAAGTGGACGAGGCAGGCTACTCCAAAGCAGGACCATCACGAGAAGAGAAGGAGGAGGCAGAACTCATAAACGAGGTGGTAACCACGTATGGATCCCTGTCCCTGAGTGAGCTGTGAGACATGCGAAAATATTTCGCATCGTCATCCAGGCAAGCACATTGTCACCTGGCTGCTCCAGTGCTGGGATAATGGGGCCAGTAGCCTGGAATTAGAGGATAGGGAAGCCAAGCAGCTGGGATCCCTTTCTAGGGAAGGGGGCATTGACAAAGCGATTGGTAAAGGGGCACAAGTCCTCAGCCTCTGGAGGCAACTCCTGTCAGGTGTGAAGGGAAGATATCCCTTCAAGGAAGATGATGTATATCGCCCCGGGAAATGGACCACCATGGAGAGAGGTATCCAGTACCTGAGGGAATTAGCTGTGCTGGAGGTGATTTATGGTGACGTGGACAACGAGCAGTTACCCAAAGATCCAGATGAAGTCCAGTGCACACAACCCATGTGGCGCAAGTTGGTACGGAGCACACCAGCGTTGTATGCCAACTCATTGGCAGTAATGACCTGGAAAAATGGAGAAGGACAAACAGTAGATGAATTGGCTGGACAGCTCAGGCAATATGAAGAAAGTGTCTCTTCCTCCCTACGGGCCTGCGTCTCGGCTGTGGAGAAACTGTCTCAGAAGGTCCAGCAACTCAAAGAGGATATGTCCTACTCCCCACCTGTATGGACCAGTATCTCAGGTATTAGGAGTCAGCGTTCCTCTGTTCAAGAGAGAGGATATAGAGGGTGCACACCACGGGGCATCCTGTGGTTTTACCTGCATGACCACGGAGAGGACATGAGGAAGTGGGATGGAAAACCTACCTTGACCCTAGAGGCACGGGTACATGAGTTGCAAGGAAAAACAATCACACAAGGGGGTTCTTCCAGGAAAATCGCTGCTCCAGTCTCCAGTGGACAGTTCCCCAGACACAGTAGAAGGGCTGATCCTACTTCCGATCTTAATCAAGGGACTTCTGATTCGTATTTGCAAGAAGTGAGTAACGAACACTATGACCAGGACTAGAGGGGCCCTGCCTCCAGCCAGGTGGAGGAAAGGGACAAGCGGGTTTACTGGACTGTGTGGATTCGATGGCCTGGCACATCAGACCCACAGGAGTAGAAGGCTCTAGTGGACACCGGTGCACAGTGCACCCTAATGCCATCAAGCTATACAGGGGCAGAACCCATCTGTATTTCTGGAGTGACAGGGGGATCCCAACAGCTGACTGTATTGGAGGCCAAAGTGAGCCTAACTGGGAATGAGTGGCAAAAGCCCCCCATTGTGCCTGGCCCAGAGGCTCCGTGCATCCTTGGCACAGACTACCTCAGGAGAGGGTATTTCAAGGGCCCAAAAGGGTACCGGTGGGCTTTTGGTATAGCTGCCTTGGAGACGGAGGAAATTAAACAGCTGTCTACCTTGCCCGGTCTTTCGGAGGACCCTTCTGTTGTGGGGTAGCTGAGGGTTGAAGAACAAAAGGTGCCGATCGCTACCACAGCGGTGCACCGGAGGCAGTATCGTACCAATGGAGACTCCCTGATTCCCATCCATAAGCTGATTCGTCGACTGGAGAGCCAAGGAGTGATCAGCAAGACTTGTTCACCTTTTAACAGTCCCATATAGCCAGTGCAAAAATCTAATGGAGAGTGGAGACTAACAGTAGGCTATCGTGGCCTGAATGAAGTCACGCCACCGCTGAGTGCTGCCGCGCCAGACATGCTGGAACTTCAATATGAACTGGAGTCAAAAGCAGCCAAGTGATATGCTACAAGTGATATCGCTAATGCGTTTTTCTCAATCCCTTTGGCAGCAGAGTGCAGGCCACAGTTTGCTTTCACTTGGAGGGGCGTTCAGTACACCTGGAATTGACTGCCCCAGGGGTGGAAACACAGCCCTACCATTTGCCATGGACTGATCCAGACTGCACTGGAACAGGGTGAAGCTCCAGAACATCTGCAATACATTGATGACATTATCGTGTGGGGCAATACAGCAGAAGAAGTTTTTGAGAAAGGGAAGAAAATAGTCCAAAGCCTCCTGAAAGCCAGTTTTGCCATAAAACAAAGTAAGGTCAAGGGACCTGCACAGGAGATCCAGTTTTTAGGAATACAATGGCAAGATGGACGTCACCAGATCCCAATGGATGCAATTAACAAAACAGCAGCCATGTCTCCACCAACTAGCAAAGAGGAAACACAAGCTTTCTTAGGCGTTGTGGGTTTTTGGAGAATGCATATCCCAAATTACAGTCTGATCGTAAGCCCTCTCTACCAAGTGACCCGGAAGAAAAAAGATTTCAAATGGGGCCCTGAGCAACGACAAGCCTTTGAACAAATTAAATGGGAGATAGTTCATGCAGTAGCCCTTGGGCCAGTCCGGGCAGGGCAAGATGTAAAGAATGTGCTCTACACGGCAGCTGGGGAGAATGGCCCTACCTGGAGCCTCTGGCAGAAAGCACCAGGGGAGACTCGAGGTCGACCCCTAGGGTTTTGGAGTCAGGGATACAGAGGATCCAAGGCCCCCTATACTCCACCTGAGAAAGAGATATTGGCAGCATATGAAGGGGTTCGAGCTGCTTTGGAAGTGGTTGGTACTGAAGCACAGCTCCTGCTGGCACCCCGGCTGCCGGTGCTGGGCTGGATGTTCAAAGGGAGGGGCCCCTCTACACATCATGCAACTGATGCTACGTGGAGTAAGTGGGTCACACTGATCACACAACGGGCTCGAATAAGAAACCCCAATTGCCCAGGGATCTTGGAAGTAATTATGGACTGGCCAGAAGGCAAAGATTTCGGAATATCGCCAGAGGAGGAGGTGACGCTTGCTGAGGAAGCCCCACTGCACAATAAACTGCCAGAAAATGAGAAGCAATAGGCCCTGTTCACTGATGGGTCCTGTCGTATTGTAGGAAAACATCGGAGGTGGAAAGCTGCTGTATGGAGTCCTATACGACAAGTGGTAGAAACTGCTGAAGGAGAAGGGGATTCGAGCCAGTTTGCAGAAGCAAAGGCAGCCAGTTGGCTTTAGACATTGCTGAACGAGAAAAGTGGCCAGTGCTCTATCTCTCTACTGACTCCAGGATGGTGGCCAATGCCCTGTGGGGGTGGTTGCAGCAATGGAAGCAGAGCAATTGGCAGCACAGAGGCAAACCCCTCTGGGCTGCCGCATTGTGGCAAGATATTGCTGCCCGGGTAGAGAACCTGGTTGTAAAAGTACGTCACGTAGATGCTCACGTACCCAAGAGTTGGGCCACTGAGGAACATCAAAAACAACCAGCAGGTGGGTCAGGCTGCTCAGATTGAAGTGGCTCAGGTGGATCTGGACTGGCAACAGAAGGGTGAATTATTTATAGCTTGGTGGGCCCATGACACCTCAGGCCATCAAGGAAGAGATGCAACATATAGATGGGCTCACGATCGAGGGGTGGGCTTGAGCATGGACACTATTGCACAGGTTATCCAGGAATGTGAAACATGCGCTGCAATTAAACAAGCCAAGCGGTTAAAGCCTCTGTGGTATGGAGGGCGATGGCTGAAATATCAATATGGGGAGGCCTGGCAGATCGATTCTATCACACTCCCACAACCCCACCAAGGCAAGCGCCATGTGCTTACAATGGTGGAAGCAACCACCGGATGGCTGGAAACATATCCTGTGCCCCATGCCACCGCCTGAACACTATCCTGGGCCTTGAAAAGCAAGTCCCATGGCGACCTGGCACCCCAGAAAGAACTGAGTCAGACAACGGGACTCATTTCCGAAACAACCTCATAGACACCTGGGCCAAAGAGCATGGCATTGAGTGGGTATATCACATCCCCTACCATGCACCAGCCTCCGGGAAAATCGAACGATACAATGGACTGTTAAAGACTACACTGCGAGCAATGGGTGCTGGGACATTCAAACACTGGGATACACATTTAGCAAAGGCCACCTGGTTAGTCACCACTAGGGGATCTGCCAATCGAGCTGGCCCTGCCCAATCAAAACTTTTATGTACTGTGGAGGGGGATAAGGTCCCTGTAGTGGACATAAAAAACATGCTGGGGAAGACAGTCTGGGTTACTCCTGCCTCAGGCAAAGGCAAGCCCATTCGTGGGACTGCTTTTGCTCAAGGACCTGGGTGCACTTGTTGGGTAATGCGAAAGGATGGGGAAGTCCGCTGTGTACCTCAAGGGGATTTGATTTTGGGTGAGAATAGCCAATGAACTGAATGGCATGATGTTAATTGCTATATAATACTGTGTGTCATTGCTACTATGGTTGCTATATGCCATATCAATGGTATCACAGTAAGAATCACCCAAATTAATGAAGAATGAGTTTTGGTGAAAACCGAGGAAATTGCAGCGATGACAGAACCACTCAAGCGCAGCAGTGATGGAACCAGAACTGGCTTCAGCATGCAACAATCCAACACCACACACCATCTCTCCTGCCCTGAAGGACTGTTATGACAGATGGAGCTCAAAGTCATGGACTAAATGAACTCAATGGACATTTTAGAGGGATGGCCCATAGACCAAGGGAATGATATCTGTGTGTGTATATCAAAAGACAGGATAGGTGGTGGTGATTAATTGGTATGTATTGGAAAGTGTGGGACCTGGGCATGACGTAGATGGTATAGAATAAGGGGTGGATACTGTCCTGGTTTTGGCTGGGATAGAGTTAATTTTCTTCCTAGTAGCTGGTATAGTGCTGTGTTTTGGATTTAGGATGAGAATAATGTTGATAACACACTGATGTTTTAGTTGTTGCTGGGCAGCGCTTACACTAAGTCAAGGACTTTTCAGCTTCTCATAGTGCCCTGCCAGAGAGTAGGATGGAGGTGCACAAGAAGCTGGGAGGGGACACAAGCAGGATAGCTGATCCAAACTGGCCAGGGCTATTCCATACCATATGACATCATGCTGAACAAAAACTGGGGAGGTTGGTGGGGGGGGCGGGGCCGCTGCTTGGGAACTGGCTGGGCATCGGCCAGCTGGTGGTGAGCAATTGCATTGTGCATCACTTGTTTTGTATATTCTTTTATCATTATTAGTATTTCCCCTTCCTTTTCTGTCCTATTACGTTGTTTTTATCTCAACACCTGAGTTTTACTTTTTTTTTTTTATTCTCTCCCCCATCCCACTGTGGGGGAGTGAGCGAACAGCTGTGTTGTGTTTAGCTGCCTGCTGGGTTAAACCATGACATCCGCAACAGTACATCTCACACACACTGTAAGTACCAGCCAAATAACCCATTTTTCCTGCCTCAGTGCCCTGTTTGTTCTATGTGCTGTGCCAAAACTTTGATAGCAGTAGGGCTTAGGTTAACTAGCGTGCTAGGACCATAATTACTAACTCTTTCTTGATTTTCATCCTATATTTAAATTTGAAGTTTCTTTGGTGCAGACAGAAGTTTTTTCTGCTTTTGCAGCATCTTACAAGATATGGTTGTTACACAGCCCCGGCCCTGCTACTTGACTACACACTCTCGGTCTTGATGTAACACCAAATCCCACTGTGACGTCCTCTAAGAAATTGCTCTGAACCATCAGGACACAATATGATACAACACATTCATGTTCATACTCAAAGGACTTAAGAGATGGGTACCTACATGCAAAATTTATGTCTTCAGTGCTCTGCTTACATCTACAAGTACCTCCGTTTTGCTCAAGAAGAGAGCCATGTTGCTGCAGCTTTACTGTTCCAGGGCACGAGCCAGATCAACTACCATATCAGAGTGCAGGAGAGATGCATGTCTGCACTGGCCTGTGTATGCTTAACCCTAAATTTTTCACCGAAACACCTCTTAGGTAAATCCATTTTTGCTGCTGGCCATAGACATAGCTGCACTGATCGTAACTGTACTGTGCAGCTCAGTTCCTGCCTCAGATTTAAACCACAGTTTAAGATTTCACACATCAGGTGCTCTCTGCATTTTAAGGAAGAAAGCGTACTGCAAGCACACTTCACCACTCACAAAATAGCACACTTGATGCCAGAACCACCTTCTTATTTTTATTTAAAAGCCTAAAGCTGCGGGGTAGACCAAAGTGCTCTATAACTAAAGTACTTAAGTACTGGGATGTAAATGAACCAAATTCAAGGCCATGTAAGGTACAAATGGGTGCAGAGATCTGAAGACAACTTCCAATAAAATGCTTTAACCACTAGGCTATTGAGCATTTGAAGGAATGCTGTCTCTCCTGTTGAAGTTGTTGGGATACTGGAGCGAATGAGAACTGTGTGAATAACTGATTTGGGATGGTTTGCTGAACTGAAAGACCACCGGACTAAAGCTATTTAATTACCTATTTTTGCATAGATAATTAAATATTCACTGGAGCAGGAGCTTGAACATAACCCTCCTTTATTTCAGACAGATCTCTGCTGACTGAGCTGTTTGCCAGAAGTGCAAATGCACCACACGCTCCTTCCCTTCCTCCTATTCCAGCTGCACTGGAGAAAGGCATGGCCACGCACCTACTTGCAGGAAAGGATTCATGGCTGCAAATGCCAGGAAGAGACAGAGGCACCTTCTTTCAGAGTTGACTGCCTAAGCCTCTTTGAGAGACGGAATAGGATGAAAGGCTTCCCACATCCTCAGCTTCTCTGATCAGCTCCTTCCTTAGTGTCCCAGGTTAACGTTCCTGTCCTTTCCTTGCGCACTGGGCAGACATCCCTAGCTGCCTACATTGGGACTGCAAATTCTGCTGTTTGGAACAAAGGCTAAAATATGGACACTAGAACACAAAACCAACAAGCTTGATGTTGCCCTCAGAGGCTCTCCAGCAGTGCAAATTTCTGAACCCATTTTATTTGGCTTATGAGGACTGCAGTATATCACAGAATCATAGAATGGTTTGGGTTGGGAGGGACCTTTAAAGATCATCTAGTTCCAACCCCCCTGCCGTGGGCAGGGACACCTTCCACTAGACCAGGTTGCTCAAAGCCCCGTCCAACCTGGCCTTGAACACTTCCAGGGAGGGGGCATCCGCAACTTCTCTGGGCAACCTGTTGCAGTGTCTCACCACCCTCACAATAAAGCATTTCTTCCTAATAACTAATCTAAATCTACCCTCTTTAAGTTTAAAACCGTTACCCCTCGTCCTATCACTACACTCCCTGATAAAGAGTCCCTCCCCCATCTTTCCTGTAGGCCCCCTTTAAGTACTGGAAGGCTGCTATAAGGTCTCACCAGAGCCTTCTCTTCTCCAGGCTGAACAACCCCAACTCTCTCAGCCTGTCCTCACAGGGGAGGTGCTCCAGCCCCCTGATCATCTTCGTGGCCTTCCTCTGGACCCACTCGAGCAAGTCCATGTCTTTCTTATGCTGGGGGCCCCAGAGCTGAACACAGTACTCCAGGTGGGGTCTCACGAGAGTGGAGCAGAGGGGGAGAATCACCTCCCTCGACCTGCTGGCCACGCTTCTTTTGATGCAGCCCAGGATGCGATTGGCTTTCTGGGCTGTGAGCGCACATTGCTGGGTCATATTCAGTTTTTCCTCTACCAATACCCCCAAGTTCTTCTCCACAGGGCTGCCCTCAATCCACTCAGCACCCAGCCTGTATCCACGTTTGGGATTGCCCCGACCCAGGTGCAGGACCTTGCACTTGGCCTTGCTGAACTTCGTGAGGTTGGCACGGGCCCACCTCTCTAGCCTGTCCAGGTCCCTCTGGATGGCATCCCTTCCCTCTAGAGTATCAACCACACCACTCAGCTTGGCGTCATCCGCAAACTTGCTGAGGGTGCACTCAATCCCACTGTCCATGTCCCCGACAAAGATGTTAAACAGTGCCGGTCCCAATACTGACCCCTGAGGGACACCACTTGTCACTGGTCTCCACCCGGACATCGAGCCGTTGACCGCAACTCTTTGAGTGCAACCATCCAGCCAATTCCTTATCCACCGAGTGGTCCACCCGTCAAATCCATGTGTCTCCATTTTAGAGACAAGGATGTTGTGCGGGACAGTATCAAATGCTTTGCACAAGTCCAGGTAGATGACGTCAGTCGCTCTTCCCTTATCCACCAATGCTGTAACCCCATCGTAGAAGGCCACCAAATTTGTCAGGCACGATTTGCCCTTAGTGAAGCCATGTTGGCTGTCACCAATCGCCTCTCTGTTTTCCATGTGCCTTAGCATAGTTTCCAGGAGGATCTGCTCCATGATCTTGCTGGGCACAGAGGTGAGACTGACTGGCCTGTAGTTCCCTGGGTCTTCCTTTTTCCCTTTTTAAAAATGGGGGTTATGTTTCCCCTTTTCCAGTCACCGGGAACTTCACCTGACTGCCATGACTTCTCAAATATGATGGATAGTGGCTTAGCAACTTCATCTGCCAGTTCCCTCAGGACCCTCGGATGCATCTCATCAGGTCCCATGGACTTGTGCACCTTCAGGTTCCTTAGATGGTCTCAAACCTGATCTTCTCCTGCAGTGGAGAAGATCAGAATTCATTCTCGCAGTCCCTGCCTTTAGATTCTGTGAGTTGGGCGGCGTGGCTAGGGCACTTGCTGGTGAAGACAGAGGCAAAAAAGTTGTTGAGTACCTCAGCCTTCTCCATGTCAGTTGTAGCCAGGTCTCCTGTTTCGCTCATCGGGGGGGTACAGTTTCTTTCATCTTCCTTTGTTGTCTTATGTACCTGAAGAAACCCTTCTTGTTATTTTTCACATCCCTAGCCAAGTTCAGCTCCAGCTGTGCCTTGGCTTTCCCGATCCCCTCCCTGCACTCCCGGGCCATATCCCTATAATCTCCCCAGGATGTGTATCCCTGCCTCCACTGCCTATGCATTTTGGTTTTGTGTTTTAGTTTGGCTAAGAGGTCTTGACTTAGCCAAGCTGGCCTCCTGCCTCCCCTGCCCGGCTTCTTGCACGTCGGGATTGAGAGCTCTTGCGCCCTAAGAAAAATGTCTTTAAATATCTCCCAGCTCTCGTTCTCTCCTTTGCCTCTGAGGGCAGTTTCCCAAGGGATCCCACGCACTAGCGCCCTAAACAGCCGAAAGTTTGCCCTTCTGAGGTTTAGGGTCCTGACTCTACTTTTTACCCATCTTGTACCCCTCAAGATTGAGAATTCCACCAGGGCATGATCACTGCAGCCCAGGCTACCTCCAATCTTGACCTCTCCGATAAGTTCTTCCACATTAGTGAGCAACAGGTCCAGCAGTGCCTCTCCTCTGGTCGGGCTCTCCATCACCTGTACTAGGAAGTTGTCCTCAACGCACTCCAGTAGTTTCCTGGACTGCTTGCAGTTCGCTGTGCCGCTTTTCCAGCAGATGTCCGGGTGGTTGAAGTCCCCTATCAGGATCAGGGCCTGCGAGTGCGATGCTTCCTGCAGTTGAAGAAAGAACTCTTCATCAACCTCCTCTTCTTGATCGGGTGGCCTGTAGTAGACACCAACCACAAAGTTTCCTTTGTTGGCTTGGTCTCTAATTTTCACCCATAAGCTCTCGACTTGCACATTGCTGTTCTTCAAAGATAGCTTTGTGCAATCAATCCCGTTTTTGGCATAGAGGGCAACTCCCCCACCTCTCCTTCCTTGCCTGTCCCTTCTGAATAGTTTATAGCCATCAATCACAGCGCTCCAGTCATGCGATTCATCCCACCAAGTTTCTGTGATAGCAATCAGGTCGCAGTTTTCCATCTGGGCAGCAGCTACCAGCTCCTCCTGTTTTTTTCCCATGCTGTGTGCATTGGTATAGAGAAAACATGTTTACTGTTGATTGATGCATTTTTGCCCTGAACCATGAAAAATATTTATAACACAATATGACATCTGCTATCCATCATTTTTATTGCACATTGTTTCACATGCATTCAGCAGACCAGGCACTGCACAAGCCACAATCGTTGCCTCTACATCCACTACTGCAGGGTCTCTGAGCTACCTATTTCCATCCACACACAGACCCACAGTCAGTCTAGAGACTGCCTGCAAGCTGCCCATCTGAGGGTACCTAGTACCCAACTCACCCACAAGATCTGGCATTTTCCAGAGGACATTTCCAATTACATATCTGCCTTACAGAGCTTCCTTTCACTTGCTCTCAGTCAGGTGTTGAAAATGACTACAGCTACCCTGCAAAAACTAACCTAGAACAACTTAGAGAAAGATAATATTAGTCATGAAAACATGATGGCACGATGCTTGCTTCTACAACAAATGGCACACAGACATCTACACGCACCCAGTGCCACGTTACTGCAGTAGGGATCCAATGCAGATGTACACAAGAGTCTATTTGCCTTCACCAGAGTGCAGCAGCAGGGCCTGGGCCTATGACAATTTTGTGCTGTTGAGTAGATCAGGGTGAATAACTGATTTAGGAGAGCTGGGTAAAGCAAAAAATCCACCACCCTGAGACAAAACCTTCTACTTTTATCCAGCAAAACAAGCAAAAATGTCTTTCAAGTGACGCAAGTAATTTCCAAGGGGAGGGAAAGCTAACCTTAGAGATTTTTTCAGTAGCAGTAAATCCATGCACATTACTGAAGGGAACACAGCTGACTGCTGAAATTTTGTTCCTCAAAGATATCAGGCTGCAGCATTTCAATGCTTTCATAAAATACTTCTTTTTCTATATGAAACAAATTGCTGAATTCTAGATGAATTTATAAATCATTTTCAGGCAACTGAAATTATTAATTTGACAAAGAAATACCAGTGATGGTGGACATGTCCCATGCACTAAACCAGAGGAACCTAAAGGTGTTGAGAACCTCCCAAAAGGCATTTGGTTCTGTACAGACTCAGGCTGTTACAGTGGCAGCCTGAACGTTATGTGCTCATGGAAGAACTGCATTCCAGAGCACCCAAAGAGATCAGTGATTAAAAGATCCAGTTCCTTCTCCAGTATATGTGGCAAATATCCATGTGGCCTACTGCAAAAATCAAACAAAGGCTTGCTTGGGCAGTGAGAATCATGACTAGTTTCCAAAGTTATTATAACCAAGTTCAACCAACATTTGCATATTTTTATCACTTTGTGCTAAAACGGTGTGATCATATTACTGTGATATTTAATGTTGGGTTTTTTTCGTAAAAGGTACAAAATCTCTAATTTTCTAGCAAAAATACTGTTTTCAAATGTGGAGAGAGATAAAATGAGACCTCATCCCTTATTCATGAGAAACATGTAATTTTTAGCTGCACAGTTTAATGAATATCATATTATGCTCTTTTTAACCTTACACCAGAAATAACATACTTCTAGCATTCATGAACTTCAAGCCATTATCAGTAAAAGCTTCTATTAACAGCCTGAACTCTTCTCATTTCTCATTGCAAAAGCTTTAAGTTGTCAGCTACAGTCCCTATTATGGAATGATTTTTAATTTTTTTTTCACCCATCAGAAGCTATTCATGCTAAAGATATCATCCTTAGCAGTCAGCTAAGTGAGGTTGAAAACACTGCAATATTTTCCTGTTGTCTTCTTTACAGTATTGAATTTACACATTTGATGCCTTGCTGTATTTCCCTATTTGTGGTTTGTTTTCTGGCCTTCTAAAACCAAAAACACTGTACCCTTTTAAAAATGCTGTTATACTTCTGTCTGTTTACACTGATTTGGAGAAATGCCTGCCAGTAAGTATGAACTGAAACTAATTACCATCAGTACAAAATCTCCAAGCTGAACTGGGATGCTGACAAAAATGCAACCAGAAAATGAATACAATGTTTCTTGGGAAGCAGAGATCAGTTTCGTCAGACAGTGACTACAATGAAAAATAAAACCCTGTATACAAACAGTTATTAGCATTTCATTTTTGTATGGGTAGCTTTCTTCATAGAGTAAAGGCTGTGGCTCATTCAAACTGCTTGATTTAAGCCAACTACAAAAGATTTTTGCAATGCCTGCATGGTAACTGTGTCAGTGTGTGCAATAGGTTTTTTCCCACTGTGTCTAATTGTTGTGGTTTAACCCCAGCCAGCAACTAAGCACCCAGCCGCTCGCTCACTCCCCCCACAATGGGATGGGGGAGAGAATCAGAAGAGTAAAAGTAAGAAAACTCGAGGGTTGAGATAAAGACAGTTTAATAGGGAAAGCAAAAGCCGTGCACACAAGCAAAGCAAAATAAGGCATTCCTTCACTCCTTCCCATGAGCAGGCAGGGGTTCAGCCATCTCCAGGACAGCAGGGCTCCATCACGCGTAACGGTGAATTGGGAAGACAAACACCATCACTCCGAACATCCTCCCCTTCCTTCTTCTTCCCCAGCTTTATATACTGAGCATGACCCCATATGGTATGGAATAGCCCTTTGGTCAGTTTGGATCAACTGTCCTGGCTGTGCCCCCTCCCAGCTTCTTCTGCACCTGGCAGAGCAGGGGAAGCTGAAAAGTCCTTGACCAGTGCAGCAACAACTAAAACTTCTCTGTATTATCAACACTGTTTTCAGCACAAATCCAAAACATAGCCCCATACTAGCTACTATAAAGAAAATTAACTCTATCCCAGCCAAAACCAGCACACTAATACGACGACTTGAAACAAATGAGGCTGCTCTAAGAAAGACCCTTAAAATCTAAAGTCCTGGGTGTCTGTCTCAGCTTCATATATGAGAATACAGGAGGATATCTCCTAAACAGGTAAGCACAAAATCATCCTGAGGTGATGGTTCCTGGGCCTGAAGTACAAATGAACAAAGCTCAAGAGTTAGGGCACAGAGAAGATAAGATACCTTTACGGCCTACCACAAGCTCAGGCTGTATAAACAACTTCCCTTTTAAGGTTGGTGTAAAAGTGTCCAAATTTTACTGCCTGTATCCTCATGGCCACGAGGAGCCATTCTAGCAATAGCAGATCTTGAACACTTCTTTCAGCTACAGCAACCTGCTGCTCTGGGCTTTACATAGGAACTCACCAACCAGAGTGCTGAAGTCAAAAGCTGATCCAAAAGCTTTACTAAGGAAATAGCAAGCTGATGAGAGACAACAAGGAACAAGAGCAACACAAGATAAAACCAAAACAACAAACTTATGAGCAGACCATGCCTCATGTTGCACAACTGGGCTGAGGGAAAACAGAGCAGCACTTCCATGGCAGCAGGGGAAGACAGATTTCTGGCACTCCAATTCACCTCATGATTAGCCTGGCTACAGCACCAGCCAGCAAGTCACAAAGCAAAGTGGATGTGATCAGAGCAGACCGCATGTCGTTACTGTCCTCACAGAAGCTGACACACTCTCTGTTGAAATAACAGAAAAGTGCCCAACAACGCACTTCTCAAAGCAAATGGAGCCTCTAGCTGTGTGGAGCACACCCAGTGATAAGAGCCATCTTGAAAGACCCACAGCAGTCCACACATGATAAATTCTGGGGACAGTAGGGAGAGCCTCAATTTACACAGGCAGCACACGTGCAGGATGTGCCACATTTCTTCTGAGCATCTTAATGTTCTTTTCTTTAATTTTTTTCTGAACAAAAGAATGGCCGTGACTCAAGCCAAAGGTTCTTCCAGCTCTGTATCTTGTCTCTGATGGTAGCCTGGCAATCTAGCAAAATAAACGATAGCAGTAATACCAGTAATTATTTGCACTTGCCATACTGTCAGTGTGAAAAGGGAGTCAAATGTGAAGTCTGTCTTACCCTTAGGGAGTCCACATACTTAGCCTAATTGACTGGCAAAAGAACATATCCCTGAATGCGTAAGTGAAACCCAGCAAGAGAAAGTAATGTATTATTGGCAGTAACAAACAGAGGTCACTGGTTAAAGCTGTAGTAAAGTGACTTTAATGCAGCTGAACAGAAGATATTTTTATGGTGTTTAGACTACACCAGTGCTGGCTTGACATATACTCTGAGTAGGCCAAAAAACCACTCAAAACTTTTGGGTAAATTTAAATATGTCTGCACATGCACATGAATGACTGTGAATGTTTTATTATAATTCCTTCCCTTCCTTTTTATTTTTAATATTTCATACATAGTATAATTCACCCTCCTGACTACTGACCTGGAAATTTAAATAATAAAATGCCTCAAAATACTTTGAAGTTATAGATGTCAATGAAAAGTGCTCATAAAATGCCTTTGACTTTTTATTATTGTTTGTACTTTTTTATCTCAAATATCATCAGAATGCCTTTTTCAGATGTCTTTGAGACTTCCTTGTGTTTCCTGCACTCAGCTGCTGATGGCCAAGTTTTATCCGAAAAAAACCCTTTTACAGTTCCATTAAAATTAGATAAAAGTCAGAAATATAGGGTTAGGGTATGCTGATACAGAAAGGTTTTAATCTTGTAAAACAGAAAAACAACACATTTCTGTGGGACAATGCTACCAAGAAAGAACAAGTTACTGAACAGAGATCAGCAGTATTGTTCCTTCACAGTGCTGATTTGCATCAGATGAGCATTTATCCCCCAGTTTTTTTTTCCTATTAAATATTTTCCTTTTATCCAAGTGTTCAGAATGTCTGAAGGAAAAATGGAAGGTGTGGGAGCCAAAGCATCATCTGGAGAGCTGGCAGTTCCTTAAACCACTTCATTATGCTGTTTCCACTTGGGAGACTTGGGATAAAATTCTTCCCTGGCTGACTGAGCTGATGCAAGGATTATCAGTGTTTTAAGTATTTTCATAGAATCATAGAATCATTTAGGTTGGAAAAGACCTCTAAGATCATCGAGTCCAACCGGCAACCCAACACCTCCATGCCTACTAAACCATGTCCCTAAGGGACACGTCTACACGTTTTTTGAACTCCTCCAGGGATGGTGACTCCACCACCTCTCTGGGCAGCCTGTTCCAATGCTTCACAACCCTTTCAGTGAAGAAATTTTTCCTAATATCCAATCTAAACCTCCCCTAGCACAACTTGAGGCTGTTTCCTCTCGTCCTATCACTTGTTACTTGTGAGAAGAGACCGACCCCCACCTCTCTACAACCTCCTTTCAGGTAGTTGTAGAGAGCGAGAAGGTCTCCCCTCACCTCCACTTCTCCAGGCTAAACAACCCCAGGTCCCTCAGCCGCTCCTCATCAGCCTTGTGCTCTAGACCCTTCCCCAGCTTCGTTACCCTTCTCTGGACACGCTCCAGCACCTCAATGTCCTTCTTGTAGTGAGGGGCCCAACACTGAACACAGAATTCAAGGTGCGGCCTCACCAGTGCCGAGTACAAAGGGACGATCACTGCCCTAGTCCTGCTGGCCACACTATTCCTGATACAAGCCAGGATGCCATTGGCCTTCTTGGCCACCTGGGCACACTGCCGGCTCATGTTCAGCCGGCTGTCAGCCAGCATCCCCAGGTCCTTTTCCACCAGGCAGCTTTCCAGCCCCTCTTCCCCAAGCCTGTAGCGTTGCATGGGGTTGCTGTGACCCAAGTGCAGGACCCAGCACTTGGCCTTGTTGACTCTCGTACAATTGACCTTGGCCCATCGATCCAGCCTGTCCAGGTCCCTCTGCAGAGCCTTCCTACCCTCAAGCAGATCGACACTCCCGCCCAATTTGGTGTCATCTGCAAACTTACTGAGGGCACACTCAATCCCCTCATCCAGATCATTGATGAAGATATTAAACAGGACTGGCCCCAAAACTGAGCCCTGGGGAACACTGCTTGTGACCGGCCGCCAACTGGATTTAACTCCACTCACCACAACTCTCTGGACTCGGCCAGCCAGCCAGTTTTTGACCCAGCGAAGAGTACACCCGCCTAAGCCATGAGCCGCCAGCTTCTCTAGGAGAATGCTGTGGGAAATGGTGTCAAAGGCTTTACTGAAGTCCAGGTAGATAACATCTACAGCCTTTCCCTCATCCACTAGGCGGGTCACCTGGTCATAGAAGGAGATCAGGTTGGTCAAGCAGGACCTGCCTTTCATGAACCCATGCTGGCTGGGCCTGATGCCCTGGTTGGCCTGCACATGCCTGTTGAGCACACTCAAGATGAACCACTGCATAATTTTCCCCAGTACCGAGGTTGGGCTGACAGGCCTGTAGTTCCCCGGATCCTCCTTCTGGCCCTTCCCTCCGTCTGGCCCCTAGATGGGCGTCACATTGGCAAGCCTCCAGTCGTCTGGGACCTCCCCTGTTAACCAGGACTGCTGATAAATGATGGAGAGTGGCTTGGCAAGCTCCTCCGCCAGCTCCCTCAGTACTCTCGGGTGGATCCCATCCGGCCCCATAGACTTGTGAGTGTCCAGGTGGCGTAGCAGGTCGTTAACTGCTTCCTCCTGGATTATGGGGGGTTTATTCTGCTCTCCGTCCCTGTCTTCCAGCTCAGGGGGCTGAATACCCTGGGGATAACTGGTCTGACTATTAAAGACTGAGGCAAAGAAGGCATTAAGTACCTCAGCCTTTTCCTCATCCTTGGTGGCAATGTTCCCCCCCGCATCCAATAAAGGAGAGAGATTCTCCTTGGCTCGCTTTTTGTTGTTAATGTATTTGTAAAAACATTTTTTATTATCTCTTACAACAGTGGCCAGATTGAGTTCTAGCTGGGCTTTTGCCTTTCTAATTTTCTCTCTGCATGACTTGACGAGATCCCTGTACTCTTCTTGAGTTGCCTGCCCCTTCTTCCAAAAGTGGTAAACTCCCCTTTTTTTCCCGAGTCCCAGCAAAAGCTCCCTGTTCAGCCAGGCCGGTCGTCTTCCCCGCCGGTTTGTCTTACGGCACATGGGGACAGCCTGCTCCTGCGCCTTTAAGACTTCCTTCTTGAAGAATGTCCAGCCTTCCTGGACCCCTTTGCCCTTCAGGACTGTCTCCCAAGGGACTCTCTCAACCAGTGCCCTGAACAGGTCAAAGTCTGCCCTCCGGAAGTCCATGGTAGTGGTTTTGCTCACCCCCCTCCTTACTTCGCCACGAATCGAGAACTCTGTCATGTCACGGTCGCTAAGCCCAAGACGGCCTCCAACCACCACATCTCCCACCAGTCCTTCTCTGTTTGTAAACAGCAGGTCAAGCGAGGCACATCCCCTGGTAGGCTCACTTACCAGCTGTGTCAGGAAGTTATCTTCCACACATTCCAGGAACCTCCTAGACTGTTTCCTCTCTGCTGTGTTGTATTTCCAGCAGACATCCGGTAAGTTGAAGTCCCCCATGAGAACAAGGGCTAGTGATTGTGAGACTTCTGCCAGCTGCTTATAGAATGCTTCATCTGCCTCTTCATCCTGGTTGGGTGGTCTATAACAGACACCCAGCAGGATATCTGCCTTGTTGGCCTTCCCCCTCATCCTTACCCATAAGCACTCAACCTTATCATCATAATCGCCGAGTTCTACACAATCGAAACACTCCCTGACATACAGAGCCACCCCACCGCCTCTCCTTCCTTGCGTATCCCTTCTGAAGAGCTTATAACCATCCATTGGAGCACTCCAGTCATGAGAGTCATCCCACCATGTTTCTGTGATGGCGACTAAGTCATAGCTATCCTGCTGCACAATGGCTTCCAGCTCCTCCTGTTTGTTGCCCATGCTGCGTGCATTGGTGTAGATGCACTTGAGCTGGGCTATCAATTTCACTCCCAACATTGGCATGCCACCCTTAGGCTCCTCTCTAGTGAGCCTGGTTACATCCCCTTCCCCCTTTGAACCTAGTTTAAAGCCCTCTCGATGAGCCCTGCCGACTCATGGGCGAGAATCCTTTTCCCCCTTTGAGATAGCTGAACTCCGTTGCCAGCAGGCCCCGTGCCATGTAAATATCCCCATGACAAAAAAACCCAGAATTTCACCAATGGCACCAGCCTCTGAGCCACGTGTTGAGCAGGTGAGTTTTCCTGTTTTCAAAAGAACAAGTTCCATACAGATTACAGTCCTGCAGAAATCCATTTCCTGGGCCTGTAGCTTTTATTCCTTGGGTTATATTACATATATAGTCTAAAAGAGGTGCTCTGCAACCTTAGATGACTGCATATCAGCAAGCCTTGTAGTGTGATGGCAGTACCTTGTTATAAACCACAGGTAGCCCTATTTCATGGAGACCAGGCTGTTAACGGATGGGAGAACAGCTTCAGGACAGACAGATTCTGCACATAATTAAGCAGTTAATTCTCAGTTATTTCAGGAAAATGGGGGCTATGTCTACATGGTGCAACAGAGAATGAGGTAGAGATCTCCAAGTTAGAGCCAAACATACTAGCATGTATCCACAGAATGGGGCAAAGCTGTGCAGAAATGGTATCTCGGACCCTCAAACCAGACATTTCCTCAGCATGGCACGGGCCTGGCACTAATTAGACTGGCTGTGAGGCTCAAGACATTGCATCAGGGCAGCCATGTTGCTTCTGATTGCAAAGCTTCCTTAGTCACTGAGTACTTCCTTCACTGCCTGAGGCACCCAAAAGCTTCTACAAATGCTTCCCAACATCTCTAAGCAGATTCACATACCCAGGTTTTAACCCAGGAGCAGTTCCAGTGCCTCCACTAATGCCACTCCTTGAACTTAAGTCACTCAAATAGCCAAGTGTTTTGCTGATTCAAAACAGTTGGGGCTATGCAGATCTTCCTATGCCTGAGGCAGGAAGGAGAGGTAAGGATGGAAGATGCCAGACAAAAAGGAGAAAGCCATTTCCAAGTCAGTTTTAGGATCTGGCAGAAATTGTGGACTGTGTAACTCAGCCACCTGCATCTTCAGAGAAATATTTTTTAAGCCCAGAAGCTGTCCTTGATGGATGGATAGTTATTCTAGCTGGAAATGCATCCCACAACAGCAGTTTCATACCCTTATTTGGCAGTTGCCTTTTTTGTTCCACTCCTCTAACAAACCCTCCCTGCTCAATTTATATTTTCATTTCTGCTCCATCCATATCTACTTCTACCATCCTTCTGCATTAACATGAATAATGATGCTGCTTCTCCTTGTAAGCCTGTTTTGATGTGAGATAGTCAGGTCCCATGTTCCCATCAGTCATCTCTGCATTGCATAGTCTCACTTCTTTCCACGTAGGTCTTCGTTTCGAAAACATCAATCACATTAACTGCTCTTCTCTGATCTCTCTCCAGTTTGTCTGGGTCTTTTTTAAAACGTGTTGCCCAGAACTGAACACAGTACTACAAATCATGTGTTGACTACAGCAAGCTAAGAATACTTGCCTCACATATAATACCCTTGGTAGTTCAATGAAATACAATAGTAGCTATTTTTCTCATTAGTGCTGCACTGTTTACAAACTCATACTCAAATCACCATCGATAATAATCCCCAGATACTCCATGGCTTATATATATGTCCTAAAAGATTTCCCACATTCTATATTTATTCTTTCTTATGTGAAACATGCTATGTTTGCATTTGAAACTTCGCTTGATTGACTTCAGTCTTTTTCTACAGTTATCACCCATGCAGTATTTTTAAGCCCTATTCTCCAAAACATTTATGGCTCTTCTCAGGCTACTTTTATGAAAAGTTAATCATTAAAGTTCTGAGAAACACTGAATCCCCCTTGAGTACAGGCTTCTCATACATCAGCATGTCCTGACAATGAACAAATAACAATTACTGATTATATTTGTTTAAACTAACGTTAGTCGGAAAAGACTGGAGTCTCACTATGGTAGCTACACCTCCACCACATTTCTGAGCTTTTCAGAGGAAAAAGTCACACAAGCAAAAAAATAGTATGGGCACTGCATTTCTTTCCTTCATTAAGATAACCACCAAACACATAATTTAGCTTGTCATGAGTAATTTGTAACAAACCTATATTACCTTCTCTTCATTGTCTTATTTTCCTCTGTTAAGATTTCCCTCTGGTCTCTGTGACTGTAGTATTTAAGGACATCAATGGGTGAGAAATAACATCTATGACATTTCTTTCTTCTGCCCAAGTCAACAAGAAGTGGGTTAATTAACCTGATACAGTCTTCCATCTTTTTGATCTCTCTCAGTACCTGAGCTAGCATGTGCAAAGCTACCTCCATATCGCTACACTGTACTCCAGTCTGGAACACATGCAGAGAAGCTCTTGTTATCCTTAAGTACAGCTCTTGTTATCCTTAAGTACTATCCTTAAGTACAGTTTTCATTTATTTCTGGCAGAGAAGGCTAACTATGAAACCATGCTTAAGAAATGGGAACAGTTCTGTATGCCACATAAAAATGAAACCTATGAGAGATTTTTGTTTAAACAGAGTGTAGAAAGAAGGCCAACCTATAGAAGAGTTTGGGGCTGATGTAAACCTGAAGAACAAATTTCTCATATAGAAAAATGAAGAGGAGAAAAGATAACAAGCTGGGTCTATAACACAAACCAGATTGTAACTAGAATCAAAGTCAAAAAGTCTAGGAGAGAGATGATTGAAACCTTTAACAAATAACCCTTAACAAAGCAGTTATGATTTGCAAAGTGAAGGAAACCATCCACTCTGGAACGAGATTTATAGAAGTTGGAGAGGGCTATTGTACAATAGACATGATGGAGAATCAAAGACACTGCAGCTGAACAGAGTTTGCACATCAAATCAGATGTGTATGCTTGGGCTTCTCCATGATAGAAAACGAGGTCACTAACAGCAACACAACCTCACAAAGGTTTATGGTTTTCCAGACCAGACACGCATATGCTACTAAAGATTAGGCAATATGCTACTCGCATCTTCAAAGAAAGAAAGCACCAAGAGTCTTGTTTTGTCCAAGAAGATGTCAGACAGGCAGAACATCGGCCATTAGAGACAAGAGAGCCCCAGGATACAAAATAACTCCAACAAACAAACTCCTTGTTTTTGAACACCAGCAGTGCTGATAGTGCAGGCACTAGCTCCTTGCATACATGCAAACTTAAATCAGATCCCATAAGAACCTAACTAAGCCTGTTACAGGACACTGTTTATAAACGGCAGTAAGAGTGAGAAAGACTGAATTAATCCAGTATGACGGTCTGACAATGCCATCCAAGGGCTGCATCAAGATTATGTTTGCTAAAAATAAATGAGTGGGACCAGAAATCAGTAAGCCCAAAAGGAAGTACTGGAAGTAATACTCAGCTGATGAATGAAATTATGGACTATTCAAGCCACACCTCTTTAGAAACCTTCTAAAAGGCGACTCTTTGGGATCAAAGAATAACTGAAACTGCCAAAACACCCAACTTCCTTAAACATGCTTTGAACAGCAGGAAGAGGGACCTCTGGCATTACAGCTTCCATCAGTGACAGGAGAACCCAAACCACACCTCAGATGTGACTCTCTCTTTCCGTTGCCACCTCTCCCCTACCTACCCCTCTCTCTTGCCTACCATCTCCTTCACATCTTGTTTCTCTTTGCTATGTCTCCTTTTTTAGCTATTTGCCTCAGAAAACTCCAGTTTAGATAGCCCATAGTGTGATCCAATGTCTTCAGAGGAAGCTAAAAGCAGTGTTCAGTGAACAGGCTGATGCTACTAAGTTTGCCAAGTTTTGTAGTGACTGTAGCTCTGTTTCTCTGAAAGTCAGAAACTCAAGAGTCTGTGTTTACTATTTCTTCTGCTCTTTTCTGCATCTTTGGTCTGCTTATCTTGCTTTGCTTTCAGAAACAGAATCAGATTTTAACAACAGCAACATCAGGTCCAGCCACATAACCCAACTAATTTCTTCTTTTTCCCAAAATGGAAGGGTATTAACTGTTGCATCTGAAAGACTATTGAACAGGAGTTTTCCTTAGACAAATTAAACCCTCCACAGTTTAAGGGAAAAAGAATCTCATTGAAACAAAGCTTTCTTTTACTTTCCAAATGATCTAGCTGCCTCCTTTTTCTCTTTTTTCTTTATTAAAGTTAAAAAGATTTTGAGATGCTCTAAGCAAATTGAAATCTCTGTACTTAAAGCCTTCAGAATACTATATATAGTGTCAAGGCAATCACTTGGGCATCTCCAAGCCCATTGGTTCCCTCAGAATTAACACAGCATAGGACACTGCAAAGACTAACTGAACAAGTTATTAGTTTGGTCTTAAGTATTTGCAATAGTCCTCTACTAATGCACTTGCTCAGGTGTTATTATTAAATTTGAGATTGGAGAGCACATGTTATACTTGGGTGTCAAAATAATCCTGGTGGTAAAATCTAAACCCAAAATTTTCAGATGACCCAGAGCCAAATATACCTATCATGTACCAAGAAACTCCAAAAGTAGGTGGCAAATCCAAAATGGGGGTGCTCCTGAGGGGTCCCATTGCATGAGAGCTGCATACAGTTCCAGAGTCATGGGCTGGCCCATGTTTAGGGATAGTATCCTGAGGCCTAGACTTCATGGACTTTGGGCATCTCTACCCTCAGCAATGAAATACAGAACTGACATTGATCCACACTGGTGTGGCCTGCAGTGAAGTGTAGCACCAGTTATGCGAGCTCAGTCCAACCACTCCAGGATGATGCTGTTCCTGAGCTAGCCAGCCCCAACTTTCAGCAGCACCACACTTGTGCTAGAGGTAGTTCACATGAACCCACTGCTGTATCTCAGCAATTATTCTCCATCTGCTTCTGTCTCAAGGTTAGGGGTCTCTCTCTTGGGGGTCTCTGCAGTGGCTGCAGATCTCTGCAGGGCAGTATGGACAAGACATATGAAGCTCTTGCACATACCTGGTATTATCCACAGCCAGCTTAAGCCATACCAAGAAAAAATCTTATCCTTTGCAAACACCAGGAGAGGAGAAAACATGGAGTGGCTCATCATGATTTCTACAAATAAGGCTCAGTTCTGCTATGCCTCTTCTGTGAATAAGTTGGACTTTTTTGTAATCAGAGACTGATTCCTTGAGGCTGCTCTCATTTTATTTTACCCTTTAGTTCTGATTCTGTATTCTTTTGTGGTGGTTTTACCCCCTGTAACTAAGGGAACTGCTCAGAGAGGTAGAGTGCAGAATCCTTATCTCCTTTTCATTACAAAATTGTATTTCAAAGCATTCATCGATTTCTGACTATTAGAACAACATAAATTTTCATTTTTACTGCCCTGCCATCTTCTTTTGCCAGTAGCATTACAAAAATAAAGTAAAAACATTTCCTTTCAACATATTCCAAAATCATATGCAATTAGGCCTCAGAATTAGTATCTCAAAACTACAGCACATTTTAAAGCCCCAGCTTTCAGTGTTCTGCAATACAAGTGACCTTGTGCTGTCACATATACTGGCTCCATCTTAAAACTGCACTTTCTGAGGACCAGGGATGAAAGTTAATATACAAAAACATCTTTGTAAATGAGTGTATTGGTTATCTTCTATAGAAATAAGGTATAAATGTTGTAGCCAAGTTATCTCCTGAGTTTCCTTCCAAAATATCTCATCTACTTCCATGGATCATGTGCTGGTTTTGGCCGGGATAGAGTTAATTTAGTAGCTAGTATGGGGCTATGTTTTGGATTTGTGCTGAAAACAGTGTTGATAATACAGAGATGTTTTAGTTGTTGCTGCACTGGTCAAGGACTTTTCAGCTTCCCATGCTCTGCCAGGTGCAGAAGAAGCTGGGAGGGGGCACAGCCAGGACAGTTGATCCAAACTGCCCAAAGGGCTATTCCATACCATATGGCGTCATGCTCAGTATATAAAGCTGGGGAAGAAGAAGGAAGGGGGGACATTTGGAGTGATGGTGTTTGTCTTCCCAAGTAACCATTACGTGTGCTGGAGCCCTGCTTTCCTGGAGATGGCTGAACCCCTGCCTGCCCATGGGAAGGAGTGAAGGAATTCCTTGCTTTGCTTTGCTTGTGTGCACGGCTTTTGCTTTCCCTATTAAACTGTCTTTATCTCAACCCACGAGTTTTCTCACTTTTACTCTTCTGATTCTCTCCCCCATCCCATTGTGGGGGGAGTGAGCGAGCGGCTGGGTGGGGCTTAGTTGCCGGCTGGAGTTAAACCACGATGCTAGTCCAGAGGTTGTTACTGATGGGTTTATGTTTCTAGAGACTGGAATGGATACAGATTCTAATCGAAACCTCACTGAAGTTGATGAGATTCTTTCATTTTCTGCAGTATTTCTGGAGAAGTGTCATTACTGAGGCTTTTATGCTAAGATTTCATCTTTACACAAAAGGCCAACATCAAATCTGCTGCAAATGGGTACAATTCTCATGATTTTATGTTGGCAACAAAGATTTAAAGCATTCCTTAACATCACAGTAACCACTGAATGTGTGATGCTAGGGTGTCAGCAAATATCTTTGTTGGTCAGGTTGAGTTTCCACAAACTCGTGAGATCTACGTTTTCCAAACATCTAAATCCTACATCTTTTAAAAATAAAAAAATCAAGTGAAACTACAGTTCAAGAAAAAACATTAGCAAAATAGTTTATGCAACTGTTTCTATGATGCACTTGAACCTAATGAAGCAAGGTTTACATAGCTATCACTGTGCAACTTTAGGAAATAAATCTAAATGGCAAATCAATAAATATATTGTGTTATGAGTCATACCATAAACTCTAAACCATCAGTTTTTGGTTTTGAATGGAAAGCATTCCACTGATGCTTTACACATGAATAAGTAAGAGCATCTCTAAACAAATAACCCTCCAGATGTTACATAAAGAGTAACTGGTGTAACATGGGAGATGGATGAGCGAGTGAAGATTTAAGACTCTGCATGGAACATGACAGAGACAAGTATCCACGTTGTACAACCTAAAAAAATAGTTACCTGGTTAGTGATGGATTTTAAATTAAAAAATCAGTAAAAGTCACAGGAATTTCTGTAACATCCCCAGAAATGGCTGAAAACAAAATCATCCTTCTATTCTCTATTTTTTATCATCTGTGTTACAACTGTTGGACTCACTGTTGTAGCAAAGACAAAAAGACCAACAGGAAAGTTATACATACTCATTTTGGAAAACAGCAGAATCATTTTAAGTTTTAGTCATGAGTCCTTATGTGGTTACTTTGTTGGTATGGTGACAGTGAGGAGAGCAGAAAGAAGACACAACCTTCACTTCTTGATCATCTTTGGTTTATGCTGTATATTTATACTATGGCTTCTGCTGGCTGCCTGAAGTGGTCAGGAAAGAACTACTTTCCCCTTTATTGTAAAATTTGACATCTATATTCTTTTCCCTCCATTCTTCCGAATATTGGAGATTAGCCACATCAGAAAATTAATATAGGCTAAGGCATTTGAATATGCTAGTGGTATTGACGTTATTCTCTTACCAGATCTAAATTTGGTATAGGCTGTGTGCTTTGTGGTCTCTGATAGATTGAGGCACATGGAGTAAAAGTTCTTCTGGACTAACCACATCAGATGTGGTTCCCCAACTCTGCTGATGACAGGACTCAGTGACGCAACCAGTCTCTTTTGTCCATCCTGCATTCATACGCTCCTGTGCCTGAGCATAATGAAAGACTATATTATATGCTGACTTCATTATGGTCAATGTCGTTCACATAAAGAAAATCTTTACTTTCACAATTCTACTGAACAGGGGTGGGGCAGCACTGAAATGAAACCTGTAAGGATATATCCCTTAGAGCTATTGCTCCCCATGTAAAGAGCCTGTGGAGGGATAGCATGTGAGGTTGGGGCAGTTCACTCTGTGAAGCACCTTCACCGTCTGTCCTTCATGGATAGGCCCAGCCTCTGGGGAGAGCACATGTTGAGGGCACCTCAGAAGCAACCAGAGTAACCCAGCACTGAGTCAAGCCAACAAGCTTCTGTTCAGGGTGCACAAGCTCCTCCCAGGCTTTTTCCTCATCCCTTTTTATAGTTTGGTAAATGACTAAGGACAACACATGGCTCCCTCTATCAGTCCCCAACTTATTCATCAGCCTGAACTTTGCTACAGCATGGCAGACAGGGAAGGAAAGAGGAATTGTCAGAGGAGAGCAAAACCAAGGAAGATACTACTATTTTCTTCTATATTTGTTCCTTATACATCTTTTTTTGGAAAAGTAAAGACAAAGAATATAGAAGGCAGTGAAAAAACAACCTCCACCCCATCTCCTACTTCTCCTTCTTAAAGGTTAATTACTCACTGGATGGAGAGGAAGCTCTAATTTGAATTTAAAAATAGCTTCAAGTCAGAGTAGTAGGAGTGACACAGAAAAGGATTAACAGTGAATACCCCATTAATTTTTATATTTACAGAGACATAAATGGGTATATGGTTTATTCTGAAAACATGCTCTGAGGTCCTAACAGTGCAAGGACCAAGGAAGAGCAATACCAAGATGACAACACTGGAATGTGAAACAAGGTCCTTCTGGTCCACCAAACCTGAGAAAGACTAGTAAGGCTTATAAGGAAAGCTGGCAACCAAAGAAAGCACCAGATGCCAGATGAAAACCAATGATGGTAAATGCAATATAATGCAAAATGGGGGAATGAGTTAAATGTAGTGAAAATAGTATCAAAAAAGCCTAGGGGCTATGGTGCCAAGCAGAACCTGATGGTGCAAAACCCATTCTGCATAATTAGGCCTAGTAAATAAGCAGAATTTATTAGACTTATAAAAATCCAATGCTGGTGCAGCTATACAGCATCTTAGAAACCACAGTAGTCTCAGCACCTCTGGATATCCATTGCATTGTCCAGTGTAGATATAATCAGAAAATCATTGTGCTGAGCATCACAAATAGCGTTCACCCAAGTGAAGAAAATATTAATGGCATAAAAAGAGGGGTGGAAAATAATACCAAATACATTCTAATGCTGCTACATTTTGGTATGACATGCTCCCATCTGGAGTACTGTCTCACAGACTACCTCTTTGGCTCAAAAAGACACCCAAGCCTTTTATAGCCCTGGACTGCAGCTAATGAGACCCAGGTGACCTGGCTAACAAAGTAAGTCAGACAGTTCATTGCCCTCAACTCCGATGTATCCTCACATACTCCTTCCTTGTTTGGGGTTGGAAGGTTTCAGACTGAAACTCCTGTGCTATCCATTATATCACATCTACAACCCTTAAAATTGTTTCTAGAAAATGTTGATCCCAGCACTGTTTCAAAATATTTAATTAAATATTGCTTTACTTTCACCTAAACCTGTGACTCCCATTTAGTCATCTTGCCCTGAAAAATACATGCTGCAAATTGACAGCATTTCTCAGTTTGGAAGTAGAGATGATACTAGCAGGATTTACATTTGACAAGTCAAATGTCTCAGTCAGGAGTTCTCTGTGTTCCCTGTTGAAACAGCAGTGAAGATCCTGTCTACCAAGTGCTCTTGGGAACTCAAGTTCCCTCCAAAAGAGGGGGTCCAGCCTGAGAGTGCCATCTGAACTGCCTGATCCAACCTGGGTAGAAGACTTCACATTGAGTATGACATGCTCAAGCAGGATGTACCCTTATCAGCACCACAAGTGAGCAGGGCACAAATGGGGGAAGGGAGGAAGAGGCTTGCAAGTGTCCCAAGATGTCCATCCCCAGGACAACCCAGCACCTGTCACTTCTGATGTGCTATGGCCCAGATTAGCCTGTGCCTGATGCAAGAGGGAGTCAGCTTTGTCTCAGAGCCCTGTACGTGGCTGCGTACTGGTACCACATGTTAGAGCCGAGCGCGTGGGGTTGGCAGGGCAGTTCGCACGGCTCAGTGCAGTGAGGGTAAGGAGACGGTCTGCACAGCACAGGCCACCCTCTGTGTTCAACTGAGGCTACTCAGGTGTGGGCTGTGTGTACCTCGGTGCGGCTCATGCCTTCTGGCTCTGGGCAGCACAGGCACACCGACGGCAGCAGGACAGGCAAGCAGCCCGCACAGGGGGCAGCCGCCATTTCGGCGGTTACCAGGCAACACCATGGTCCCGGGCCCAACATGGCGCTCACTGCCAAACTCCACCGTGATTGGCTACTGCCACTGGGCAGGCAGCCAGTTGCTAAGCGACCTCGGGTCACCTAGCAACCCAGGCCCAGGCTGGACCTGCACTGGGGGGGGCTGTAGGCCCCAGAGAGTGGTCCAAGGAGGGGTCTCAGGCAGTGTCCCCACACCCAGCGTCAGACCCAGTGAGAGACTGGGGGATTCCTGCATGGTGAGGGTCAGCAGGATATTTTTTAACACCTCAAAGTGTGTTAAAATGCCACCACATGGCTGATTACCTTCCTAATGGGAATGGGACTTCATCACCATCCTTCACGTGCGCATGGGTTTCCTGCAGCAAAACCTGTCTCTTTTCCTCCCAGCAACGGGACGTGAATTTTATTTCTGTTGACTCTCAACCTTGGAAAGCTTCCTAAGCCTCAGACAACACTCTCCCTTTACTTCAGTCAGCTCGAGATGTGGCTTACAGAAAACCCAGCATTAAAAGCCCCAGTGGCAGGTAGAAAACAATGCTGTGTCAAGTGCAGAAATTAGGAGCAATTTGACTGACTCATTTCTACATTTGTCTCCACATGTAGGTGGATGAGCAGAAAACCACACGGTGATGTGAAGTCTTTGCTGTTCTTTCCCCCCTATTAAAGTCACATTCTGTCAGCCCAATCCCTCAGCGCTCGAGAGAAAGTCTCATTAATTTCATTTTCAGAATATAAAGGAGTAGATAATCACAAAACAAAACTCATTAGCAAAGTTTAAAAAATGAACTAATTTAAGCAGCATTTACTGCTCCACTCTGCAACACAATTCTTAGTTGATTCGGAATTAGGGGCAAATGAAGAAAACATTTCCAGCAGGGGAAGAGGAGGTTGTGGCATGCTGTTAAGTTTGCCTATGGCCTTCCAAAGCAGAACCTCTCGCTCAATGCATACAGCTTGCCGGGGCTTATCATTCAAATCCCCACGCATGCCTGCACAAAGAATTACCACGGACCTATATATATAACTATTTAAAAACGTGTGCGGGGTGGGGTGGGGTTTTCCATTTCCTATGACGTCTAATTGGAGCTGCAGTCCTCAAGGTCAAATTCTTGCAGGTAGATCCAATAAGAGAGTTAACCCTGGCAGATTAGGCACTGAATACCTGGCTTCTAAGCATCTGGCTCCTTCTGTGAAATTCAAAACCCGGAGCTGGGTGCTAAGCCTCCCCCCATTGAGCACATGCAAAGTTAGACCTCTCAGAAGGGCCATCCAAGAAAGCACATGTAGAGCGGGAGCCACTTGGAGCTGGAAATGCTAATTGCAGGAGTGTGGCCGAATTCTTGTCCCCTCTCCAGAGCTGTGGCATCCGCCCGTGTCAGAGCTCCAAATAGAGCCTGACCCTGCTCCCTCCCACCAGCCGGCAGCCCTCATCAGGCTTCTGTTTTCTTTCTAAAACCCAGCCAGGATGCTCGAGCGGTGTCGGCATTTGTGTATACATCATGCCCTGCCGCCGGCAACACCTGCCTGGGGAGAGGCACATGGGCATGCGGGTTCCTCTGTTGGCTGGTGGACTGTCTCCTGCCTCCCAGCAGAGCTGTCTCGCTGCAGACATCTTGGATGATGTGAATTGGATTTCCATAGCTTCCCCTGGAAATCCTAACCTTAATGATGACTCTAGCAGCAGGTCTAAGCACTTTGAGTGTGTACAATGAAAACGGATGGAGTTTTAGCACTTCACAAGACCTGAATTCCTATGGCCACCCATCCCCTGCTATCATCCTAGATCACTATGAGCTTTCATTTGCCTCTTGCGATCATCAGATATACCATCCTTGCAAAGATCTTTCTACCTATAACTCAGGCTCCACCTGCTAGAAACCAAATACACTCTCTCTGAATTTTGTCCTGTTGTATAAAAGGAGAATATTTATTGATGATTTGGGACAATCCACCCAAACACATAGTGGCCTTTTTCAGTTGTCTCTTGCTAATTTTACAGTTTTCTCTTATGGCCACAACACACACACCTGTACAGTAACTGCCATTGCTTTTACACAGGAATATATTTTATGATACAAAACAGGGTTAAATTAAAGCTAACCTGTCATAAGCTCCAAGTTAAAAAGAAACACACATTTAGCAGTGATTAAACACATGTCCTTAAAACATATCACTTCTTGTGAAAAATATTTCTTTTAGCAATGAAATCAATTTTGGTCAATATTGTCCCTGAACCTGGAATAAATAATAAAAGGACATGGTAATATTTTTGAAAAATGTGAATTTTATGTCTATCAGAATTGATGACCATAGATATTAGTGGTAAAATACTGCTCTGAGATGTAACTGTAACATGTATCTATGGTGACATCATATTTCTGTTTTTTCCCTTTGCTTTGAGCAGCACTCAAATTCCCTATTGTAAAATCAGTTAAAGTTGGTATAACAGACAATTATATTTAGGCTCAGAAGGACAATACTGAGATTCAGATTACATGGCAGAAAATAAGAACTTCCATTAGACCTGAATAATTCAAAATAAAAGTTATCTTTTAAAGTCTTAAGGCATGGAACTGCATTACTGAGAGACCTTTTTTGCATCTGAAAATACTACTTTAAATATGTAAGCTTTGCCTCATTGGAAAAAAATTCTGGAAAATGAATTATGATTTACACCCTGCAGCATTGCTATAAACGAGTAAAGCAAGTAATTCAAGAAGCTCCACAGAAACCTCAAATGCATAATTCCAAAATAAGTTGCATTGAAATGGAATTTAGCAAAATATGTTCCCTGACATGTAGCAGGAGAGTGTAGGGCACACACCTCCTGACTCCACACCAGTTGCAAGTAAGGACTCCTACTTCCCAGAGAGAGGAATTGCAACCTCTGGCTATTAAAAAAAAAAGAAGAAATGGAATGAAAACCAGTGGCAGAATGTGAAGAAGGAAGATGTCTTTGTTCGATTTGTAATACCAAGCCTAAATGGAAAATGCTGGCAAGTTCTTGAAAACTTGGGTGCACACTAGAAAAACAGGCTGTTAGACAGCTTGGGCACGGACACAAGCAGCTTTTAGGCAGACTTGCCATCTAGAGAGTGCTCCCTGCCACTGACATGTGGCACTACACTTGGGGAAAGAGATGCTCTTTCCAGGAGACAACTGTTTTGTATTTTTCCATAAAATGGCATAAATGTGAAATTATATCTTTCCAAAACAAGCTTACAAGTTGGACAAATGAAACAGTTACAACTAAAGACCTCAGTATCTATTCTGGGATGAGAGCGCTACTTTTTTTACATTGTTCAATCCTTATGCCATTATGACAAAATTTCCAAGTATTCCTTTTTAAAGCAGCCTCCTGCTAAAGTCATATCAGTTTCATGCTTTCCACTATTCATATCTGCTAGGCTTTCCTTATCTGGAGGCCCCCTCTGACTTAAATGGAATGAAAGAAACAAGCCAAGATATGCACAGGATGTCTCTATCTGAAAAAGTAGGAGCAGGTAGATAACTTTTATCACACATCCAGGCGCTGAGCCAAACTTTCAGTGCATGTAAACAAGCATAACTTCAATGAAGCTGGTGGAGGCTTGCCAGTAGAAAACTCACTAAGAGTCTATCATTCTCTACTGCAGGACCAAGCTGATATCCTAGGATAAAACCTGAATTCCTCAAGACAAAAGAAAAAATTAATAAAAAGCAAAGGTATTGGACAAATAAATGTCTGAAAGAAAATCAGAACCCTGAAACTGTAAGCTCTCTCTGTTACCTTGATATAATCTATTTAATGAATATTGCCTTTATCCCTAGAAGTTTTAGACAAGGTAACAGGTGATGTTTTCTGTGCACATGACTGTTACCGAAGCTGCAATGCTTCTCTCACCCTGGATGAAACTAAACAATTGATTCTTCAAAAGTAGGGATTAATTTCTCAGCATGGCATGGCTAATTTATCTCTAGTAAACTAAAATCACTCTTGCACAGTTATGACTGACTTCAGATAAATGAGGACTGATCTTGTGTCAAAGTACTTTGACACTGCATCTTATTTCCAGAAAATACAGGCACTTATGTGACTCAAACTTAAATATCGTATGTCAAACATTCATATATGTTGGCAAGATTACTAAAGCGCAAATAGGTAAATAAAAATATACACATAATATAAAGGAAAAACCCGTTGAGTTGTTTTTTATATAAGACCATGAGCACACAAAGCTTAGAAACAAAGGGAAGAATCCATGCCAAAGTTTTATATATAAAATATATGAGTACCAGCAGCTTTCAAACATTTGGGAGATAAGTCCAGCAGGTGCTGAACCTCAGTAAGAAATTTATATGTGAGAATTAATGCTATGCATTATTTAATAATTCACTGGGAATCAGGGTGGGAAAATGATATTCCTGCTTATATTATTATTAAATTCATTCAGAATTCACAGGAGTTTCCATTAAAAGAAAAGCTGTTTGACAGGACAATGACAACAGCACAAGAAACTAAATGTGCAATGTCTCAGTCTGAATGGACTTGTAAGAATTGCAGTGCCTAAACTGAAATATATTTTATATTACTGTAAGGTCTTGGTTTGCCCAGGGCCTAGCATACTGAAGATGCCTCATCACCCAAAGTAATACTTAGTATAAATTGTTGCTACTATTGCAATTGTAATAACTTTACCTAAACCAGAGCAAAACAATGTGGGAAAATACAAATCAATTTGTAATGTGCTTATACTATTTTTTTCATCTACCATAATACTATATGAGCAGCATCCATTAGCATCCCTTTCATCTATCTGATATCTGCCTGTTAAAGATGTGGAAATAGATGTCTGATGGTCTATCTCACTAAGTCTCCCAATAACTTTCATTCTGGCACAGGGAAGTTTATATGAGCAAAGACCTCATGTGCCTTTAGGTTTTGAACACTTCTCCCACACATATGGTTGATTGAGTCAGATTTCCAATGCATACAAGAAGAGCTGGAGTACACAAGCTTGAGAAATTTGTCATGTTTTCTAGTCCTATTGCAGTAGATTATTGTTATTATTTTCTGATTGGCATGCAAAGTTAATGCCCCTGTGATAATTTGCAGAAACATAGTCATTAAAACTTACATTTCCCCAGCCTCTCCTGTGCAAAATAATGATCAGGCTCAGGAATAAAGGACTGAACCTTTCTCACTCTCCCTCCAATTCAGTTTATAGAAATTTTTTTTCTATTAACATTTTTCACAGGACAAATACTTCTCTGCTGAATAAAGATTTATATTGCGGTTTCCTAGAATAATCTTCAAGAAGGAAAAGGTATTTCCTCCCTCACAAATCCCTTCACTCCATGCACACACAACAGCGTGCTCTGAACAGGACGAAGAAAAATTAGTGAGGATATGATTACTTTACTAGAGAAAGCCTACTCTCCTCCTGCACCAAGATATTATAGGTCAAGTAAGGTCAAGTGAGTTCTTGTCATGTCCAGGATCCCTGATTTATTCTGTCAGCTGTTCACTGTCATGCAGTACGATGGGATGAGCGTCACTACTGAGATAGTGCAAAGTGACTGAACATGTTGATTTAAAAAAGGGTGGCTCATGTTCACTTGAAACACACGCTGAGTCCTGCTGGATGATTATGGATGTCATGGGGAGTGTGGGATGAACAGTATATTAGCACACATAATTTATGTATGGGGCTTTCTTTGCCTTTAAGAATGCAGCCCCTGTGATGGGGAAGTCCCTTGGGTTCCCTGATCTGTGTTATCCCCATAACAGACAATGAGATACAAAGGAATCAAATGCAGAAGAGCTGGTGCAGTAAAACCCACTGCCTCTCCTGTTAACAAGCACTTTGCTTTTGTTTTACTTCCCTAAACATTCCATAAAAATGCATTTGCTGTTATAGAATTTATTTTGTTTTATAAGGTATCCACACACACAACATCAAAAAAGTTTGCCAACATAGACTTATTGTTGCAAAGTCTGTAGATTTGCTAGACAGGTGTTGTGGTTTAACCCAGCAGGCAGCCAAACACCACACAGCTGTTTGCTCATTCCCCCACAGTGGGATGTGATGCACGTGCTCACCACCCGCTGGCCAATGGCCAGCTGCCCCATGAGTCCATGACTTTGGGCTCCATCTGTCATAACAGTCCTTCAGGGCAGGAGAGATGGTGTGTGGTGTTGGATTGATGCATGCTGAAGCCAGTTCTGGTTCCATCACTGCTGCGCTTGAGTGGTTCTGTCATCGCTGCACTTTCCTCGGTTTTCACCAAAACTCATTCTTCATTAATTTGGGTGATTCTTACTGAAATACCATTGATATGGCATATAGCAACCATAGTAGCAATGACACACAGTATTATATAGCAATTAACATCATACCATTCAGTTCATTGGCTATTCTCACCCAAAATCAAATCCCCTTGAGGTACACAGCGGACTTCCCCATCCTTTCGCATTACCCAACAAGTGCACCCAGGTCCTTGAGCAAAAGCAATCCCACGAATGGGCTTGCCTTTGCCTGAGGCAGGAGTAACCCAGACTGTCTTCCCCAGCATGTTTTTTATGTGCACTACAGGGACCTTATCCCCCTCCACAGTACATAAAAGTTTGGATTGGGCAGGGCCAGCTCGATTGGCAGATCCCCTAGTGGTGACTAACCAGGTGGCCTTTGCTAAATGTGTATCCCAGTGTTTGAATGTCCCAGCACCCATTGCTCGCAGTGTAGTCTTTAACAGTCCATTGTATCGTTCGATTTTCCCGGAGGCTGGTGCATGGTAGGGGATGTGATATACCCACTCAATGCCGTGCTCTTTGGCCCAGGTGTCTATGAGGTTGTTTCGGAAATGAGTCCCGTTGTCTGACTCAATTCTCTCTGGGGTGCCATGTCGCCACGGGACTTGCTTTTCAAGGCCCAGGATAGTGTTCCAGGCGGTGGCATGGGGCACAGGATACGTTTCCAGCCATCCGGTGGTTGCTTCCACCATTGTAAGCACATGGCGCTTGCCTTGGTGGGGTTGTGGGAGTGTGATAGAATCGATCTGCCAGGCCTCCCCATATTGATATTTCAGCCATCGCCCTCCATACCACAGAGGCTTTAACCGCTTGGCTTGTTTAATTGCAGCGCATGTTTCACATTCCTGGATAACCTGTGCAATAGTGTCCATGCTCAAGCCCACCCCTCGATCGTGAGCCCATCTATATGTTGCATCTCTTCCTTGATGGCCTGAGGTGTCATGGGCCCACCAAGCTATAAATAATTCACCCTTCTGTTGCCAGTCCAGATCCACCTGAGCCACTTCAATCTGAGCAGCCTGACCCACCTGCTGGTTGTTTTTGATGTTCCTCAGTGGCCCAACTCTTGGGTACGTGAGCATCTACGTGACGTACTTTTACAACCAGGTTCTCTACCCGGGCAGCAATATCTTGCCACAATGCGGCAGCCCAGAGGGGTTTGCCTCTGTGCTGCCAATTGCTCTGCTTCCATTGCTGCAACCACCCCCACAGGGCATTGGCCACCATCCTGGAGTCAGTAGAGAGATAGAGCACTGGCCACTTTTCTCGTTCAGCAATGTCTAAAGCCAACTGGCTGCCTTTGCTTCTGCAAACTGGCTCGAATCCCCTTCTCCTTCAGCAGTTTCTACCACTTGTCGTATAGGACTCCATACAGCAGCTTTCCACCTCCGATGTTTTCCTACAATACGACAGGACCCATCAGTGAACAGGGCCTATTGCTTCTCATTTTCTGGCAGTTTATTGTGCAGTGGGGCTTCCTCAGCAAGCGTCACCTCCTCCTCTGGCGATATTCCGAAATCTTTGCCTTCTGGCCAGTCCATAATTACTTCCAAGATCCCTGGGCAATTGGGGTTTCTTATTCGAGCCCGTTGTGTGATCAGTGTGACCCACTTACTCCACGTAGCATCAGTTGCATGATGTGTAGAGGGGACCCTCCCTTTGAACATCCAGCCCAGCACCCACAGCCAGGGTGCCAGCAGGAGCTGTGCTTCAGTACCAACCACTTCCAAAGCAGATCGAACCCCTTCATATGCTGCCAATATCTCTTTTTCAGCTGGAGTATAGAGGGCCTCGGATCCTCTGTATCCCCAACTCCAAAACCCTAGGGGTCGACCTCGAGTCTCCCCTGGTGCTTTCTGCCAGAGGCTCCAGGTAGGGCCATTCTCCCCAGCTGCCGTGTAGAGCACATTCTTTACATCTTGCCCTGCCCGGACTGGCCCAAGGGCTACTGCATGAACTATCTCCCATTTAATTTGTTCAAAGGCTTGTCGTTGCTCAGGGCCCCATTTGAAATCTTTTTCTTCCGGGTCACTTGGTAGAGAGGGCTTACGATCAGACTGTAATTTGGGATATGCATTCTCCAAAAACCCACAACGCCTAAGAAAGCTTGTGTTTCCTCTTTGCTAGTTGGTGGAGACATGGCTGCTGTTTTGTTAATTGCATCCATTGGGATCTGGTGACGTCCATCTTGCCATTGTATTCCTAAAAACTGGATCTCCTGTGCAGGTCCCTTGACCTTACTTTGTTTTATGGCAAAACTGGCTTTCAGGAGGCTTTGGACTATTTTCTTCCCTTTCTCAAAAACTTCTTCTGCTGTATTGCCCCACACGATAATGTCATCAATGTATTGCAGATGTTCTGGAGCTTCACCCTGTTCCAGTGCAGTCTGGATCAGTCCATGGCAAATGGTAGGGCTGTGTTTCCACCCCTGGGGCAGTCAATTCCAGGTGTACTGAACGCCCCTCCAAGTGAAAGCAAACTGTGGCCTGCACTCTGCTGCCAAAGGGATTGAGAAAAACGCATTAGCGATATCACTTGTAGCATATCACTTGGCTGCTTTTGACTCCAGTTCATATTGAAGTTCCAGCATGTCTGGCGCGGCAGCACTCAGCGGTGGCGTGACTTCATTCAGGCCACGATAGCCTACTGTTGGTCTCCACTCTCCATTAGATTTTTGCACTGGCTATATGGGACTGTTAAAAGGTGAACAAGTCTTGCTGATCACTCCTTGGCTCTCCAGTCGACGAATCAGCTTATGGATGGGAATCAGGAGTCTCCATTGGTACGATACTGCCTCCGGTGCACCGCTGTGGTAGCGATCGGCACCTTTTGTTCTTCAACCCTCAGCTACCCCACAACAGAAGGGTCCTCCGAAAGACCGGGCAAGGTAGACAGCTGTTTAATTTCCTCCGTCTCCAAGGCAGCTATACCAAAAGCCCACCGGTACCCTTTTGGGCCCTTGAAATACCCTCTCCTGAGGTAGTCTGTGCCAAGGATGCACGGAGCCTCTGGGCCAGGCACAATGGGGGGCTTTTGCCACTCATTCCCAGTTAGGCTCACTTTGGCCTCCAATACAGTCAGCTGTTGGGATCCCCCTGTCACTCCAGAAATACAGATGGGTTCTGCCCCTGTATAGCTTGATGGCATTAGGGTGCACTGTGCACCGGTGTCCACTAGAGCCTTCTACTCCTGTGGGTCTGATGTGCCAGGCCATCGAATCCACACAGTCCAGTAAACCCGCTTGTCCCTTTCCTCCACCTGGCTGGAGGCAGGGCCCCTCTAGTCCTGGTCATAGTGTTCGTTACTCACTTCTTGCAAATACGAATCAGAAGTCCCTTGATTAAGATCGGAAGTAGGATCAGCCCTTCTACTGTGTCTGGGGAACTGTCCACTGGAGACTGGAGCAGCGATTTTCCTGGAAGAACCCCCTTGTGTGATTGTTTTTCCTTGCAACTCATGTACCCGTGCCTCTAGGGTCAAGGTAGGTTTTCCATCCCACTTCCTCATGTCCTCTCCGTGGTCATGCAGGTAAAACCACAGGATGCCCCGTGGTGTGCACCCTCTATATCCTCTCTCTTGAACAGAGGAACGCTGACTCCTAATACCTGAGATACTGGTCCATACAGGTGGGGAGTAGGACATATCCTCTTTGAGTTGCTGGACCTTCTGAGACAGTTTCTCCACAGCCGAGACGCAGGCCCGTAGGGAGGAAGAGACACTTTCTTCATATTGCCTGAGCTGTCCAGCCAATTCATCTACTGTTTGTCCTTCTCCATTTTTCCAGGTCATTACTGCCAATGAGTTGGCATACAACGCTGGTGTGCTCCGTACCAACTTGCGCCACATGGGTTGTGTGCACTGGACTTCATCTGGATCTTTGGGTAACTGCTCGTTGTCCACGTCACCATAAATCACCTCCAGCACAGCTAATTCCCTCAGGTACTGGATACCTCTCTCCATGGTGGTCCATTTCCCGGGGCGATATACATCATCTTCCTTGAAGGGATATCTTCCCTTCACACCTGACAGGAGTTGCCTCCAGAGGCTGAGGACTTGTGCCCCTTTACCAATCGCTTTGTCAATGCCCCCTTCCCTAGAAAGGGATCCCAGCTGCTTGGCTTCCCTATCCTCTAATTCCAGGCTACTGGCCCCATTATCCCAGCACTGGAGCAGCCAGGTGACAATGTGCTTGCCTGGATGACGATGCGAAATATTTTCGCATGTCTCACAGCTCACTCAGGGACAGGGATCCATACGTGGTTACCACCTCGTTTATGAGTTCTGCCTCCTCCTTCTCTTCTCGTGATGGTCCTGCTTTGGAGTAGCCTGCCTCGTCCACTTCTTCCCTTAGTAGGGGAAGAGTTTCTTCCCTTACTAAACGAGCTGACTTTCGCATACGATATTTCTTCTTGTGTATAGGGGCGACTGATGCCACTCATAACTATCCAGCCTCGGGGCAGATCTCTGGATGATATTCTTAAATAGTTGTTTAACCTTAAACAAGACCTGAAACACATTCAGGAGCCATAGCAATAGGAACATGCTGGTTTCAACATCCCAAGGATATTCAGAATTCTCAAGAGCTATTGTAACTAGCCTGGAGGAGAAGGGGAAGGTGAAGGAGTGGAGGAAAGTGTCCCCCCTTTTCTCCCCAATAAATTGGCTCTCCAAGGAGAAAAGGTAAAGAGTGTAATTATTAATAGTTTCCGAGAGATGGTTCCCGAAGTACGGAGATGACGGCAATGCTGAGTACAAATACCAGATTAGTCTCACGACCAGTGATTTTATCATATCATAAGCCAGTGTTACACAGTTGTCCTCGTTTTGGCTGGGATAGAGCTAATTTTCTTCCTAGTAGCTGGTATAGGGCTGTGATTTGGATTTAGTATGAGAATAATCTTGATATCACACTGATGTTTTAGTTGTTGCTAAGTAATGTTTACACTGGTCAAGGACTTTTCAGCTTCCCATGCTCTGCTGGGCGCACAGGAAGCTGGGAGGGGCACAGCCAAGATCGTTGATCCAAACTGCCCAAAGGGCTATTCCATACCATATGGCGTCATGCTCAGTATAGAAACTGGGCGGAGTTGGCCAGGGGGTAGCGATTGCTGCTCGGGGACTGGCTGGGCATCAGTCGGTGGGAGGTGAGCGGTTGTATCACTTGTTTTTTCCTGGGTTTTGTTCCTCTCTTGCTCTCTTGTTGTTTTCCTTCTCATTACAATTTATTATTATTATTATTATTATTATTATTATTTTGTTCCAAATATTAAACTGTTCTTATCTCAACCCACAAGTTTTCTTACTTTTGCTCTTCTGATTCTCTCCCCCATCCCACCAGGGGGGGAGGGTGAGCAAGCGGCTGTGTGGTACTTAAATTGCCAATTGGGGCTAAACCACAACAACAGTACAGCAAAATGATAACCTTAATCCAGCCCCCAGAGGTGATAAACAGCACAACAGGGAACATATACAGCAGGTAAGGTGTTACATAACACAACTCTGAGAACAAGCACAACAGCTCTGAGAGCAAATGAATCAATATTGTGGCCAGTGACTATTAAACTAACATAATGAATGCTTATAACAAATTTGTTTTAACATGCTCTGGTCAGATCTGTCGTTATCTCAGCCCTTTGAGCCCCACGTTGGGCGCTAAAAGGCCTGTCATGGTTTAACCTGGCAAGCAGCTCAACACCACACAGCCGTTTGCTCACTCCCCCACAGTGGGATGGGGGAGAGAATCGAGAAAAAAGGTAAATCTCGTGGGTTGAGATAAAGACAATTTAATAGGACAGAAAAGGAAGGGAAAATACTAATAATGGTAAAAGAATATATAAAACAAGTGATGCACAATGCAATTGCTCACCACCCGCTGGCCGATGCTCAGCCAGTTCCTGAGCAGCGGACCCCCAGCCGCTTTTCCCCTAGTTTATATAGCGAGCATGATGTCATATGGTGTGGAATATCCCTTTGGTCAGTTGGGGTCAGCTGTCCTGGCTGTGTCCCCTCCCAACTTCTTGTGTACTCCCAGCCTACTCGCTGGTGGTGCTGTGTGAGAAGCAGGAAAAGGCCTCAATACTGCGTAAGCACTGTTCAGCAGTAACTAAAACATCACTGTGTTATCAACATTTTTCTCATTCTAAATCCAAACCACAGCACTATACCAGCCAATAGGAAGAAAATTAACTCTATCCCAGGCGAAACCATGACAACAGGCATCTGGGAAAGGCAGTACTTCTCATATATGCAGCATGAAGTTCTCTCTTGTGAAAACACTGGCTACTACTCAGTATTCTCTCCTGAGCACTTATTTAGAGTCCCCAACAGAAGGCTTGCTTTTGCAGATCTTTCAGAATTGACATGTGTTCCCCAGGGTTCTGTGAAGAACAGGTTGAAAACCACTGGTCTAGACCAAGGTGTTATTTTATCAATTTACACAGTAAATTGTAAACACTGTATTTATTAGTACAGTATAGTACTTGCCTCACTGTATTAGTAACACACTGTTTGCATCTTGTGATTGTAAACAGAATGAAACAACAACATCAAAAGTCAACTGAATTTGATCTTAATGGTCTACATTCAGGCTTTTAAAGTACAAAAGCTGATTGGAGTGAATGCACTCATACAGCACAGCATTGTATACCTGGCATCTCTTGGTCTGAGCAGATGCTTCAAGAAACTGCTGTCTGAGCACCAAGAAATGCCAGCCATAGCAAAGACAAACAGACTACAGCCTGGGACAGCTGAACACGGTTTTCACTTCAGTAGAAAGTTCAGCACCCTACCCGAGGTCAGACAGCAAAACAGAAGCACAGCTAGGACCTGAAGCCACAGTTTCTGTCTGGCAGCTACCTGCCAGGACAGCGGGGTATATTACTTACTCATATGAAATTATATTTCCAAAGGCTGCAGTTCAGCATTTCCGTTGAAAAGGCAAAGTATATATGCAGATGTGTAGTGTTGTTATACAAGCAAATGATGGCATCAACCCTGCAACTTGTCCCGGTTTCGGCTGGGATAGAGTTAATTTTCTTCCTAGTAGCTGGTATAGTGCAGTGCTTTGGATTTTAGTATGAGAATGATATTGATAACACGCTGATGTTTTGGCTGTCGCTAAGCGGTATTTACATTGGTCAAGGACCTTTTTTTTTTTCCAGCTTCTCATGCTCTGCCAGGTGCCCAAGAAATGGGAGGGGGCACAGCCAGGATAGTTGATCCAAACTGACCAAAGGGCTATTCCATACCATATGATGTCATGCCCAGTATATAAACTGGGGAGTTGGCCGGGGTTGCGATCGCCGCTCGGGGACTGGCTGGGCGTCGGTCGGCGGGTGGTGAGCGGTTGTATAATTTTATTTTATTTTATTTTTTTTTCCCTTTCCCTTTTGTTTCCCTCCCTTGGGTTTTGTTCCTCTTTCTCTCTCATTGTATTCCTTCTCATTATAATTCATTATTATTATTATTATTATTATTATTATTATTATTATTATTATTATTTTGTTCCAATTATTAAACTGTTCTTGTCTCAACCCACGAGTTTTCTTACTTTTGCTCTTCCGATTCTCTCCCCCATCCCACTGGGGGGGGAGTGAGAGAGCGGCTGTGTGGTGCTTAGTTGCCAGCTGGGGCTAAACCACGACAAACTTTTTTTTCTTTACTTTTATTGGTAGATTTTTTTTTTTGGCAATCCTTTTATTAGGGATTAAGCGTATTTGTTTATGCTGATCTTTTTCACTCCCTTTTTATAAATACATATTTTCTATGAGCAGAATGCAAAGTGGAACAGTTGCTGAAAGGGATCTGATGACTATCAGAACATCCTGCACTTTCTTTAAAGCACTACTTTTTGGTAGTCTCAGATTTTACAGGCACAGTTTTCAACAGTTCAGGAGTCAAGGGCCTCACTTCGAGTGGTAGCTGCAGTCATTCATCAGATATGGAGTAGGAGGTACTACAGTTATATGCAATAATTGTATCACTGTCCAAAATTTCAATTTGTTATAGTAAGTGTATATGGGAAGTAGACAATTATTTTGAATTTCAGGTTCAGGAAATAATTTTGCAGTTCCCATTTCCATTTATTTCCTGAAATATCCCACAATTCATTTATTTTGGATATCAAAACCATTAAACTACACCATTGCAACTTGGAACGTTGCCCAAGGTGGATCAAAAAGGCTGAGTCTTTGTGCCAAGTACCAATGCTGCATGGGCACAAAAGGTCATTGCCGTTCTAATTTTTAGCTTTGACAGAGAAAATATTTCATGATCAATATTTAGTGGCCTTCTCCATGGAAATCCCATTTTCCAGACCTGCTTTTATTGGTTAGGGCTCCAAACAGCAAAACACTCAGGCACACGCATAACTTTAAGCAACTGAGTAATCCCAGCGCTTTGGCCTGCACTGCTGAAGTGAGTGGGAGTCTTGCCATTGAATTTTATAGGAGCATTATTGGACTGTAAGTGCTTTGCTGGTTCAAGGCCAATATTTTCTCAGACTTCAGAGGAAGCCAGATTGGGCCCGATCTCTGTACAGCCTCTCCTAGAAAGACCAAAATAAAAAAAAATGATACTAAGCAACAGGAATGCACATAGCATAGAGGAATGTATCACTGAACACAAGACAAGCCGAGGAAGCATTACTCATTGAAATACTGGTATAGGAGTAAACAGCACAACAGGGAACATATACAGCAGGTAAGGTGTTACATAACACAACTCTGAGAACAAGCACAACAGCTCTGAGAGCAAATGAATCAACATTGCGACCAGCGACTACTAAACTAATAATGAATGCTTATAACAAATTTGTTTTAACATGCTCTGGTCAGATCTGTCGTTATCTCAGCCCTTTGAGCCCCACGTTGGGCGCTAAAAAGGCCTGTCATGGTTTAACCTGGCAAGCAGCTCAACACCACACAGCCGTTTGCTCACTCCCCCACAGTGGGATGGGGGAGAGAATCGAGAAAAAAGGTAAATCTCGTGGGTTGAGATAAAGACAATTTAATAGGACAGAAAAGGAAGGGAAAATACTAATAATGGTAAAAGAATATACAAAACAAGTGATGCACAATGCAATTGCTCACCACCCGCTGGCCGATGCCCAGCCAGTTCCCAAGCAGCGACCCTGCCCCCTTGGCCCACTCCCCCCAGTTTTTGTTCAGCATGACGCCATATGGTATGGAATAGCCCTTTGGCCATTTTGGGCCAGCTGTCCCGGCTGTGTCCCCTCCCAGCTTCTTGTGCACCCCCAGCCTCCTCGCTGGCAGGGCACTATGAGAAACTGAAAAGTCCTTGACTTAGTGTAAGCGCTGCCCAGCAACAACTAAAACATCAGTGTGTTATCAACATTATTCTCATCCTAAATCCAAACCACAGCCCTATACCAGCTATTAGGAAGAAAATTAACTCTATCCCAGCCAAAACCAAGACTGGGAAAGCCCAGAGATGTTAGAAATGTTAATAAGCAAACCATGCTGGTGGACAATCTGGGCGATTTGGAGATAGGCACTGACGTCTCAATACTGAAGGAGATGGTACCTAAAGATTCTAAAGGGCATTTTCAGTATTGGTCTCCCTTGTTCTTGCTCCATTTGTCTCCATATTCAACCATGCAGAACAGATAAAATCAGAATTAGTTGTCTAACATCTTATCTAAGGTGACTGTGCAAAACATATTAAGTTATTACCTTAATACTGTATTAACTTTTGAGACTTAAGATAGGATTCATTAAAGGCAGCATATCATGCAAGGAGCTAATAAGAAATACCATAATGTAGAGTATATTGTATGCCTTGTTCCCAGAGGGATTAGAACTTCCAGATCTGGAGGAAAGGGCCTGTGTTTCCCACCACTTTATTAATACCTTATATCACAGTCCTCTAATCTAATCCATATCAGCTATGCTCTGAACAGGCAAAGACTCTGTCCTTCTGATAAGATTCATTGATGTAACCTGTAGTCTGACTTGCATGGAAAGATATAAGGAGTTGTTCTCACTCCGTGTTTAGGTCTCATTTCACCCAGACACCTGGAAATCTGCTTTTCATTGAAATAGAAGAATGATGAAGAAGAAGAATTCCTAGGAGAATGATGTATTGAAAAGTACTGGGGAGAAAACATCAGCATTAACTTCATCTTTTCTTGTATTTCTCTGGTTGTCACAGATTTAGCATTAGCCCGGGATAACTTTTGTGTTGAATATGTCAGGAAAACTAATTTTATTCTTGGTATCAGGATGCAGAATTACAGCATGATCAGCTAACTTATACTGTATGGTTTCGTTTTTATTCACATTTAATTTAATAAAGATGGGTCAATTGCAGTAGCTAATACAGAGTTGAAGTTGCACAGGAAAAGGTTTGAGGATATAATATCTGAAATACTCTGCATGGAACATGAACCTGTTTTCAATCTACCTTAAGACTGGTTTTCATGTAGTTTTTAAAACTTGAAGTGGAGAAGCATTAGTTTTTAAGGGAAAAATAGTCAATGCAGCATATTTTCCATTTAATTAAATGAACGTTGTATACACGTACAATGTGGATTCCAGATTCTTTAATTTTTACAGTACTAAAATCTGGTAAGATACCAGAAAAAGTTAATTGAGAAAGAGATACATCCCTAGAAAATGCATAATATGATATCTGTGCTTTAAAAGACAAACCCACTTCTGGTCCCTGATCTAGCACAAATTCAACAGATTCCACATTATTAAATCAGAGCGTTTTGTGACAAGGCTGCAGTAAAAAGTAAGACACGAAAACAAGATTGGGAAGCACTTACAATAAGCATACTCTGCTTATGCAAGCAACCATGGGATGACATCAAAATACTTGTCAGACATTTAAAGAGGCCTCCCAACAACTTCATGAGGTTGCTTATTGCATTCATTTTACAGATGGGTTAAACTGAGAAAGCATGAAATTTAAATGGCTAGGTCCCATGAGGAATCATTGGCAGAGCTGAGAACAGAAGCTTTCCCACCCAACTGCTTCCCAGTATTGACAAGAGCAGCCATTTTAAAATAAAAACTTTGAACTTGGCTTACAGAATCATAACTTAAAAAAAGAAAAAAAACAACAGATAAAAACTGAGATAAAATCCTCAATATTTCTTTAATTAAAAAAAAATTGGTTTCCATGTCCAGAAAAATGGAGAGGATAGCACTAGCTGAAAAGAAGCAGGATTTCTCAGGAACTATTGGAAGGGGTTTGTTTTGAAGTAATTTCTAACCTTTATACTAGAATTTCTGGTTTTACGGACAAGACCAACTTTTTCCCATAAACTGCAGTGTTGGTACATCTGAATTTGTACAAAAGAAAAAATGGGAAATAGAAGGTCAGCCTACCCTTGGATTCAGAGAATACTAGCAAGACCACAGTTTTGGTATGGTGCCAATGTAAGCAGTTTTACACTGAATATCCTATCGGGAGTGTTCAAACAAGTTGTTCCCTGAACAGAGGAGGATTCCTATGGATTCCTGACCTGTCATCTGTACAATGCAGGCCCTTCTGCAAGACCCCTGGTTCCCTCTCCCTGCCCCTGCCACAGCTGTCTCTGTCCCTGCATGCTTTTGTACAACATTACTTGGTGTGGCCTCAGTTTTGCCCAGTTCCCCACTCTCTCTCCTCCTTTAATAATACCCACAGGTCTGGCCCTTCACTTCTTTGGGCCTCACAAACCCTCAGATCCCCCATCACAACCCAATGTCCTCAGCACCCTTTCCCACCTCCATCCTGCCAGCCTGGCAGCAGGCAGCATGTGTGGTGGTGGGTCAGGGACCTCGTGCGCCACTTGAGGGGCTCGTGTATGCATGCTGGTTAGCTGCCCAGCCTACCCTGCTCAGTAGGACTAAGTGGATGAGGGATGAGAGCACCTTATCTTCCCATCAGCAGAGGCAGTAGTAGCAAATCTCTTTCTCTCTCTCTCTTAATGGCAGGTACTGTTCCTTCTATGAAATTCAACTGGAATTGGTAAATGGATTTGGGTACTATTAGGGGAAACCTGGGAGACAGATGGATAGGGACATGTTAATACAGCTATCACATCCACATAAACATAATTTCCCTATGCAAAAAATAAAGCACTATTTTATGAGCTATGTTATTCAGACACCTACTTGATTAGTATTATAAACTACTTGAATCAATAATAATAATCATAAACTACTGAACTTGTGACAACAGGGGAATGTGCGGAAATACAAATGGCAGAAGTAAACACACCCATGCAAACAAAATTCAGTGCCCTTCATACAAAGATAGGAGAAAGGAGTCTCTCAGAGAAACTTTGAAGCCCTTTGTGATGCTGCTGACAGAGAAATTGAGGTATTCATTTGCTGTCCAACAAATTGATGTCTATGATACAGCAGAAGTATGATGTACTTCTGTAGAAAAGCACCCTCTTCTCACTGGGGACTCATACAAGTTTCAGGAATCCAGGAGAAAACTCCCAGTCACCTCAGCAGGCTTTGAAAAAGTACAGAAAAGCTCCTCTCATCTTCCTGTGCACTGATGTCAGTATTCCCAGTGATTTTGCTGCAGTAACAAACTCTGAATGAAGAAGGAGCTACAGCTAAAATGAAAACTAAACCCCACTAGCACTATTTTTAAAGTATGACTCTGCTGCCATGGATTTTTTCCAATAAATTTTTGCCCTTCTGTCCATAAAACAGTTTGCCCTGGCCATATTTCCATCCTCCCCGTAAAAGACATTTCACATCCAGTTGAGTGTCATTAGCAGCCCTTACTGCGCCCAAAGTTCTGATGTTTTCTCACCTCCCACGCTTGGGACAGAAAAAGACCCCATCAAAAACATTCAGTGACTTTAATGCCTCCCCTGCTTCCTTCCTTTTTATGTTCTACAATTATACAGGCAATGAAGCACAGCTGTAACTAAAAAGCAGAATAACCGTAACACCATTGCTTAGTGATTTGACTTCTGAGGGAAATACTCATTTCAGGACCATGAGATTGCAATAGGCTTCAGTGAGTTTTTTGCATATTTTGCTTTGGTTTCCTATTGGGAATATTTCAGTGTATGGTCTTCATATAGCTTTCTGGCTTGCAGATTACGATGTCACTGCTGGAAAAAGATTTAAACCTAAAAAACATGTTTAATCTATTGTGCCTGTATTATGACAGAGTTTTATTTGATCTTGGCAGGTCAAACGCCTTTGGGGAACAGTTGAAAACATCTTTCTAAACTCATTATTGTCATTCTAAAGCAGCTCTCAAAAACTAAATAACTGCAAGCTTTGGTATAAGGCAGCTGTACATTTATTAGACATAACATTATGCAGCAGAAGTACTGCATCTTAGATTAGCCAGGATGATAACGTTTTACACTATTCTGATATGATAAGTGAGATTATGTGATGTCTGCTAACAAGGCAATGAAACGTTTAAATGCATTTCTAGTAGAGCACACAGATTAATATTACAGTCTTGTCAATGCTGAGAAACATTCTGGATTTTCTGGAATAGCACTAATGCATGCTGGTGAAAAGGGACAGGGGTATGAGAGATACCAAGTATGGGCCAAAGGAAGGCAGAGAGCCATTCAGGTCAGTTCTCTCTCTAATCAGTAACAGAAATGTACTGAATGTGAAGGTTAACATTAAAGAAATAAGCTTAACCATTGAAGTTAAGCTTGTGGAATTGGAGAGTGAACAACAAGATGATGTGACTGTGGTGAGTCCCACATATCTGAGATCCAGAGTAGAGAGAGACCAAGTATTCCAATTAACTAAGTGTTCAAACACACTCAAGTTCAGCCTGTGATGCCATTAATATTTCTGGACTTAATGTATACAGAACTGGCACTCTTAAGGATAATTATAGAAGGTCTGGGCTTTGTAACTTAAATAAACTTCTTTGCTTAAAGGATACAAAGGACTGTAAGCCCAGACATGACCCAGCTGCATGGTATACCAGGAGGCCTAGAATAAGCAGGAGGCTGAAGTGCCAGGTCCTGTGCTCAAACAGATCTCAGAGGTGTTAGCAAAGCAGCAGACTCTCCTCTGCCACTTCACGTGGTGTACACACCACATCTCATCCTGGGGCCAGCAGGAGTGGTCAGGCTGTGCACTCAGGGGCATCAGTGTCCAGGGAATGTCTGCAGTTGGAGGCACACAGTGTCACTGCAGTGCTTGCAAGATGTTAACCCTGCCTGTGATGTTAGCTCCCTTCCCTGGCAAGTCTGGCTATGCTGACACTCACTGGATCCCTCAGTGTCCTTGGCTTACTGATGAGCTAGTCCTGAGACATCAAGGACACTTATGCATAGTGCAGACAGCTGCATGTCTGCTTTTGGGAAGGCAGGATTTATAGGCTGGACTCGGCATTACGCTGATGCAATCACATGGCATCTGGGATTGCAGCTGGTTATGGAGCAAGCTGGGAGCCTGAGGGACTGTTCACGGGACTGTAGATGTGATCTGGTTCTGCATGTGAAGAGGATTTTAAGGAGTTTTTCCATAGGAAAGATAAGGGTTAAAAAAACCTCCAAAAGAAAGCAAGAATAATAAATATCAGTTATCTGTTTGCTTTGTTGGCTGCTCTCCCAGAAGGCCAAAGAGCTGCTATTCTATCTGTGTATTTCTTCCACGTCACCTGAACAAAAATGAAGCATTGTAAATTAATTACACTCAAAAAGCTCCTGGGGTTGGGCAAGTTGCTTCATTTCGTGTAAACTCTTGGGGTCCTGACTATTAGCACTGTCCTCTGACAAATTCAGGAAACTCTTGCTGTACATCATGTATATCTCTGGAGAGGCAGAAAAACACATACACACAGAATAAATATTCCTGAAAGAATTAGCTAACAAAACCCTCATGGTAGAAATGGTCATTGGAGATAAGTTTTCTTTTCCATTTTGAGTTGTAAAATTCCTTATAAAATTCTGGGATTTAGAAACTATTTTATATTACTTACAGAAAACATCCCTGTAATCCATTATTTAATTTTGCTACTCAAACAACACATTTGTACAGCCCAAAGGTTGTCACTTTAAAAAAACCCACCTGTTTAACTCTTTCCAAATGCTACATTATATTTTAGTACGTACTTTAATATCATATTGCAGGTCTTTAGGTAATTGCATCTTCAACAAATTGCATAATGGATTTATGATATGATTTGTATGGTGCTTGTTCCTACAACAGCCTCCTCAACTAAGATTCATTTTGCTCTTCTGTAATTGCATAGCAATATAGTTTGGTACAATGTTCTTCCCCATGCAGTCCTTAAGAAGCCAAAACTTTCACTTTGATTTTGTGCATTTATGGTCAAGGAATTGCAAAGTAAAGAGCGTTGATCTGAAAAAGGCTTACAGCAACAATCATAATTTTTAAAGTACTTTAGTACATACAGTAATACAGAGGCTTAGTGTATTGGGTATTGCATGCATCTTGTTTTTCTGTATTTTACTTTCATGATTTGAACTCATGGGATTATCTTCTAGAAATCTATTTCATTAAATGCCAGTATGCAGCCATTAAGATTTTTTTTTAATTTTAAATAAGGTTTCTTTCTTAACTGAACCTATCATTGACTAACAGGTTTCTCTTTTAAATCAATAGACAAATACAGTTAGGCTGTAACACTGAAGTAGATCTGCCCAGCCTCTGTGTGTGTATAGGCTGCTTAGAATTTGCAGTTGTTTTCATTCCTGTTATTAATGTCACCCTTGTGCCTAAGCATCCTCTGAAAATGCACCCAGTAATAATAGTATAATCACTAGGTTATGGTTTGCACACAAATGCAGCTGACACATCAACTTGCTATCCATCAAGTCTGCTATTGCTTGATAGCACACGTGAGACAATACATAAAGGGATATACATACACACCTCTTGCCTTGTCACAAATACAGACAAGCATTAATAATTTGACCCTCCCATTAGAAATCGCTCCCATTTTAGAGTGATTGTATTGGGCTGGGCTCAATTGCTTGGAAGGCAAAGGAAAATAATGAGGAATTCAAAGAGTTAGCCCTCTTTCTGAAAGTCAGTCCAGTTCCACCATGGTCTGAATACACTGGTGGACCCCATCTACTTCTCTGCTTAATATGCCTGAATGCTTAATATAGTACAAGTATATTTCTAATGGCATAATCATTTAGGTATTGATATTAAACTTCACACAGGCTTTATTTCAATTGAAGTAAAATAAAGAAAACCAAATAAAGAAATATTAGCTGTTAACATGATGGTGATTGATCTGGATTTCAGTCTCTATCATACATTGAAATGCGATCTTTTTGATGACTGTTATTTTTTAGGATCAAAGATAACATTTTTGTTTATTTTTAAATAGAATCAGGACAACAATAAAACTGGAATTTGTCCAGCAAGACAATGAAATGTGTGAGTGATCCCACTGCATTATTACTTATGTGCTCAGAAATAGGCATTTACTAAAAGGCCTTCTTGAAGGATTCCAGATATATTGGTAGATCTTGTGTATGTAAAAATTGGGCAATAGCTAATAATACAGAATCTAGTGTCTAATGCAGAGGTGGCATATGAAGCTTCCTATTTCCTAAAATAAGAGCATTGAAACCACAGGAGGAAAAAGCATAGGAGAAATGGGAGAGCTACTTGAAATGGCAGACTTGCAGAGTGGGACACAGCAAGAAAAAAGTGACTGTTATTGTCTGAAGATAAAATCCTGATGCTGCATTTGTATTTGCAGAGGATAACAGATTATTTTAGAGTAAAAACTGAAGCCTTGACCTCCATTGAAAGCGACCGTAAAGCACAGTACTCTTACTTTTATGGGCTTAGGGCTTGGCTTTGTTCTCCAAGGGCAGACTTGTGTCCGGGTTGAAGCTGTCTTGGATATCTCCTGCATCAGCAGTGAGAGCAAAAGTTCCTGCTCCCTTACAGTGAGTGTCTCTGAGGGTAGGCAGGGTTTTTTCACTGGGTAATTCTGCTTGTTACAAGGTAAAGGAAGAAGAAGTGGGAGAGGACTGGAAAGTGGAAATCCATCCACTGAGTCCTGTTCCTGGGTCAGCTACAGTCCTGGGCTTTTTACAGAGGAGGCATGGCAATGGTGGGTATGTGTAGGAAGATGATTTAAAGTATGAGAGTGGCAGGAGCTTTCAGGGAAAGGAGGCTATACCAAGTAACCTAGAGACCCTGAGCTTGGCATGGTCCTCTTCTGCATACAGTAAGTAGGGCCTGTAGCATGTACAAAGCAGGTCTCAAACATCCATGCTGGCCTTTCTGCATAATGCCTGCTCAGTGTCCTTTGAGCATAGGCCTGAATGTCCCATGGGTCTATGCAGTAAAATGGCACTGAGAAAGGGTGCTAAAGGGATGGGAGAAGTCTTCTTCCATATTACAGCTGTTCATGTAATTTATATTTGCCTCATGAACTGCTGGAGGTGTTCATTCTTTGAAGAGAAATTATCTTTATCATCAGCTGTGTTACCATGGGCTGGAAGGAAATCGTGCACTGTCATTGCAGTTGGTGCCGAGAACTGCGGTCAGTCAGCTTCAGTCTGGCTGCTGTCACCAGCACTGGTTTTCACATTAATTTCAGTGACTTTGTTGGCATTCCACTAATTTGATTTTAATACATTAGTGTGGATATGAATTCCATGTGCACACAGTCTGGGCAGGGTTTGTTTGTTTGTTTGTGTTTTGATGGTTTGTTTGTCTTGGAGATTATTTTAGGGCAGGGCTGACATCTTCACCCTGTCCAAAGCAAAGGCAGACCGTAGCCTCACTGCCACAGTGCAAGGATCCCATTTGAAGCTTCCTCCTCTGCCAGAACAGGCAGCCAAATTATAGCATGGAATCTGACAGCAGAAACTTCCTCAAGTGGGTGGTTTTCTTTGTTTTGATTTTTTTTTAAAGACAGCTTGAAAATATGCATCTCCTACCATATGCATTCAATGGAGAATTCGTTTCACTGTTGTGCCTTCAGGTTTGTGCAACTTCTATATCCTGAATCATGATTTGAATCACAAAGTTTTTTACTTTCTCTATTGAGAGTCTGTACAAACACAGCAGGATCAATTAGACTGAGTGAATGATCCCTTTTTTTTTTTCATACAGTGCTTTGAACGTTTAAAACACTTAAGTTACCTTAGGTCCTTAGGTATTATAAGTGTTACAGTTTTTTATACCATTTCCTTGATGGGCGTGGATCCTATTTCAAACAAGTGTTTGCTACACAAGGCTGTTACAACATCCAGCCTTGGTGGCAGCTCTGCATATGTAACTTAGCAGTTCTCCACACATTTGCAATTATAGATTTAGGAACCAGGGTGAAAGTGAACATTTCTGAGTGTTAGTAAGAAGGGATACCTTGGAAGGCCTCCTCAGGGAACTTTAACCATGAGAATTAAGAGGGCTGCATGTAGAAGTAAGTGGGCTTTGTTGCTGTCTCCCTACCAAGGCTGGGGAGCTGACATGAAGGCCATGGTACTTTGCTTCTCTGCTTTATGAGCAGAGGAAATTCTTCCATGGATGGATCTGCTACTATTAAACACTTGCTTTTTCATTCAGTGTCCCTTTCAGATGAATATGTTGTTTCTGTTCTCAGGAGCTTGCACTTTTCCACCCTAGCCTACAATGTTTGAGACTGTGCACTCTTTATGATAGACAGCTAATATCTGGATATTTGAGAACAAGATGGTTTTTCAGGACTTTCAACAGCACAAATTCATCCAGCAATATGTTCGGCTGTTTTCTGATGGAAATGAAAGCAAATCTAAAGTATTTTGTTGCTGTTGTGAATCATACTAGACACAATTTAACTGATTTTTTTCTTAAATAAAAACAGGCTTATCGGTTTACTGTCAGTGAAACACTTTCTGTCCAACAATTCCGTCTGTTACACCAACACAATGTACACCATCAGTTTGACCATTTCTATTAGCTGTGTTGACTAAATACATTTTTAAGATCTTCAATCCTTTCCACTCTTGGGGAAAAAAAAAGTCTTTATTATAAACACATATTATTTTGGATTAATGTCACATAATTTAGTAGTTTGTGTGTATAGTACATCATTTCTTCAATGGAGAAAATTCACATGTGATGAGTTCCAAAGCCTACCATAGAATGGTTATAATTCTGCACTATAGCGGTCAAGGCTCAATTAGCTTTACATCATTTTGATTTTTGACTCTGATCTTGAAGCATGGTTGTATTGACTTTTGGTCTTCCATCTCATTGATTGCAGCTCCAGTCTTGGTATTTAAACAGACATGAAGAGCAACAGGGACTTGGAAGGCATTTAAGACAGCCAGAAGGATGTAGACATTTCTGGAAATGGATGCAAGTGAAGCATGAGGCTAGACTGTAAAACCCAGCTGACCTTGTTAACACTTACTGTCTCTCTCTTCCCCACGCAAGCAGACTGTAGTAGATTAACAGAATCCAAGAACCTGATCCTGTGTATTCCAATTTATTTTAATTTGTAGATAGGATCAAACACAAAGCATTTCAAAACATAGATTGAGTTTTGGTTTAGACTTCCACCATTTTTTGGTATTTGAAGAGATGAGCAATGACTCTATCTTTCTAACTGCATTAAAAGGTCATTTTCTAGTAGCATTCAATACAGCGTAACTTGGTGTTGTGTCCACTTTCACAAGGCATTTTCTGATGCAAAGCACAGCCTGGAGAAATATAGGTCAAATACAATCTGAAATGTTGAGAAGCAAACGCCATTATTTATTGTTAACTCAGATTATGCTATGCCCTGAGTAAGCAGAGCAGGAGGCAATCACAAATAGTTTACTGCCTAAAAACCTGAGATGGGGAAAGGAAGTAGCGAAAAAGTAGAACAGCAGAGCAGTGGCTGTAAACATCATCCTAGTTACATGAATTTTTAGTCTTTAATTTTGGATAGAATTTTGTTTCTGTAACTTAAAAATCTCGTCAGAGAGGGTTAGGCAGTGATTATAAAAGAAGACCAAGAATATCAATTTGAAAATGTCACTTGCTTTGAAATACTCTTTTCCAACATGATGCTCTAAAAATTATCTATTACTGAAATGCAAATATTTAAAAGGTCCAAATATACATTACCTTTTTTTTTGTTGTTGTTGCCTTTCTTCCATTGTTCACTTCTGTTGCCTGATAGCAATGAGCTGAATGTAGCTTTCTATTCACGAGGTTCCTTAGAAACCTCTGTGCCTTGTAGTGCATTAGCTTTATTCATCAGGTATGCCCAATGCAATGTGATATCTTGAAACTCAGTTGAAGTCTCAGATAATGTTTTTTTCTTGCAGAGTCCCATTTCTTGAATCAGGACACATCTCCCTGTGATTTGTTTTAATTTATTTACAGGTTGAAATGCGAGCATCCATATTTAATAGTCTAATTGCATCTTTGTTGTCCTGGTCACAAAAGACATCGCATAGCCATCATGGTAACAAAGTAGTATCTATTGTTTCATGCCTCCTGTCAAACCTGCGTATGTCTTGGTTAGAGAGAGAGGGGTCCCTCCCAGAGGAGACAGCTGAACATCCATACAGCATTAGCCAGCTGCATTTGAAGATGGAATTAGGAATAGAATGAACTTTCAAAAGAACAATATTAGAATGGAAGAGAGCCAGTTTAAATGATTTAAACTTGTGAAACAACAAAGGGGAGGCACTGTGGGTTTCCTATGACAACTAATGCATTGTCTTTTCCTCTGACTCATGGTGTCTTGTAAATTTTTACAGTTTTTCTTTCTAAAGCAGGCCAAAGGATACAATGGACTGAACTTATGTGATCAAAATGGTGTGTTAAGAATAGGGGGGGTTTTGTGTTTTTTTTAAGATGCTCAGAAGCTGCAACTCTCATTGGTTCATATCCTCAGGAATGTAGTGACACACTAATTTGTGACAGAGCTTAGCACTAATGACTAAAGTAAATGAAGCCTTAGGCCGCATGAATTGTACTTTAGCCTTTGTTTTGTGACTATGGAACTGTAACCGGTAGATAAGGAAGTATAAGTAAAACTTTAACTACAGGATGTTCTGTAACAAAAGATAAGGAAATCACAGAATCACAGAATCACAGAATCGTATAGGTTGGAAAGGACCCTTAAGATCATCGAGTCCAACCGTTAACCTAACACTGCCAAGTCCACCACTACACCATGTCCCTAAGCACCTCATCCAAACTGCTTTTAAATACCTCCAGGGATGGTGACTCCACCACTTCCCTGGGCAGCCTGTTCCAATGCTTCACAACCCTTTCAGTGAAGTAAAAATTCCTAATATCCAGTCTAAACCTCCCCTGGCACAACTTGAGGCCATTTCCTCTTGTCCTATCACTTGTTACCTGGGAGAAGAGACCGACCCCCACCTTGCTAAAACCTCCTTTCAGGGCGTTGTAGAGAGCAATAAGCACTCCCCTGAGACTCCTTTTCTCCAGGCTAAACAACCCCAGTTCCCTCAGACGCTCCTCATAAGACTTGTGCTCTAGACCCTTCCCCAGCTCCGTTGCCCTTCTCTGGACACGCTCCAGCCCCTCAATGTCTCTCTTGTAGTGAGGGGCCCAACACTGAACACAGAATTCAAGGTGTGGCCTCACCAGTGCCGAATACAGGGGCACGATCGCTTCCCTAGTCCTGCTGGCCACACTATTTTTGATACAAGCCAGGATGCTGTTGGCTTTCTTGGCCACCTGGGCACACTGCTGGCTCATGTTCAGGCAGCTGTCAACCAACACCCCCAGGTCCTTTTCTGCCTGGCAGCTTTCCAGCCCCTCTTCCCCAAGCCTGTAGCGTTGCATGGGGTTGTTGTGGCCCAAGTGCAGGACCTTGCACTTAGCCTTGTTGAACCTCATACAATTGGCCTCAGCCCATCGATCCAGCCTGTCCAGGTCCCTCTGAAATGTCACAAGACACAGACAGAAAGGGTGCCTAGAGACAGCGAGAGTGAACCAGAAGAAGAGAAGACCCCAGACTCCGTGAACAGGATTGGATGAGCAGAAGTGCCATCAGGAAATCAGGCAACCTATAGAGACTATAAAATCCTGTAACAATCGACAGGCGGGGTCCCTCTTCAGAGGTACCCAGCTCGAGCTGTTAAACATAGTAGAAGAAGGAACTCTGTTTGATTCTTTTATTAAAGCAGAACCTAGGGATGTGCCCTGTTGGGGTGGCATCCCCGTAATTCCTACCATAGTCTAGGTGGCGGTTGCATAATTCCTACAACATTTTTGGCACCCCAGATGGGACCCTAGGTGACCACCGATGGATCTTCTCATCTACAAACTTCCAATTGCCAGCATCAGGTGAGTTTACCTGGGAACTTTGTGGAATGGGAGGCCCTGACTGGTGAGTCTTAAAATTCCGCAACTAAATTTTGGTAAAGGTATAAGTGTGCTAGAATGGGGAATATACCTGGCATAGAGAAGGGGACGCCCTTGGCTGAGGTACTAGAGAACTGGAGAAAGATAGATGGAGTTGCAGGTTTATCGAAAAAACGAGCAGTCATTTTGTGTCAGGAAGACTGCCAGCACTTACAGGAGTGGGGGGATGGCCCCATGAAGGATCCTTCGAATTAAAGAAATTGGCTATGCTCCGGAAAATTTTGGAGGTTGAAAAACCTCAATAAATGGATTATTGGTATGTATGGGATAATTGGGCATATGACCGCCATAAAGAGGACAGTCAAAAAGGAGTACGAAAACCTCGAGGAGGAAGTTTAGCTGCAGCAGTTGTGAGTAATTTAACCGAGGCGCTTGCAGAGCTGGTCTCTGCACCACCCTATACTCCTCCCTCTGTATCGCTTGTTGATTCCCCCCCAATTGCCTCTGCTGTCCCCACTGCTTCTGCTGGGCTTCACCCTATGGTTTCTAATGTTATCCTTAATCCTCTTGCAATGCAGCCAGTGGCGGGGGGGGGGGTAAATGTTCCTCCCCCACCTCCAGTGTTACATGTATACACCCATCACCTCTTGAACCCTGGGGATTTGGTTATGTGGGGAAATCAAATGCCCAGGTTAAGGGAAGAAGCGGTTCGGTGTGCATCGTTATTTTGCAATATTTGTTCAGGATATAATTCATCCTGGGCTGATGTTAACCTGTTGTGACGGTGTGCTTCCCCCGCCCCCGACCTTTATCTCCTGTAACCCTGCTTAGGTGATAACCACCAGCGGTGATTGTAATGGATGCATCTGGTCACGATGGCTGCATCAGCTCAAAGTGAATTCAGGAGACAGATAACAACACAATGGCTATTGTGCAACGCGCCCACCGAAGAAATTAAAACCTGTGGTCGGCATGCAAATATGACTATGGGTCAATCATCTTATCCCCATAAATAGTGAGCAGCCCCAGAGCCCTTTGAGCTCTCCTGCACGGCAGCGGGCTGCACGCCAGGATCTCCCCTTGAGCAGGGACGCCTCTCAAGGTTACTCCTCGAGGTTGAGAGATTCCTTGCCGCAACAGATCCTCGGTAAGTGACTAATAGCATGCTAAACTTTGAAATCTTAGCTAAGTGATATAAAGGATTGATTGCGCATATATAATCCTTTAGATATAAACCGTTGACCAAGTCTGGGACTAGGACTGGATCTAGCCGCACCTAGACTCCTCTCTGAGAAGGAGTTTAGAAAGCAAGGGGATCCTTCCGAACCTCATGACTCAACGGGAGGGTCTCCCTGACAGTTTTGTCTGACCCTGTCCTCTATGCAGTAAATAATCAAGTGTGCCTCGCCATCGAATCTTGTTAAAACACTGTCGCATTGAACTTTGTTAACTCCCTATTCTGTATCAATAAACTATATTTTTACTTCTCTCTTACGAGTGAAGTGCACGCTCACTCCATCCGCGACAAATTGGCGTAGTCGGCAGGATGGCAAGTAGTATCACTGATTATTTACGGAGGCATGGAGTGAATCCGAGTCCCAAATTCTCAGCAGAATGGACTCGTGACAATTGGCATAATTGGGAAGCCATTGAAGAACACCTAAAAGTAACAAGAGGCCACACAAAAGATGGAAAAGGGAAAGGAATTATCTGCAAGATGCTAGGTGCCTGTTTAGAAGCTGCACATCAGGAAAGAGACAACAGAAATAAAAAGGAGCAGGACCTAGAGAAGGAAATAGAAAGTAGAAAGGCAACTGAGTTGTTACTATCTTTTAAAATTGAACAACTGCAGAAACAGTTACAGGAGGAAAAGGAAAAAAGACAAAAGTTGGGAGAAAAGGTCGAGATGATGCTTATACAGGCTCCCCGCCCCCCCCCGACATCGTACAGATTAGGAAACTAATAGTATCCCCTGAAGACTGGGATGGAGACATCTGGGGTGATCCCGATGATAGCGAGCCAGAAGATGACGACCCTTTGTTCCCCACAAATCCTCCTGAGTATGAAGCCAGACCCATTGTTAAAACAGAAAGAACTGTGGGTCCTCGGGGTGGTCATCCGCGACATACTACGCGAACCATCCCCTGGGATCCGTTGCAATTGACAAATTTGCAAGAGAGATATAGCAGAAAACCAGGTGAAACCGAAACGGAATACTTGTGGCGAGTATGCCTCAGTGGCGGTGACCGAATAATGTTGACTGAGGATGAAGCAAGTGGCTATTGGGGTCCGGGATTTTTCTTAAATTTAGGACCTGACCCGACAAATACACCTCATTCTATCACCAGCCGAGTAGCTTATTGGGCTGGAGGAATAGACAGCATGGAGCGAGGTGAACCCTCCATAATCCCCATTAAATCTCTAAGTGAGCTCTCTACAGCCGTCACAAAAGCCGCCTGTATACAAGCCATGCACAAACGAGGGTCCCATGATGTCCCACTGTCTGCTACAGTAGATTTCGCAATGTTAAAACCACTGATTAGAGGAGCCCCGGCAATTCTTAAATCCCATTTAGTTGCAAAACGAGATGAGATCAAGAAAGACACAGAGCACAATGAGGGACTAGGTGATAACGCTCAAAATGCCCACAAGCAGCTCCCTACCTGGGCAGAACTGATGCACGGCATTGTTAACTACAGCCGTGAGATGGGCTGGGACGATGCACCAGCTGAAAAACAAAACCTGAAGCCCCGGGGAGGAGATCACAAAGTAAGACCCATAAAACGGGGAACAGAAACTAGATCGAAGGGAAACAAATTTAAAAACCCCCAAACGGAATCTCAAGAACAGAGGAATGAGTTGTGGAGGAATGCATTAGCTTTAGGCATTCCCAGAGCTGCGATTCAAGGTCAACCTACTGGCATAATTTCGAGTCTAATTGAAGCATTTCAAAAACGAGATAACGGTGAAAGGAAGGAGAGTATCTCAACTCCTCCTGCGCCACACCCCAGAAGGGGAGATAACCCCTTCCTCCCCCTTAGGGAGGAACTGCAGGGCATGAAGTCAAAAAACAGTAGTGTCCGGAAGGCAATTGGGCCTGCCTGTCCGGAAAGTGGAGGCTTATCAGTGGATAAGTGATAACGGCCCATACATTTTAATTCCAGTTGGTCCTCAAAGACAATTGGTAAAGTTTTTAATAGATACGGGAGCACAAATTTCACTATTAACACAACAAGATGCCGAGAAGCTGGGTGTACAACCCAGACGGCAAAGAGTTAAAATTACTGGCGTGAACGGAGTGAGTGTGCAGTGCCAAACTGCCAAGGTCAATTTATGGCTCCCGGGCGAGAAGCGCATGTCGAGTACTCGCTTTGCAATTAAAGCTCACCATGAAAATATTTTAGGTTTCGATGTTTTAAATGGACGAACCTGGCGCCTGCCGAATGGCAGCGTGTGGTCCTTCGGCTCGAACATCGATCCCAACCCCAGCAGAAGCCGGGAGGCTGCAGTGAGGGCACTGCGCGCAGCCCCTGCGCTCCCCGAGTCAAAAATCACTAATGTACCGCAATATCCCATTTCTGCTGCGGCACGAAATGGAATTTCTGAAGTCATAGCTGATTTGGAGAAACAACAGATTATCTCCAGAACCCACTCCCCATATAACTCACCTGTCTGGCCCGTCCAGAAACCAGACGGGAGGTGGTGTTTAACTGTCGATTATCGGCGCCTGAACTCCAATACAGCCCCGCTCACAGCTGCTGTGCCCAACATTGCCAACTTAATAGCTACTTTGCAAGCAGCTGCACACCCATGGAAGGCAGCCCTAGATGTAAAGGATATGTTCTTTATGGTTCCCTTAAAGGAGGAGGATAAAGAGAAGTTTGCTTTCACTTGGGAGGGAATACAATACACCTTTCACAGACTCCCACAGGGGTATAAACATTCACCCACGATTGCTCATGCTGCGCTTGCTGAACTTTTACAGACAGTCTCACTCCCCCAAGAAGTGAAACTGTACCAATATATAGATGATATTCGGATTGGAGGAACTTCCCCTGAAAAGGTTGGGGAAGCGGCAGCAGCAGTATGGCAAGCACTAAATAAAGCAGAAATTGAGATTCCACCTGGAAAATGTCAGGGACCAAGCAAAGAAGTAAAATTTTTAGGTACTTGGTGGATAGCAGGCAGTGCAGTGATTCCTCCAGATACCTTAAGAAAAATTGAAGAGCTGCAAATGCCCCAATCAAGGAAGGAGTTACAACAATTAATGGGAACTTTAGGATATTGGAGGAAACATGTGCCTGGATTTTCTATCATTTCCTGTCCCTTATACTCACTCTTAAGGAAAGGCAAACCCTGGGAGTGGAAATTAGAACATAAAGAGGCAGTCAAAACTCTAACTGAAGAGTTAAAAACATATCAGTCACTGGGACCAGTGCACCCCCGCGACCCTATTATAGCCGAATGGGGTTTCACCGAACATGCTACTTACTGTAACCTGTTCCAAACTGGGCCCGATGGGCCAAAAAGACCTTTATTGTTTAGCTCAACCGCATTTAAAGAAACAGAACAACGATACTCTGAATGGGAAAAGGGACTTTTATCTTTAGTCCGAGCAGTTAAACAAGTTGAGAAAATACATCAGGGACAACCTGTGCAAACTAGAGGACCATTTAATTTACTAGAAGCAATCCTAAAGGGGACTGCTCCCCCAGAAGGAGTTGCACAAAAGCCCACTGTCCGAAAATGGTATGCCTACCTAACAGGAGTTGCAGAAAATATGCAACTAACTGAAGGACACACTAAGGTTTCCAAATTGCAGATGCCCATAAACACAGACCCTTTAGCATTACAACAACCTTTTAAACCTTCACCCATTCTGGTGGCACCACCCCTCACTGAGGGTACACCAACAGAAAACATTTGGTTTACAGATGCTTCAGCAAAAAGGGTAAATGGTAAATGGCAGTATAAGGCTGTTGCATTAGACATTACCACTGGCAAACAAGTAGTAGAAGAAGGTGAAGGCAGTGCACAAGTAGGAGAAATAAGAGCAGTTGTTTTGGCAGCACAGAATGGAGCAAAAATCATATATGTAGACTCCTATGCTGTGTGGGCCGGTGCCACACAGTGGCTCTGTCAATGGGAAACCTTGAATTGGGAAGTAAATAGATCCCCAGTTTGGAGAAACAAAGATTGGCAATTATTACTAGATATAGCCAGGAAAACACCTTTCAAGATGGGATGGGTAAAAGCTCATGCTAAAGATAATCAACCAGCCACAAAGTGGAATCAAAAGGTAGATGAGCTAACTAAGATTAGGAAAATCACCTTAAATCCTGAGTGGTATCGACTGGGAGAATGGTTACATCAAAACCTAGGCCACACAGGTAAAGAAGCGCTTTACTTTGCTGCACAGAGTAAAGGCTGGCCTATAAATAGAAAAACTTGTGAAACTATTCTTACAGAATGTCCTCAGTGTAGATTGAAACTACAAGCAGATCATCCTGCTAAAGCACCACCTTTACATATCGATGAAGGGAAAACTTTATGGTCTACATGGCAAATTGATTATATCGGACCATTCAAATCCTCTGCAGGATATCGATACATCCTTACAGGAGTGGAAGTAGTCTCCGGCTTGCTTATGGCGACTAAATGTCGGAAAGCCGATGGGCGAAATACAGTGCAAGGGCTATCATTTTGGTTCTCAAATCTACCTACTCCTGATGTTATCCAGAGTGATAATGGCTCACACTTTTTCTTGTAAGGAAGTGCAAGATTGGTCAAAACAAGAGGGAATTAGATGGGTTTTCCACACCCCATACTACCCTCAATCAAATGGGATGGTAGAAAGAGCTAATGGCTTGTTGAAAAGGAGTCTCAAACCACAGGAAACTCAATGGGATACGAGACTTCCCAAAGTACTCCATCAATTAAATAATCGGTATGGGCCTACTGGATGCCCTGTAAGCCAAGCATTCTTTGTAAAAACTGAGCTTAGTGCTCCACCTACTAGGAAAAGAGAATATCCAATGACATTACAGGCAGGACAGCCTGTGATGGTCAATTTACCATCCATCGGTACTGTGCCTATGACTTTAACTAAACCTCGTGGCCCACTTGCCTGGGAAGCTACTGATAGCAGTGGTGCAAAACACAGAATTAGTTCACGATGGATTTTTCCTTCTTCTTAAGGGGGTAACCTGTTCGGACTCTCCCCACCGAAACAAGTCTCTATTTTCTCTTACAGCACCCCACAGGATGGCAGATGGAAATGCTGTGTTCATGTTACTATTCCAAACCCTAACAATGCTGCTCTTCTTAGCCTGTGGTCAAAGAACCCTAGAATGGCCATGGTCCCAAGCTCGTGTTAAGTACACTGGAAGTATGGGAATACACTCTAGTAAGGGGGATTTAAAGCTTTCCACCGTGGTCATGCACGGAACTGAAACATACTTAGAAAACGAATGGAGCTGGGATAAAGATGAAGCTGATGATAAAGTTCCCCGGCTCCGAGGAACAGCAGGGAAAGAAATTAAAATAGGATGCCGGATGATCAATGGGTCTACCCATGAGAAGGCATCTCAGATTTCTGTGTACAACATTACATCAAGGCCAATAGCCAAAGATACGAAACTTTGCGCCTTTGAAAGACTGGACTGTTGGTACAATTTTACCTTAGTACAACCTGTTTTTGTAGTCTGCCTCTGGGCTCACCATCGTGTGGGATTATCCTTTAAATTTAAAATAGACATTATTAAGCCTAGCACAACATCCGCCCTGACTGTAAAGGATGAGACAATTCTATCCCCACAGGTTTCTGAAGTTGGACCATATGTGATCAAAAATACAGGCCAACAACAAGTGTTATTTAATCCATCATGGTCTCTTAAACGAGTAGAACTACTGATGCAAATTAATATGTCTGCAATCAAACCGACCTGTTCACCATTCCTAGGTACGTCCTATGCAGGATGGTTAGCATGGTTACATGGGCGAACCCTCAGCTCTCCAAGACGAACAAAGAGAGATGTGACCGGTATCATAGGGACAGGATTGGGAGTCTTAAATAGTATCGATGCCGAAGTACTCGTGAACAAACTGAGCACAACAAGAAGTGATTTAAACAAATTAGAACACCCATTACAGTCTTCTCTATTAGCATTGGGAACTAACCAATGGCTCTTATCTGATATATTACCTCAGTGGAAAAGAATTAATGAAAGGGACCACCAACTGATTGTGGATGCACTTGGTGTAGCCCAAACCAATGTTTCTCTAGCTCTTAGTTGTATCCAAGCTCAACTGTGGATGCAATCTATGGTAGCAACAATTATAAGAGAAGGTGAAGAGGGCACCTTACCCACTGAAATTCGAAAGGTAATTTGGGATAATGCAAATAATTTGAGAAAGAATTCCAGTCCTGGTGGTATTTAGTCAATTTCACTTATGACCCCATTAGCAATAAGGCCACAGCTTTTGTCTTAACAATACACAATGCTTCGGTATATACCATATACCCAATCATTGCGTTGGGATTAAATCACAATGGAACTGTACTCTATCCATTAGAACATAGAGTATGGGCCCACCAAAATGGAAACAAATGGCAAACTGTTGATGTTAATGCATGCGTTGTACGGGAACAACAAGGATTTATTTGTGAGAGTAACACCCTCAAAGCCCAAGACATCTGTCTTGACACTGAACAAAATGTTTGTCATTTTGAAATACGACCTGATGAAGCCCCTGAAACTGTACTTGTGTATACTGGAAAAGGATGTGTTTGTATGAGAACCCTTTGTGATTTTATATTTGTAGATAACATTACTGTAGATACAAGCAATCGCTCAAATATTTGTGTTTGTAACTTTACTAAAATTGTGGGATGTGACTTCAATTATTCAGCTCCTGTTACGTCCTATCAATTGTCACAATCTAACTATACATTGAGTCGAGATTTATTGCCTACCCCCATCGGAATGAATCTTACATTGGTGAAGAAACTACTACAACACGATGACCTGTGTCAACTGCTAGAATGCATCCGAAACAATGGACACAAAACTCTGATCACCGTTCATCATGATGCAGAAGAGATACACCATGTCTTGGAAAGAGTAAAGAAGGATGGAGAACACCATTGGTGGGAGACTCTTCTTGGATGGTCACCGACAGCAACGGGAGTGTTTAATCTTATGCTTCACCCAGTTGTTATTTTACTAACTCTAACATTAGTGTGTCTATTGCTTATAATTATATTGTATATAAAGGTTTGGCACATGATAAAACAAATAACCCAACTTCAACCACCCAAAACATACAAATTAATGCATAACAAATAGCAGTGCTTCACTGTCTACTTACTGTGGATCTATAAGTGCATAAATTATCAATATACTATTTATGGCACAGAGGCAAGAGGTGACCGTACCACCACTCTGTGAGAATAAGATGAATTGACTATAGTCACGGGGTGGAGTGTGACGGTGTGCTTCCCCTGCCCCTGACCTTTACCTCCTGTAACCCTGCTTAGGTGATAACCACCAGCGGTGATTGTAATGGATGCATCTGGTCACGATGGCTGCATCAGCTCAAAGTGAATTCAGGAGACAGATAACAACACAATAGCCTAGGGCTATTGTGCAACGCGCCCACCGAAGAAATTAAAACCTGTGGTCGGCATGCAAATATGACTATGGGTCAATCATCTTATCCCCATAAATAGTGAGCAGCCCCAGAGCCCTTTGAGCTCTCCTGCACGGCAGCGGGCTGCACGCCAGGATCTCGCCTTGAGCAGGGACGCCTCTCAAGGTTACTCCTCGAGGTTGAGAGATTCCTTGCCGCAACAGATCCTCGGTAAGTGACTAATAGCATGCTAAACTTTGAAATCTTAGCTAAGTGATATAAAGGATTGATTGCGCATATATAATCCTTTAGATATAAACCGTTGACCAAGTCTGGGACTAGGACTGGATCTAGCCGCACCTAGACTCCTCTCTGAGAAGGAGTTTAGAAAGCAAGGGGATCCTTCCGAACCTCATGACTCAACGGGAGGGTCTCCCTGACAGTTTTGTCTGACCCTGTCCTCTATGCAGTAAATAATCAAGTGTGCCTCGCCATCGAATCTTGTTAAAACACTGTCGCATTGAACTTTGTTAACTCCCTATTCTGTATCAATAAACTATATTTTTACTTCTCTCTTACGAGTGAAGTGCACGCTCACTCCATCCGCGACACCTGTTATTGAGAGAGTTATTCCATCCAGATGAGAGAGATAAGATAATGGAAAAGGATGTGGAATTAACCCTACAGGCAGGGGGAAATTGGACTGCCTGGTCTCAGATTAATCCTAATTGGGATTATAATAATCAAACAGATAGAGATAATTGCCAAAGGGTGGTTAGAAATCTGATAGATGCAATTAGAGCTTGCGGGGAGATAAGAGTAAATTGGACTAAAGTAGAGGAATGTAGACAGAGGCCAGGGGAACACCCCAGCAACTACTGGGGAAGATTGAGACAGGCTTTATCGATGTATGGGGGAATGACTCTCCAGGATTTGAATAATGAATTGGCAGCAAGTGTGTTTGTGGATTAAGTTGCATCAGATATAAGGAAGTATTTCAAAGAACATATGCCTGGTTGGCAAGGAGAGACATTACAAAAATATTAAGTGTGGCTGTGTTTGTATACGACAGTTGAGAAGAAAAACAGAGAATGGAATTGGCAAAGGGAAGGAGAAAGGAAAAGGAACATGAAGCAAGTCTCTTGGCAGCAGTGTTAACACAAGGCTTGCAGTTGAGAGGGAAGGGAAGAGGATTTTCCCCTTCCCAAGGAAGGGGTAGAGGAAGAGGTGGAATAGGTCAAGGATACGGAGGAGCAGGTAAATTTAGAGATGACTGGGTAAACAGATGTAATCATTGTGGGGAAAGTGGTCACTGGAAGAGAGAATGTCCACTCCGAGCGAGAGGACCCCAAAGGGGATTAAATTCAGAATTCTTAGGACCGAGGTTGGAGGGTGGTAATTGGGACAACAATGACAGGAGGAAGGGGACTTAGAAGACTCTGTGGAAGTTGAGATTTACGGGATGTGGAAAACTAAATTAGACCATAGAGGACACATAATTGGGAAAATAGGAAACAAAGAAATTGAATTCCTAGTCGACACAGGAGCGACACTGTCCCTTCTAAATTTTATACCGAAAGACTCCGTGTCTCAAGATAGAGTAATGATTCAAGGAGTGACCGGGAAAGGGGAACACGCCCTCAGTAAACCATTATTGCTATTGATAGGTAACAAGGGAATTTGGGGAAGATTTGTAATAGCTGAAGAGTCACCAGCTTGTTTATTGGGGAGAGATTTATTACAAGCTTTAGCAATTGCATCTGTCCCCTAGGGGTACTGATTTGATAATTGCAGGGTTATGTGTTGTATCTGATGTGGGAGAGTCAGAGTTGAAAATACCAGAGGAATTGAAGGAGGTGCCCCGGGAATTGTGGAGTAAGTCAGGAACAGATGTAGGATTATTAAAATCGGCACAGCCAGTCCACATAAAAACAAAGGGAGGATAAAGCAATAGTAAAGCAATTGCTTTACCAAAGTAAAGCAATACCCAATCTCCCGGGAAGCAGAAAAGAGTATTCAAAAACAAATTGATCAATATCTTGTTAAGGGTATTTTGAGAATGTGATTCTCCATATAATACCCCAATTTTACCAGTAAGAAAGAATAGATGGGGATCTATCTCTTTACCAGTAAGAAAGGATGGGGACCCCAAGTTTCGATTTGTCCAAGATCTGAGGGCAATTAATCAGTATGTTATTGTCCCACACCCAGTAGTGCCAGATCCCTCTACTATACTCTTGCAAATACCACACTGGGCTAAGTGCTTTACCATGAATGATTCGACTGCGGTGTTCTTTAGCATTCCGATAGATGAAGAAAGCCAACCTTTATTTGCTTTCACTTGGAAAGGACAGCAGTTAACGTAGACTCGCCTTCCATAGGAGTTTACTGGGTCTCCCACTATATTTTCCTGGATATTGAAGGTCTGATCCTGGTGTTTTATATTTCTATAATTAGTTCTCTTTCAAGTACAAGGAAATGGCTCCAGCTGCATTATATTTCCTACCGATGTTGATGGGCTTGATTCTGATTTCAAGAGGATTTTTGTCAGAAGTCAAATGTAGTTTAGTGAGGTACGTGCTTCCTCTGCAGTGTTAGTATTGCATTTGTGCAACACTCCTCTGACACTACACAGTTCAGCATTGTACAGAAATAAATTGCACTTAAACAACCTGAGCAGAGAAAGGTGCCTTTCCCATTCATACAGCTGTCAGGCTGCTGAAGTGGTTAAAAGTGTTGCAAGTGCCTTAAAGTCCTGTTGCACTAGCAAGGAAGTCTCATTTCACTGGAACATTTTTGAAAGCAAAGATATACCTAGTTATGAAATGTTTTTTTAATCTATTTGTATAATCTATTGTGTTTAATAACTGTTTACAGTTAAGGAAATATACTTAGCTTTCTAGTATGTGCCAAAAAAAATCCACAGTATTTAATTTTCTCAGGAAGTTAATGTTCCCGGGACACATTTCTTTGTGGTGAATGGATTGCTCCTGCCTTCTGGGGTCTTTTTTATTCATGGACTGTGTTTGGTAAGCTTTTGCTTACTTCTAGTCCTCCAAAGCCTGCAGCTGATTGCATCTCTGGTTTGCTTGTGAAAACAGATTCAAATAGTCATTGTTCATTGCTAACAGACAGCACAATTTTGCGTTGTAGTGCTCATAGTCCGGTATATGGAGCCTGTTACCACAGATCTCTGAAGTCTTTTCTGTAATGGGTAGGTGCTGCCATGCATGCATCACCTGGTGCATGGCAGCATATTACATTGCCCAGTGCTAATGGGGAAAACCAGTTACCTCTGCACCTCCTCGCAAGAGCTACAACATTTCTCCGCAGTAGTGGCTTCCTCATGCACCTGGATGAGTTTGGATCAGGGTGTACTGCTGTCACTCCAGGACAAAGAGCCCATTCTCAGGTCTCCTGTAACTGAGACAGGCTATGCATCTCGCGCGCACAGTTAGGTAGCTGCATCAGGGCTCTGGTTACATGGCTATACATGTGGGCCAAGATCAGAAGCCTGATTGTGTGAGCTCAGATATTGTTCAGATCCCATTTTCCAGCATCCTGCCTCTCCAAAGAAAGGCTGGACAGTGAAAGACTCTCAGGTTTGGATGCCTGCATCCCTCTAGCAATTTTTATGCTTGCAAAGGGACTCTAATTTGTTGTATAAGAACTGGAGGGCTTTGAAGAATAGAACTTCTGGCCTCCCTTGTAGTGGGACAGAAGCAAGGCCAGTGCCTGCCAGCATAATTTCTGGGACCTGGATTGTTTCTTATTCATAGTTCATCACACTTGTTTTTTCTTGCTTCAGCTGGAATGTGTCAGTGTTCTGACCATAAAACTATGGACTTACTGCATCTGTCTGTTGGAAAGGAAAAAGGAACTGTGCAAGATAGGCCTTGGGATGTGTATCTCAACCAGGGTGTATTGGTGGTGGGTTCTGGTTTGGTCTGGGTGACAAGGAGAGGGCAGAAGTCTCCGTTACAGTCCAGGGGTCCTACTTTGCTTTGGATACTTCACCTGGAGACTGAGAAATCTGGGGGGGGGTGGGGGGGTTGAAACCACAGAGCTAGGTCAGTGGCACTGCACAAGAGACCTCAGGACAGGGACTGCACCAGTGGCAGGGGTACAGAAATTCACAGTTTGATCTTATTATGACAATCAAACCAGAGTAATGACAATGTGAAGAGATGATTTTGCTACAGAAACTCAATTAGCAGAATGACAGTGATGTAGAGCTGACTTTCCTATGAGATCTTCTGGCTATTGTCTATGTAGTAGAGTAGACAGTGCTGGGCACTGGACCCTGATCTTCTGTATTGTTAAATTGTTAGAATGGCCCCAGACATGGCGCTTACCTGGGTTAACTCTCCCAACCTCTGTGAGTGGCTTGGGAGTTAATACAAGAGCAGGCTAACTCCCAGTAGGCAGTTTGGTGGCTATGTGGGTTTGATAGCATAGACTCATGTCATTTCATGCTAGCTGGTCTCAGCTTAGAGAGTGGGGCATTCAATTGCTATTACAGATGTTGCCCATCAGTCCATCCACAGCACTTCAAAGGAAGTTCTGGTGGAGCTGTTGGCTCAGGCCTGAAACAGGTGTGCAGAAGACTTACGAATAACTGGGACCTGGTGGTGAGGAAGTTCTCAAGTGGCTGGGTTATAAAAATCCCCCAAAGGGATTATTGTGAATTTTATTAGTTTACATATATATATAGATAGACCAATATATAATATAAAATATATTAAAAGTTACTTTACATGTCATATGTGCATATATACATATATATAAAGAATTTTTAAATAACATTTTTTCATTTGTGCTCCCCAGAATTCGCAAATGCTTGACAAAGTGAAATAACCACAGCTAAAATATTTTTATTGTAAATAGAATAGAATAGAATAGAATAGAATAGAATAGAAAAGAAAAGAACAGAATAGTTTAGTTCAGTTGGAAGGACCTACAACGATCATCTAGTCCAACTGCCTGACCACTTCAGGGCTGACCAAAAGTTAAAGCATGTTATTAAGGGCATTGTCCAAATGCCTCTTGAACACTGACAGGCTTGGGGCATCGACCACCTCTCCAGGAAGCCTGTTCCAGTGTTTGGCCACCCTCTCGGTAAAGAAATGTTTCCTACTGTCAAGTCTGAACCTCCCCTGACGCAGCTTTGAACCATTCCCACATGTCCTGCCACTGGATCCCAGGGAGAAGAGATCAGCACCTCCCTCTCCCCTTCCCCTCCTCGGGAAGCTGTAGAGAGCAATGAGGTCGCCCCTCAGCCTCCTTTTCTCCAAGCTAGACAACCCCAGAGCCCTCAGCCGCTCCTCACAGGACATGCCTTCCAGCCCTGTCACCAGCTCTGTTGCCCTTTGTGCAAAGCCAAAACTAACTGAGCAGAGGAAAGCTTAATGGCCCTGGAGGGAGTCCTAGAATATTGTTTTATTTATATTAGAAAATAATCCTTGCTGCAGCCATGGAGTTTGCAGGTTGTGCTGCACAAATGTGGGTAGCCCTGTGTGGTCATGAATACGTTTAGGTGTATTGTGTTTGCGTGGCAAAGTTTTGGTAGTGGGGGGGCTACAGGGGTGGCTTCTGTGAGAAGCTGCTAGAAGCTTCCCCTATGTCCGACAGAGCCAATTCCAGCCAGCTCCAAGACAGACCTGCTGCTGGCCAAGGCTGAGCCAATCAGTTACTGTGGTAGCACCTCTGTGATAACAGATTTAAGAAGGGGGGAAAAAAACTGCTGCGCATCAAACAACAGCAGCCAGCAGAGAGGAGTGAGAATATGTGAGAGAACCAACTCTGCAGCCACCAAGGTCAGTGAAGAAGGAGGGGGAGGAGGTGCTCCAGGCGCCAGAGCAGAGATTCCCCTGCAGCCTGTGGTGAAGACCATGGTGAGGCAGGCTGTCCCCCTGCAGCCCATGGAGGTCCATGGTGGAGCAGATATCCACCTGCAGCCCATGGAGGACGCCACGCCGGAGCAGGTGGATGTGCCTGAAGGAGGCTGTGACCTCGTGGAGAGCCAAGCTGGAGCAGGCTCCTGGCAGGACATGTGACCCTGTGGAGAGAGAGAGGAGCCCACGCTGGAGCAGGTTTGCTGGCAGGACTTGTGACCCTGTGGGGGACCCACGCTGGAGCAGTCTGTTCCTGAAGGACTGCACCCCATGGAAAGGACACGTGGAAAGGACCCATGCTGGAGCAGTTTGTGAAGAACGGCAGCCCCTGTGAAGGACCCACGTTGGAGAAGTTCATGGAGGACTGTCTCCCATGTGAGGGACCCCACGCTGGAGCAGGGGAAGAGCGTGAAGAGGAAGGAGTGGCAGAGACAACATGTGATGAACTGACCACAACCCCCATTCCCCGTTGCCCTGTGCCGCTCAGGGGGAGGAGGTAGAGAAAAACCAGGAGTGAAGTTGAGCCTGGGAAGAAGGGAGGGGTGGGGGGAAGGTGTTTTAAGATTTGGTTTTATTTCTCATTATCCTACTCTGATTTGATTAGTAATAAATTAAATTAATTTCCCCAAGTCGAGTCTGTTTTGCCTGTGACAGTAACTGGTGGGTGATCTCTCCCTGTCCTTATCTTGACCCACGAGCCTTTCGTTATATTTTCTCTTTCCCTGTCCAGCTGAGGAGGGGGAGTGACAGAGCGGCTTGGTGGGCACCTGGCGTCCAGCCAGGGTCAACCCACCACATCAGTACAGCAAGGTGGTAACATTTCATAGATGATCTCTGGGGGACGTTGAAGCTGGAAATTCCAAGGTCTTGGGGACCTAATTCTCTTTTATCTTAACCCTTCTGCCCGTTATTGAGAAATTGGCTGCTCTCTTCCTGATTTTAAGAGAAGATGGCACATTAAAACTGTTTTGCACCACAAGCCATTCTGAGCTGAGTTCGTTGCCAGCCAGATGGAGACATCGTGTGTAGGACTGAGTGCCTCAGGAGCTGTACTACCCTACGGCAGTACAGCTGGAAATGAAAACAGCCTGCTTGTGATCAGCAGTTATGCAGTGGTTGGGATGCAGCTATTTGACACAGAATATCCATCTCTTGGAAATGTTATGCATCCCTTGTGTCTCCTTTTAGTCTGATTTACCTATATTGGCTGAGCTGCCCCAGGAGTCCTCAGACAGCATGTGTTCTGCTGTATGATGTTGCTATGATGCAAATGACCATTTTGTTTGATCTCTCTTTTGGATCAGAAAGGGATCACCCCGACCCCAAACTGTTTTGGCAAGTTATAACCTTTATCTGCAGCACAACGTATATGAATGCCTAATCCTAATCCTTCATGGGATGATCATAAATCAGAAATGCATCAGTCACTACAGGTTTAGAAAGTCTGTTTATGTAGTTGTTTGGCGTCAGGCTAAAAATCCAGATCCTCTCACTCACATAAGCTCCTGAATTCAGAGATATTTTAGTAGCTGTCTCCCACTGATTCCCATCGTCTGCCATGAATGTGCCCCGAATCCTTTTGTTGAAAGGAAGAGTCTCATGATGTGTAAGGCTTTCTCTGCCTGAATACCAGGGTGTGTCTTGATCTACAGTTTTCAGTTGGCTTTGCGTTATTACTGGCTTCAGGACCATTCACAACAGCTGTATGGCAGATTGCTTGGACACCACTCCAGCTAAAGCAGCATTGGCTGTGAATTCTTACATTCCCCTTAATCTGTGTCATTTTATTTTGCTGAAAATCATCAGGACCTCTCTATATATGACCTATCCTCTATTTTCAAGCCTTCCAATTCAAGCTGTGCATTTAACTGTGTTTAGGTACTATGAGTGGGTTTCATCTCCTCACCTAACTTGGCTACACAGAAGTGAGGCATCCAGGCTTAGGTAGTAGTTCGGCTCCCTCTATAGTCAGTATCAGATACTTACCTTAGAAGGAGATAATTTTATTTTGGAAGTACCTGTCTACCTACCTATATGAGATGCCTATATGACTACCATAGATTTAACAAAGGCAAAAGAGGCATCTAATGCTTAATCTACTAACTCTAGTAGCTCCAAAACATACAATATTAAGATAGTAACCATAACTTCCAGCCTGCAAAATCATAAGAGATGCTTGATCCTCTTGACTTCTTTAGGATAGGAGGCAAAAATGCATTTCTCTGGTGTATGTATGTCACCTCTGTAACTGAGCTCCTTAAAGAAATTCTGAAAATGAGCTTTTTTGGGGAGGTTTGTTTTCATTTTCCAGATGATATTATTGATATTCAGGCACAGAAGAGCTGTGGTTTGGTTAAAGTCCCACTGCAAGTTTGTGAACAGTCACATTATGGCCCAGATCTCCCTCCAACTCTCTTGGTCAGTAGCACAGTCACCCCAATCTACAGGCAGATGCTGGGCAGCTGTGACCACATCACAAGCTGGTGTACCATATGCCAGAGCAGGCAGTGGGAATGGGAAGCAGAGGTTGTAGACCCTCGGACATGAGTTGGGAACAGAAGACTTCAAGGACCCAATTTCAGAAAAACAAAGTATTCCAAGGAACTGGTTTTATAAGACCTTTACTGAAATTACTGATTTCTGTGAATGATTCTAATTGACATAATGCAAATATTGTAGGAAATAAATATCTAAGGAATACAATTTCTTAAAATAAACAGAAAGCATAGTCTTAATATTGAAATTCCTGAATGTGTTATGATGAAAAAAAAAAAAAGCGAGTTCCTACTAGGTGGGCTTTAAATATGAAATTGATAGAAAGGGAAGGGTCTATTGCATCTCCAGGTGGGAAGCTAAGTGTGAACATCAAATGGGCAGATACCACCTTTTGTTATCTAATCTCTAATGTAAGGCTCCTTCTATACAAATATGGCAAGTGCATGTACTTAATTTATCAAACTATTTCTAGACATACTTGGTCAAACCTTTAGCCTTAGTTTTTTATTTTGGGTTACCTTACAGGTCTGATCTTGTTCTTTGGTTAGTTCTAGTTGTATAAGTAGTAAATTCATTCCTTCTGTCACCTCTGACTCATGCCTGTTCCTTCTGAATCTTCTTCCATTCGCATCTCTTTTTGGCCCTAGACTAAAAGCCTTAATTTATACAGCATTCAACAAAACATTTCCAGAAGTCTGTTAGCAGTATTATCTTCCCCTCCAGTGAACTCAGTACTTGTTTGTACAGCACGTACTGCATAAAGTCTAAAAGGTGTTGAATATAAAGGCTCCTTGGCTTCCAGAACAGATCTGTATCTAATCAGAGCTGTCTTTCTCATTCCAGGCCGGTAAAAACTGAATTGTCATAGAGCTCAGTGAAGACCAGTTGTTTTTGCAGGTGCATCTTTTGTAGCTGCACTTGTAAATCTGGCTCCTGGATTGTTTGGAAGGCAGTCCCAAGTATCTCCAAGGAAGGAAAGCATTACGAAGAGCACACATGAATACAAATATTAATGTTCCCATTGGCTGTTTAGAAGCCATAGTATTTGATAGCATTTGGGAGAAGTTTCCTGTGTGTCTATATAGTGCAAACTTCAGATTTTAAAATGGAATGTTTGTGAAAGCTGAAAGAAGTTGCTGTAATCTTTTAAAGTATTTTGAGAACATAATATTTGGATCTAATTTGTACCTTCTCAGAATGAGAATATATTTAACTCTGGCTACACCAAAACATTTATGAAAATGTTCTCTTGCTAATCCAGCTCTTCCAGTTCACATCAGCATTGGTTACACTGTGGTGTTTGACACACCTGCACCAACTTTAAACTTGTCCAAGGAGATAGATAGGTAAATACAGAGACTATTTAGCCAGACACAGCTCTGGTACTGAGATTTTGTTGCCAGCTATAGCTGAGGTGTAAATTCAAGCCCAGCTTGAGGATAATTTCATAAGATGCAGTCAGTTCAGCAAAGGCCACTTGGGAGCAGAGCAGAGATTGCTGTTTAAGGAATAGAGCTGGCACAACAACTATAATACATTCCCCAGTAACTGAACTGGAAATGCTGTCCTCTACTTTTAGGATTTACAAAAGGTTAATCTGCTTTGACCTGATAACCCTTTTGACTAGCATGGTTAAGTTTATTCAGTTTCCACAGCCGACTGAACACAGCCATCTGGCACAGCCAGTGCCTTTGACCCTCCTGCCTGAGCGACCAGTTGCCCATTGATTAGGGGATGACTTTTATCCAAGTTCAATCCTATTCCTGTAGGTCCTGTAGCAAGCTTGACTGTGTGTGAACATATGTGTAAACACATATGTATATATGCATCTGCTTTTAGCGAAGACATCCTTCAAATTCCCTGTAGAACTGGAAGTCAGCCTTGGTTTTAAATATTGTGAGGTTAAGCCCTCTTCCCCCTCTCCCGTCCCCTCCCCCTGAAAAAACCTGTACATTCCTACATTACATCAGCATTTAGGATTCCTAGAATAATGAATAACAATTTTATCAGATTGTCTGAGTGCAGTTCATGCCAAATTTGTGCAACAATTGGAAATGCAAAACCAAATGTTTTCACATTTCTAGTATGAAAACAATCCAGAATGATGGGGGAAAAATTCCCACTTTAAGCTTTGCTTTGTAAAAAAAAAGCCCCCCAAACATCTGATCCTGCAGAACTTTTAAGCACTTGCTTAATCCCAAGAATGTGAATAAACCAATTGGTTTTAGAAAATTCATAAATGGACTTTAAGGATTTGCTTAAATGTTTTGCTGGAGGGATCATCAGGGATCTGCAAGACAGAGCCCTTTCTATTTCTGTCAGGTTTCTCAATTATGTTTTTAAGAGCAGCTCACTAAAATTTCATGTAAAAGCCCATGCAGAATGGACACAAATTTGCAGACATTTTAGGTAGGGAAGATGTATGGTGAGGGTGCACAGAAATGTTAGTTTCCCAAGACATAATATCCTTCCAAAGTATTGAAACAAAACTATTCAATGGATATAGGATCAATTTATTTAAAATATGGTAGTCTGGCCAATTTGACAGGACTCCCAACTGTTCTTTGAACAAACGGAGAAGTATGTCAGAGGCCTTAGTTTTGCTCATGTTGGGCCTCCTCCAAGATACCACTTATGGGCGTCTGAGTCAGTGGGGCCCCTGCTTCCTACAGGGTATTGTGACAGCACAACGCACTCGGGCCTCTGAAGCCACTCTCCCAGGGAGGAACTGCATTTGTGGCAATCAGGATAGCAGAAGGAAAGGCAAAGTAAGTGGCCTAAGGAATTAATCTGTAAGGAAACAGTAAGGAAACTCGTAGTTTAGGGTTGTTTTTTTTTTATAGCCAAGGAAAAGGAAGAAAAAAATGTAAGAGTCCAGAGAGGTGGGCATAGGATGTGTCAAATATGCTGAGCCCTGATGTAGGAAGCAGTTTTAATTCGCTGATAAAACTCCACTGTGTTCATTTCTATCAGAACACTAACTAGGAGAAAATCATAACACAGATTCCTTAGCTGGTTTTTTTTTTCATATGTCCTTCAACCTGTACAAGGGGTCCAGTCCCTGAAGTCAACTGACATGTCAAATTCACAAGAACAATCCATGACATTCCAAGAAATGTTGTCCCAAGATTAACTCATTTTTTATTGCTTTGAAGAGAGACAGAGACTACAGTTAAAAAAGAAAAGGAGGAAATAATGGACAGACACAGATTTGCTTTACAAAGACTGATGCTGCCAGTTTAAAAAAAAAAAAAGAGTAAATCAAACATCCCTCCATATAGGATAAAGGGGGGATACAATCAGTTTATTTACTGAAGGTTTTTAATGCTCTGCCTTTTAAATAAGGACTCTGATTTTTGTCATGCAGTACATTTTCTAACAACAGCAAAAAGGAAAGAAGAACTACTGTGCTTAACCCAGCCTGGTACAGTGCCAATCCCAATTGCATGCCTTTATTTCTCTATATGTGTTTTACAGGTATCTGTGTGGGTCTGACAGAGAAAGCTCCAAACATGTTATGGAGTTACGTAAATCAAAAGTAATATGTTGTAGATCAACATGAAATCTAAAGGCAGTCTGTATCCTATCATTTAGCCATATTTTACAGGCTTAGAATCATAGAATAGTTTGGGTTGGAAGGGACCTTTACAGGTCATGTAGTCCAACCCCCCTGCCATAAGCAGGGACATCTTCAACTAGATCAGGTTGCTCAGAGCCCCGTCCAACCTGACCTCGAATGTTTCCAGGGATGGGGCATCTACCACCTCTCTGGGCAACCTCTTCCAGTGTTTCACCACCCTCATCATAAAATATTTCTCCCTTATATCCAATCTAAATCTCCCCTCTTTTAGTTTAAAACCATTACCCCTTGTCCTATCACTACAGGCCCTGCTAAAAAGTCTGTCCCCATCTTTCTTATAAGCCCCCTTTAAGTATTGAAAGGCCACAATGAGGTCTCCCAACAGCCTTCTCTTCTCCAGGCTGAACAACCCCAACTCTCTCAGCCTGTCCTCGTAGGAGGGGTGTTCCAGCCCTCTGATCATTTTTGTGGCCTCCTCTGGACCCGCTCCAACAGGTCCATGTCTTTCCTGTACTGAGGACTCCAGAGCTGGACACAGTACTCCAGGTGGGGTCTCACCACAGCAGAGCAGAGTGGCAGAATCACCTCCCTCGACCTGCTGGCCATGCTTCTTTTGATGTAGCCCAGGATACGGTTGGCTTTGTGGGCTCTGAGCGCACATTGCCAGCTCATGTCCAGTTTTTCATCCACCAATACCCCCAAATCATAGCATCATAGAATCACAGAATCATTTAGGTTGGAAAAGACCTCTAAGATCTAGTCCAACTGTCAACCCAACACCTCCATGCCTACTAAACCATGTCCCTAAGGGACACGTCTACACGTTTTTTGAACTCCTCCAGGGATGGGGACTCCACCACTTCCCTGGGCAGCCTGTTCCAATGCTTCACAACCCTTTCAGTGAAGAAATTTTTCCTAATATCCAGTCTAAACCTCCCCTGGCACAACTTGAGGCCATTTCCTCTCGTCCTATCACTTGTTACCTGGGAGAAGAGACCGACCCCCACCTTGCTAAAACCTCCTTTCAGGTAGTTGTAGAGAGCAATAAGGTCTCCCCTCAGCCTCCTTTTCTCCAGGCTAAACAACCCCAGGTCCCTCAGCCGCTCCTCATCAGACTTGTGCTCTAGACCCTTCCCCAGCTTCGTTGCTCTTCTCTGGACATGCTCCAGCCCCTCAATGTCTCTCTTGTAGTGAGGGGCCCAACACTGAACACAGAATTCAAGGTGCGGCCTCACCAGTGCTGAGTACAGGGGCACGATCACTGCCCTAGTCCTGCTGGCCACACTATTTTTGATACAAGCCCGGATGCTGTTGGCTTTCTTGGCCACCTGGGCACACTGCTGGCTCACATTCAGCCGGCTGTCGACCAGCATCCCCAGGTCCTTTTCCACCAGGCAGCTTTCCAGCCACTCTTCCCCAAGCCTGTAGCATTGCATGGGGTTGCTGTGACCCAAGTGCAGGACCCAGCACTTGCCCTTGTTGACTCTCATACAATTGACCTTGGCCCATCGATCCAGCCTGTCCAGATCCCTCTGCAGAGCCTTCCTACCCTCAAGCAGATCGACACTCCCACCCAATTTGGTGTCATCTGCAAACTTACTGAGGGCACACTCAATCCCTTTGTCCAGATCATTGATAAAGATATTAAACAGGACTGGCCCCAAAACTGAGCCCTGGGGAACACCACTTGTGACCGGCCGCCAACTGGATTTAACTCCACTCACCACAACTCTCTGGACTCGGCCAGCCAGCCAGTTTTTGACCCAGCGAAGAGTACACCCGCCTAAGCCATGAGCCGCCAGCTTCTCTAGGAGAATGCTGTGGGAAATGGTGTCAAAGGCTTTACTGAAGTCCAGGTAGATAACATCTACAGCCTTTCCCTCATCCACTAGGCGGGTCACCTGGTCTTAGAGGGAGATCAGGTTGGTCAAGCAGGACCTGCCTTTCATGAACCCATGCTGGCTGGGCCTGATGCCCTGGTTGGCCTGCACATGCCTGTTGAGCACACTCAAGATGAACCACTGCATAATTTTCCCCAGTACCGAGGTTGGGCTGACAGGCCTGTAGTTCCCCGGATCCTCCTTCTGGCCCTTCCCTCCGTCTGGCCCCTAGATGGGCGTCACATTGGCAAGCCTCCAGTCGTCTGGGACCTCCCCTGTTAACCAGGACTGCTGATAAATGATGGAGAGTGGCTTGGCAAGCTCCTCCGCCAGCTCCCTCAGTACTCTCGGGTGGATCCCATCCGGCCCCATAGACTTGTGAGTGTCCAGGTGGCGTAGCAGGTCGTTAACTGCTTCCTCCTGGATTATGGGGGGTTTATTCTGCTCTCCGTCCCTGTCTTCCAGCTCAGGGGGCTGAATACCCTGGGGATAACTGGTCTGACTATTAAAGACTGAGGCAAAGAAGGCATTAAGTACCTCAGCCTTTTCCTCATCCTTGGTGGCAATGTTCCCCCGCATCCAATAAAGGAGAGAGATTCTCCTTGGCTCGCTTTTTGTTGTTAATGTATTTGTAAAAACATTTTTTATTATCTCTTACAACAGTGGCCAGATTGAGTTCTAGCTGGGCTTTTGCCTTTCTAATTTTCTCTCTGCATGACTTGACGAGATCCCTGTACTCTTCTTGAGTTGCCTGCCCCTTCTTCCAAAAGTGGTAAACTCCCCTTTTTTTCCCGAGTCCCAGCAAAAGCTCCCTGTTCAGCCAGGCCGGTCGTCTTCCCCGCCGGTTTGTCTTACGGCACATGGGGACAGCCTGCTCCTGCGCCTTTAAGACTTCCTTCTTGAAGAATGTCCAGCCTTCCTGGACCCCTTTGCCCTTCAGGACTGTCTCCCAAGGGACTCTCTCAACCAGTGCCCTGAACAGGTCAAAGTCTGCCCTCCGGAAGTCCATGGTAGTGGTTTTGCTCACCCCCCTCCTTACTTCGCCACGAATCGAGAACTCTGTCATGTCACGGTCGCTAAGCCCAAGACGGCCTCCAACCACCACATCTCCCACCAGTCCTTCTCTGTTTGTAAACAGCAGGTCAAGCGAGGCACCTCCCCTGGTAGGCTCACTTACCAGCTGTGTCAGGAAGTTATCTTCCACACATTCCAGGAACCTCCTAGACTGTTTCCTCTCTGCTGTGTTGTATTTCCAGCAGACATCCGGTAAGTTGAAGTCCCCCATGAGAACAAGGGCTAGTGATTGTGAGACTTCTGCCAGCTGCTTATAGAATGCTTCATCTGCCTCTTCATCCTGGTTGGGTGGTCTATAACAGACACCCAGCAGGATATCTGCCTTGTTGGCCTTCCCCCTCATCCTTACTCATAAGCACTCAACCTTATCATCATAATCGCCGAGTTCTACACAATCGAAACACTCCCTAACATACAGAGCCACCCCACCACCTCTCCTTCCTTGCCTATCCCTTCTGAAGAGCTTATAAATCCGTCTTGGCAGAGATGCTCTCAATCCCTTCATCCCCCAGCCTGTATTGATACTGGGGATTGCCCTGACCCAGGTGCAGGACCTTGCACTTGGCCTTGTTGAACCTCATGAGGTTCACATGGGCCCACTTCTTGAGCTTGCTCAGGTCCCTCTGAATGGCGTCCCTGTCCCTCAGGCGTGTCAGCCACACCACTCAGCTTGGTGTCATCTCCAAATCTGCTGAGGGTGCACTCGATCCCACTGTCTATGTCGTCGATGAAGATATTAAACAGTACTGGTCCCAATACAGACCCCTGAGGGACACCACTCATCACCGATCTCCATCCGGACATTGAGCCGTTGACCACTACTCTCTGGATGCGACCATCCAGCCGATTCCTCATCCACCAAATAGTCCACCCATCAAATCCATATCTCTCCAACTTAGAGAGAAGGATGTTGTGGGGGACTGTGTCAAAGGCCTTACAGAAGTTCAGATAGACGACATCCGTAGCTCTTCCCTTCTCCACTGATGCAGTCACTCCATCATAGAAGGCCACTAGGTTGGTCAGGCAGGACTTGCCCTTGGTGAAGCCATGCTGGCTGTCTCGAATCACCTCCCTGTCCTCCATGTGCTCTAGCATAGCTTCTAGGAGGCTCTGTTCCATGATCTTCCCAGGCACAGAGGTGAGGCTGACAGGTCGGTAGTTCCCAGGGTCCTCCTTTCTACCCTTTTTAAAAATGGGTGCAACGTTTCCCTTTTTCCAGTCACCAGGGACTTCACCTGACTGCCATGACTTTTTGAATATCATGGAGAGTGGCTTGGCAACTACATCAGCCAATTCCCTCAGGACTCTGGGATGCATCTTGTCAGGCCCCATAGACTTATGTATGTTCAGGTTGCTCAGGTGGTCTCGAATCTGATCTTCCCTTACAGTGGGAGGGACTTTGGTCCCTCAGTCCCTGCCTTGTGGTCCATCCACTCAAGAGGTGTGGGAAGAGATTGCCAGTGAAGCCTGAGGCAAAAAAGTTGTTGAGTACCTCAGCCTTCTCCTCCTCCGTTGTTACCAGTTTGCCAGTCTTGTTCATTGGTGGAGTACACTTTCTTTGACCTTCCTTTTCTGGCTGACATGCCTATAGAAGCCCTTCTTGTTATTCTTTGTGTCCCTTGCCAAGTTCAGCTCCAGCTGCGCCTTGGCCTTCCTGACCCCATCCCTACACAACCGGGCAGCATCTCTATACTCTTCCCAGGTTACCTGTCCCTGCTTCCACTGCCTGTGCAGTTCCTTCTTGCCCTTTAGTTTGACCAGCAGGTCTTGACTCAGCCATGCTGGTCTCTTGCCTTCCTTTCCTGATTTCTTACACCTGGGGATCCAGAGCTCTTGCACTCTATGGAAAGTATCCTTAAAGATCTGCCAGCTCTGTTCTGCTCCCTTGTCCCTGAGGGCAGTTTCCCAGGGGGTCCTACTGACTAACTCCTTGAAGAGCTGGAAGTTTGCTTTCCTAAAATTCAGGGTCCTGACTTTACTCTTCGCCTGTCCCCTATCCCTCAGGTCTGCGAACTCCACCAGTGCATGATCACTGCAGCCCAGGCTGCCTCCAATCTTGATGTCACCAATTAGCTCCTTTGCGTTGGTGACCATCAGGTCCAGTATCGCATCCCCTCTGGTAGGGCTGACTATTACCTGGGTTAAGAAGTTGTCCTCAATGCACTCCAGGAGTCTCCTGGATTGCCTACAGCTCGCTGTGATACTTTTCCAGCAGATGTTGGGGTGGTTGAAGTCCCCCAGCAGGATGAGAGCCTGCGAGTGTGAAGCCTCCTGTATCTGGAGGAAGAAGGCTTCATCAGTAGGCTCCCCTCGATCGGGCGGCCTGTAGTAAACACCAACCACAAGGTTCCCTTTGTTGCCTCGGTCTCTAATTCTTACCCATAAGCTTTCAACCTGCTCGTGGCTATTCTTCAGAGACAGCTCTTCACACTATATCCATTTCCTGACATAGAGGGCAACCCCTCTGCCCCTCCTTCCTCGCCTGTCCCTTCTGAACAGCTTGTGGCCATTGATAGCAGTGCTCCAGTCATGGGATTTGTCCCACCAAGTTTCAGTAATGGCAACTAGGTTGTAGTTTTCTAGCAGCATGGTGGCTTCCAGCTCCTCCTGTTTGTTGCCCATGCTGCATGCATTGGTGTAGAGGCACTTCAGCTGGGCTGTTGGCCATGTCACCTTTTTAGAGGAACACCCCTTAATTCCTTTGAGGTATTTCACCAGTGTTTCCCTGTTGGCTCCTATTACCTCAGGAGCCCCTGGCTCATCTCTGTAAGACTTCAAGTGTGCTCCAGTGTACCCAGCATGTCTCAGAGCAACAGGCTGAGGGCCCTCGCTAGCACCCCATCCCTCTAACTTTGGCATGTCATCCCACAGCTTGTCACAGGCAAGCCTGATATTATCCCCCTCCCCCTTCAAGTCTAGTTTAAAGCTCTGTCAATGAGCCCCGCTAGCTCATGAGCAAAGACCCTCTTCCCCCTTTGAGAAAGATGAATCCCATCCAACACCAGCAGGCCTGGTGCCATGTAGGCTATCCCATTATCGAAAAACCCAAAACTGTGGCAGTGACACCAGCCACGGAGCTATGTATTGATAGACTGGGTCCGTCTGTTTCTTCCAATGTTGCTGCCTGCAACTGGAAGGATAGAGGAAAAAATAAACTGTGCTCCAGATTCCCTTACCAACCGTCCCAAGGCCCTGAAGTCTTTTTTGATTGTCCTTGGACTACTTCATTGCCACCCACATGGAAGAGCAATAATGGGTAATAGTCTGAGGGCCGTACCAGGCTAGGAAGTTTCCTAGTGATGTCCTTAACCCGGGCCCCAGGGAGGCAGCAGACTTCCCTAAGAGGAGGGTCTGCCTGGCATATTGGACCCTCTGTTCCCCTCAGAAAGGAGTCGCCTACAACTATAACCCATCTTTTCTTCCTCGTGGAGGTGGTCGAGATACAGGGGGTAGGCCTTTCTGACCTTGGCAGCACCTCTGGTGTAGATGGACCATCATCCACGTCATCCATTGACTGGCCTTCCACATCCAGAAACTCATACCTGTTGTACAGAGGCACCTGGGAAGGTGAGGTAGGCAAGGAGGGGGTTCGCCTGCCGCCCCGAGCATGGACTTGCCTCCATTCACTCCTTTCCTTTAAGCTACTGCCTTCAGCCTGGCAGGGGGAGGATACAGGATCCCCTTGATCTTGGGTTTTTTCTAGTGGCTGTTCTTGTTTCTGTCTCAGGGAGGGCAGAGCATGGTTCCACCAGTCTATCTCTTTCTCAGACTCCCAGCTTAGTTCAAGAGAATTGCTTGAATTTCTTGAATTGCTTGAACTTCTTTCAAGAGAAGTTCAAGAGAATTGCTGTTTATATGTAATGTGCTAGGAAAGGAGTATTACACGTCTATTACGCTATATCAAATCAAAACATATTGGAATTCAGTAGCATAGAGCACTTGCCAGATTAAGATGCCAGTTGATTATATCAAAGAATATTGATAGAGAAGATAATGAAGAAGAGAGCAAATCTTGGCAGTCCCACTGGAGAGTGCTACTCACAAATGGAGTTTTATTTAGGTGACTCTCAGATACAGAATCCAGTGTTTCTATGTGAGAAAAATGCATCTTAAATTAAGGTTTGGCTGAGAAGACCACATTAAAATTAAATTATGGCAAATGCCAGCTGTCTCTGTTTCATACAAAGAAATCCTAGTAGTATAACCTTCCTGTAGGAAGAACATATAATATACCACAGAGGATTAAGTAAGAGAAACCTGAAATGAAAGCGAAATTCCATGAAGAGCCCCTTCAGTCAGAGATTACAATAAAATGTCAACTGGCTTAATGGGGCAGGTCATCTACCACTTCCAGTAAATGTCCTAATTCAATCTGTTGTCTACAGACAAGCATTCTTGTTTAGGGGTCGCTACAGGAAACTGACAAATCTACCTGAATTGAATTTCTATTACTTAATTATGCTATTCTGGAAGGTGCATAGTTCTAAGTAAATATGTGGACTTCAGCACACAGCATTCACATAAATCACCTCAAGCATATATGAGGAATGACTTAAAAGTGTCATCTTCTGCAGGTGCAAATGTGGGTATTGGAATAGTATTGCCAACTGACCAGCTTGCTCAAAGTAAGCAAGATTACAATGGAAATGTTTGTTATAAGTGTTTTGTTCACTAAGTTGTATGGTTCTTTTTCTGAAGGTGATGCAATTCTTTCTGCTGCTTCCATGTAGGGATTTGCATATCATACCTCTAAGCCTGCAATGTGGGAAGATGTTTCTTGTCTTCTCTGTAAAGTTCAAACAATACAGACACATAATATAATCTCCTTCCTTCTTTTGTGTGGGTTGGGTCCCCTGTGACATTTTAAGTCAGACATTTTACACTTGGTAAATTTAAATTTAAACCAGTTTCAAATTAACTCAAAGCCTAAAGGTAAACATAAAAATATGTTTACAAACTTTTAAGAACCTTCATATCTAGGGCTGTGTCTGAATGGTTGCAGGATACATGCCTGACTTCAGCTGAGCCCAGGCAGACACAGAACTGAGCCCAGGCTGTCTACTGGTTATCAGCAATATCAACCTCAAATGTGATTACACCATGACTCTGTATTTTTCTAAAACCAGCAGATAGTTCTAATGCATAGTTGTAACTGACCTCCTTTTTCCAGCTTTAATAATTGGCTCCTTTTAAACAAAATGAAATGATTACTTCATGGTTTTAAAAAGTGGGCTTTGGAGTTCTGGTATGCTTCTGCTTAGCTTGGTGAATGCACATGTGTCTTTTTCCACTCATAATTCAAGAACAGTGAGGAAAAAAGTATTTTGAATGCTTGGATGCCAAAAGGGAAACTTTTATTTTGCTGGCTTTCAATTAGGTTGAATTTGGATGGCTGAATAGCTAAGTCCCCACTGGGAAACCCACAGGTATTATCAGAGATCAAACAACCTTAACCACAGCAGCATCCATTAGCAATTCTGTAGCTGCTGTATAAAGGACTTATGAGGCCAACTAGCACATGGCATAGGGTCTCCTCCTGGTGCCTTGTCCTCTGCTGCCCTTTTGCTGTATTCCTCCTGAGCGAGCAGGGTGGTTGCTCCTGGGCTCCCATGCAGCGTGTTTCCCTGCTGATGTGGAAGAGGGACATACTCTCCAGCTTTTTACCTTCTCCCTCCCACTAGAACCAATGAGAGAATTATGATACAGAAAGCCCTGTTGAGTGAGTTGTGTTAGCATTTCTGGGCTGCTTTTCCCATCCTCTCCCCCTCCCAGCCAGTCTGGCTCCCAAGCTGCAGTGCCCAAGGTTTTCTTCTCATGCCTGGGGTTGCAGGCAGCAGTTGCTCACCTGGAGCCTCTCAGGGCAGGCCCCTCTTGCACTCCCCTGCTCGGATCACATATGTAGTGTTTTTTGTAATTTAGAATTTAGCAGCATATGTGGCTCTTCATCAGACATCTAACAAGGAGATAGAATGCAGGAATCTCTGTTGTTAATTCTTTTCTTGCTGCTTTTTATATGACACTTTAAAGTGCACTTGTGTTCATTTGAGCTTTCTAGGTGTTACTTTCATTGCTGCCAAGAGGTTTACAGTTTTGATGCTGATTAGCTGAATTTTTGACATACTGCTCTAAGTTGGCAAATGCTTGATAAACATTTGCCGAGATGCAGGAAGACACTGATCTTATAATGTATAATTCTATGCATTCATGGCAAACATGGTTATTTGAGAACTTTTCTCAGAGTTACAGTAATACTGCCTATTAACAGGGAGACTGAGCTGCAGTAGGATTCATTTACAGCAGAATGAACTTGGACGTCTTTCTGGCATTGTAGTAAATTTTAACCCTTGACTTAGTTAAACAATATTTTCTTTACATGCTTTGGTATAAGCATTATTTAGAAATGGAGCAATGCCCATTTTTGCTAGCTAAGACTCTTCCCTGCTGCTTTAAATGAGTATATGTAAATAAACTCTAATGCAATTAACTAAACATAACTTCTGTAGACTTTGGTGTAGTGGTTGTGTGTCACATGCTTTGAATTTAGGGGTGGGGGTGATAAGACTTGGGCTCGTGTTTGGTTTTGTAGACTCAGTCCAGACATGAAGTTTCACCAATTTGTCTGGTTCATACTAGCATTCCTTGTGACTTCAGAGAGCAAAGTCTTTACTGTAAAACTTACGTTAAAATAAATCAGTTCCAGCTCCCTCTTTATTTGTGAAAGGAACAAATCTTGTGTGACTGTTTCCCATTTTACAGTTCAGTGACAAAGAGGGGAATGCAACTGCCAAAAGGGCAGGGCCAGATGGCTGAGAGGCTTCTCCCTCCCTCCTTCCTCATCCCAACCCTGGTGCTGATTAGCCAGGGAGAAGGGGGAGGCACCTTCCTCCAGGCAACCCGCTGCAGATGTTCTTCTTTGCTTTACATAACACAGGTAAAGGCAAGCCATACTTAGTGAATAGGTTTAGTTTTTCCTTCCACCTATTATGAAATAAATAGGAGAGATAAATAGTCATGACACAGCAAAAAACACTGGGCAGGCTGGTGGGGGGGAGTGTGCTACGTTCCCTCCTTGGCCATGGGGAGAGTCTCAGGGCTGGAGAATATAGCCAGGCAGAAGCTATGGGGTCATCCTATGGGGTGACTCTTCTGTCAAAACGTTTGGGGCAGTCCCAATGCCAGCTGAGGGTTTGTGTGTTACCACTGACACACAGGCTCTTGCACAGATAGCCCCAGTCAAGAGTGAATCCCAATTTTGGACTCTGCCCCACAGCACTTTCAAGGGTAACAAAGGGCACAAACACAAATTTGACTGGAATGGGATTACTCATGACAAACATCATCATAATTTTACAAGAAGTCCTAACTGAAAGTTTAAAATTGTTTTTAAAAAGTTGAATTTTGTATTGGAGAAATAATAAAAAAACGGCTCCCCATCTGCCTGCTTGGAGACCTGGGCTCAGTTCACTTGCTGTTTACAGCAGGAAATGGAGCTGGCAGGTGCGTTCCTGCCAGCCAGCACAGAAACAAAAACACATTCATTTTTTTCCTCAAAATTTTTCCACAATAAGTATTTTTTGTATTTTACATTTTTTCTATGATTCAGGATATTTTTTATTATAGTAGGGGTTTTCCAGTTCTTTGGCAGTGTGTCCTGGTTTCGGCTGGGATAGAGTTCATTTTCTTCCTAGTAGCTGGTATAGTGCTGTGTTTTGGATTTAGGATGAGAATAATGTTGATAACACACTGATGTTTTAGTTGTTGCTAAGTAATGCTTACACTAATCTAGGACTTTTCAGCTTCCCATGCTCTGCCGGGCGCACAAGAAGCTGGGAGGGGGCACAGCTGGGACAGTAGTTACCTTTGTTTGGTTAAAAATTCATGTTTACAATGGAAAATATATTGCATACCATTACACTTTTCTAATGGAAACAAAGAATACCTGAGTGACATTACTAGTCCTTGTATTTACTTTTGCTTTTTCTGTTTGGGAAAAGACTTGAGTATCCTTTGAATTCTCATCTGAAAACAGAAGGTGAAAACGAAGGATTTCTTGAACACTTTTCTGCAATTTACAGGAAAAGGCCGTTCAGCTGAATTTAAGTATTCAGTTGAAATCTCTCCATGAAAGTCACTATCAGTATGCAGTTATCAGTTCTGCCCTAGGGAATAAAACTCTTAGCTGTCTTCTTGTCAACAAGATCAATTGTGAGCATAAGCAGGTTTAATTAATTCCTTAATTTTCAAATGAAAATGGGTAAGAATATTGAAATGCTCTGCTTATAAAACCAGCTACTTAGCTCCCTCTTGAGTCAAGATCCCTGTGCTCAGGACAAAGTGAAACGATTATCTTTGTTTTGGAGAATATTTTTTAATTTTGCTGGATTTATTTTGCATCTACTAATGCATAAATTACATCAAAATCTCTTTCTTCTTACTTTGTAGAACTCAAAGTGATGCTTCTCTGCAGAGAAGCATATCCTGGACTGAAATGTGGGCATATTGTCCATTCATATAATCCTTATTCATTCAAATGCTAGTTAATATAAAAAGAATACTCTGAAACACAAAATCAGGGGGGCAAATTTTCAAAATCACAACAAATAGTATGAAATATGGAGAAAATATCCTTTGCAGAGTTCTCCCTATTTTTGTAACAAAATGTTCATATTTTAGATCATGAGTTACATGCTGATTATCTGTTAGTGAGATATGCCTGGGCTCGTAGGAACTAGTGTATTAGTGCCCTGCTGGGTTTGTGGGTGAAAGGAGGTAGTTTGTGCCACATGCCTGTTGTTTCTCTACTTAGGGTACAGAACTGTGCAGAAATAAAAATCATACCTTGATTGTCTAATAGGGGCTGATGCATGCAAGTGAAAAGAACAGCGCTGTCTTTCTTCCCTGCTTGCAAGAGGAAAGGATTAGTTAGTGAAAAGCATCTCCCGGGGTGCAATACGGACTGAGGGGGGCTGGGGGGGGGGAGGGGAATAGTCTTCTCCCTCAAACAAGTGAGTGAGGCTCAGACTTCCCAGCTGCATTGCCTCACAGCTGCTGTCGGAGCACAGAAGGGGCATCTTCTGGCTGCCTTCACTCTTCCTCTGGGGAAAGCCTGAACCTTAAATTGAGGCTTTGAGGATTTCCAAGGCTTCTTTTTTTGCCTTGCTTCTGCTTTGCTTTGCCTGTTCCTCCCTGATAGCTTTCCCACTTCCATCTGGTTCTGGCAGCCTCCAAGGGGCTGTGAAGGGCTTCTCTGGCACGGCCAACTCAGTCAGGAGATTTTTGCTGCCTTTGGAGCCTACAGAAGATGCAGTGCTGCTTTCCCAAGGAAGCAGGAGGGGAACAACTCCAGATGGTCGACATTTCCCACACTTGCTTCATGATGAGGAGAGCCTTGAGAGGTGGGACAGAAATATCCCACCCTTCTACTAGACCACTAGCACCTTTTTGGTGTTCAGCCCTGACTAAGCTTCTTAGGAAGAAGCCTGGCATTAATTATCTGCTGTGCCTGGGTCCCCTTCCAGCCTTGTTTGAATCAGGCCGTGTTCTACCTCTGAGAAGAAATGCCCCATTAGGAAGGTACTGGGATCAGTCAGTGGGCTCAACCTATTTTCCAGACAAGGGAATCCAGTATTTTTCTGTTTGAATTATGTTTGCTTATTTAAGTTTCTTGTTGTAAATATTATTCCCCAGGGAAAAGGCCTTTTTTCCCCCTGCTAAATGTTACCACCAGCTACTAGTCTGCCCTATAAATGTAATTTGTATATACAATAAAACCGGGACCAGATGGGGCAGGCACATCAGTGTTTTAGTCTGTATTTTTCTCTTGTGACAGCTTCTGCCTAGTAAAGCTAATGACCTAATGTCTTCTGGGGAGATTACACTGTAGTGGTATTGTGCCTGCATAAATCTTTTCCCCATTCATTTTACAGTACAGAAGTAATGAGGACTGTTAACAGAGATATGGCGCTGGCAAGATTTTTATTAAGCTTTAATTGTTCTGAAATTTGAGATCTAAAATGGCCTTGATTCTTTATTAGTATGATGACGCTCCTACAACTGGCAGGAGTAAAGCTGGCTGGTTCTGCAAACAGAGTCCTGATGGTTTCCACGCAAACTACCTTCTCTCTTACTGTCCTGTCAAGTGATTGTTATAAATTACTTTTGACTGCATTTAAGGAAATGTTAACTGCGTGCATTTAAATACACAGAAGTCTGGATAGTAAAGCATTCTATAGTAAAGCATTCTGGATAGTAAAGCATTCCAGGAGAATGCTGTGGGAAACCGTGTCAAAGGCTTTACTGAAGTCTAGATAGACAACATCCACAGCCTTTCCCTCATCCACTAGGCGGGTCACCTTGTCATAGAAGGAGATCAGGTTGGTCAAGCAGGACCTGCCTTTCATGAACCCATGCTGGCTGGGCTTGATCCCTTGGTTATCCTCTACATGCCGTGTGATGGCACTCAAGATGATCTGCTCCATCAGCTTCCCTGGTACCGAGGTCAGGCGGACAGGCCTGTAGTTCCCCGGGTCCTCCTTCCAACCCTTCTTGTAGATAGGCGTCACATTTGCTAATCTCCAGTCAACTGGGACCTCCCCAGTTAGCCAGGACTGCTGGTAAATGATGGAAAGGGGCTTGGTGAGCACTTCTGCCAGTTCCTTCAGTACTCTCGGGTGGATCTCATCAGGCCCCATAGACTTGTGAGTGTCTAAGTGGTGCAGCAGGTCACTAACCATTTCCCCCTGGATTATGGGGGCTCCATTCTGGTCCCCATCCCTGTCTTCCAACTCCAGGGGCTGGGTACCCAGAGAACAATTGGCCCTGCTATTAAAGACTGAGGCAAAGAAGGCATTAAGTACCTCAGCCTTTTCCTCTTCCTTGGTCACTGTGTTCCCTCCCCCGTCTAATAGAGGCTGGAGATTCTCCTTAGCTCTCCTTTTGCTGCTAATGTATTTGAAGAAGCATTTTTTGTTGTCTTTTACAGCAGTAGCCAGATTGAGCTCTAGCTCGGCTTTGGCCCTTCTAATTTTCTCCCTGCACAACCTCGCTACACCTTTATAGTCCTCCTGAGTTGCCTGCCCCTTCTTCCAGAGGTCATAGACTCTCCTCTTTTTCCTGAGTTCGAGCCAGAGCTCTCTATTCAGCCACGCCAGTCTTCTTCCCCACCGGCTCGTCTTTCGGCACCTGGGGACAGCCTGCTCTTGTGCCTTTAGGACTTCCTCCTTGAAGAATGTCCAGCCTTCCTGGACTCCTTTGCCCTTTAGGGCTGCCTCCCAGGGGACTCTGTCGACCAGTCTCCTAAACAGGCCAAAGTCTGCCCTCCGGAAGTCTAAGGTGGCAGTTCTGCTGACCCCCCTCGCCGCTTCTCCACGTATCAAAAACTCTATCATTTCGTGATCACTCTGCCCAAGATGGCCTCCAACCATCACATGGCTCACAAGTCCTTCTCTGTTCGTGAACAAGAGGTCCAGCGGGGCACCTTCCCTAGGTGGCTCCCTCACCAGCTGTGTCAGGAAGTTATCTGCCACACACTCCGGGAACCTCCTAGACTGTTTCCTCTCTGCTGTATTGTATTTCCAGCAGACATCCGGTAGGTTGAAGTCCCCCACAAGAACAAGGGCTAGCGATCGTGAGGCTTCTCCCAGCTGCTTATAGAATAGCTCGTCTGCCTCCTCATCCTGGTTGGGTGGTCTGTAACAGACTCCCACCACAATATCTGCCTTGTTGGCCTTCCCCCTGATCCTTACCCATAGACACTCCACCCTATCATCACCATCATCGAGCTCTAAACTATCCAGACACTCCCTGACGTATAGGGCTACCCCACCACCTCTCCTGCCCTGCCTATCCCTCCTGAAGAGTTTATAGCCATCCATTGCCACACTCCAGTTGTGCGAGTCATCCCACCACGTTTCCGTGATGGCAACCATATCATAGTTTTCCTGATGTACAATGGCTTCCAGCTCCTCCTGTTTATTGCTCCTCCTGTTTATACCCATGTATGGCAAATAATAATGGGTTAGGAGAGGGGACTTTGACACTCATTACAACTAGAGATGGAAACAATATGCAGTCAATACATTTCCAATAGTATTAAAGTGCTTGTTCCTAGACACAGTAGATCATGAGATATTGGATCTTAATCTCCTAGCATTCCTATATGCAAGAATGCTATTTCAAGACATATTAAAAAGCTTTGAGAATGTTTTAATGATTGTTCTCCTTTCACTGACATTAGTTCTGGTTTATTTCATAAAAGCACTCTCAGGCAGTTGTTTAAATAGTTGTCCTTCAGCATGAGTGCATACAGTAAATACAGGCAGTTTTTTTCAGGAAGCCTTAACCTGTCAGTACAGATACCATGACTAAAAGGTAGTCTCTTCCCTACTTCTGCCAGTTAAAATTCCTCCTTTCATGCCCACTTACCATCAGTGTCTCCATGGCTGTCTAAAACACGTGTCTTCTGCAGCTAGTGTGCTCGCTTGAGTGTAACAGTGGCACCTGGCTAATGTATCACAGCTACAAACATGCCCAGGTCGTAGAGATGCTTTGGGCCTTGTTCTTCATAGCAGGTGGCCAAGAAGGCAAGAGCACCACTAAAAAGCCTCTCCTAAGTATAAAACTTGGACTTGGCATTATTGTTCATATATACAATATATCAACTGTCCATATATACTGTGCATCAAGCACAATCATTATGCTTTTATTTACTTGGGCTGTGAGTACAGCTGTTTTCCAGCTGAAGCAAAATTTGTAAGACTTGTGTATGCTGCCTCCAGAAGTCTGTTGGCTTGTATGGCTGTTCCTGAGCTATCAGCAAAAGTCATATGTAGATATACTGTGGGTTTTGGACAGTCCTCACTGAGACCTGTCCTGCTACAGCTTAACTGCTCTAAGTGTCCAGACTAGCCTGTGTATGTCTCTCCCTTGCAGCCAAGCTGAGGTCACTGCTCCAGACTGCAACAGAGATACACTAGTGCTTAAATACTGCAAGCGCAGAGTAGTTTTACAGTCCTTGGCTCCAGCTTTCACAGGGCTGCTCACTGCTCAGGACTTTTGGAGCTTGTTTTCTCAGCCAGTGTAGATGATTTAAACAGGTCTGTCAGCAGGCAACCTTGAAATCCCTGAAGTCAAATTTTATTTTCCCTTGAGAGAGATTTTAAGATTAAAGCACAACTGATGGAGCAATGGAAATCTTTCAGAGGAAGATGCATGTTCCTCTTCAAGAGACACATCCTATCAACAAATTCTTTCCTATTTCTAGGCCAGGATCTTTCAGAGGTGCAGGCTGTTTTCATATTTTACAATATAGTTCATAACTTACACTGTCTTAGTTTTAGGAGTTATTTTCAAGCTCGTTTGGGTGAAATAAGAGCTTAAGCATGCGAAGAAATTACCACAGGTTGTCAAGTTTAGCTGATCCATGGTTATCTACTGATGTCAAAATAGTAGTGTTAGCTTCATTTGCAAAGATGTCTGAGTACCTGCATTGGCTAAAGGAGCTCACAGAGACAGTGACCATGGCTGTCAGTGTCGTGCAGTCGAGAAGTTATTTTGAAAATGGTGACATATGCCTGAAGGCTAATAAGTGATCTTTATAGTTTCATAAATGTCTATACATTTACTCACACTTGTGAATGAACTAAGCTATAGGAGAAAATGAGTGTAAAAATCAGACCACTTGCAGCCCTACCTTGCCTGTCAGTTGTTCTGAAAACTGAAATGCAACACCTGTGAGACCAAACCATGGTGGGCCAAAGTAGTTTTGACTGTGCCAAGGCACAGTCCTTGTACAGGTCTCATGCCCAGGGAATAGCAGCTGCCATTTGAAGATGACCTGTTGTTGCCTGAGCTCAGTTTCTAAAAAAATGGCAGTCCAGGAGGGAGGGCACCAGTCCTTTTAATTCATGCACAGGGTGGCTTACAGCAGTGCTGGTGACTGTGGTTTCTGTGAGATGGAAAACCTACCTACCACTTTCTCCCCTCCAGTAGCACTGGTGCCCTAAAACATTGAGGAATTTAAATCAGTATTTTTTTTTGGTGGAATGATCCCAAGAGATGTTACAGCAGAGAGTTGCTTTGGTGCAGGAGTTCTCAAATATGAGGTAGCAAATCCTGCTCTTGCAGCCTTTCCATGAGCCAGCAGGTTGTGCCTGCTTCTGGAGGACACAGAGCAAAAAGTGAATATATCCAGCTGCCTTTGTATTTCCCAGGGATGATACAAGCAGTACATTTTACAATACCCTAAATTAATCAAAGAAAAGTTCACTTCATTAAATTTTAGAGACCATGAAATTGCTAGGCATTATTTAAACATATGTGATACTTCAGAAGTGTGCACTGACAGGAGCTGACCCATCTAGGAACTGCTATTCTAATGGCAACTTCCAAAGAAAGGAGCAGATATGGTGTGAGAAAGTGCAGGACCATTGCATGTTAGGTAAGCTCTGATTTTTATACACCCAAAGGTGTCGAAAGTCAAGCAAGCGGGGCAGAAGACCAGCTAGGCTGAACAGGGAACTCCTCTTGGAACTCAGGAGGAAAAATAAATGGTATGATCTCTGGAACCAAGGTCAGGCTTCACAGGAAGATTACAGAGCTGTGGTTCGCACATGCAGGGAGAAGACACAAAAGGCCAAAGCTCAACTAGAGTTAAAACCGGCCAGCGTTGTGTCAGACAACAAGAAGGGCTTTTTAAAGTATGTTAATAGCATACTTTTTCTAAGGAAAACATTGGACCAATACTTGTTGAAGATGGTCACCTGACTAATAGGGATGAAGAAAAAGCAGAGGCATTCAATGCTTTTTTTGCCTCAGTCTTTAATAATACTGATAGATCTTGGGCTGCCCGGTCCTCTGAGTCGGAGGACCATGACTGCGGGAGCACTGGCTTTCCATTTGTGGACACTGAAATTGTAAGGGACCAGCTACATCAGCTGAATGTTCACAAGTCCATGGGGCCTGATGGGATTCATCCCAGAGTACTGAAGGAGCTAGCAGATGTTACAGCAGGACCCCTCTCGATCAGGTCTTGGGAGTCTGGGGAGGTCCCTGCTGACTGGAAGCTAGTCAATGTTATCCCAATTTACAAGAAGGGCGTGAGGGAAGACCCAGGGAACTACAGACCTGTTAGTCTAACCTCAGTTCCTGGGAAAATTATGGAGAAGATCATACTGGGTACTACTGAAAGGCATTTAAAGAACAATGCAATCATCAGGCACACTCAACATGGGTTCACAAAGGGAAAGTCCTGCTTAACTAATTTGATATCCTTCTATGATAAGGTCACACGCCTAGTGGATGAAGGGAAGGCAGTGGATGTAGTTTCTCTGGATTTTAGGAAGGCTTTTGATACTGTCCCTCACAGCATCCTTCTGGACAAGTTGACCAACTGTGAGATGAGCAGGTACACGGTGCGCTGGGCGAAGAACTGGCTGGACGGCAGGGCTCAAAGGATTGTAGTGAATGGGGCTACATCTGGCTGGTGACCAGTCACCAGCAGTGTTCCTCAGGACTCAGTCCTAGGGCCAGTTTTGTTCAATATTTTTATCAATGATCTGGATGCAGGAGTTGAATGCACCCTTAGCAAGTTTGCTGATGATACCAAACTGGGAGGTGCAGTTGACTCTCTCAGGGGACAAGAGGCCTTGCAGAGGGATCTGGATAGATTGGAGCATTGGGCAATCCATTAACGGCATGAAATTTAACAAGAACAAATGCCAGATTCTGCACCTGGGACGGAGTAACACCAGGCACAAGTATAAACTGGGAGAGGAGTGGCTGAGAGCAGCCCTGCAGAAAGGGATCTGGGGGTGCTGGTCGGCAGCAGGCTCAATAGGAGTCAGCAGCGTGCCCTGGCAGCCAGGAGGGCAAACCGCATCCTGGGGTGCATCAAACACGGCACAACCAGCCGGTCAAGAGAGGGGATTATCCCACTGTATACAGCATTGGTGCAGCCTCACCTTGAGTACTGTGTGCAGTTCTGGGCCCCACCATTTAAGAAGGATGGGAAGGTCCTTGAATGCATCCAGAGGAGGGCAACAGAGCTGGTGACAGGGCTGGAAGGCATGTCCTGTGAGGAGCGGCTGAGGGCTCTGGGGTTGTCTAGCTTGGAGAAAAGGAGGCTGAGGGGCGACCTCATTGCTCTCTACAGCTTCCCGAGGAGGGGAAGGGGAGAGGGAGGTGCTGATCTCTTCTCCCTGGGATCCAGTGGCAGGACACGTGGGAATGGTTCAAAGCTGCGTCAGGGGAGGTTCAGACTTGACCTTAGGAAGCGTTTCTTTACCGAGAGGGTGGTCAAACACTGGAACAGGCTTCCTGGAGAGGTGGTCGATGCCCCGTGCCTGTCCACGTTTAAGAGGCATTTGGACAATGCCCTTAATAACATGCTTTAACTTTTGGTCAGCCCTGAAGTGGTCAGGCAGTTGGACTAGATGATCGTTGTAGGTCCCTTCCAACGGAACTATTCTATTCTATTCTATTCTATTCTATTCTATTCTATTAATAGCTTTGAAGGAAGGAGGAGTAGAGAGAATTTTAAGCTTGCTTTGTGCCTCTTGATGCCATCTGAGGAAAAGATATTGCTCTACATGAGACTGTTCCAGAAAAAAGATCATACCTATTTATAGGAACAAATAATGAAAACGAATATCAACTCTAGTTGGCAATCTATTATCTCCTCTGTTATTCCAAGAGTTATTTAACTTCCAGGATTTGTGAAAATACAGCTCCAACATGAAAATGTAGTTTCAAACTATCAAGCTCCAAGGGGTGTTGCAGCAGATAAAGGATATACAATAGCAACATCTTTGCTCAGTTGAGTCAGGCTATAGACTGGCATTCTGCCCTTGGAGATGATAAAATGAAGATAAGAACAAAAAATGGACTTAATTAATTACTCAGCATATAAGATTACTGACCTTGACTTTTTACCAAACTTTCAGACTTTTTTTTAGTTCTAGGATCTACATAAACTGCATCTAAAATACTGTAATTCTTGCCTCCTCTCCAAGCAAAGCCTTTACTAGGCACAGAGGGTTGTTCCAAAATACAGGAGCTGCTCCCTGTGTATCATCTATTCAGGACAGGGAGCTCTGACTGCTTGGTTTAGCTCTGCAAGGAGTCACAAGGACTGCCAGAAGGCAGTCACATACAATTGTGCCAACAAGTCTTTGCAGAGCACATTTTTCCATGCAGATTTTTTTTATCCCACTGAATAAGTAATTCAAGGCTCCAGGGGAGTCTGAGACACACTGCTTATTATTAATGTGCTCTAGCCACTGCTTTCTAGACCTTCTGAACTAGAAGCTGGAGAAGATATCAGTGTTGTGGCAAGGCAAGAGGCCATGCACAAGTAAAGAATGCAGGTGCAGTTGGGGAAGGAAATTCAACCTTGTACAGCAGGTTGGAGTAAAAACCTGTGTGTACCAATGGGAAGCAAGGGGATGCATTGATACTGAGCTGTACTGATGCAAAGGGGTCATTTTCACCTGTCTAGGAGCTGGTTTTCTCCCTTTTCACATCCAAACACTTGCTGGGAAGATACAAACAATTCATACATGGAGAAGAGACTTGATTTGGAATATTCGCAAATTCGGCTCTTGCAAAGCTTTCTTCCCTTTGTATCTTTGTTGTACCATTTTCTCTGCCCTGCTTCTTCTGTTTTCTGTGTCCACAGGGTCAGGTAGAGATACCTGAGCTAACTTTAATGAGCTGGGAGTGCTACTGAAAGCAGCCCAGTGTCAGCAGCCAAGCACACCAGACTGGCTTCCTCGTTCTGCTAAGAGAAAAAAGCTTGTCCTTTACCTCCAAATAAGTCTTGACAACATAAAGCCTGAGGGACATGATCCATCTCTGCAGGTTTCCCAGATCAGGCTCTGCTTGGTCTCTCACTTCCTCAACCACGTCCACTCTCAGTCTCACATGCTCGCACCTTCTTTTTTTGTCTCTTTGGGGACATGCATGACAGTAGGGCTAAGAATACTTTTGGCCGAGAGCTTCAAAGCTACCGCAGGAGACAGATGCATCACTCTCATTGAAGTTCATGGGAGCTCTGTGTCTAAATTCTCCATGCTGCTTGGAAAGTTTCTTTGTAGTGGCTGATCTACCAATACTACTGGAGTACTGCAATCCAAATAGCATGTGCAATCAACGATATCAAACTGATGAGCTGCTGATATTATCCTGGATGCTTGTATGACTCCTACTTTGGGCTGCCCTGTGTAGCCTAGTGTGGCCTGGCTTTGTGCTGTCCTGTGCCCTTCCCGTCCCCTGCCTCACCTGAGCTGCCCTCCCTGCCTGCCTGCTTGCCAGCTTCTGCTCTGGAGGAAGATCCTCCCTTTGCCCAGCAAAGCCCTAGTGCAAAATTGCTATGCAAGGGGAGAACTGTAGGGTCAGAGTATCCTGGGAATGGAAAAGTTTTTTTGAGGTGATCCCACATCCTTGAGATCAATCATACTTTGATCTCATCCTTTGAGATTGTCCTGGTTTCAGCTGAGATAATTAATTTTCTTTATAGTGGCTGGTATGGGGCTATGTTTTGGATTTGTGCTGAAAACAGTGTTGATAATACAGACATGTTTTAGTTGTTGCTGCACTGGTCAAGGACTTTTCAGCTTCCCATGCTCTGCCGGGCGCAGAAGAAGCTGGGAGGGGACACAGCCAGGACAGTTGATCCAAACTGCCTAAAGGGCTATTCCATACCATATGACATCATGCCCAGTATATAAAGCTGGGGAAGAAGAAGGAAGGGGGGACATTTGGAGTGATGGCGTTTGTCTTCCCAAGTAACCATTACGCGTGCTGGAGCCCTGCTTTCCTGGAGATGGCTGAACCCCTGCCTGCCCATGGGAAGGAGTGAAGGAATTCCTTGCTTTGCTTTGCTTGCGTGCACGGCTTTTGCTTTCCCTATTAAACTGTCTTTATCTCAACCCTCAAGTTTTCTCACTTTTACTCTTCTGATTCTCTCCCCCATCCCACCAGGGGGGAGTGAGTGAGCAGCTGCGTGGTGCTTAGTTGCCTACAGGGGTTAAACCATGACAGAGATCAATCATACTGAGAATATCACACTTACTTGTGCTGCAGTCCCTGTTGCTGTGTAGAGTCCCTAAATGATCTTGGTCTCATGGGGGAAAAGGGGCATGGACAGACTCCTGCCTCGCTTGCAGGAGACTGTGCAGATGGCCTCGCTCCTCCCAGACGTTCAGTGGTGTTGTGATGCCTTTTTTGGTATAAGTAAGAGCTTGGCATGGTATTGTCCATCACTAGTCTGCATATAATTAAACTGCTTTCAGTTTTCTAACTGCTTTACCTGTGCATTAATCATACAGTCATTATGTCTAAAACAGCTGGAAGATGTCTTTGTTAGCATCACTGATCCTTTATGGTTTTCAAAGACTCCATTTTATTGAGAATAATAAAAGTGGAATTAGGATGCAAGTGTCTCTGGTCTCAGTTTTATGCATGGATTTAGTGAACACTGTGTGCTGCTTTGTCTAAAACCCTTTGTACTGCGGTACTAACAAGAGTAATACTAATAGGAGAATTTAAAGGGAACAAATCCAAATTTTTCCATTAATAATATGTGGTACCTGGTCTGGTATTTCTCCTTTCAAGTCATCATCCTGACATAAGTTTCTTCCAGGTTTATTTTCACACACATAAAAATATCTTCTGAGCTTTTTATGAAGACTGGAGAGAGAAATATCTACATTACTTTAAATGTTTTTTTCCAGTAAAATCTTCTGTTTGGAACTAAAGGACAAGCCTTTATAATCTGCAGTGCTGGAAACCTGAAAATCAAACCAACTTTGATTTTGCATTTTCCCTCCCGTTTGGACAATGCAAAATCTCCTCCTCTCCTGTCCAACAACAACAATTAAAAAACCCAAATCACTCCCCGAACAGAGAGTATGACTTTATGAGAAAAAGATTTTCCTTGGAACCTCTTTTCTAAATATATCACTCTCTCCTACCATTGTGATGATTTTATTAATGTTTCTTTTCTGCATTTTTCCTGTTTGTTTTTCACTTAATCTCAAAGCTGCTTAGATTGGCAGCTGTTTGAATTGTCTTATATGGTAGAGATGCGGGAAAGAGTTCTGTAAGAAGGCAACTGAAAATGCTGCATGGTTGTGGAAGCCTTCTAGGTTTTGTTGAAGATGTGCTACTGCCAGCCTCCAGAATGACTCGTCCCAAGGGAATCACAGCTGTATCAACAAGGCACTTATCTGTACCTGAGGCCTCAAATGCTGCAGACATTGTCAAATATATTTGCTTTCTAATAGGTTTTTGCTTTGGTTTTATATATGCAAAAAAGCTGCAACAGAAAATGTCATGGGTTGATTTAGTTAATGCTGTATTATACGTTGATACAAATGATTATTTGGCTGCAGAAAGGAAAGGTTAGTTGGATGTCCCAAGGATGGGACAGACTGAAGGTGACTTGGGCATGTTACAGATGGGATAGTAATGTGTGACTATTCTGTAACTTTAAGGTGCCAAACTTTTTAGCCTTTGAGTGTCTATAACTACTATCCAATTGAGCTGGTTGCCCCTCTTCTGTAGGCATGAAGGGAAGATGCATGTTTAGCAAAGTTTAAAGTATCCTCTGTCATGGAAGTACTCAACAGTGAATGTATAGTGGCTGGAATTAAACCTATTGGTTCTGTAGCTGATTTACTGGAAAGTTGCTATATATGGTTATTGTTCTGGGAAGTGTCACTGTTGTGCACTGTCAGAGACCAGCCCATTTTGAGATTGGAACACCCTGAGAAATCTGATCTACATTTGAAGTTGGCCCTGCTTGGAGCAGAGGGATGGACTAGGTGACCTCCAGAGGTCCCTTCCAGTCTGAATTATTCTATGATTCTGTGGAAGGTTCCTCGCTCTATTCAGGGACGTTATCCTGTAAAGCCTCCATCTGGCCATGTGTTAATCTTGGACTGCATCGGCCACACAGAGAACATCAGCCTCTCCCATGCTAAATCTGGCAGGTGAAGAGAGAAAAGTTACAGTATGTGTGCAAACCATGTGGCCATATCACATCTTACAGGTAAATCTAGAAGGGTTAAAAATGGTAAAAAGGAATTTCTCTGCTCTTAGAACAAAGCCATCAAGAAATGTGGTGAGCTGGCTTTCCTGGGGAAAGCAGCATACGGTGGGGCTTTGTTATTTTGCATGTGACCAAAGATCACGTGAAAGGTCAACAAGTGATATTCACTCGGCATCACTCTAACTCTATAAGTGGTAGTGGATTAAAAGCATTCTGTTTTTTCAGCTGCAGCGATAGAGAAAGTGTACATGATGGTGGCTTGGAATAGGAATGGAGCATCCAGCATTTATATTTGGCACATAAAATGACAGAAAAATAATGACTTTGGAGCAAAACCTCTCCTCCCCGAAGCTGAAAAGCTGTAAACTCACAGCTCAAAGCAAAAGCAATGGCTATAAAAATCTCTTTCCCATTGTATGGTATTTACTGATTTATGGTGAGGTATGGGGATCCTAGCTGCTGTTTAATAGATTTAAGACAGCTGCATAACCCTGGAAAATGTCATGTCCTGAACCTTCTTTTTTGCTCATCATCTTTTGAGGGGAGAAAATAAAATGTCCTGCAATAGTAGACAGAAAGGAGCATCTACCTAAATTAGTCAGGTTCACAGTCCCATTAAATCCTTTTCTGCTTAGCTGAATGCTTGGTATGTTGTAGCAGACACTTATCAACAAAATGGGCCAGACTTTGATGAGCCCTCCCCGAGGAACTACTTAAATATGACACTCAAAGGGAAGCTTTAAAAACTAATGGGAATTGTCTGTTTGTTTTCTTTCAACTGTTAATCAACATCATCTGTTGTTACTAATGGGCAATTAATAAAGACAGTCTAAATTCCCAAGAGACTAATACATGTGACATCCAATAAAGATAGTGCAATAGATGTGCCAGTGCAAAAACAAATCAAAAGCTTTTCAGTCTGTGTGACCATTGCTATGGAGCAGAAGGGACAGGGAACGCGCAGGCGACAGTAAGAAAAGGAGAAATTCCTTTCACGACTATGGCAATTGTCTAATTTTTGTGATAACACAGGAATTATTTTTCTTTGATTAATAGGACTTGCAAAACTAAGAGGGTTAGATCTCTTTGGAATTCCCTGTTCCACAGTATGTGTCCACACTAAATATTTGTGTGTGTGTGTTACTGAGGTGGTTACTTCAAATTTAAATTGACATTTATTCATATTGTAGAATAGGTCACACTCCAAGCTCTGAGAAAACTTTAATTAAGGCAAGAAAAAGGTGGACATGTGATGAAGATGGGAAACGTTATTCAAGTGATGGAAATGAGACCAAGATGATTTATGTGAGAAAGGAGGTTGGGAGGAGGATTGGAAGGAGATTGATAATCAGGGTATGGGTGATATTGTCAAGTGTTGGAAGTGGTGTAAGAGTGCGTGAAGCCAGTGATGGGAGGAAGTGAAGGACATTCTCTTTGGTTCGTTTTAATTTTCCCAGTACTTAAAGTTTAAAAAAACCCAAAGCTTTCTAATTAAAAGAAAAAAAAACAAACACCATCAGCTTTCAGTGATGATCATGGAGTTGATGCTGAATTTAATTGGGTCCGTTATTAGCAGTCTTTACATGATGGTATTTCCTCAGCCCTGGCTTAGGACCAGCAATCTATTGGACTTGGGTTAGTGCAAGCTCTCGGAGATCCACTCTTTGGCTCAGTAATGCAAGGAATTGTTTCCTTTTTGTGCAGTAAGTCTGCCTCCTGCGACAAGACAGCTTTTTTCAGAGTCTATTAGCAGAGCTGCAGGAATGACAAAAATTACTTAATGAAGGGGCAAGTGAGGTGTTCTCATGTGCAAAACAGGCTGGAGATCGTCCAGCACAAAACCAGTGGAGAGAGAAACTGGAGACAGCAGTTACGTGAGACACAAAAAAGAGAAGAAAATCAGAATCCCAGGTGGGATCTGGATGTTGTGAGAGGATCTGTGGAAACTCAGTAAAACACCCTGGTTTATAGTTTCTTTTCAGTGGCCCTGTTTCATTCTCACTCTACTGGCTTTGCCCAGGTAGTGTCACACAGGTGAGGTAACTAGGTAACGTAGTATGGTTGTGCAAAGCAGAGTATTCAAGAGCTACATGCAGATACAGACAGTTTTGTGATACCATAGCTAATAAATCATGTTGAATGTACTGCTTTCTAGCACTCCCCTATGCAGGTGTATATGTTATAAGCTGGCAGACAGCACATGCTGAAAATATACTGTACCTAATGTATATGTTTCTATGATTTATCTGTGTGCTTTTCTATACTGTACAACACTTTGAGACATTTTTATAAATTATGGCACTCAAACCCATACGTAATAGTACTTTAGGATTTGTTCTCCTGTAGCATCACCTTGGGAATCCGGGGGATATAATACTTCCTTTGGAGGAGAAATACCTATCTATAGCTGCATCTGCAGCAGAATTTGTAGCACTTGAAGGGAATGTGTTAAAAAAAAAATCTGTCTGTTCAGACTTACATTTAAATATTTAGTTTTACACTATATTTAGGACCGACTGGCTGTTGGCCAATACAGAGCCTATCACAAATCTAAAACACTAGGTGGAAAGACCATGTGACTGGGAGTTGAAAAAAAAATCCTTTTTTTTTTTGCAAAATGCTTCTTTTGTCAGTATATCACTTGATATTGTGCTATTAAAGTGCATGGGAAATGGTGTTACTGCAATTTCTTCAGAAAATGTCTACCAGGCTTTTTTAGTCATGTTAAAGGGCAGTTCTGTTAATGGAATATTTGGTATTTCCACCAAGACAAAACACATTGTTACTGTGAAATGTCCTAGTGCTCATCAGTATTTTGCAAGCAGAGTCTGATACAAGAATGAAGGCAAGATGATGGAGTGCTTCCCCAAGCTGTGACAAACCTACAATAGTTACTCCTGAGCAGATTTTCAGTGCAACTCTGGGTGACTTGCTTTGCTGCTTTGTCTCATTGACATGGGGGTAGAAGTAATTCACAGGCACATCACCGTGCCAGTAATATTACAGACAGCAAGGTCTAGGCACTAGGAACTAAGGAAATAAATATCAGCAATATTTAAAAGCCCCCCTTCCCAAATGTGTAGTCAGTTAGTCGTAGATGAAATGAGTGGTTTAACTGCCCTAACTAGTTGGTGTGAATCTACTGTTTGTTACAGGAGATGGTGCCTCTCTGAGCGAGAATTACTATCCCCAAAATGCTCCTGACCTCTTACAGCACCGTCGTGGCCTCTTACTTGGGAGCCTGGTACCCAGCTTCCCCGTGTGTTTACTCTGTCTTTCAAGGTACTTTGCCTCTCTCTGTGCTACTCTGTGCTGTGCTCATATTGATGTATGCGCACATTCTTCATAGAGGGGGAGAGCTTAACTAATCAATGCCTCTGAAGAACTTGGAGGTGGAAAAAGTTACAGAAATATAAAGTCTTATGATTACTTCAGATCCATGCTATGTGAGTAGCAGAGTTAGAAGGGAACAATATGCCTTGAGCTGTGCTTGGGCAGATGATGCTTCTTCTCTAGCATATATGTATCTGCTCTTTTTCTCACGTACACACAATGTAGAAGCTAAAAGATCATACAATCATAGAATGGTTTGGGTTGGAAGGGACCTTTAAAGATCATCTAGTTCCAACCCCCCTGCCGTGGGCAGGGACACCTTCCACTAGACCAGGTTGCTCAAAGCCCCGTCCAACCTGGCCTTGAACACTTCCAGGGAGGGGGCATCCACAACTTCTCTGGGCAACCTGTTGCAGTGTCTCACCACCCTCACAATAAAGCATTTCTTCCTAATAACTAATCTAAATCTACCCTCTTTAAGTTTAAAACCGTTACCCCTCGTCCTATCACTACACTCCCTGATAAAGAGTCCCTCCCCCATCTTTCCTGTAGGCCCCCTTTAAGTACTGGAAGGCTGCTATAAGGTCTCCCCAGAGCCTTCTCTTCTCCAGGCTGAACAACCCCAACTCTCTCAGCCTGTCCTCACAGGGGAGGTGCTCCAGCCCTCGGATCATCTTCGTGGCCCTCCTCTGGACCCACTCGAGCAGGTCCATGCCTCATGCTGGGGGCCCCAGAGCTGAACACAGTACTCCAGGTGGGGTCTCACGAGAGTGGAGCAGAGGGGGAGAATCACCTCCCTCGACCTGCTGGCCACGCTTCTTTTGATGCAGCCCAGGATGCGATTGGCTTTCTGGGCTGTGAGCGCACATTGCTGGGTCATATTCAGTTTTTCCTCTACCAATACCCCCAAGTCTTTCTCCACAGGGCTGCCCTCAATCCACTCAGCACCCAGCCTGTATCCACGTTTGGGATTGCCCCGACCCAGGTGCAGGACCTTGCACTTGGCCTTGCTGAACTTCGTGAGGTTTGCACGGGCCCACCTCTCTAGCCTGTCCAGGTCCCTCTGGATGGCATCCCTTCCCTCTAGAGTATCAACCACACCACTCAGCTTGGCGTCATCCGCAAACTTGCTGAGGGTGCACTCAGTTCCACTGTCCATGTCCCCGACAAAGATGTTAAACAGTGCCGGTCCCAATACTGACCCCTGAGGGACACCACTTGTCACTGGTCTCCACCCGGACATCGAGCCGTTGACTGCAACTCTTTGAGTGCAACCATCCAGCCAATTCCTTATCCACCGAGTGGTCCACCCGTCAAATCCATGTGTCTCCATTTTAGAGACAAGGATGTTGTGCGGGACAGTATCAAATGCTTTGCACAAGTCCAGGTAGATGACGTCAGTCGCTCTTCCCTTATCCACCAATGCTGTAACCCCATCGTAGAAGGCCACCAAATTTGTCAGGCATGATTTGCCCTTAGTGAAGCCATGTTGGCTGTCACCAATCACTTCTCTGTTTTCCATGTGCCTTAGCATAGTTTCCAGGAGGCTCTGCTCCATGATCTTGCTGGGCACAGAGGTGAGACTGACTGGCCTGTAGTTCCCCGGGTCTTCCTTTTTTCCCTTTTTAAAAATGGGGGTTATGTTTCCTCTTTTCCAGTCACCAGGAACTTCACCAGTCTGCCACGACTTCTCAAATATAATGGATTAAGGGGAATATTTTTAGAAGAGTAACTGCAGGAAACTACATATGTTAGTTTGGGACCAGTAATCCCACTTAATCATCTGGATGCCTTCAGCACCTTTTTTGTTTTACAAAAGTCTTTTCCAGGTGTTATGGGCCAGGCTCTGGTTTTAAATGCTTGGCAAGGGAGTTCTTGCATCAGCTTTTGGAGATGCTTTATTTTATGAAGTTTAGGCATAGGGGAAGATTTCACCTGGAAGATTTGGGCCAAGAAAAAGCACTCTCCTGCTGTAGCGTCTAGCCCAGATGATGCTATTCTTCATCACCCTTATGGTGCTGGAGTGCTGAATGCTATCTGCAGGCACGCAGGGCTGGCAAGAAGCACTCCCTGACCTTCCTAAACTGCAGGCGAACCTACACAGGAATGATCTTAACTTGATACACCACCACCTTTCTTCCAGGGCCCCACCCTGTGCCTGCAGCCATCTCTGGGTAGAAGGCAGCAGCTGGTTAATAGTGTGGAGGAATAGTACGCGATTGTTTAGGACAGGAAGTTGCAATATCCACTTGCAAGAATGTAATTGCTTTTGAGCTGGAACAGGGCCAGGACGGTTGATTCCAGCTGGTAGGAACAGCTGCAGCTGTGAAGGCAGCCAAAACCGGGCCTGCTGCACGGGGGGGAAGGAGGGAGACAGAGCTTGCCAGCAACCTTCTGAACCCAGAAGTGTGCAGGGGAGGACCCTGTCCAGATGCCTTATCCTCCCGGCTCCCCTGTGTGGCCCTCAGGGAAACTTGCAGAGGAGCTGGCCAGAGGCTGCAGCCAGCCCCAGCCCAGAAATTCTGGCATTCAGAGGACTCTCAGGAGTTTTGCCTGGACTCCTGCTACCCCATGCTGATCGCCTGCTTGCATCCAGCCTCCCGTTCCCTTTTGTTCAGTTTCTTCAGCCCAGTGTCACTCCACTCTTATCCCTTTGCCTACCTCTTTTTACAGCAGCTTTTCCCCTTTCATCAGCTAAACCTTCTGGCCAATCCCCTTCTCCAATGCGAAGGAACTACTGTTTTGTTTATGTTGTGCTGTCCAAGGGCTTGTGTGTTTCCCACCACTAAGTCTCTGTTTGGACCATAAGCTCCTTCTGTGGGGCCAGTCTGCTGTTCTCTTGGTGTGGCACCTAGCACAAAGCCTCATTCTCCATTGGTTCTTAAGGCAAAATGAAGGTTATAAGTAACAACAAACTTTGCGTTGTGATAGTGTCTTGGGAATCCAACTGTAGATGGACCAAAACCTAACTCTGTGGTCAAAGGATTTTGCTGCCTTTGATACCAGAAGCTCCCTAAGATAGTAACCGACCACATGAATCCAACATACAGATTAAACACAACTGTTCAAACAGCTATTTTTTTGAACTTGAAATCCCTATATGAAAACCTTAGCAGAAAAAATGTGGGACTGAAACAGGTATCATGCTGCTCTGACACAACAGTGGCTTGATTTTTGGCTGGGCTGTGAAACCACAGGTTTTGCACACTCAAAACTTTCCCAGGTTTTCTCCAGCTGGACTTAGATTTTCCAGGGTTGGTTTTGTAAGTAAAGAGGTGTGCATGACTTCTGAAAGTGTTAGAAACCTTGGCAGGTCTGTCAGGCTGTCTAATGCTGTCTGCCATGTGCAAGCATGGAAAATAAAAATGCTTTTCCCTTACAAAAATCTCCTGTATTGCCTGGAGGCTCCTTGTGCTCAGGACTGCTTCCTGCCACCTCGCTGTATGCCAGAGAAGGCTATGGTCACAGGATTGCTTCTCCTTCCCCATAGTGCCAAGTCTTGAATTAGCTCATATAGCTTGTGTAAGGACAGGTCCTTTACCCTTTGGCTCTCTTGAAGTATCATGTTGGGAAGCTGGATACTTGATACGGTTTCCTAGTACTCAGGTTTTTTTAATTCACCATAGTCTTGATGAAAAACACTTTGATCTTACCCAGCTACCTTAGCCTGGTTTAAATTAAAGGAGAGCTTTGGGAAAACTGCCAGGAGAAGTATTTACAGCATCCAGTGTAGGCAACACAGTTACAAATGTTTATAAAAGAGGTAGACGAAGAAATGAAAGAAAGAGAACATTTAATCTAATCACAGCAAGCTCATATCTAACAGGATTTTTTGGGTTTTGGCTGACATCGTTGCCTGAGTGAACGGATCAGCTCTGTAGCAGCTCTGTCTTGAAGACTTCCTTTCACTATCACTCTCACCCTCAGGCAGAGCCAGGTTTATGCTGTCCTCCACAGGTTTGACACTGCTCAGACAGGAGCTGTGGCCTTAGTGCTTTCCTTTGGTGGCAGAGCTGGCAGCATGTATGTTTCTGTGGCTCACAGTTTCCACCCACCATGCCTTTGCATTTCCTGCCAACTTGTATAGTAATAAATGTACTTGCTCTAAACCCATAAACAGGATTGGTGATGTTGATGTCTAGCTCGTGACTGAGGCTAGGCACAGGGATAATCAACCACATGGGAAAAACAAAGGTTGTGAGATGCTTAGCCACACCAAATCTAACCCTCAAAAGATGCTCTAGCATTCACTTTTATTCAGATTAGAAATCAATCTTTTGTCTGTCAAAGAAGGTCTTTCAAGAATGATAGGCTCCATTTGAAGATATTTAGTTTTCAATTAATTTATGTATGGACATCTGAAAGTACAAGGCTGAGTAAGATACAGAGACGATACTATAGAAAAGGTTGTGTTGTATGGGGTTGAGAGCTGATATAATTAGAAAGCCTTCCTTTTGTACTTGGGTGTCACCAAGTGATTCCGTGACAATCTTGCACACGGAGGGACAGAGCACTTCATGCTCTTGGAGAATACTCATGCAGGCATGCTGGCAATACTTGCTGCAACCTCCTTGGGGTAAGGCATTGGATCATCCTGTCTGGCAGCATCAGACAACTGCAGTGAATATTATGAAAATCATAAAAAAGAGTATTTATGACATTTCTTGATCCACTGTCAAATTCAATAGTTTTCCTGTTAGTTGAATATGCCCAATAAATATGAAAAAATGTAAGAAATCAAGATAAAGAAACAGCTTGGTTGGCTCATTGCTTTAATGTATATTCTGGAAGATATTGTATTTTTTCCTGGTTTTGAGTACGAAGTTGGTGAAAATGTCCATTGATACCTCTTTGACCAGATCTCATTCCCATATTCTTTGTCATATGTCCTGATGCCTCACTTTGGAGCTGGGACTGCCCTTACATGGTGAAAAGATATGGCTCCTTTTCTAAATGCAAGACTGTAACCCTCTTGTCCTCTACAGTGAGCTATGAACATAAAATCCCTCTCAGTTGAAGTAAGAGTTTGTTCTACAGCTCGTGGCATTGACCGACTTCAGTTACACATTTACAGAGGTTTGTAGAAATGACTTGATAACACACTGTGACCCATTAGGTATCTATGGCAGCACAATTTTTGGGAGAATCCAGAGCAATCACCTCCATGAATGGAGCCTAATTTTTAGACTAGGAAAAGAGATCTTTTTTTAAATTTAGACATTCTTCTGTTCAGAGGAACATGCAACTACAGACACTCCAGAGGAAATTCACTATAGTGTTGAATTTACAAACGTGAAGTCCAACTAGTGCTTCTCCAAAGGTTTGGTTACCACCCTTTCTGCAGCTCCACACACTGCTGAGAGCGCAGCAGAGAGCTTGCAGTCCATGGCCACTCCTGTCCCTTACTGATTTCATGGCACAGGCAAAAGGCATTGGTGGGAACACGGAGGGAATTCAGATCACTTCTTTCCTTAGCTTTGAACAGTCAGTAATTATGAAATTGAATCACAATGATTTACATGCAAATAAAAATGTAGTAGTAGAAATTAATAACAATAAACCATTTTGTTTAAGTTCATTCAACATCAAAGCTGAAATTCAGTTCAGCCTGCTTTGTGTATTTAGTTTCAGGGATCAATGGGAGACTGCTATTTGTGAAAACCCATGTGAATGGATGAGAAGTTGGCTTGCCTTTTTAAAATGACTGCAAAAACACATATTAAATTACAGTCAATGGTAATGTTTTGGAATTCATCCGAGAATGGATACATACAAAGTTGTCTAAGTGGGTAGGAGAAAGCCTTCACAATCCATATTCTAGCACTACAATGTAAGCTTTTAAATTATGTATTTACAAATGTAATTCCAATTACTTTACAAACTATTTGCAGCTCAAGCCTTATTTGCTGAAGAAATTTTGCCCAAAACATGAGCCAACTTGTTCTGGTGGGTACACAAATGAGCAGGGAGGAGCAGCAGAGGATGTGGGGAATAAGCTGCTAGGACATTGTGGGCTGTTGTATTGTGAAATCACAGCCCGCAGGGCACAGAGCATATATGGGTAGAGGAAGAAACAATAGATAACTGACTGAACTGTTGCAAAATGTGGATGATTTAGATATTACCTTATGGATTGCTTTCTTGTGTGTACCATGGAATAACCTGATAGTGAAATATTGGCTTTAAATTAGATCAATTTTGATCCAGTCTTCCAGCAACATAGCATAAAACAATACGGGGTGGAAACAGCTTCAGAATGTAACAAGATGTAATCAAAGTGATTAGTTTGTTCTTTTGTAACTAACCAACACAGATATAGGAGCGGGGTAGACAATACTTTAATACTGTGTTTGTACACCTATGGCTATGGATATGCTACTATGCCCAAAGACAATTGGACAAGGAGTAGTACGGACATGCTGCTATGTTCCCAGTACAGCCCAGCCCATCTTGACAAAGAGTCAAGGGTGGTTAGAATAATTGGTTTGTGTTAGAATAGGAATAAGGGTGCCAAATCATTGTCAGGGACCATGCACCATGAAGAAGGGAAGCAAGTTACATAAGCAAGGTGATATTGCGCATGTCCAGAAGAAAGGGTCAACTAAAGGACACACCTGTACGACCACCAAGAACTGTCACTGAAATCGGGAATCAAACTCCTTAACACCAATGTAGCATTAAGAAGCAGGCATTCTTTATTACGGCACCGGATGCACGGGGGATCGTTCCACCTAGCGTGCATACCACAGGTTACATCAGCCAAAACTTATATTGCCCAGTTACATACATATGCATCAAATTTCCTGGAATGACCATGCATATTCATTCTATTTCCTGGAACTAATTATCATATTTGCGTGGTCATTACGCATGCGTCCTTGAGCTCCGAGGGGCTTCCGTGGGGGTCTCTGGTGGTCCTTGGTGGTCGTACAGGTGTGTCCTTTAGTTGACCCCTTCTTCTGGACGTGCGCAATCCCACCTTGCTCATGTAACTTGCTCCCCTTCTTCAAGGTGCATGGTCCCTAACAATGATTTGGCACCCTTAACACAAACCAATTATTCTAACCACCCTCGACTCGTTGTCAAGATGGGCTGGGCTGTACTGGGAACATAGCAGCATGTCCGTACTACTCCTCGTCCAATTGTCTTTGGGCATGGTAGCATATCCATAGCCATAGGTGTACAAACACAACATTAAAGTATTGTCTACCCCGCTCCTATCTCTATGTTGCTTAGTTACAAAAGAACGAACTAATCATTTTGGTTACATCTGGTTACATTTCCCCCCTTTGGAAGTTTTGAAATAATCATCTTTTCAATACTTCCACTCTTAATCTTTCATAACTCAACATAAGCAGGTGGCTTCTCTCCTGGCATTGGTGTACGATGCTTCATCACTGATTTAAAAATTGCTACAGAATTCCTAGACATTGTCTGTGTCAACATTTTCTTTATACATTGATAAACCAAACAAATCACCAAAACAACTATAATCAAAATGATTAGTGTCTGTAACAACTCAGTTATCCATCCTTTAAGAGGAAATCCAAAATGTCCCAAAATTTGGCCTAACCAATTTGTTTGCATTTCACTCCTTAAACCTTGAGTCTGCTGTGCCACCCTCTTCATGTCATCTATTTGTTCATTCAAAGCAGCTGTAACATTTGGGATGTGCACACAGCAATCTTGATTTCTGTAAATCCACAATCATTGCTTCAATTCCCCCATGTGTTTCTCTCTGTTTTTCCTCTGCTATTCTTATCATTATTTGTGGGGTAACTATGACTTGTCGGGTGGGTGTTACCCACTTCATTTTCTACTACTCTCAACTGTTCTGCCAATAATCTATCCAATTTACCATCATTTGGTTTCAGGGTTGGAAGTTTTACCTGTTTTACTGGTACCAGGGCAAGGATGCTTTGCTTCACTGCCTCTCTAGCAGTTTTATCAGCCAATCGGTTGCCCACATTTACCACAGTTTGTCCAAATGGATGTGCTTTACAATGCATTACCACTACTTCCTTGGGCTGCTGGATGTCCTGGAGGAGTTGGAGAATTTCTTCCTGAGCTGACAACAGTCCTCTTTCCTTCCAGATAGCTCCATGTGTGTGAACCTGCTTTCTGTGCTGATGTATTCACAGGGAGAGCTTCAGCTTTCATCACTTGGGTAGTGGTGACCACTGCATACCCCGCCATTCATTTTCCATCTCGGACAAAGCTGCTTCCATCCGTAAACAGCTCCAAATCAGGATTAGGCAATGGTTCATCCTTCAGGTCCTGTCTGCTAGAATATACCTGTTCAATAGTTTGCAAACAATCCTGGTGTAAAGACTCACCCATTTCCGAGCTCAAAAACATTGCTGGGTTCACTGCTGTTGTACCCAACGGCCTGTTTCCAAGTTCCTAATTTTTGAGTCAACACACCTAAAGCAAGATGTTGTCGCTCATGTACAAACAATTCAAAAGGCTTTGTTAAATCTGGGAGTCCTAACGCAGGTGTGGACATCAAAGCCTTCCTCAGATTTTTAAAAGCTGTCCGACACTCAGGTGTCCACAACAGGTGATTCTCCTGGGATCCTTTCAAAGCTGCATAATTGAGGATCCACAATCGACACCACCCAACCATACCCAAAAATGTCTGCAATTCCCATATAGTTCTGGATTCTGGAACTTGACAAATGGCTTCCTTTCTGCCTGCTCCCAATCTTCTTTGTCCTTGCAAAATTTCAAAGCCTCAATATATCACAGTCTCTTTCCCAATCTGGGCCTTGCTTTTTGATACTCGGTATCCTGCTTGTCCCAAAAATTCAACAAGCTGATGGTCACTTGTAAACAGTCTTCCCGAGTCTCTGCTGCTATCAAGATGTCATCTACATACTGCAATATTATTCCTTCTGAATTTTCTTTTTTCCACACTTCCAATTCCTTTGCCAACTGATTGCCAAATATTGTAGGACTATTTTTGAACCCTTGAGGTAGCACCGTCCAGGTGAGTTGTGTCTTGCATCCAGTGGTGGGGCTTTCCCATTCAAAGGCAAATATGCCTGGCTATCTTTGTCTAGAGGTATGCAGAAGAAAGCATCCTTGAGATCAAGTACAGTAAACCACTCATGTTTTTCTTTTAAGGATGTCAGCAAGGTATACGGGTTAGCTGCTACTGGGTGAATGTCTTGAACAATCTGATTTACGCCTCTTAAATCTTGAGCTAACCTATATTCCTTGCCATTCTGCTTTTTCACTGGCAATATCGGGGTGTTATATTCTGATTCACACTCTATCAATAATGCATAATTCAAACATTTAGTTATTAATTCTTCCAACCCCTTTCTAGCTTCCCACTTGATAGGATACTGTTTTTGTCTTACCGGTTTAGTTCCAGATTTTAGAACAACCTTTACTGGTTCCGCCAATTTAGACCGACCTGGAATTCCACTAGCCCATACCAAGGGTGTTACTGCATCCTCTACTTCTGCAGGAATTTCTTCCTTCGGTCTTGGTGTGTTCTGTAACATAAAAATTCTCACTTCCACAGCTTTTGATTCAGGTATTAACAGGTGAGTCTCCCCCTTTTTTTTTTTTTTTTTAATTATTTTGTGCATTCAATTTACTCAATATATCTCTTCCTAACAAAGATGATGGACATTCTGGCATATACAAAAATTGATGAGTTACCCATGGCTTTCCCAATTTGAATTTCAAAGGTTGTAAAAACAGCCGATTTTCCTTCCGCCCTGTTGCCCCAACAACACTTATAGTTTTATGACTAAACCCCCCTTTGCATATATTTAATACCGAATATGTTACCCCTGTATCAACTAAAAATTCTACTTCATCATTCCTCAGCTTTAATGTAACCAGGCGTTCAGCTGAGGTTGACTCCCCTGGTCTCCTTCAGTCCTCGTCATTCAGAGTCACTTAATTGCCTGTAGCGAAGGATCCATTTCTCTCACTTTGGGACATTCCCTTTTCCAATGCTACAGGCAGAGCAACATCATCTTAAACTCTTATTCCTTCCCTGTTTTTTTTCAAAGTCAGTGCCATAAAATCTTACTGGATAATCCCACACTGTTTTTGCCACTCCAGATGATTTCTCAAAGCAAAAAAAAAAATAAATGCCTCATAAGGTATTTCATCTCATTTACCTTCCCTTTTGCAAAATAACATTAATTACAAGATGGTATCATATCGCAATGTACTATTTTCTGGCCATTTCTCCCCTCCTTCCAAAGTATACATTGGCCACCAATGATTACAATATTCAATTAATTGTTTCTGAGTCAAAGGATCACCCCCCAGATCTTTCCAATGTTTTAAAATACATCCCAAAGGTGTTCTTTTATTCTAATATCAATAAACACAAACCAATTATTCTAACCACCCTCGACTCGTTGTCAAGATGGGCTGGGGCTGTACTGGGAACATAGCAGCATGTCCGTACTACTCCTTGTCCAATTGTCTTTGGGCATGGTAGCATATCTGTAACCAGATGTAACCAAAATTATTAGTTTGTTCTTTTGTAACTAAGCAACATAGAGATAGGAGCAGGTTAGACAATGCTTTAATACTGTGTTTGTACACCTATGGCTATGGATATGCTACTATGAACTTATGAACTTAAAATATGAACTTAAAACTACAACAGCAGCCAACCCAGCAATGTTTTTGAGCTCAGAAATGGGTGAGTCTTTACACCAGGATTGTTTGCAAACTATTGAACAGGTTTGCAATTATTCTAGCACACAGGACCTGAAGGACAAACCGTTGCCTAATCCTGATTTGGAGCTGTTTACAGATGGAAGCAGCTTTGTCCGAGATGGAAAATGAATGGCGGGGTATGCAGTGGTCACCACCACCCAAGTGATGAAAGCTGAAGCTCTCCCTGTGAATACATCAGCACAGAAAGCAGGTTCACACACATGGAGCTATCTGGAAGGAAAGAGGACTGTTGTCAGCTCAGGAAGAAATTCTCCAACTCCTCCAGGACATCCAGCAGCCCAAGGAAGTAGTGGTAATGCATTGTAAAGCACATCCATTTGGACAAACCATGGTAAATGTGGGCAACCGATTGGCTGATAAAACTGCTAGAGAGGCAGTGGAGCAAAGCATCCTTGCCCTGGTACCAGTAAAACAGGTAAAACTTCCAACCCCGAAACCAAATGATGGTAAATTGGATAGATTATTGGCAGAACAGTTGAGAGCAGTAGAAAATGAGGATGGATGGTGGGTAACATCCACCCGACAAGTCATAGTTACCCCACAAATAATGATAAGAATAGCAGAGGAAAAACAGAGAGAAACACATGGGGGAATTGAAGCAATGATTGTGGATTTACAGAAATCAAGATTGCTGTGTGCACATCCCAAATGTTACAGCTGCTTTGAATGAACAAATAGATGACATGAAGAGGGTGGCACAGCAGACTCAAGGTTTAAGGAGTGAAATGCAAACAAATTGGTTAGGCCAAATTTTGGGACATTTTGGATTTCCTCTTAAAGGATGGATAACTGAGTTGTTACAGACACTAATCATTTTGATTATAGTTGTTTTGGTGATTTGTTTGGTTTATCAATGTATAAAGAAAATGTTGACACAGACAATGTCTAGGAATTCTGTAGCAATTTTTAAATCAGTGATGAAGCATCGTACACCAATGCCAGGAGAGAAGCCACCTGCTTATGTTGAGTTATGAAAGATTAAGAGTGGAAGTATTGAAAAGATGATTATTTCAAAACTTCCAAAGGGGGGAAATGTAACCAGATGTAACCAAAATGATTAGTTCGTTCTTTTGTAACTAAGCAACATAGAGATAGGAGCGGGGTAGACAATACTTTAATGTTGTGTTTGTACACCTATGGCTATGGATATGCTACTATGCCCAAAGACAATTGGACAAGGAGTAGTACGGACATGCTGCTATGTTCCCAGTACAGCCCCGGCCCATCTTGACAACGAATCGAGGGAAGTTAGAATAATTGGTTTGTGTTAAGGGTGCCAAATCATTGTCAGGGACCATGCACCATGAAGAAGGGGAGTAAATTACATGAGCAAGGTGGGATTGCGCATGTCCAGAAGAAGGGGTCAACTAAAGGACACACCTGTACGACCACCAAGGACCACCAGAGATCCCCACGGAAGCCCCTCGGAGCTCAAGGACGCATGCGTAATGACCACGCAAATATGATAATTAGTTCCAGGAAATAGAATGAATATGCATGATCATTCCAGGAAATTTGATGCATATGTATGTAACTGGGCAATATAAGTTTCGGCTGATGTAACCTGTGGTATGCACGCTAGGTGGAACGATCCCCCGTGCATCCGGTGCCGTAATAAAGAATGCCTGCTTCTTAATGCTACATTGGTGTTAAGGAGTTTGATTCCCGATTTTGGTGACAGCTTTACGCCATAAATGTTTCCAGTTACAACACTGAATGTCTCTCATCCCCTGTCCTCGTAGGTCTTGCAAGCAATCTGGAAATATCTGCAGTAAAACTATCCATGCCCAGTGCTGTCCTAAGTCACCTACAGTCTTTTTGTGAACAAAACTCCAAGGCACAAGGGGATGGGCACACTGGGGAGAGAAATCTTTGTGGGCAACGGATCCAATCTTGAAGGTGATCTGGGGGTGCCTTTCAAAATGCAGTGGAGGAACATCAGTTTTCTGGTTCCAAATTCTGCACTGCTGTTTTTTATCATTGGTAAAGGCAGATTAATTTTTACCCTAGAGGGTGGGCTTCCATTATTTTAATTGTAACAGTTCATATGCTGCACAGAGTTTTATTTCTAACATATGTTCCCTGGTACATTAGTCAGAATGAATTACACTCCTTTAAAAAGTCATTTGACCCAGTACAGTATATTTCTTTTTATACTAGTTGTTTGGAAATGTTAACACTCAAATGATCACGAGTATCCTTTGAAGTGAACACTGGCCTGGAGATCAATTGCTGAAATTAGCACCTTGGTTGTTTTTGCTTTAGTCTGTCTGCCTGAGGTCTCTATAACACATGACTTGATTGTTTTACAGCTTGGAGGTTATCTTTGACATCTAAATGGGCAAAGCACTTCACTTTCTCCTCTTCCCAGTTGGGATTTGGAAGTAGAGAAGCTCTCAGTCTTGACAGTTTCCAAAATTTTCCTATCTGACAAATTGGATTACAGCAATTTTGATGCAAACAACTAGGAGAGATGTTTTGGTCTTAGGAAGGCAATGAAACATGGAGGAGTCTCCGAAGCACCAAGGTTGTAGGTTGCACTGGAAGTTGATGTAAGGAAAATATCTAGTGAGTTTGAGTGCCTCCGTATTAGATTGGCTAACATGAGGCAGCAGCAAGGCTGCTATTTTCAGGCAACACCTTAAGCCCGGGAAATCAGACCTCTTTATGGAGTCTCAAGGCACCTACAGTCATTAGTCACTTTAAAAAAATCCTGACGCTTGTTTGGATAAGGCTTAAAGGATACTGCAAGGTTATTTTCTTTCTTGCTCCCTGCTCTCAGAATAGAATATCCTCCTGAGGAGTTTAATCTTATGGAAAAGCAAGGTGTTTGCTGGGTTGCAGATTGTTGCTCAGACAATTCATGCAAACCTTTTCAGCAAGCCAAGAAGGAATTTTACCTCTGCCAAACATTTTTCCCCTTTTGCTAAGAATATTTACAGATCTTGCTTATGTTTGTACAAGAAGAGATAAGACACACAAGCCTCACTGTGAAATGTACATTAAGGAACTTGGGGTGTGATTTATTTCCTGAATATATAACACAATATTCCACAAACTACATCCATTATCTCACACTTCAAGATGATGGCAACCTGTGCACAACAAAAAGATTCATCAATAAACCTTTATTTGTAATGCAGCAGGGGAGCCATGTAAAACAGTTTTGTGAATGTATCAGAAAAGCCAACTTTGTGGGAAATACAAGATATCTCCCCAAAATAGCAGCAATGAAACCTTTCCAGTACACAAATGGATACATTCCTTAGGATATGCCTGAACTCCTTGAAATAACATGAGGATGTGTCTAAATTTCTGGCAAGTTAGCAGTGTTAGAAAACCACCACAAATCCTTCTCCGTGAGGTCCGAAGCCCAAAATAAAACCCGAAGAGGCCATCAAAGAAAGGGGTGACTCCACCTGGTCTGGGATAGCAGGAGAGAATGCAGATTATTCATCTGCAGTAGTATGAGAGGTTTTAACTTTCTGCTAAAGCTTCTGGAGTTTATTGGTATTGCCAACAACCACTTCAGTTTTTCTGTGACTGTGATGCATTTTGCCCTTGGCAACAGTTAAAGAAAATGGACTCATGACTCACTTGAAAGCTCTTGTAAAGGACTCTGTTAGAGGAAGAGACTTCCTACTATGCACTAATGCTGGGATTTTTGGAGGGGAGTTTTGCAGACCTGCTTGCCTTCTCCACTTCCTGGACTTAGTGCATCTATGGAGGAAGATCATCGTACTGATGTGAAAAAAGGGTCCTGAACTGATGCTGATGTGGCCAGCTTGGCAAAGCCAGAAGTTTAAGATCCTGGTCCAGGATGTATAGTTAATCACTGGAACTCACTTCCTCAAGTTGTTATAGAAGCAAAGTAAACTTCATAATCTGAAACAACTTTATTAGTTGAGATTATATAGAAATTTTAAAAAGGAAATAAGGTATCAGGTGTCAATGAAGTGCTGGTCCTTAAATGGATAAGGAAGAAGCTTTTCCTGTGATTGAGTCTCTGTAGAACGGATTTCTTGCACTTCTTGCACTCGAGCAGTGGCGCTGGTCACCATTGGAAACAAGATGTGAGCAGGATGATTCACAGAAGCAAAACCTTTCCCCATGTGTTGCACTGCTGTGTTTATACATAGGCTATACAAGATGTAGTGGTGGTTTGGTTTTGTACAAAACCTTTGCACAGGGCCCAGCTAGGTAAGACCAGGCCAAAACCCCAGAAATCTTTAATTTAGCAGTCTCCAAATACTAGGGGAAATTATTCTCAGGTTTCAAACTTCTTAACTGCTCTTTGATTGTTAATTGACTTTGGTGGAACTAAAACCAGGCAAACACTCAAAAATTTTGCTGAATAAGGGTCTGAGGAATGTTAAACTACCAGCTGGTTCTAATTTGAATTACTGTCTTAATTAGTCACTCAATTAATTTTGGCACATCTAAAAGGTGTCCTCACTCAAAGTAAGCTTTCTCTTTCTTCTCACTGGCCTCTGTTTCTCAGTCCTCCTCCACAATTTAATCTGTTCTTCAAACACCAGTATTAGCGCAAGAATGAAGAACGCTCTGCCCTTGTCAAGACTGAACCCTGTATAATTTTCCTCCCTTCCTGAATTATCTGTTGAAAGGATGTGAATCTAGGAAGTTATTTTTAAAATATTATCTCTCTGATGGAATATGGCATCTTTGATGTGGGTGACCCATTCAAAAAATACATTCTGCTGGTAAATTTTAAGCCTCTCATTAAAGTTTAATCGTGACTTCATGATATAGATGTCAATACACTTTATTTTAACTTAAATGTCATAGATGGTTTAGATTTAGAAAAGTAGCTGACATTTCAATGGTCACATGTAACTGTTCTGGAAGAATAAAGCTCCAATATTTTATTCTGCCTCTGTGCAAGATTGTTGTATAACTTCTGAGTCCTCTTCCCCAAAACTCTGCATGTACCCATCGTTCATGGGGCTGGCATAGGAAGGACAGGTTCCCTCATGATGGGAGAGTCTGTGCCTTGTTCTCTTGCTACCCTGGTGAAAATCCTACGTGATTCTTTCTGAGTTCATTTTAATTTTTGTGTCTTGTGAGCTCTCATATGTCCCTGAAAGACTTAGAAGGCAATGAAATAGATAGGATTTGTTCTGGAGTTAGATTAAGCTATTCAGAGGACAAGGTATAGGAGAGATTAAGGCAGCCTCTAGTGGTTTTCCTGAACTGTTTGTGTCTTAAAAAATCATAGCACATCATGGATCCATGATCTTTAATAAATTCATTATGACCATATGTGAACTCCTGCTTAGCACAAGTCACAGAATTTAACCAACCCCTTTTTGTCTTAAACATGCAACTTCTGTTTCAACTCAGGTATGCCTGTCTGAAGGACCCTGCTGAAAAACTTGAAGTAGCATAGAATTCACTATTCCTGCAGAAATTGTTCAGGGAGTTAACTACAACTGCTGTTTTGGCTAAACTCCCATAGTTAGTTTTGAGGAGATATTTTTATGTTGTTAGGTATGTGCAAACAGTAGGCTGAGGAGACCATGGCTGAGTTTCCAATACTGTGTGGTCTTTCCCATGTTACCTGACCTGATAGACTGTTTTGAAGCCACCTTTTCAGTTTCACTCAATAAATCCTCAAAGTGAAATATATGGTTACAATTCATTACTAGGCTAACTTCAGACAAGTAAATGGAACTGCACTATGAATAAATTTTAACCATTGTTTAGTTTTTAAAAACTTTACTCCTCTTTTGATTGAGCAGAAAGTTCTCAAGGTTGAGGCAGCTCCAGAAAGAACAGAGCCCAAGATTCCTTACATTGTCAAGTGCCAAGGATGCTGCAGTTGGGAGACAGCTTAATAATATATATGTTTTCCAAAAATCCATTTGTTAACTAATTTATCATCAGTTGATCTCTGCTCTAATTTGACTGAGTCTTAACTGAAACTCTTTCCTAATGTTCCCTTATCTCCATCAGCTTTGGACTTTTAGCCTATGTGTCCAAATTTAAACAGAGAGGCTCAAAAGGAAAATAGTCTAGTTAGTAGATTAAGTTAACATGCAAAAGTAGGAGGAAGCTGTCATTTTATTTTATATTTTTAATTTATAGCCATATCCCCAAGAATAAAACTTAGGTTTCACCAATAAACTCATCTGGGGTACATGTGTAAGCAGTTAAAAAAGAATGCTGGACTTTGGCAGCACATCTGTCCTAAATAGTCAAGCAACAGACTGGAAGTTGCTTTTTATTTCTTCCACTACAAAACTTTTAATATGAGAGTCTAAAAAAAACCAAAAAAAAGTTCAAAGTTTTTACCCTTATAAATGAGTTAAATTTCTATTGTGACTTGTGGTTGCAAAAGCCAGAGGAACAGTCAGAATTAAATCATTTTAAACCTCCTTTTCCCTCTGGTCACACTGACAGCATGATTTCCACAAAGTCACCTCTACATGCACCATTTGAAGTAAAACTGTGTTCACCAGATACTTGGGTATTGGGAGTTGCCCTATAGAATTTCAAGCAAATTATGGTCCTTTTCTTTTTGCTGATAAGTTTATTATTTTTTTATACTTAAAAGAATAAAATGTGCTTGATCGTGGGATAAGAATGAATCTACTAGTGTAGACTAGGCATCCACATTGAAGGACAGAAGTTTAGTGAATTCAGATCGTATTTCTTTTGTCCTTTCTTACTCCATTGGATTGTAATTGACCCAAATCTGTGCAAGCTCCAATGTATTCTGATGGATTTTTAATGAAAAAATAGGTTTTTATGAAGACATATGATATTTCTCTTTGGATTACTGCTAATGCTTGATAGTTAATGCTTTCTAGTTCTATTAATCTTTCGAGTGTTTTTACAGTATGTGATTTCTAATTCTGACTTTGATTGTGCACCCCAGTAAGGAGGGGTTACAATAGGAAATTTCTCTAGTTTGGGGCAGGGGAGATTGTGCTTTTCATATGATTTTAGAAACTGTTATCCAGAAAAATAAAAGAAAATTCCATTGACAATTTTGAATTAAAAACCCCAGTCTAGTTAAAAAATGAGCATGCAATTCATATGGAAAAAATTCACTAAAATATGTGTTAAAATATTGATAAACTTGAGCCAGCTCCATATAAAAGCTGTTTTAGGGCCTGACGGACCTCCCTGTGGTTCACTGAGCCACCAGTTTTCCTTTGTGCCTGCATAGTCCCAGGTGTGCCACCATGTTTTGGAATCAGGAGAGATGTTTGGGAGACTCTTCCATCCTACTTGTTGAAGTCAGTTTTTAGTACAGGGAATCAATGGAAACTCTGAATATTGCGAGTGCTTACATCAAAGCAGCCTGTCAGGTCCCTGGGTTGGAAGAATAATTAGAATGAAATGACAGTGCCTTTGCCTCACCCTTTGTGACAACACAGAAGGTTGCCACTGTGTTTCCCACAAGGCGGGTGAGGTCAGGTATCGTTTAGAATGGAGCAAAAGTGTTTAAGTGGCCAAAACCTTTAGAGCATGAACGCTGAAGGCACACGTGAGACAACAGTTACCTCTGTGCTTTTAGCTCCACTAAGTGGAATTTTAAAGACTTTGGCTTTGATGGATACTGACTTTAATGAAGGTTTCCCTCTAACAGGTGCTCTGTGTTAGGGATATCTTGGGAAGAACTCTCATTAAAATCTCAGTACTGTGATGAAAAGACCTGGGAATAATTTCCTAACATCTGATAGCAGCCATCTGATCTCTAGCTACTGCTGATCATTTGTCCCCACTGAGACAACTTTTATCGTTGACATCTCTAATGTTTCTTCTCAAGACGGAATACTTTGCAGGCTGCATCAAACAGCACGTAGTTTAAAGGCAGATACTTGCTGTTACACAGCAGGTACAATGTCTTTCAGGCCTCTACAGGCTCTACTCATGCTCAGCATCAAACAAATCAGACTTTGTTATGCATACTGCTACAAGTACATGAACATTTTTGGACAGGACGCTTAACAGGAATATATTTGTCAATGGGTTCTGTCTCTTCTTTTGTTTTAGTTACAAGAAAGCCTTTTTTTTTTTTTTTAACTGGACAAAAAAACCCATGAGAAGTCATCCTTTGCAACATCTGCTTGTCTAGATAAACGTCTGTGACTCAGGCTGCTTCTGCTCCATCTGCTGGGACTCTGCTGCCACCCACCGTGGGATGGGAAGGAGAAGCACCAAGCGTGTGATCAGCTGTAAGTCTTTTGTATCCCTTATCCCTATAAACAGCAAAATGAATCACTATTGTGGTTTATCCCAGTCGGCAATTAAGTACCACACAGCCACTCGCTCCCCCTCCCCCTCCCCGGTGGGATGGGGGAGAAAACTGGAAGAGCAAAAGTAAGAAAACTCGTGGGTTGAGATAAGAACAGTTTAATAAATGGAACAAAGTAATAATAATAATAAATTGTAATGAAAAGGAAAACAACAAGAGAGTGAGAGAGGAACAAAATCCAGGAAAAACAAGTGATACAACCGCTCACCACCCGCCGACCGATGCCCAGCCAGTCCCCGAGAAGCGATCGCTGCCCCCCGGCCAACTCCCTCCAGTTTCTATACTGCACATGACGCCATATGGTATGGAATAGCCCTTTGGGCAGTTTGGATCAACTGTCCTGGCTGTGCCCCCTCACAGCATCTTGTGCACCCAGCAGAGCAGGGGAAGCTGAAAAGTCCTAGATTAGTGTAAGCACTACTTAGCAACAATAAAAACATCAGCGTGTTATCAACATTATTCTCATCCTAATATCCAAAACACAGTACTATACCAGCTACTAGGAAGAAAATGAACTCTATCCCAGCCGAAACCAGGACAGTATCCACCCCTTATTCTCTACCATCTACATCATGCCCAGATCCTACCCTTTCCAACACATTCCAACTAATCACCACCACTTTCCCTGTCTTTTGATATATACACACAGATATCATTCCCTTGGTCTACGGGCCATCCCTCTAAAATGTCCATTGAGTTCATTTAGTCCATGACTTTGGGCTCCATCTGTCATAACAGTCCTTCAGGGCAGGAGAGATGGTGTGTGGTGTTGGATTGTTGCATGCTGAAGCCAGTTCTGGTTCCATCACTGCTGCACTTTGCTTGGTTTCATCAAAGCTCATTCTTCATTAATCTGGGTGATTCTTACTGAAATACCATTGATATGGCATATAGCAACCATACAAGTGATGACATACAGTATTATATAGCAATTAACATCATACCATTCAGTTCATTGGCTATTCTCACCCAAAATCAAATCCCCTTGAGGTACACAGCGGACTTCCCCATCCTTTCGCATCACCCACCACGTGCACCCAGGTCCTTGAGCAAAAGCAATCCCACGAATGGGCTTGCCTTTGCCTGAGGCAGGAGTAACCCAGACTGTCTTCCCCAGCATGTTTTTTATGTGCACTACAGGGACCTTATCCCATTCTACAGTGCGTAAAAGTTTGGATTGGGCAGGGCCAGCTCGATTGGCAGATCCCCTAGTGGTGACTAACCAGGTGGCCTTTGCTAAATGTGTATCCCAGTGTTTGAATGTCCCAGCACCCATTGCTCGCAGTGTAGTCTTTAACAGTCCATTGTATCGTTCGATTTTCCCGGAGGCTGGTGCATGGTAGGGGATGTGATATACCCACTCAATGCCGTGCTCTTTGGCCCAGGTGTCTATGAGGTTGTTTCGGAAATGAGTCCCGTTGTCTGACTCAATTCTCTCTGGGGTGCCATGTCGCCACAGGACTTGCTTTTCAAGGCCCAGGACAGTGTTCCGGGCGGTGGCATGGGGCACAGGATATGTTTCCAGCCATCCGGTGGTTGCTTCCACCATTGTAAGCACATGGCGCTTGCCTTGGTGGGGTTGTGGGAGTGTGATAGAATCGATCTGCCAGGCCTCCCCATATTTATATTTCAGCCATCGCCCTCCATACCACAGAGGCTTTAACCGCTTGGCTTGTTTAATTGCAGCGCATGTTTCACATTCCTGGATAACCTGTGCAATAGTGTCCATGCTCAAGCCCACCCCTCGATCATGAGCCCATCTATATGTTGCATCTCTTCCTTGATGGCCTGAGGTGTCATGGGCCCACCAAGCTATAAATAATTCACCCTTCTGTTGCCAGTCCAGATCCACCTGAGCCACTTCAATCTGAGCAGCCTGACCCACCTGCTGGTTGTTTTTGATGTTCCTCAGTGGCCCAACTCTTGGGTACGTGAGCATCTACGTGACGTACTTTTACAACCAGGTTCTCTACCCGGGCAGCAATATCTTGCCACAATGCGGCAGCCCAGAGGGGTTTGCCTCTGCGCTGCCAGTTGCTCTGCTTCCATTGCTGCAACCACCCCCACAGGGCATTGGCCACCATCCATGAGTCAGTAGAGAGATAGAGCACTGGCCACTTTTCTCGTTCAGCAATGTCTAAAGCCAACTGGCTGCCTTTGCTTCTGCAAACTGGCTCGAATCCCCTTCTCCTTCAGCAGTTTCTACCACTTGTCGTATAGGACTCCATACAGCAGCTTTCCACCTCCGATGTTTTCCTACAATACGACAGGACCCATCAGTGAACAGGGCCTATTGCTTCTCATTTTCTGGCAGTTTATTGTACAGTGGGGCCTCCTCAGCATGCGTCACCTCCTCCTCTGGCGATATTCCGAAATCTTTGCCTTCTGGCCAGTCCATAATTACTTCCAAGATTCCTGGGCGATTGGGGTTTCCTGTTCGAGCCCGTTGTGTGATCAGTGCGACCCACTTACTCCACGTAGCATCAGTTGCATGATGTGTAGAGGGGACCCTCCCTTTGAACATCCAGCCCAGCACCGGCAGCCGGGGTGCCAGCAGGAGCTGTGCTTCAGTACCAACCACTTCCAAAGCAGCTCGAACCCCTTCATATGCTGCCAATATCTCTTTCTCAGGTGGAGTATAGCAGGCCTCAGATTCTCTGTATCCCCAACTCCAAAACCCTAGGGGTCGACCTTGAGTCTCCCCTGGTGCTTTCTGCCAGAGGCTCCAGGTAGGGCCATTCTCCCCAGCTGCCGTGTAGAGCACATTCTTTACATCTTGCCCTGCCCGGACTGGCCCAAGGGCTACTGCATGAACTATCTCCCGTTTAATTTGTTCAAAGGCTTGTTGATGCTCAGGGCCCCATTTGAAATCATTCTTCTTCCGGGTCACTTGGTAGAGAGGGCTTACGATCAGACTGTAATTTGGGATATGCATTCTCCAAAAACCCACAACGCCTAAGAAAGCTTGTGTTTCCTCTTTGCTAGTTGGTGGAGACATGGCTGCTGTTTTGTTAATTGCATCCATTGGGATCTGGTGACGTCCATCTTGCCATTGTATTCCTAAAAACTGGATCTCCTGTGCAGGTCCCTTGACCTTACTTTGTTTTATGGCAAAACTGGCTTTCAGGAGGCTTTGGACTATTTTCTTCCCTTTCTCAAAAACTTCTTCTGCTGTATTGCCCCACACGATAATGTCATCAATGTATTGCAGATGTTCTGGAGCTTCACCCTGTTCCAGTGCAGTCTGGATCAGTCCATGGCAAATGGTAGGGCTGTGTTTCCACCCCTGGGGCAGTCAATTCCAGGTGTACTGAACGCCCCTCCAAGTGAAAGCAAACTGTGGCCTGCACTCTGCTGCCAAAGGGATTGAGAAGAACGCATTAGCGATATCAATTGTGGCATAGCATTTGGCTGGTATGGCTTGGAACATGTCTTTCTGATCGCTTGGAACATTTGGCTTGGAATAAGTCTTGCTGATCACTCCTTGGCTCTCCAGTCGACGAATCAGCTTATGGATGGGAATCAGGGAGTCTCCATTGGTACGATACTGCCTCCGTTGCACTGCTGTGGTAGCAATTGGCACCTGTTTTTCTTCAACCCTCAGCTACCCCACAACAGAAGGGTCCTCTGAGAGACCGGGCAAGGTAGACAGCTGTTTAATTTCCTCCGTCTCCAAGGCAGCTATACCAAAAGCCCACCGGTACCCTTTTGGGTCCTTGAAATACCCTCTCCTGAGGTAGTCTGTGCCAAGGATGCACAGAGCCTCTGGGCCAGGCACAATGGGGGGCTTTTGCCACTCATTCCCTGTTAGGCTCACTTTGGCCTCCAATACAGTCAGCTGTTGGGATCCCCCTGTCACTCCAGAAATACAGATGGGTTCTGCCCCTGTATAGCTTGATGGCATTAGGGTGCACTGTGCACCGGTGTCCACTAGAGCCTTCTACTCCTGTGGGTCTGATGTGCCAGGCCATCGAATCCACACAGTCCAGTAAACCCGCTTGTCCCTTTCCTCCACCTGGCTGGAGGCAGGGCCCCTCTAGTCCTGGTCATAGTATTCGTTACCCACTTCTTGTACATACGAGTCAGGAGCTCGGCAGAGCATGGGGAACTGAAAAGTCCTTGACCAGTGTAAGCATTACTTAGCAACAACTAAAACATCAGTGTGTTATCAACATTATTCTCATACTAAATCCAAAACACAGCACTATACCAGCTACTAGGAAGAAAATTAACTCTATCCCAGCTGAAACCAGGACACGATGGTGATTTACTCAGTATGCAGAATTTTGTAATAGAATAATTGTTTTTCTATAAACAAGTAAATCTTCAAATCTTTTAAAGGGCTATTTGCATTCAAGAGGGGTTGTTGCATGATACTGCTTAAATCCTGTAGAAACAGAATTTGAAACCTGCTAAACTGAGCTTGAATGATGATCTCTGGAAATACAGACTAACTGGGGCCAGGTTTCTCATACATTATTCTCTGAAATAGCGTAGACACCTTTGAAAATGTCAGCCTGTGGTAAACTCACATCAATTGTCCCTGCTCCATGGAGAGCTGATGTAAGTCATCGCTCTTTGCTGTGATGGGACCCAGGACTTTTTCAACTCGAACCATCGAATTTGGGTAATGACTGAAAATCATTCGTGTCTGATAGTACTTGGAAAATTACATTAGTTGTTAAATTATTAACCCAGCGGTTGATCCCAGCCTGTTCCTCAGAAGCAGCACCTCATTTGTAACTCACGGGACACTGCCTATGCCCGGCAGAGGCAGGAGGCAGCCATCACCCTGCCTATGGTGAGCCTGGGCAGGCTGCTGGGCTGGGGCTGGACTCCTGCACCGCACCTGTGGGCACCACTCTTATGAGCAGGACTCTTCAGGGCTGTTCTCATGGCAGCTTTCCCATACTGTAAATTCTTCTGATATAAAACAGTGCTGTGCAAATTTTATTATCTTGTGTCACTAATACATGCCAAAATGGTGTTAGTGATGAATCAGTTAACAAAATTCTTCACCCCGTCCTTTTAGTGTCCCATCTTCCATGTAATGTTTGGGTATATGGGCTTTTTAAAGGCTCCAGTGATAACTCTCATGAGTGCACTTAGATACATGTGGACGAGAGAAGGTCACTGACATGCTGGGAAAATCTGCTGTCTCTTCACAGAGGGCAGTCCAAAAATAGTATCTTAACTGGTGTGTGTTAACGCTTTAATGTCCTCATCCCTTCTCTTATGCATGTGCTTGGACTGCCTATTTCAAGTGAGTGGACATCCTGTTTTCCCTTTGAACATCTCAGAAATGTGTGATCTGTTGCCTCATGGTGTCGTGGTTTAACCCCGGCCAGCAACTAAGCACCACACGGCCGCTCACTCACTCGCCCCCAGTGGGATGCAGGGGAGAATCAGAAGAGTAACAGTGAGAAAAACTCGTGGGTTGAGATAAAGACAGTTTAATAACTAAAAAGAAATTTAAAAAAAATTGTAAGGAAAAAAGCAACAAAGAGAGAGGAAAATAAAACCCAAGAAAAACAAGCGATGCAAAAGAAAATAATTGCTCACCACCAACTGACTGATGCCCAGCCAGTCCCCAAGCAGCGGCCCCCCCGCCAACTTCCACACCCCAGTTTTATTGCTGAGCATGACGCCATATGGTCTGGAATATCCCTTTGGTCAGTTGGGCTCAGCTGTCCCAGCTGTGTCCCCTCCCAGCTTCTTGTGCCCCCCCAACCTAGTCACTGGCAGGGCAATGTGAGCAGAAAAGGCCTTGACACTGTGTAAGCACTGCTCAGCAGTAACTAAAACATCAGTGTGTTCTCAATACTATTTTCATCACAAATCCAAAACATAGCCCCATACAAGCTACTATGAAGAAAATTAACTCTATCCCAGCCAAAACCAGTACACATGGATTTTAGCATGTTTAGTTATGCGTTGAAGTGCAACACTTGATAAAGAGCCATCATAGATGTTACTGGGGGAAGACAGGCTCTGAAATATTCATGCTTTGAATTCAAACACCTCCATCACAATAAGCTGTGGTCAGAGTCCTCCAGTACCCAAAAACAGGACAAGGAGAGGAGAGCAGAGAGTTGTGTCTCCTTCTCTCTCCCAGAGGACTGCTGGGTAAACGCTGGGGCTTTGGACAATCTCTCTTGTCCTCCTAATGGCTTGTACACCCATAGCTAGGAGAGAGGAACAGCAGTACAGCTGCACACCACTAAGGTCCTGCTGGGAAGTGACAGTACACAACAAACATTCTATTGAGGTTGGCACAGCTCCATGCTTTGACTGGGGTTCACCTTAGGCAGATGTGACCCTGGTGTCAGGGAAAGTTGCTCCTCCAGGCCGTGTGGGGCAGGAGTGTCACATTGCAGGCTTTTCTCAGGATGATCAGCAGGCACTTGGTTCTGCCCCACAGTGCCCTGCTGGGCTGCTCTGCAAATGCTAAATGGCTTCTCTGAGTGCTAGTCCTAGGGGAAGCTGTCCAAATAAAGTGGACCCAATCTACACCCCAGGGCTATGTGTAGCTGATAGTTCATGCATCTGGTGCTGCTGATGACCCATACCTGTGGCCAGCCTGCCTTTCATTCTCAATGTGACACCCATCAAAGACACCTTCAGCAGCACCTGCTTTTCAGCTGATACAGTTTGAAGAAAGTAAAACCTTTTTCCTCTGACTGCTTTGAAGGTGCAAGAGAAATGCCCAGCTCCACTATGAGTTATGTCATTTTAGATATGATGCACAGATTTATGGCTGCTTCCTCTTGTGAAACTCTTCCATTTGGGATTAGAATGACATAGGGCTGGAAGGGCCAAATTTCCTCTTGGTCGGAGCAGGTACTTTGATTTGTAGCTGAAGGGAGTAGTAAAACCAAAGTATTATAAGGAAAAAATTAAGACCACAGATTAAACTTTTCTGACATAAGTTGTGGGGAAAGTTTACCAGTCATCCTACGTGTATCCCCTTTAGCCTCTACAGAACAAAGCATCCACAAGCAAAGGACATGATCACACATTTCTCAGATTGCTGCTAACAACAGTTTTATTAAACAACAGATACATCTTGCAGCACAAGGCACTACTGTGCATGCTGAACTGAGAGTATGAAGGTCACTTATGTGAAAAATGCATGGTAAATACTTACTGATAAGTTGCAGGTGACCACAGAGAAGAGTGAAAAGCTTTATGTGCTACTAGCATAAAACAGAGTTTTCAATCCGGTGACAACATTAACTCTTTTGAAACCCCTCAGGGTCAATCCTGTAAGTGTGTCCTCATATGCCCAGGCTTCATGTGTCTCTCTCCATCTGGCTCTTCTCTTGAAACAGTTTTATATTGTTCTACTGACTGCAGTGCATATATCTCCCTGCTCAGATCTCCATGGGAGTAGAATTGAGTCAAGGGACTTCAAGATGAACTTAGTAAAGTTTTAAGTGAGACCAGGTGACAGGAAAGCATCTGAAAATGAGCATTTTAAAGGGAGTTAGGGAAGAAAGTTGGACAAAGAGGAAAACACTAGTGGAGCAGAGAAAAATTAATAGTAGTTTTGAGGAGCCAGAATTAAATCAGTATAGAGAAAGTTAAAGTTACATCCTTAAAAATGATGCAGAGCATAAAAACAAGTGCTTGTGGTTTACAAGTTCTAGGTAGGGAAAGGGGAGAAGAGAAGTGATTTATCTAGGATTGCTAGTGGGCTACTAGCTGTGATCATTGAAAATGGGCTACTATTGATCATTTTAAAAGCTGGATGGGCTTTTTGGATATGTGTTAACCCAGAGATTGACTCCATATGAGTGGTATGTGAGTGACAGTTTGTTGATTCCTGTCCTAGCTGTGTGTGTGACATGGTCTCTCACTGCCTTTTTACCTTTGGTGCACTGGAGCTGTTTGCTCTGGATTAAAATGTGGCTTAGAGCTGATGGAAAGTTTAAGACCTGTCATATAACAAGACAGCAGGAAATGGAAAGGGGCCATAAAAGCCAGTGGAATCTATGTTATATTGGTCTAATATACCTGGGAAGCATTTGGATACAGCTCTGCTGTACAGTGTCTGCATACATAACTACAGGACGCTGAGCTCCTATGTTTAAAAAAAGAAGGCTTTTTGTCCCAATGAGGAACCACCCAAATTCTGCCCAGGAGTCCTGTTCTATCCTGGCTGAAACTCAATTTTTGGGTTTTAAGGGATGAGCCCACAGGGCCAGATCACAGATCACATTGCTATTTTGCCATTCGCTATTCACCTCGCCAGGCAGGGGTGAGCAAACCCTGAGGAGCAGAGGATGTGGGTTTTGATGTGGTGGAGAAGAAGGGTACCAGAGCTGTCCTTCTCTTGCCACAAGTCTGAGCAAGAGTTGCTTTTCAACCAGCTGGGTTATTAATAATTGGTGATAGATAGTTGAGTGTACTGTTTGGATTTCTCCTCCCTTTCTTTAGCTATCTGGTTTTAATGAAGGGGTGCTTATCCTCTATCAGCCCTTTGGTGCCTGTCTGCCCATTCCTATCTTCTAGATGGTAAGGAGCCCCTCACAAGTGTTACATTTCACTCTGGGGAATTCTCCTTTTCCTCAAGAGAGGGCGCATCCCTGTCTACAAAGAAATGGTGGTACATAGGCGACGTGCACAGGGCCATCACGGTGCCACAGAAATGGACCCTCATGTTTGTTCATCCTGGGGGCAATAAAACAAATCCTGTTTGACTTTTGTAGCAGTGGTGCTTATGCTCTCATTGCCTCCCACTTGAGCATAGCAATTCTTGGTCGAGTACAGCATCAAATTGCAGCGGGGTTAGCATGTGGTAGCAAGAATGATGCTGGGGGGCCTGAAGGAGGGAGAGCATTGCTCTAATTTTAAATCACTGAACTAGAAGCTTCATCTTAGATCAGCTTACCCAGTCTCAAAGGATATCGCTATGATCTATTTAACTGAAATTAACCTCTACTGATACAAGGCAATTACATTCCAAAATCAGCGGCAAAGTTCTGCTAATCAGTCCCCATTTTACACTGTCCCTAGGTTTAAGAGCATTACTTTCAAGCTGTGAGAACAGGTTTTGAAACCCAGCTTTGGGGCTTCATGAGTCCCAGACAACTTGTGGGCAGCTAAGTGTGTGTTGCACAGTTTTTAATCGAATATATTCTGCCACTAGATGGTTTTGCAGAGCAGGCTGAGCCTGGCTTGTGACTAAGCTCACCTGGCTCCTGGGCACTCTTGTCCTCAGGAGGGAGGAGTAAGGTAAGAAACCTCCTTGTGTGTCCTCTTCCTGTGTGCAGTGAGATCACCCACTTTCCACAACCTCTTCCCTGTGTAGTGCCAGCACTAGCATGGCCTTCACAGTCCTGCTCTAAAAGAAGGCAGGAAGAGACTGGGAGAGGCCAGCACTGGGGACACCTATTTCTGGAAAAGGGCTGAATCAGCCATCAAAGCAATTCATGTTCATGGGTCATGAAGGAGGACAGAAATAGGAAGTCACCTTGTTCGTGTCCTCATTTAACAATGACTTATGGACATAAGAGAGGAAACAGTTATTGAATGGCAACAGCAGATGCCAAGTCAGGGTACTGTGCTGCCTGAATAGGTGAAACCCAGAGGTTGTCTTCAGAGGGTGGTAGAGTGTCCTAGAGAAAGGATATGTGGAGCAGAAGAGTAAGCAGCTCTGCTTCTCACCCCACACCCTTTCCCACAAGCCTCTGCAAAGACACCTTCCTGAAGAGTGACATTTGGACATGAGGATGTCTGGTCACCTAGAATCTTGTGGGTTTGAGGAATCAGCAAAACCTTGATATTTAACTAGATCTAAATGTCCAGAAGCTCCAAATGTAGACATTCATCTGGGGACACAGGTGAGTCAGGACCCACATGTTAGTGTCCACATGGCCTCCTGTTTTATAGTAATGATTTTCCAGACCAGCAGCTCTTCTGAGGATACTTTTGGATTGAAGCTATGTTTACTATGCTCACATTGCTGTGATCCTTTTTCTTCTTTTAATATTCTGTGACAATATACAAACTTGTACATTTTCTTTACATGGCCTTAGAGCCTGTGTGGAAGATTTCTTGTTGCATCTTGTTTTCTGATTCCCATCAGTGGTATTTCTTAAACTGTATTTGTTGAGGGTTTAGTGCAACAAACTCTACTGTACCTTCAAGTAAAGACCCTGCATGACTATTAAGGAAGGTAAGTGGGGGGAGAAGATAAGTATTGGCTACTTAAACTTGCTAAGTGCAGCTGAGTTGCTAACCATCTCCATCTCACTTCCATGCCCATCATCTTCACTCTCACCATCAGACCTCATGGGTGCTGGCAGTGGTCAGTGCTTTACAGGGTTCTCTGTGGGATGCTTCAAAACACTTGCTCTTCTCTTTGAAGTTTCCTTGGAAGTCCCCCTACGAAGCAGGTCTGAGCAAATCTGCTTCTGCTTGTGTCATCTTGAGTCCAAGGCTCAGATTGTGTCCAGAAGCAGTTCAGCATTTTGTGTGCCTCAGCCCATATATAGAGGAAAGCAGCTTACTGAAGTCAAGACCAATAACCAGACCTCTGTATTTCTACTGAAATAGAAATGATGTGGGAAAAGATCAGTCTTTGTTTATTCAGGGCAGAGAAAAGATCCTGTTATGGCTGAGACATAAGGCAGCAGAATATATACATCTAAATGTAATGCTACTAAGGTGCTTGTAGAAGCTTAGAGCTGCCAAGCATCCTGATTGCATTCTAGTGTCTAAACCAAACAGAGTGGAAAAGTGCCTCTGTGCTTTAATGACCTTTCCTGGGGTCAGGTTCTAGTCCCATTCATTTGGGGATTGAATCCTTTTTTTTTTCCTTTCTCCCTTCAGCAAATGTTTAAATGTTAAAGTTCATTGTGAGTTTTGGATGAATTTCTGTGCCCTTCCCAAAGCCCTCTGCAGCGCTCCCACCCCTCTGCTCCCTGTCTACTGATGCTGACCTGCTACATACCTTATTTTGTATGAACTCTCAAATAATGCCTGTTTTGGGCTGCCTGCCAATGTTCACCATAAAAAAAGCTTTAAGAATCACAAGACCCTGGGTAAATATAGTAGAACTATTGCTCTTGTAGGATGCGACTCCTGTGCTCTCAGCCCAGTTTGCTCATTGACTCATTGGATGACCTTGGAGAAAGTGTACTGGAACAGGGATTGACTTCATCAGGCTGGTGACTAACTCATCTCAGCCTTGTACTGGTAAAAGAAGGGCTTCTGTGTCAAAGAGATACCCCCACCCAGGCCCTATTCAGCTCTTTTCAGTGCTCATTGGACTTTATGCTGAGTTTTCTTTGAAGAAAACAATGCCATCTTTTATGGATGAGAAGAGCAGAGTTTGTCAGAATGGAGTGATATAACAGAGAGGCTTCCATCTGCCAAAGAATCAGTCCAACATTGATGGAAAAATCTAAAAGAAACTCCTCCAAATTTTACTGATTCATGTTGTAATATTATTTGAAATCAGAAATATCTGCATGTTCATCTCCATGCTTCTTCATAAAGGACTATCCCAAAAGCTCACATCTCTTACCCTTGATTATGAAAGAAATATCTAGTAGCTCTTTTCTATGCCATATTTTGATAGTGAGCTTGGAGAGTGCTTGCATTGGAAAACTGCCCAGAGGGCATTTTATTGGTCACATTCAATTTTAAAATGGTTTATATCTCCCAAAACTCCAGGTTTACAGTATTTAATATTACTAATGGGATGGTAAGATTGCCAAGCATTTATCAGCGTAGAGATATCAGAATGTAAATAGTAAAATGACACATTAATCTTTGAGCTCTCAATATGTCGCCACAGAAACACCCGCTGCTCATTATACAGCTGTTATGAAAATACCAAGTTCTTAATAACAGACACGTTGGAAGAGAGGTAGAAGTGTTGGGGAATGAATATTGCAGTTGGCTCAAACGGCTCTTTCCTTGTTCAGCTTCAGCCACAACCAGTTTTGTCTTCCAGGCAGCGCTGCCTGCCTCCCATGGAGATAGGTCATTGCCAGGCTGTATTTAAAAGAGAAGATAAGAGACAGTTTGTAAATTTTTTTTATTTTTTTAAAATAAAGCCACACTAAGTACTCTTAGGCAGGACACTTGGTCTGTAATGACATCACTGGCTTCACTGGCACTAGGTGAAACTTGGGGACCTGACATTTATTACACATACTGGTTACAGTTTTAAGGGTGAGCAGAGGACCAAGTCGTAGGCTGCCCAGTGCAGCTAACACCACTTCTAGGCTTACACCCCCACCCCCCCCCCGCATCGCTCCAGGTCCTGACAATACCCATAGCTTATTCTCCAGGGTATGAATTTGAAAATGGAGAAACTACACATTTGAAATTCCTGGCTGACATCTTTATCTGATGAGAGGAGAGTTAGCATCAGCAGCATTTGCACCTGAGCCTGTATGAGCCTAAATCCTCTTGCCTCTCAAACTGCTTCCCACAGGCTTTATTGGGTAAACAAAGTTTAGTTAACTGTCACCTCATTAAACAGCCCGCTTCTCTCTGGATGGTAAAAGAACTGGAACTGAATAATACATGTGTGAAGGTGCTTCTGCCCTTTACTACAAGCAAAAATAATTGGTCTCTTTGTAATAAGCAAATCCAAAGGAAATTTTTCCCTTATGACTGGGGAGGTGGAAAATTTGGCACCAAATCTTTTTTGATATATTGGGGTGATAATCATTCCTTAGAAAAAAGGCCCCTCTAGTATGTTCTCTGGCATACTCAGGAACAGGCGGTCCAACCTGAGTAGCTCAGCTGTTTTTGGCTCTGTTTACTCCTTCAAACTAACCTCTAGTGAAGGAGAAGAAACAACTGTTCCCCAGCTGGGGTCAAACCACTGCCCTTGCTTGGACCAGGAACTGTGCTGGAGAGTAGTGCACCGTGCAGGCTGATGGCTCTGGGCAAAAGCAGCATCTTATCCATAGGTTATGGTACCAGTATCTTCCAGAGGCTCTTAATGAGCAATGAAACTGCTGCTTTATAACTTGTCTTCATGCAAGTGATGATGATTTTATTTGTGGAATAGGCAACAGGGTAAAACAGATTCTCTCTTTTAATCCAAATATTCTCAGAAATAGAGAGCAAAGGAAGCTATATGTGGGTTTTGTCTGCTTTAATATGCAGCCATGCTTTTTTATGAGGAGTGCACACATGCACTTTCCCCAATGAACAAGGGATTTGATGTTAACTGGTACATATTCAAGCTTACAGTTCTTTGGCATGTCTCTCTAATAGCACTGTTGGCCCATCTCTTTCAAAATCAGATCCAACATGCAGAAGTGTGTTTAAGTAAGTCAAACTTTATCTGTGAGACACTTATTTTAAGCTCCACAGAGGCTTTGCAGGTGTGTCAGAAATAACCAGAGCTCACATAGCTGCAGGGAAAATAAAAAGCTGTTTATTCACTTAGTGATCTAGCTGCTTGTGTCATCCATTATGTCAGACAAAAAGTCAGCACCTCTGTTTAACTCATGTTTCCACTTTTCACAGACCTGATATCCTGCTGTATATCAGTACAGCAAGGATATAAGTACAACTGATACCTGCTGTATATCTTACAAAGAGTCAGGAGGCATGTCTGAAAATCACAGCAGCAGTTCTATAAGAGATCTAAGCATTCATTCATTGGGAGTTGGACTTGATGATCCTTATTGGTCCCTTCCAACTTGAGATATTCTATGATTCTATGATTCAGTGCCTGTGCATCAACTTTACCATTCAGGGGCTATCCCACACAAGCATGTGTGCAGATAGTAATGATCCTTTGGGTGCATTTTAGAATGGAAAAAAGCCCCAACTACCAGCCTTGTAGATTCTTTGATGTTACTTGCCCAGAGCATTTTATTTTATTCAACCAGAATAAACACTGTGCTGGGATGATGACCTAGTGGAGCACACTGCAGGGGAAATCATTAATACCCACACATTTGTTCTGTTGGGCACCACAGCCTAAGAATAAAAAGTCATTTGTGGTGATGCATGTGCACTTTTCAGGGATTAGTCCATCTGTATCTTTCCATTTTTTAATAAAATTCCAGCTACATGAGTGTTTCAGCACTCGTGATGATTACTGTATTGTGCATCTGCTAAAACTAATGATGCAAGGAATTTCCAAAGTTCGAACACTTTTTCGTCTCCTAAAGCTCAAAGATAGAATAATTCTGGGAAATGAATGCAAATTTCTGAATTGAATTAGGAGGAAAATTGGATTAGGAGGGGTTTTTTTCATCTTCTAAGAAATGACAGTTAAATGTCGTACCACAGTAAGACTACACACAGTAGGCAATACATAGTAATAATTCAGAACTAGATAATCAAAAGGCTTGATTTATATTTATTTTTGGATGCACAAAATGAGTCAGAGCCTCATCTTCTCACTGAAATGAATGGAGTTTTGGGGATTTTTTTAATACTGTGGATATGGTACCTGTTTTTCTCTGAAATAATGCAGTCCATAGTTGTATATATATTTTTTAATTATTTAATAAGGATTAAACTTGCATTCTAAGCGTACATCCCTGTCTAGACCTGTCTTTAACCAAGGACCAGGCTGCTCTCACCAGCTTTGTAGTTGGCCCAGTTTTTTTCCTGACCTGATCACCTTTTCTAACATAAGCTAACTGCTGAGGTTGACTGCAGCAAGGCATCCATTTCAGCAGAGGGCTGGTCTAGGCAGGGAAGATACTGCGTATTGAGGTAGTGTGTGATTTATGTTGCATTCCTGCTCTGTATTAGCTGTCCATGGAAATGTGCTCAGTGAGCAGATGTTACGGAGAACAACTCCACTCTGAAAGTGCCAAACATCATCTGGCTTTGAAAGCAAAGGAATTTCCTTGTGATGGCAACTGCAGGGTTGCACTAGGGCTGATATTTTTTCTTGGTAAGAAAAAAGTAACTGTTCCCTGTCACAGCACCCTAAAGCAAACTCCTACCCATCCATCAGCTGACCATTCCTCTGTGGTGTCCAGTAATAGCTGGTATGGCCCAAAGATCCCAGACTCTATAGCTGCTTGGCTGTTTTCAGAATCAAATTCCTAGTCCAGAAAATCTCCTAGTCCTAACCCACTCTTAGGAAAGGTTAAATTTCAGGATTGCTCCAGCTCTTAAGGAAAGGCAGTGTCCCAGAGAGCTGAGGTTCAGACCAAGCTGGGTTGGACAGGTTCAAAGGAGCACCTTGCACACCTGCACAGAGGAAGTAATGTCAGCCACTGTAATTCCAGTAATGTGATCCTCCCTGGTTAATACCATCTTACAGAGGTTCAGCCATGAAAAGAGATTTTTGGCTAGGGATAGCATTTGAAACTTTAGGAACAGTTGCTGAATAAAAGACGTCCCAAAATACTTTGCTTCCCTCCAGTGAGTACAGCGCAGTTTCAGTAATCATCAGAGGTAACTTCCTGATGTCCTCAACCCCTCCTCTCTGCTTTCTCATACACCTTCAGCTTTCCGCTCCCTATCCACATCTCATCTATGGCCAGCACTAGAAAACCTGCGTGCTTGTCTCTCGGAATGGTAGCATCGCAGCCTGAAGTATCTGAAGGCAAAACCTGCTCATTTTGGAAGCTCATATAGTTTCATATTCCTTTCCCTTCCAATATAGCAGTGCAAAGTATGATATAGGATGAATGAAGCTGGACAAAAAAAATTAATCACTATCTTGCAGTATTCGCTTTTCTAAAATATAAGTCCTAAATAAAGAGAAACCTGCAAACTTCTTTTATGGGAATATATCCTTAATAATGTGAATTTTCCACTTAGGTTCAGAAGTGCATCCAATGGTAGCAGGCACAAAGCCAAGTAATAACACATTTCTGGGTCATGCCCTAATGTTGGGAACAAGTTTGCCCTACGTTTGGGAACATCTGGAATGATGTGGTGAGACTGTCACAGTACTCACATGTCTCTAAGGAAATAGCTTTTCCAGTTCTCTTGGCAGAAGCATATCTGAAAGATCTTAAGGCAGGGAGCTGCAGTGCCTGTGGTACAGCTTCACCTTGCTCAGTGGTGTCTCCCCACCACAGCTTTACTCTGCCCTGGCAGGCAAGAGCATAGCAATTCTGAACAATGTTTTATAAAGCAGCCTCTGAAGCCCTGGGACAGCTTGGAAGAAAATCAGGATTTACAAGACCTAAGTAGGACCCTGAATGGAGATTAGCCATGGCTCCTTCAGCCTTGCAGGCATTGCTGCAGAGAATTTGTTCATCTGCATTTCTGAGCTTGTGGCACACACGTTTTTAGTGGTCTGGGTTGCATTATAGACTGGATGTCTGAACTGAGACCCAGACTGGCATGTCTGACTGCATAACAACAGAGACATGCCCCAGTTCCAGAGGGCACATTGTCCTGTGTTTGGAGGTGGCTGCCATCTCTCTACAGGCCACTTCGGTAGCAGGCTGCCACGTGGGCAGAACAGGTGGTTGTGGGTGGCAGTATCATTTACCCACTGCCATTGGGATGGAGTCACCACACCATACAGTGAACAGTGTCAGTAGCAGTTGTCTGCCCAAGATTATGATCCACACAGCAGATTGCTGGTGACAGCTACCTGAGACCGTAAACTGCTCAAACGTGAGTGATACTGTGCTAGGAAATGGGCTGCTGGTTTTGCCTTCCCTCTCTAAAAATATTTGTATTCAGTATGCTTCACTTAGCACAACACAGCAGAATACAAGCTGGAAGTGATGAAGAAACCTAAGGAAATGCTTTTAATGTGCTAATAAATACATATACCCTGAAGAGGAAATAAAAGGAATTTCAGGGCCAGCACAGATTGCTCTGCCAACATCTTTAAGAAAACCAAACCTGAAAATATTTTCCATATAAAATTCTTTAAAGATGTAAGGAAATAAATTAAATACATCTTTCCTGCAGGAAGGAGCTCTGTTCCATGTATTTCAGCACAGTGCAATCTTCTATTGACTGCAGATGTAAAAGCAAAGCTGGCGGCTGGGATGTACCCAAGCTCCGAGGCTGCGCTGGGCAGACATAGAGGTAGCCCAAGAGCAAGTGACAGCAGGAAGAGGCAGTGCTGCCTGGTAGCATGGCAGCTCTTCAGTGTGGGCATTGCCACTGTACCTCCAGGACCACATGGCCAGGGATTTTTGTGAGGCCAAATCTTCTGTTCACTCAACTTCACAGAAGATCTGGGTTTAGCTAAAGCTGTCAACTTGTAAACTCATCCTTCCGTCTCTCAGAGTGCTGGGGACACTCTTTCAATTTGAATTCTATAAATGTAACCCATCGAGTGATGGTCACTGGGAAAAGCTGATGTTTAGCAATCAGCCTACATGCATTTACTATGAACATCAACTGAAATGTTACAAGTACAGGATGTTGTAGTACCAACCTGCTTTTCCTTTGCAGGGAACCTCTAACTATGTTTCTCTCCATCTTGAGTCTGACAGTATGTGACTGTTTGTTTCATTAGGAACTGTGTGATAAGACACAAACTGGTCCTTTTAAAGTTTTAAATGGAGTTTAAGAGGTGTCTGTACACAACCCTGGTATAACTTTCATTATCCTTGAGCAGTACAATACAGATTTCAGTTCACAGGTTTAACTTAACTGAATCATTTTCCATGATGCTTTATGGAGGAACCACTTTGACAGGTCAATTCAGCTTTGCTTGATTCCATTTTTACAGAGACAGCACTTAAAGTGCTTTTCATAAGAGCTCAATTTTACAAGGGACCAAGAATCTCTGGCAGGCTACTGAATACCATCAACTCTTTATTATAACTATATGTTTCCAGTAAATAGACAATACCTTGCAGAATTGAGCTCAAAATTAATCTTATCAGGGAACACAGCATGTTGGCTCTGAACCTGTAAATGATGTGAATTTTTGGTACTTTCAGTGAACAGAAGGATGCTCAGCACCTTCCAGTACTGAACATTAAAAAGTCTGGACAATCCTGTCAAAAATGTTTCATTATCACAGTCTTTCTCTATCAGAGGTTAAGGATATTGAGTAAATTGCAGAACTGACCCTGAACATGGATTTATTTCATAGTCTTAAAAGAGATCGGTGACACTTAACAGCCTTGTTTACTGCAAAAACTGTTTCAAACGAACACTTATCTAAATGCATTTGTTCCTGAAGGTCAGCACAGGGAAAGGAACAATATGTCCATTATGATATCTCTCAGATATGGTTTCTGCTGTTGACTTTTGCCTCATCTGGATACTGTGCCTTGTATCAGTGGTGAACCACAAGAGAAAAGCTTTTCAGAAGCAGTGAGTGGTCTAGCAGCCTCCCTCACCATTCTAGGACTGCACGGCTGGTTGTTGGTGCCGACACAGGCATCTGCAAAGATTGTCACAGGGTTAAATGCTACCCTTGGATAAATAGTCTAAAAACCAAGACTGTGGCAGAACCACATGACATTCAGCAGAGCTTCCATGGTTAAGCTAAAAGATTTTAGCTCATTTATTTGTGGTAGGTAGTAGAGCTTGAGAATAACTACAAAATCAGCCCCAGCTGTCAGCAGAATGAACACTGGCATTTAAATGCTCTGTTTGGACCTCCATTTAAATTCTGGCCCAGGTGAAAAGCAGGCATGCTGCTATTTATTCATATCTATTCTATCTATTCATGGCTTAACAGCAGCAGAAATGCAGGTAATGCACAGAAACCTGTTAGTGATGCCATGTATTGCAAGAGTTGTGTCAGTTTTGAAGGCTTTGGGGATTCTGAGAACTACCAAAAGCAAAGTGCTTCAGACGCCAAACTGCTGCTCTTCCTTTCCATTTATTGTATATGCAGAGGGCCAAATTCAGAACTGATGCAACTCTCCTGATTTTTTGGGATGTGGCCGAGGCAAACTTTGCCCTTTTAACTCTTGTTTTTCTTTTCAAGCTGTGTTGAAATACTTTGGTCCTGTGTAGTTTTTTATTACAAGGAAAACATACTTGCTCTGCGCCTTTTTGTGTCACCATTTTGACATACCAACCCCTTCTTTTCTCTCTAGGCAGTCTCTGGAGTGCCTGGAAGAGCATAACAGCTCATTGACTTGCAATGTGATTAATCCTTGGATTAGTCAAAATATGATGCAAACAGATCCTGACCCAATGCTGAATGCTCTTCTTGCCTGTGCATGCAGTGTTAGGTACCTTACAACTGTCTCAAATTGATCAGGACATCTGGATTTTGTAACCTCATTTTATAACTGTTCCTCTCTCTCTAATTCCATCCTGTGAAGTTCTGAGGATATGTAACAAGAAGCCACCCAGTTATATTCCTTGCAGCTATCTGCCAGTGTCACCTGCTTCTCTGGCATCATCATGCAAGCATGCACTGTCACACTCCCTGCTGGAATCTCAGCTTGCGGGTTGAGATTCACACCATCACTCAGCATGATGAGAGTGTCGACTCCTGGAGCCAGAGCTGTGTTTGGGAGCACATAAAGGCACCAAAGTTCCCTACGTCTTGGCAGGACTTCAAGGACTATCCCAACGAAGAGATCTTGACAGCATAGTTGTAAACTCCACAGGCCCCAAGGGCTCAAACACCATGATATTTATGCTGCAGACTAGATTGCCAAGATAGTATTGCTGTTATACAGACATCGGTCTCTGGGTAAGAAGCAGCATTTCTCACAGCTGTTAATTGGTATTTGAAAAAAATGAGACTGACTGGAGTGGGCAGTGTGGCTGAGAAAGACAATGCATGCAAAGGCTGTATCCGGTGTTTCTTCTGTTCTCTGTTCAAAGAGACTTCAGCTGCATGGGTACCACAAATATTTGTGAAAGCCAGTATTAACTGAAGGAATTACCTACTGCATTATTGGCATTCCTGATATATTTAGGACTGTGCTTTTACAGTCCTTTCAGTCTTTATTACAACTTCAATCTATGCAAAAAGGTAAGAAGTCCAGAGCTTTTAAATTAGAAACAGGTTTAGGAAGCACCTAATTCATAGCATCATAGAATTAATTCATAATTGTATGATAAACTACTGTGAGATTACATGCAGGCTTTCAAATTAAGCATAATCCTTCATACTTTGCTCAGCTCTATCCCTGGTGGAAATACTACGTCTAAGGTAGGTTCTCCACAATGTTTCACCAGACTGGTCTGATTGATAGTAGTAGTAAGCCCAGGTATTTTTGTATTAGAAGCAAGTAACTAGAGCATTAAAGACAGAGAGGTGAAGCTGGAGACATTTTGGCAGGTAGTGGTTCTGGCACTTCAGGCAGTATGAGGTAAGTGCAGTTGCTGACTATTTCTTCTAAAACAGCCAGCACTGAAATTAGTTCATTAAGTCAAGTGTTCACAGCAGATTTCAGACTCAGCCTGTTGAAGTAAATAGGGCAATTAACACCTTTGATAACTAATTTTTAAGTTCACTTGTGGGGAAAAACTCTTAAGAACTTCCAAAGACATCATTGCATTACTCAGCTCTGATCCTCAGTGTCTTTTCCTGAGAATTGCAAGGGTTATATATTAGCATAACATTTAAAAAACATTGGACCATGGAGGGCATAATTCTATGACCCAGACTGACTGCTCCATAAGCAGAACAGAATAGAATACACAAAATCCTGCTAAAAACTTTTAACTCTATTTTTCTAGTCTAAAGACCTGATTTTCTTTCTGAACAAACTCATTTTAATTTGGAACAATTCCATTCATTTCAAACAAATTATAATGAAAATAAAGCCCATGTCGGTAATATGAGAATCTCAACCATAAGAAGTCAAACCCCAAACCATCTTGAAATTATTCAGCCTCACGTAAAATATCTGGAAAGTGCTCCCGTCTAATAGTCGGCAGCAATTCATCAGATTCTTAGGAAAAATTTATCCTAACGAATGTAAGAAAAATGAGAACAAAGGGTAAAGTTTTTATGAGTAGCTGAAAACAGGCATCCTAACAGTTAACATCTGCAAGAATTCTGTAATAATACTCCTGCTCAGATTTTTCTCCTAGTTTTTGTCTCTATTTCTAATGAGACTCGAGAAAACAGCACTGTAGGCTAAACTGTTGTCGTGCTTGTTCACCCCTCCACCCCTGTTCTGGATGTGTCCTCGGACTTGTTGCTCTTTTTGGCTGTTTTATTTCAGGGTCTACCTTTCTACTTTTCTCATATTGCCTTTTTTATATGGCTTCTCCCACCTCATGTAGCCTTCTGTCTTTCGAGGGAACGTCTCTAGCATTTGAAACCAGCACAAATAGATCCTCCCTTTTAAGGAAAAATGCTCGGGAAAGGGGGTTTGGGGAAAAAAAAAGCGGGAAGACTGAGATTAGACGGGGCCAGGAAAGGACCGAGCAAGCCCAGGAGGCGACCGCGGGCCAGCGGCACCCTCTGGCGGCCACCGCACCGCCCGACCCCCGCCCCTGCCCCGGCGCCCGGGGCTCGCAGCTCCGGCATGTCCCTGCAAACGCGGCATGCAAACGAGAAGCCCGATCTCGAACTGCTTCTGTTCGCTTAGTTGAGTGCTGCGGACCTTGCGATGGTATTGGTCACGCAGTGTTATAAACCTGCGTGGGTGCAAAGCTGCTTACACGTCTCATTTTGCTTCTTTGGAGTAACAATTTTCGGTTGTCAAACTAATTTTCCATTTCTTTGTTAAGTCCAATACTTATCCTGCGTTATATAAATGGCTTGAAAAAATGTTGGCCGCATTAACGGCCAAATGCCTGCCATCAGAATTTAAAGTGCAAAAACGTTTACATGATGCTAGCCTACTATTTCATCTGACGCTATTTTAAACTTACAAATCCCCATTTATTGACTGAATATTCTTGTGATAGCACACTTGTGTAGATTTTTACAGAGAGGGGAAGTTGTGAGAGAGCCTCTGGTCAAAGCTGTACTCAGTGCAACCCAAATTCTGAATGCTGATTTGAATTTCTTAGGCAGTTCATAGCTTTAGAAATTGCTGCAAGTTTGTGTTGAGCCAAAACTTGAGATACTGAACACTGGAAATGTTGACCTCGATCTGAATTTTTGCCTCTGGGCTGCTTTGTCTGGTAATACATTAACATGGGGGTTTTCAGCCTTTTCTGATATGTGGAACCTCTCACTTACAACTTAAACCCACTGGCAACAGGCCTGCTTTCCTTAGCATCTTTCAATGAACTGCAAGTCTGAACTCCTGCACTTGCTGTGATTAAAGTGATCATATTGTACAGATCATATTGTACAGGCCTTGTTGCTTCTCCAAATCATAAACTTTGGGAGTTTACAAGTTTTCATATCTTAGTGCATAAAACCATTTCTGTTTCTTCCAAAGCATTATGAGAGAGCTCATATTTTCCATTCTTGCTGAAGCTTTACTAGCTAGAAGTGCCCTCTGCACAGGACTCTAAGCAAGGACCTCACCATAGTTATTTATTTGAATTAATCTCAGGGTTGAACATAAAATATTAGAGGGATTCCTTTAGCAGTGTTGAAATAGCATAAGTGGGCATATCTGATGCTGACCATGTATGTGATATTCCCAGCAACTGACATGCCTTCAAAAGATCAAATTCAGCTTTCCTTGCATGATGTAAGATAAAAATCTGGCCTAGGATTTAACTGTACCTGGTAATTAAGTTTGAGGAACAATAATGCCTCACAAACCTCTCCAGGCCTACAGTAAGCATGCTGGAATCTTGGTTGCCATTTCTGCAAACTGTTTACAATTCACATACTTCTGCAAATCCAATCTTGATCTCAAATTGCTGCTCATAAACAACATAGCAAAGATTTGATCTATGAGGGCATGTTCTGAATTCCCCTTCGCTAGCAGTAGCGTGGCTAACTTCTAGCATTAAAAAACCCTTTTATGTCTCTTCTCATTACAAGCAGTGCTCCGTTAACTACTTGAATACATCTCTCAGCCAATTTTTTTTTGTGACTGGTGGCAAGAAAGCAGATGTAACATGCTTTATTCTCTTCTGCTGCTGCTAGCTGTCTGTAAATTAATATTTTTCACAACTGGAGGCAGGGCAGCCTCTGTCCCAGAATTTCTCTGGCAGTCCATCAAAGCCAGACGTTGTTAAGCTTCAAAGCATGATACAAAGCTGATCTTTCAGGCTGTGCTCTTGCTTAATCTTAACACATCAGTGTTTATTAGCAAACCTCGGTAGTGCAGTGATAATTAAAAATGAGGTAAGCTCTCCTGTTTCATGCACTATATTTTTAAGAGGGGGGGAGGTCTTTGCAGGACACTGTTCAAATAAGGAAGAAATAAATTACTTGCCTGCATTCACTTGACTTAACAATATACACAAAGTTAAGGGTGCTATCCCTAATTATTAGTTGTTTCATGAAGACAGGCGAGCATCCCAACACATATGTTACCCTGGAGAACTAGAGAAATTTTGCAAAAGTGAAGTTTGAGCCAGTTCTAAGAGAACTGTGTTTGAAGAGAGATTTAGGGGCAGGAGAAATGGGAGAGGAGACCTGGGATATACAAGACTGAAAGGAAAATTGTGCAAGGTCAAGAATGGAAACAGGTCTCCCTCATTTTACCTTGCTCTCATTTACCTGTGTTTAACCTGACATATGTTTTATGAGCTCATTGAAATCAGGGGAAAGGCTCCTGTCCTGAGCTGGGATTGTTCCCGGTGGTCATTGATTTAATGGCAAGTTATTTCTAAGAGATGAGGGATGTGGGGCCTTAAAGGGACCAGAGATTACTTTGATCAAATATGTATTCAGACAGGAATACCCATCTTAAATGTAGCTTAGTCTCAGGGCTGTAGAAGCCAGTTGTCATTGGCCCCCTGTTCTTGGATTGTTATGTCCCCCAAAGGTGGGTTTGCTCTTGCCTGGGGCAACCACCAGGGATTAGGGAATGATACAAAAGAGCATGACAGAACAGAGAGCGCAGGGGAGCTCAGTCCAGGCTCCATGGCAGCAATGCAAAATGGTCTTCATGTTATTCCTTGTTCACTAGAATGATACTGTAAAGGCAGGACTTTTTCATCTTCATTATGTTTCTCATGTTCATGTCAAACTCGTTTTAGCATGATGAAGATGAAGCTTATGCTTGCATGTGCTTGAGAGATCGGTAATTAACAACACTTCATGGGATATGTGCATCTGGCATTTGGGAAGCATGTTAGCAGCACAGCGCAGGAACCAAGGAACAACAGACTAGTGAGTCTTAATAAATCTTATTGAAAAAGTTGGTAGAAGCTGGGTTAAAAAATTAGGTCTGGTAGAGACATGGATTTACATGCCATAGTGGAGAAGGAGGGGTATGACTTTACAAGAAGAAAATAGCACCTCGGGAATGTGTTGGAACTCTGAAAAAGTTCTTGGTTATGTGAGCACATGCTCATCTCCAGAAAACTTCTGCCAAGGTTTCTCATAGAAGTGCCCAAAAACCTCCTAATCTATGGCAGAATGAGATTAAAGGTTCTTCATGGATTAATAACTGCTTACAGGTAGAAATAAAGGGTAGGAATAAAAGTCAGGTTTTTTAGTCCTCTGGGGATCTGTCCTAGGACCTGTACTATTTGACATATTCATAAATGATGTAGAAAAAGGGAGTGAGAAGGGGATGACAAATTTTGCATGTGATAATAAATTACTCAGGGCAGTAAACCCAAGAAACAGCTATGAGGGATTACTTGCCTTGCAGAAAGACCTCATGCTGTTGGTAGGCTGGAGGATACAATACCTAATGAAATCCAGTGCTGCCAAACATGAAACGATGCATTTGGAGAAAAAAACAGGCATAGTGATGGATTCAGCACTAGTTATTATCTCCCAGGAAGGAGATTCATAACATATTTCTGTGGAAATGTCAGCTCACTTTGCAGAGGCAGTTAAGCATAGTATAGTAAGAGTTACTAGGAAAGAAAAAATAAGCAAAAAAGGAAATACCATTATGCTACTACAGAAATTCATGGTGTGAGTGTATCCTGACCACTGTTTTCAGTTCAGAATTCCTGATGCTGAGAGGACATAGCAGAACTAAAAAAAAGATATTTCAAAGGGTGGCAAAGATGACTAAAGATTTGCAACAGGCTCTGCAAGTGGAACCAAACAATGTTGAGAATGGTGGTCCATCTAGGTTGGAGGTGTCGCCAAGGTTAAGTTGGCCTATGCCCTGCATCAAAACCACTTCCATTAAGAAAAAAAGATGGGTCATTGTCATAGGAGACTCTCTTCTGAGGGGAACAGAAGGTCCAATATGCAGACTGGACCCACTTCTTAGGGAAGTCTGCTGCCTCCCTGGGGCCCGGGTTAAAGATGTTATGAGAAAACTTCCTACCCTGGTATGGCCCTCAGATTATTATCCATTATTGCTTTTTCAGGTAGGCAGCGATGAAGTTGCAATAAGAAGTCCAAGGGCGATCAAAAGAGACTTCAGGCCCTTGGGACGACTGGTTAAAGGATCAGGAGCACAAGTAGCGTTCTCCCCTATCCTTCCAGTTGCAGGGAATGATGTTGGAAGGAACAGGAAGACCCAGCTGATCAATACCTGGCTCCGAGACTGGTGTCACTGGCAGAATTTTGGGTTTTTCGATCACGGGTCAGTCCACATGACATCAGGCCTGCTAGCGACAGATGGGGTACACCTGTCTCAAAGGGGGAAAAGGATCTTTGTGCAGGAGTTAGCAGGGTTCACTGAAAGAGCTTTAAACTAGATTTGAATGAGGGAAAGGGATAAAACCAAGCTCGCTAGTGATAAGCCATGGGACGGCATGCCAATGTTTGAGGGACGGTGTGCTAGCGAGGTCCTTCAGTCTGTTCCACGATGTGCTGAGTACACTGGAGCACATTTGAAATGTCTCTATACTAATGCATGCAGCATGAGGAATAAACAAGAGGAGCTAGAAGCTTTGGCCCAGTCCCAGAGCTACGACATCATTGGCATAAGCGAAACCTGGTGGGATGAGTCCTGTGACTGGGGTGCCATGATGGACGGTTATAGGCTCTTCAGGAGGGATAGGCAGGGCAGGCGAGGCGGGGGGGTGGCGCTGTATATAAGGGAGGGGTTGGATTGTATGGCGCTTACAGTTGGCGACAACACGGTTGAGAGCCTCTGGGTAAGGATGAAGGGGAAAGCAAATAAAGCAGATGTTGTTGTGGGAGTCTACTATCGACCACCCAGCCAGGACGACGACACCAAAGAATGATTCTACAAGGAATTAAGGGATATCTCTAGATCAGCTGCCCTTGTCCTCATGGGTGACTTTAACTTCCCAGACATCACCTGGGAATATCATACAGCGGACACAAACAGGTCCAGGAAATTCCTGAAGCACGTTGAAGATAACTTCTTGGTGCAGGTACTAAGGGAGCTGACTAGGAAAGGTGCCCTCCTAGATTTGTTGTTTGTAAACAGAAAGGGACTCGTGGGCAAAGTGGTGATTGGCGGCTGTCTTGGTCACAGTGACCACGAAGTAGTTGAGTTTCAAATCGTTGGCGATAGGAGAAAAACTGCCAGCAAAACTTTGACCCTGAATAGGGGGAGAGCAGACTTCGGGCTGCTGAAGGAGCTAGTTAGTAAGGTCCCCTGGGAATCTGCTTTTGAAGGTATTGGGGTCCAGGAATGCTGGTCACTTTTTAAGAGCCATCTCTTAAGAGTGCAGGAGCAGGCAATTCCAAAGTGTCGGAAGTCGAGCAAGCAGGGCAAAAGGCTGGCTTGGCTGAGCAGGGATCTTCTTCTTGAACTTAGGCAGAAAAGGAAAGTGTATGGACATTGGAAACAAGGACAGGCGACACGGGAGGACTATAGTGATGCTGTTCACCACTGTAGGGAGAAAATTCGTGCGGCCAAAGCTTGATTAGAGTTCAAGCTGGCCAGTACCGTGAAGGACAACAAAAAGGGCTTTTTAAAATATGTTAAAAGCAAAAGGAGAATCACAGATAATACTGGGCTGTTGCTTGACGAGGTTGGTCACCTCACAAATAGGGACATAGACAAACTGGAAACGTTTAATGCCTTCTTCGCCTCTGTCTTCAACACCAATGATGGGCCCTGGGACCCCTGGAGCCCTGTGTTGGAAGACCATGACTGGGGGGATGATAAACTGGCAACAACAGACGAGGAGAAAGCTGAGGTACTCAACAACATTTTTGCCTCAGGCTTCACTGGCAACCTGTCTTCCCACACCTCTCAAGTGGATGGACCACAAGGCAGGGACTGAGGGACCAAAGTCCCTCCCACTGTAAGAGAAGATCAGGTTCGAGACCACCTGAGCAACCTGAACATACATAAGTCTATGGGGCCTAACAAGATGCATCCCAGAGTCCTGAGGGAATTGGCTGATGTAGTTGCCAAGCCACTCTCCATGATATTCGAAAAGTCATGGCAGTCAGGTGAAGTCCCCGGTGACTGGAAGAAGGGAAACATTGCACCCATTTTTAAAAAGGGTAGAAAGGAGGACCCTGGGAACTACCGACCTGTCAGCCTCACCTCTGTGCCTGGGAAGATCATGGAACAGAGCCTCCTAGAAGCTATGCTAGAGCACATGGAGGACAGGGAGGTGATTTGAGACAGCCAGCATGGCTTCACCAAGGGCAAGTCCTGCCTGACCAACCTAGTGGCCTTCTATGATGGAGTGACTGCATCAGTGGAGAAGGGAAGAGCTACAGATGTCGTCTATCTGAACTTCTGTAAGGCCTTTGACACGGTCCCCCACAACATCCTTCTCTCTAAGTTGGAGAGATATGGATTTGATGGGTAGACTGTTCGGTGGATGAGGAATCGGCTGGATGGTCGCATCCAGAGAGTAGTGGTCAACAGCTCAATGTCCGGATGGAGATCGGTGATGAGTGGTGTCCCTCAGGGGTCTGTATTGGGACCAGTACTGTTTAATATCTTCATCGACGACATAGACAGTGGGATCAAGTGCACCCTCAGCAGATTTGGAGATGACACCAAGCTGAGTGGTGCGGTTGACATGCCTGAGGGACAGGGACGCCATCCAGAGGGACTTGGACAAGCTGGAGAAGTGGGCCCATGTGAACTTCATGAGGTTCAACAAGGCCAAGTGCAAGGTCCTGCACCTGGGTCAGGACAACCCCTGGTATCAATACAGGCTGGGGGATGAAGGGATTGAGAGCAGCCCTGCAGAGAAGGACTTGGGGGTACTGGTGGATGAAAAGCTGGACGTGAGCCGGCAATGTGCGCTCACAGCCCACAAAGCCAACCATATCCTGGGCTGTGTAAAAAGAAGCGTGGCCAGCAGGTCGAGGGAGGTGATTCTGGTGATTCTGCCCCTCTGCTCCGCTCTGGTGAGACCCCACCTGGAGTACTGCATCCAGCTCTGGAGTCCTCAGTACAAGACAGACATGGACCTGTTGGAACGGGTCCAGAGGAGGGCCACAAAAATGATCCGAGGGCTGGAGCACCTCTCCTACAAGGACAGGCTGAGAGAGTTGGGGTTGTTCAGCCTGGAGAAGAGAAGACTGTTGGGAGACCTCATTGTGGCCTTTCAATACTTAAAGGGGGCTTATAAGAAAGATGGGGACAGACTTTTTAGCAGGGCCTGTAGTGATAGGACAAGGGGTAATGGTTTTAAACTAAAAGAGGATAGATTTAGATTGGACATAAGGGAGACATTTTTTACCATGAGGGTGGTGAAACACTGGAACAGGTTGCCCAGAGAGGTAATGGAGGTTCCATCCCTGGAAACATTCAAGGTCAGGTTGGATGGGGCTCTGAGCAACCTGATGTAGTTGAAGATGTCCCTGCTCATTGCAGGGGGGTTGGACTAGATGACCTGTAAAGGTCCCTTCCAACCCAAAACATTCTATGATTCCATAATTCTGTGATAAACTCCCAGCCGACTCTGAACTTGTTCGAGACTTGCTGCTCCAGCTGGATGCGCATAAGTCTATGGGGCCCGATGGGATTCATCCCAGGGTACTGAAAGAGCTGGCTGATGCCATCGCAGGACCTCTCTCCATTATTTTTCAACGGTCTTGGGAGTCTGGAGAGGTCCCAGTCGACTGGGAGCTGGCAAATGTTGTCCCAATTTTCAAGAAGGGTAAGAAGGAAGCCCCTGGTAATTACAGGCCTGTCAGTCTCACTTCAGCGCCTGGCAAAATTATGGAGAAGGTTATTCTGGGAGTTACTGAAAAACACTTGAGAGACAATGCACTCATTGGTCATAGCCAGCACGGGTTCACGAGGGGAAAGTCCTGTTTAACCAACTTAATTTCCTTTTATGACAAGGTCACCCATCTAGTTGACCAAGGGAATCCAGTAGATGTGGGGGTTTTGGATTTTAGCAAAGCTTTTGATACTGTCTCTCACAGTATCCTTCTGGATAAACTGTCCAGCTGTGGTGGGTTGACCCTGGCTGGACACCAGGTCCCCACCAAAGCCACTCTATCACTCCCTCTCCTCAACTGGACAGGGAATAGAAAATATAAAGAAAGGCTCATGGGTCAAGATAAGGACAGGGAGATCACTCAGCAATTTTACCATCACGGGCAAAACAGACTCAACTCAGGGAAATGAATTTAATTTATTACCAATCAAATCAGAATAGGATAATGAAAAATAAATCCAAATCTTAAAACACCTTCCCCCCACCCCTCCCTTCTTCCCAGGCTCAACTTCACTCCCCATTTCTCTACCTCCTATCCCCGAGCGGTGCAGGGGGACAGGGAATGGGGGTTGTGGTCAGTTCATCACATATTGTCTCTGCCGCTCCTTCCTCCTCAGGGGGAGGACTCCTCACACTCTTCTCCTGCTCCAACGTGGGGTCCCTCCCACAGGAGACAGTTCTCCACGAAGTTCTCCAACGTGAGTCCTTCCCATGGGCTGCAGTTCTTCACAAACTACTCCAGCATGGGTCCCCCACAGGGTCACAAGTCCTGCCAGCAAACCTGCTCCAGTGTGGGCTCCTCTCTCCATATGTAACGGTGTGCTTCCCCTGCCCCCGACCTTTATCTCCTGTAACCCTGCTCAGGTGATAACCACCAGCGGTGATTGTAATGGATGCATCTGGTCACGATGGCTGCATCAGCTCAAAGTGAATTCAGGAGACAGATAACAACACGATAGCCTAGGGCTATTGTGCAATGTGCCCACCGAAGAAACTAAAACCTGTGGTCGGCATGCAAATATGACTATGGGTCAATCATCTTATCCCCCATAAATAGTGAGCAGCCCAAGAGCCCGTTGAGCTCTCCTGCACGGCAGTGGGCTGCATGCCAGGATCTCCCCTCGAGCAGGGACGCCTCTCAAGGTTACTCCTCAAGGTGGAGAGATTCCTTGCCGCAACAGATCCTCGGTAAGTGACTAATAGCATGCTAAACTTTGAAATCTTAGCTAAGTGATATAAAGGATTGATTGCACACACATATAATCCTTTAGATATAAACCGTTGACCAAGTCTGGGACTAGGACTGGATCTAGCCACACCTAGACTCCTCTCTGAGAAGGAGTTTAGAAAGCAAGGGGATCCTTCCGAACCTCCTGACCCAACGGGAGGGTCTCCCTGACAGTTTTGTCTGACCCTGTCCTCTCTGCAGTAAATAATCAAGTGTGCCTCGCCATCGAATCTTGTTAAAACACTGTCGCATTGAACTTTGTTAACTCCCTATTCTGTATCAATAAACTATATTTTTTACTTCTCTCTAACGAGTGAAGTGCACTCTCACTCCATCCGCAACACCATGGGGTCACAGATCCTGCCAGGAGCCTGCTCCAGCGTGGACTCTCCATGGGGTCACAGCCTCCTTCGGGTGCATCCACCTGCTCTGGCGTGGCGTCCTCCATGGGCTGCAGGTGGATATCTGCTCCACCATGGACCTCCATGGGCTGCAGGGGGACAGCCTGCCTCACCATGGTCTTCACCACGGGCTGCAGGGGAATCTCTGCTCCAGCGCCTGGAGCACCTCCTCCCCCTCCTTCTTCACTGACCTTGGTGTCTGCAGAGTTGGTTCTCCCACATATTCTCACTCCTCTCCACTGCTGTTTTTTTCCCCTTCTTCTTAAATATGTTATCATCACAGAGGCACTACCACCATCGCTGATTTGCTCAGCCTTGGCCAGCGGCTCTATCAGACATAGGGGAAGCTTCTAGCAGCTTCTCACAGAAGCCACCCCTGTAGCCCCCTCCGCCAGCTACCAAAACCTTGCCACACAAACCCAATACACCAGCACACAGCTAGACAAGTCCATAATATGATGGGTGAACAATTGGCTGACGGGTCAGGCTCAAAGAGTTATAGTAAATGGGGTTACATCAGGCTGGTGGCCAGTCACCTGCTGGTGGCCAGCAGGGCTCAATTTTAGGGCCAGTGCTCTTTAATGTTTTTATAAATGGTCTGGACGCAGGAGTCGAATGTACATTAAGTAAGTTTGCCAATGATACTAAACTAGGAGGAGCTGTGGACTCCCTCGAGGGTAGAGAGGCCTTACAGAGAGATCTGGATAGACTAGAGAGCTGGGCAATCACCAACCGTATGAAATTTAACAAGAGCAAGTGCAGGATTCTCCACCTGGGATGGGGTAATCCTGGTTATACGTACAAACTGGAGGATGAGAGGCTGGAGAGCAGCCCCACGGAAAGAGATCTGGGGGTTTGGGTTGATGGCAAGTTGAATAGGAGTCAACAGTGTGCCCTGGCAGCCAAAAGGGCCAACCGTGTCCTGGGGTGCATGGAGCACAGCATAGCTAGCCAGTCGAGGGAGGTGATTGTCCCACTCTGCACTGCACTGGTGCGGCCCCACCTCGAGTACTGTGTGCAGTTTTGGGTGCCTCAATATAAGAAGGACATCAATTAGAGTGTGTCCAGAGGAGGGCGACCAAAATGGTGAAAGGCCTCGAGGGCAAGGCTTGAGAGGAGCGGCTGAGGTCACTTGGTTTGTTCAGCTTGGAGAAGAGAAGGCTGAGGGGTGTGTGGCGGTGTGCTCCCCCCCTCCCCGCGCAAGCAGTAACCATCAGTGGGAGTCATCCTGATAGCTGCATCCAGCTTATGCTGGACCTTGAGGACGGATGGCAACAAAGTAGCCAAGGGCTGCCTGAAGCAGGGATCTAAACGTCTTGCTGATATGCAAATATGACCATAAGTCAATCATCTTACTCCTTAAATAGTGGACAGCCCCAGGGCCCGTTGAGCTCACCTGCACGGCAGCGGGCTGCACGCCAGGATCTCCCCTTGAGCAGGGACGCCTCTCAAGGTTACTCCTCGAGGCTGAGAGATTCCTTGCCACAACAGATCCTCGGTAAGTGACTAATAGCATGCTAAACTTGGAAATCTTAGCTAAGTGATATAAAGGATTGATTGCGCACATATAATCCTTTAGACATAAACTGTTGACCAAGTCTGGGACTAGAATTGGATCCAGCCACACCTAGACTCCTCTCTGAGAAGGAGTTTAGAAAGTAAGGGGGTCCTTTCTGAACCTCATGACTCAACGGGAGGGTCTCCCTGACAGTTTTGTCTGACCCTGTCCTCTCTGCAGTAAATAATCAAGTGTGCCTCGCCATCGAATCTTGTTAAAACACTGTCGCATTGAACTTTGTTAACTCCCTATTCTATATCAATAAAGTATAGTTTTGCTTCTCTCTTACGAGTGAAGTGCACTCTCACTCCATCCGTGACAGGGTGACCTCATGGCAGTCTACAACTTCCTCAAGGGGGGCAGTGGAGGGGGAGGTGCTGATCTCCTCTCTCTGGTGACCAGAGATAGGACACGAGGAAATGGAATGAAGCTGCGTCAGGGGAAGTTCAGATTGGGCATTAGGAAAAGGTTCTTCACTGAGGGTGGTTGGTCACTGGAACAGTCTCCCCAGGGAAGTGGTCACGGCACCAAGCCTGTCAGAGTTCAAGGAGCGTCTGGATGACACTCTTAGTCATATGGTTTAGTTTTAGGTAGTCCTGTGAGGAGCAGGGAGTTGGACTCAATGATCCTTATGGGTCTCTTTCAATTTGAGATATTATATGATTCTATGATTTCTGACAACCGTGCTCCTCTGGCACAACAGAGTCCTCCATGATAAAGGTCATTTTTTTGTCTGTGAGAGGATGATGTATCTCAAAGCCGGTCTGAGACTGGCAAATGAATCCCTCCCAAAACTCAGCACTGTCAGAAGTACGTGGTACACTTCACTCATCTTGCCTTCTCTCAGATCAATGAACAGCAAGGCATACTTTTATCTTTTAAACCTAATTCTAGGTTTTAATTCTAGATACTCCATTAAAATGCTTCTCCCTCTGGAGGGAGGTTGCAATAACAAATGTGTGCCAAGTGTTATTCATGTTAATCAGTATGCTACTGGAAGACAGCTGGGGACTATGCCAATGAGGAGAGTGTAAAAACCTTACCAGTGAGAAAGCCACTGGGATTCGTTCTGTTATTTAGAGGGAATTCAATAGGCTTGCAGTGGATTACCTTTGTTGGTAGGATTTTCAAGAAGAGCACCTGTTCATGCACCCAGAACTGAATATCTCACTCCATCCTAGTAGAAGGCAAGTTTCCAGCTTGCATGGCTGCAGAGATAATCTTCCAAAACTGTAGTTAAAATTACAAAATCTGTCTGAATCTGACAACAGCCTGAAACTCAGAGGTATGAATTTTTGTGATCCAATTAATTTGGCCTCAATATGTTCAACTCCTACTTAATCACAGACTACTTTTGGTAGATAGGCGTATGTGAGAGAGAAGACAAACTACAGCAGTGGCCAATATGAGTGCTGCCAGAAAAGAAAGTCAGAGGTAAGAAGACATAGAGATAGAGGAGTGAAAGAAGGAAGGAAGGAGATCAAGGAAGAAGAAAAGCAGAAGCTGTAATGTAGTTGATGACAGCACGCTGTACAAATAACAAACAGTTGCTTGGACAATATATAAAGGACAGACTTAACTTTTCTCCACCCTTTGCTGTGATCCGTGATCTGACTCCTCACCAACAAGTGAACAGTCCCACGTGACTTGTGGGCAAATGTGGAGTACAGAGTTCATTCTCTGCCTTCTGAATTGCAGTTTCACAATGCACTGCAGTCCCTGACTCTGCCGGGAATTCCTGCCATGGGCCCTGCATTCTCCCACATGTACTGCAATTCATCAGCCTGCCTTTGCAGAGCCAGAGAAGGGTGTGAGAGAGACACCACTGGCATCTCAAATATGCTAACAGAACTATTCCTCATCTGTAATTCCTGCAGCCTCGAGCATGCTCTCCCAGTGGGGATCACTCCGAAACTTGCATGCTGCCCTTTCTAAGGGGACCAGGTTTCTGTCTCCTTGCCTTGTCCCTGAGGGACGCAAGGGCTGTCCTCTCCACCATCTCCTGTGAGGACTTTGACTTCCCCCTCTGACTTCTTCCTGAGGTACTTGCAGTGCTTTTACAGGATATGGGCTCCAACTCCCTTCCTCTGATCTTCTGTCCAAAAGGACTTCATGACCATTTCCTTCTCTCCTCTTGTACCCCGAAAGAGTACAACTTTCTTTATTTTCCTGTCTCAGCATTGTTCCCACAGAGACATAGCTTTTCTTCTGATTTCCTCCTGTTTTCTCCCCACATATCATAAAATTAGAGCCTGGAACTCATTGAAGAGAGTATCATCAGTGTTACAAATTTAATAAAATTCAAAAAGGGACTGTATAAACATACATAATTTATATGGACATCAAACCCACTCAAAGTTATCAAGGTGAACAGCAAAACAAACAAATGGAGCTCATTTCCAAAACAGCCCACACAAACCCACAAGACATAGCAACTCTGATGTTTCAGGGTTTAAACTGATCTCTAACTAACCGAGATTAGGATGAGACCTAAAGCAGAGGGCAGATAATCCCACATCTGCCTAATGCGAAGTTTCTTGTACCTTCCTCTGTCTGTTAAATTTCAAAGACAGGATACTGCACTAAACGGATTTGGTCTTTTGTCCCACTAACGTTATATTGCTCTGAAAGGATGCTTTAGGCTTCTTCTTGCTCATCCCTGGTTTTTTGTGGGATCCTTGAACTTCACGACTTCCCCTTGTCTTCCTCCCCCACCCCTCCCCATCCCTTCTAATCTCCACAGGGGTTTCTATATTAGTCTGAGTGGCTGGATAGGTCTCAGCCTCCATCTGGGGGATTAAACTTAATTTATCCTCTTAACTCAGCAACAACTTCCTCACCGAATCCTCTCCCTAGCTTTGCCTTCGCCCCAGGACTTGGCTACCGCTCCGGCCCCGTCCCTCCCAGGGAAACCAGGGAAAAAAAGAAGAAACCGTGAACCCAAGTGTCAATGCCGATGCCTCCTGGGGAGAGGAGAAGCCGAGTTGGAGTCCCGCAGGACAGGAAAGGGCCGAGGACATCCCAGCACCCTGCAGGCGCAGGCAGAGGGCAGGGCTGGACTGGGCTGGGGGAGGTCGGGCTGCGCCCTGAGGGGTCCTTGCTGAGGAAGGGGTGACACACGGCCCCAAGGTGCCCGGGGGGCTCCCCGAGTGTCTCCCCCGCAGGGCAGGGACAACCCTGGGGGCCGAGGGTGCCTCGGCGGAGAGGCCGCGGGCAGGGCCGGCCTGCCGAGGAGGCACCGCCGGCACGGGGACCACCCGGCAGGGAACGCCCCGACCCCTCGACCAGGGCCGGGTCGGGGCTGGGAGCTGCGGAGCGGTGGCGGCGGCGCCCCGCGGGGGAGGTGCCGAGCTGTACCCAGCGCCGCCGCGGCTGCCCCACGGGCGGCGGTAATCCCATCAAAGGGCCGGACCCAGTCTCCTCCCCCCTTCCCTTCCAGTCCCTGCCCGGCGCGGGTAAAAACCCCGCCGCTCCGCGCCGGCCCCAGCCCCGCTCCCCGCCCGGCTGCCGCCCAGAGGGGACAGCGGCGGCGGCGGCGCCCCTCGCCCGCGGCCACCGGCCCCCACCTCCCCCGCTCGGGCGGCGGCGGGGGAACGCGGCGCACATGGAGGTGCTGGGCCTCTGCTACCGCCGCTGCCGCCGCCGCTGCCGCTGCCGCTGCCTCTGCCTGTACCTCGCCTCGCTGCTGCTCCTGGCTTCGTGCATCGGGTGCGCGGCGGCGCCGCCGCAGAAGAGCATCCCCCACCGGCAAGGTAGGGCGGGCGGCGGTGCCCGGCGGGTGCGCGGGCTGTTCCCAGGGTGGGGAGATGTCCTTTCAGTGCCGCGCTTGCACCAAGCAAAGTTTCGCGTCCCTTTAAAACTGGCGTTTGCCTCGGGGGGGGAGACGCCAGCAGGGCCGGGCGGGAGCTCCGCCGGCCGGGCAGCGCTGGCGGGGCAGTGCCCGGTGCCGGCCGCTCCTTGGGCGGCTGCTGGCGCTTGGGGTCAGGTCGTGGCGCTGTCGTGTGAAATGAACTCATCCGTGAGCTCAGGACGGACCGAGCCCACAGCGGGGGCGGCCGGGGTGCCCGGCGGGCGAGCGCCGCTCCCCGCCCTTCCATGCAAGCCCCTGCTTTGTCCTCCCACCCGCAGGTGGGAGAGGATGCCCAGGCAATGTCAGGGAATGTGCCATTGGAAGCGGTGAAGTTGCAGGATCAGTGCACGATCCGTTTTCTCTGGCGTTTTGCACCTGTTGCCGGTGGGTTCACTCAAGTTACAGACCGGGACCCGACTGCTGCCACTGCGGAACGAATTGGCAAAATTTTTATCCGTTTTTCCCTGGAGCGCCTAACCTGTGGTGCTGCGTGGGCAGAGTTAGGAGCCAGGTGAACCTCTGTGCCAGTCAGAGGTTTTCTGTCAGCAAGGCTGTGCTTTGGCTGTGACATTTATTTGTATGGTAGTGAATAATGTAAGACATAGGGTAGTAAATGTGAAAGAAAATGGCTAGGGAAGCAATAATTTAATTTAAAAACTTTAGTTATTCTGTACCAAGTGTTACGTGGGGTGCTTCAAGGTCCTGCTTCTGTCTGGCTGAACATTAGTGGTGACCTGCGGGAGAATTCCCACTGCTGTTGGTGGGGTTTTGCACGTCATGGTCCTTAGTGACTGAAAGTTAAAAACCTGGACTCTGAGCAGCTTATGAAACAGTAAGGTAAAATGTAAATGGTGAGATGGGACATAGTGCATGGTGAAGTTTGACATTCTGCATAACTTAAAAATTGTGGTGCTAAGAGAAAATATTGACACCCAGGACAGTTTCAAACACTGAGAATTTCATGGAGTCTTTGAGGCCAACATCAATTTTTATCACTAACTTCACTGGTGTTAGATCAATGGAAAATATAACAAGTTTAGTAAATTCTGCCTCAGCTCACAAAGTGTTTGCAGGATCAGACCCTTTCTGTATATATTCCACAGTGTTAAAAGATTTGTATTGCTGTTTTTTAGAATCAGTATTATGCATTCTCTTGCTCTTGTGAGAAAAATAAAAAGAGTGTACAGTTGGAAACTTAATACTTAAATACAGCCTGAGCTTAAAGCCCTTACTGGACAGATGGCTAATTTTACTGGTCTGACCTTGTCTCTTAGGGATCTAGTCCCATGATCCTTGGTTATCATAATAGCTACTATTAAGTACTTGAGGAAATTCGATAGACAGTAGTTGTGAGTGAGATGATTAGTGGCTTGTTTTAAAGGATTAGATATGTGCAGTTGGGAATGGAAATGTGTAAATGTCTTTTAAAGGTTCCTCTGGCATACTTGTTTCCCCTAATCACAGCAGAATGACAGACCTAGTGGAAATGTATTCCTAGGCATTGAATTAAAACAGTTTAAAACTTGGAAACAAATTATTTGTAGTACTGTGAATTAATTTGATAACATTGTGTGTACGTTAGTTTTGTTAGCTACACATTTTATGTTCATTTTTTTATAGCATGTTATTTCGGGTTCAATCATTCCTTTTCTATTTCTTTGCTGTATAAGAAGTTGCCAGTTTTATATGGGAACAATTTTTTCAAAATCTGTGCAAACATTTGAAAATCCACTTGTAGCAAGATTTGAAGAGGGAAATCCCTCAGAGAGTTTGTGTGCAGCAGTATATAATTTAAATCCCATCTGCATTCTGCCAAGGGCTGTTGGAATTGCAGGCTTCCAAGAATCCTGCGGCTGGGTCCCTACTGTGAAATGTTGCTGTCAAAACACTGAGAACAGGTATAGTTCCAGGTAGCTCACATCTCTGCCTTGTTCTGCAGCATATCACATGCTGGGCAGTTAAGAGTGAAAAGGAACTATCATTTACTCACACATCCAAAAGTAGTGGGTGAAGAAGAGATAAGATAGTAAAAAGTTCTTTAAGATTTTTTTTCCTTTCACTTTGCCCTTTTAATAGCAATAGAAGTGGGACTCGTACAGGAATTGTAACTGAGGTGAAAGCAAAAGGTTCTATTGAGAGAGAAGTGATAAAACCAGTTCATCTTCAATAATGGGAGCTGACCGGGAGGTCCTGTGGGTCAAAAGAAAAAAGATAGTCAAATGCATCACCGTTTTTCCAAGTTTTTCAAGCTCAGTTTACAAAGATCAATTTTGTAATCCCAAGAAAGCAGCAGAGTGAGAAATCTGTCTGCAAAGTTAAAAATAAAATATATAGTAAAATGGCTTCAAATGCAACTTGTTAAATTAAACTTCAGGAAAAAAAGCTGTCATGCTCAAATTCGAAACATCCTGATGACTGCTAAACTTATTTGAACATTTATTTACAGTTACATGATACATTCACTGGAGACAAGGAAATGGGATGACAGACACTTTGGGAAGGGCTTAAAACAAATCCTTAGACACCATGTGGTGGATAGCATAGTTGGGAACAGATTAGGCTGGGATTCTCTAAATCTTGTACCCCCAGAAGTTGGCACTCATGCTGCTGCTTTCAAATTGTTTTCTTGCTTTTGCCTTCTGCAAAGACACAGATTTTTGCCGCTTCTGTTTCAAGTTTCAGTCCAATGGTTGAAGGCTGGAAAGCCTAAACCTAGCCCCCAATGTGTAATACTACTACTAATATAAACACAATAATATTGAATTTTAATGGTTCTATGATTTTGGAGGATTATAGAGGAAAGAGCCAACCACTTAGCTCATTTCCCATGGATGTTCATGGCACGAGCTTGTTGCACTATATTGCATTGTTACTTTTTTAGTATCAGAGTGTAAAGTTACAACACCCTGTAAAATATTAAAACTGTTGAATTGGTCTGCATGGAGAAAATAAAACATATTTGATGCTTAGGAATCCTTATTTTATACATTATGCTTGCCAACTAATATAAACAAAGAATTTGGCTTGAATCGTATCTATTTCCCAGATGTCCATAATGGTAGACATAACTGATTTCTTGTGTAAATGCTGGAGGAATCAGACTGGTTAAAGTCTGAAGACTTTACAAGAGTGTAACACTCAATATCAGGGCCAGATTGTCGAAAGAGCCCAGCTCCATGGTCAGCACTACAGTAAATGACTTTTTTTTCCAAAGAACTTGGCACTGTGATACTTGAATTCTTTAGAAAATCTGGCTATAGTAAGAGCTGCTGGATATGGAACACTTTGGAAAGTCTAGCCCTATTTAGGTATCAAAATAGGTCAAACTACCTTGAAAATCAGGTCTACAGATAGGGAAAATGTAGCAGTCTTTGGCAAAGAAGGTGCTTATTTTAGTTTTTTAAATATTACAAATTTTTTGGAACAACAACAGAATAAGTTGTAATTCACTGTCATAATAAATCCCACATGTAAAGTGTGCAAGGATGAGTTGACCTGCTGCTGAATTTGAAGTGTCTGAGAAAAGGAATGAGTCCGAAGCTGAATGATTCCTAACGCGAGGGCTGCAGAGCTGGCGGAGACGGTGCATATCTGTGAAGCTACAACTAATAGAGAAGATGTGAATAATTTATTTGGGGGAAGATTAATATCATTCTTTTATTGTTTCAGACATAGGCCAAAATGCGTGCTATCAGACTACACTGGTCGATGTCTTTAACACCAATAAAATCAACCAAGCACTAATTATATATGTATTTGTTGTTGTTTATCGCATTTGGGTGTAAGTTGTTTCACAATGTTGTGTGACATTTTCATTTTGATTGGACTTGCCGTCGTAACTCTGGGGCCTGTACTCTGGTAAACCCTGCTAACGCTGATCAATCCCATCACCATCTCGCATAGATACAAGCATTCCCCTAATATCCTCCGGGGCAGCGATGGGAATGCACTAAATTATTTCACTTGAGCATGTTACTTGGTATGTCACTGTTAATCACTCATTTTGAAGTATGTTTTCTGATTTTAGTTAGTCTTATTCACAGCAAAACGTGTTCCATCCTTTCCATCCTGAAATCACTATCTTCCTCTGTAAAAGGAAACTTTCGGTAATGTTTTTCTTGGGCACCATTTTGCCAATGCCTGCTTTAAAACTACTATGCAGACTTCCACCAGTGTTCAAAAAGGTAAAATTAGCCAAGAAATGTTTAAAAATTGGTGAAATTATACCTGTATCGGACATTGGGATTCCCAGTGATGCTTTAGAGAAGAGGGGTTGTTTTGGAGTTAAGGCACTAGAGTGAGCCTTGGGAAATCCTTCTGTCCTGAGGCTGTCAGAGACTTGCTTTGAGAGTTTGCCAGTCCTTCCCAGGCCAGATTTTCAGTTTTCAAAATGGGGTTAGAGTGGTTTTGTGCTTTTATCATTTTCCAACCATGCCATATTTGACAGTAATAGGACTTCTGTACAGTGCTCAGCACAGCTGTACCCCAATTTTAGTCAAGGCTGCTAGGCATTACCTTAGTAATAATATGTAGGTGAATGCCTCCATATCTTCAAGCATGCCTTGCAGAAAAAAACCCTTTTTTTTCTCTGGAAGATACACAGTGACACTGGACTAGACAGGGCACACAGTATACTGTGCATAGTTCATTATGAGCAAGCACATCCAACGTTCAGATTCACATTCTTAAACTTAATGGCAGGGATTCTGAGTATCGGTCACCCAAAAGGCATCCTGAGGAGCAGGAGAGTACTCTGTTGTCTTAAAACAGAAAATTTCAGTGGTTGAGTTCTCTTCAGTGCCCCATGAACACATCAATTAGCTGGGAGTATACTTGGGAGTTCCCATTCCTCAGATCAAACTTATATTGGGACTCAACCCTATGCCTAATTCTGCTTATATCCCTTTAATGTGGTCTTACTGAAAATAAAAATTAAAAAAAAATAAGTGACTAGCATTGTTGCTTCATGATGGAGACTCAAAACAGGACTGATAGGACCTTTTCACAGCTTTTCTGCCACACATGAAGTGAAACACTAAAATAAATGGTTATAGAAAGTTTTTCTGATATTAAAAAGTTATTAAAATATATCAAAGATGCCTGTAATCTGAGTAAATTACCATGAAGAGGTCTTTGCAGACTTTATATTATTTCATATATTAAAGAGTGTACAATTTAGTGCCATATTTATTGGTGAATGTGCTGCAGTGGTCTGTGATCATGTAATAAAGGACTTTCTAAACCACAGGCACATGGGAGACTATGTTAGCTATGTGATCTTGAATCAAATTTCCTATTGTTTTTATCTGCAAACAAATGATCTATCTGAAAAAAAACCAAACAAACAAAAAAACCCCCAACAAAACCCAAAACCTGTTCTTCACAATTAATTCCAACTGAAAGGAAATACTTTTGGGTAAGAATAGGCAAGATTTGATTTACTTTTATTTTTTATTTTTAGTAAAGATGCTTACACATGAAAACCAAATTAGTTCTTTCATATAAAACAAACCCCCCACAATTCCTTAATGTGAACATCCAAACCAAACATCCAAAAGATGAACATTATTTTTTCTGACTTTTCAGAGTTTCTGAGCTGAGAACAAGCACAGACGAATTCGTCTTTGAAAGTAACTCTTTCAGGAGGTCATAAGCCACTGAAAATTGGAGGCTTAGGGGGAAAGCTCAGTCGAAACTAGGTAACTAACTCAAACCTAGCTAATGATACGGTGTGTGGTGATCCATAAAACTCTCCAGGTGAGAGGTGTATAGTGTGAAATACACTGAGTTCACACCAGTTCTTCTACCGAGCGCAGTGTAACTACACCCAGGAGTAACGACTACTCATGAGGAAAGCTCCTCAGGATTTTGGCCTCCAATGAAAGAGAAATCCACACAATATTGACCCAGGGAGCCTTTTATCCAAAAGGAAGAGGACAGCTATGGGGCCGTGGGAGAAACTGTTTCTTCTGTTAGTGACTTGCTGGCCGTGTAATTGGATAGTCAAAATACACCGGCTTTGTTTTCTTAAAAAGATCTTTCATTCAAGCATTGGCAAAAGTTATCCTGGATAATTTTTAGACCTAGAAGAGATAAACCATGTGCAGGTGCTAACATATTCTGCACCTGGCTTTCTGTGTGTATCACCAAGTGGTGATGGGGTGTCTTTCAATTTACCTTATTGTTAATAAACACTTTTTAAATAACAGTGCAGATAACAGTTGTGTTAAGGGCAGTTGTTCTGTGAAGGGGACACCGAGCAGTTCTGACTTTCACTGTGTCCTCAGAGGATAGTCAGACTGGTGTAACTCACACAGAAAGATATCCGAGGCTGTAAGAATCCCAAGCCAAATTATTCTTCACACCTCTCTTGATTTTTAAAGTCATTTGAAATTGCTGGCACCTGTGAAAATGATGGTAAGGTCAAATATCAACACCTGTGTACATTTGGAACTTGCAATTTGAATTGTCTTTCTAAAATGAAGGGAAATGAGCATCTTGTGAATGTTGAACATGCTGTTTTCAAATACAGAAATCATTACGATTCTTCTGATGTTTTAGAGGCATTATTGCACATATAAAGTTTTAAACCAAGACTGGCTTTGTGTTGCTGAGCTCAAAAATCTTGTGAAAAAATCCTAAGCATAAAGATTATAGAGAATTTCACTCAAGTTAAATTCTTTCATGCATGAGAAATTTAAACTAGAAGATCATTTTAGGAAAAAACATGAACAAAACCTGTCAAACTGCAAATGGAAAGTAAGTGTCTAGGACCAAAACTTTTGTGGTTTTATTAGAGGCAGCAGAAGCCAGAATTTGTTACTTGGAACAAAAATGTTTCAGCTCTGTTTCGTATTCTGCTTTCTAGATAATCACAGGAAAAGACAACATGTTTCTAAAAATAAGCAGGCTTTTTATGAAGATGACTATTTACAAAGATGGTGGCATTGCAGCTGGTACTCCAGCCATGCACACAGACACCAACATCCTGCTGGCATTTTTAATTCCCGTTCCCATTTCATGGCATTCCTGTTCCCATATGAACCCGTTGTGTGGGGGTTGCTACTGTTTTCATCTTAATTGAACAGTTGTAATGGCAGCGCTATGGTATGGTGAACTATACAGTCAAGAACTGCAGCACTCTCCATATATGGACTTAGTAGGCTGAGATGAGAGCGTTCGAGCCATTTACTTCTGTGGAGTTGTAAGATATAGTGATCATGGCGAGGATGAAAGAAGAAACCTGCAGAATATGAGGGAAAGAAAGTCACTGTTGGAAAAAGGACTTGACAGCACCTAAAATGGGCAGAAAGGGGAAAAGAAAGAGCCTTTTAACCAGCTGATGCCAAGAGAAGGGCATGGCTTGCATAGGGAGGCAGCCCTGGTAAGGGTTGGTACCAAAGGATTGGACTCTGCAAGCTGCAGAAGCCAACGTGCCAGAGGAGCAGGGAACGCTTTGAGAGAATTAGGGAGTGTTAGATATTGACTTTGTGGACATCATAACTGTGCCTGGGTCATTCGCTATTTGTTCCCTTACGTAGTTGGTCTCTACTTACACTGAGATATATTTCTCTTGTAGCAAAGAAGGTTTCGTCCCTCCCAGTCATTCTCCCAGCTTTCACATCGCACTGCTTGTTACTGGCTCTTTGGATACACAGCCGTGTCCCACACTACGTTAGTGCGGGGACTCAGGTTTAAAAAACACATCTATTTCTGTCACTTAATAGAGACAAAGAATTTCCTCTGTGGCTTTTACTGATACTGCTGGTGAATTGAGAGACTTGCTGACTGCAGAAGGTAGTGAAATTATCCTGTTTCTTATGGATGAACTGAGTTGGAGAAGAATTTCCTGCTCCTTGAGAAGATGCCAGATTTCCTCCCTGACCTGGCATTCAGTAGCCTTTAATAAAATCACAGTTGCAAGCGAGCTGGTTTCTCTAGTCAGGTTAGGATCACGGTGCAGTGGGAGCCCCGGTGTATGTACCCTTGCAACAGAAAGGCCAGCAGCATCCTGGGCTGCATTAGGAGTGTTGCCAGCAGGTCAAGGGAGGTGATCCTTCCTCTCTACTGAGCAGTGGTGAGACTTATCTGGAGGATTTGGTCCAGTTCTGGGCTGCCCAGTAGAAGAGAGTCATGGACATACTGGAGCGAGTACAGCAAGGGGTCACAAAGATAATTAAAGGACTGGAGCATCTCGGGGACAAGGAGGGGCTGAGAGGAACAGTTCAGCCTGGAGAGTAAAAGACTCGGGGGGATCTTATCAATGTATATAGATATCTGATGGGGGCAGTAATGAAGATGGAGGCAGCCTTTTCTCAGTGCTGCCCTGTGACAGGACTGGAGGCAATAGGCACAAACAGAAACACAGGAAATCCCATTTAAACGTAAGATAAAACTGTTTTTACAGTGAGGGTGACTGAGCACTTGCCTGGAGAGGTTGTGGAGACTCCATCCTTAGGGATATTCAAAACCCAACAGGGCAAAGTCTTGAGCAACCTGCTGTAGTTGAGCCTGCTCTGAGCAGGAGTTTGGACTAGGTGGTCTCCAGAGGTGCCTTCCAACCTCATCCTCTCTGTGATTTTGCAGAGTGTCACAAGTATCTTTTGAAACTGTGTATTTCAGCTCTGGCGTCTAGCTTCCTTTGAGCTGTACTCCATCCTGTCATGGCCTGAAAACACCAGCTGGACTAACTGCTCTACTTTCTACAAATAAAGTGAGTGTTTGCTTTAGTTGTGATCAATACAAAGATGTTTGGTGGGACGTCACTACTGTTTGAGGTGGTGTAGCCGTACGAGCACAGCTGGTGTAGCTGTGCCGAAATCTTGGGGATAACCAACCCGCACGTTTATTTGTGTGGTACTCTCTGGGGCATGACCAGATCGTTTGTGTCCACCACTAATGAGCTTCAAAACAATTACTCAGGGGAGTTGTGGAATTGTGGGAACCCAAGATGCTGCGTGTCCTGTCCTCACCCTACACATTTGTTGCTTGTCACATGGTCAGCTTTGTCCTCTTCATACTTTAATCTTTGTGTGTCCATATGTGATTGTCAGGTTTTTCTATCTGACCACTTTTCCAGAAGCTCCCCTTGAATTTTGTTTCTTATACCAAATAAACTATTTCTTCAAGAGTTCAGTTTTGTATTGTGTATCAGCAAGAGAGAAATTTGTAGTAGATAAAGCAAAGAGATTAAGAAACATCATTTTTCAAGTAGTATGAGCAATTTTGCCATGGTTCCCATTGAAGATAATAAGCTTTGGATAGCGAACACCTGAAAAATATACCCTTAAGTGATATTGATTGATGGGAAAAGAAAATGTCAAGTTATTTATTTGACATTTTTATAGTTTAACTGGCCTTTTTATTTCTCTCTCTATATATTATATATATAATGAAGCTGTATTTTTGATAATAAATACAAAGTCTTTTATATGTGCTTCTCTTATGTATTTTACCCATGTTATAAATGCTCAGAAAATGTAGCAGGCTGACTTTTATCCTTCTTTTTATCATTTCATTTCAGAACAGTAATAGCCTACTTAGTAGAGTTTATTTTCACCAACAATGCCTAAGACTCAGTTATGAACTTTAAGCACTGTGTGATCAACTTCGTTAATGCTTTCCTGTTTCTGCTTCCAGTACTGTTTGAAATGCCATGTTTTGTGGAGCTTCTCTGATGTTCGTGCTTCCTAACACCTCAGATGCATAACCCACAAGAGAAAAAGAGAACAGCCTTTTTTTTTCCTAGTGGAAGTGGGTTGAATTCCCTTACATGGCACCCGAGTCAGTGTAAAAGGGGAGGGAGAAGCCCTAGGGTAGGAAGGTGGAGGTAAATATGTGAAGGGAGAGGGATGGAGGAGTGGGGAGGTAGCAGGGCAGAAGAAGGTGTGAGACCTTGCCCTTGCCACTGGCAGTGAGCTGCTGCTTTTGCTCATTGGTAGGATGAAACTACACCTCTGCATGACACAGTTTTTCTTGGGTGCAGAGTTTTCTCTGTGGCTCACCCGGTCTGTCTCACCCGGGCAGCATGTGCAAACCCGCTGGGGTGCCTGGCTATAAAGCTGCTGCTGCTTGCTGCTGTTGCTCATCAGCTGAGTGGCTTTTTAATTGATTGTTGTTCCTGGTGTATCACAGAATCACAGAATCGTATAGGTTGGAAAAGACCTTTAAGATCATCAAGTCCAACCGTTAACCTAGCACTGACAAGTCCACCACTACACCATGTCCCTAAGCACCACATCTACACGGCTTTTAAATACCTCCAGGGATGGTGACTCAACCACTTCCCTGGGCAGCCTGTTCCAAGGCTGGACAACCCTTTCCATGAAGAAATTTTCCCTAATATCCAGTCTAAACCTCCCCTGGTGCAACTTGAGGTCGTTTCCTCTCGTCCTATCACTTGTTACCTGGGAGAAGAGACCAACCCCCACCTCTCTACAACCTCCTTTCAGGTAGTTGTAGAGAGCAATAAGGTCTCCCCTCAGCCTCCTTTTCTCCAGGCTAAGCAACCCCAGTTCCCTCAGCCGCTCCTCATCAGACTTGTGCTCTAGACCCTTCACCAGCTTCGTTGCTGCTCTTTGGACGCGCTCCAGCCCCTCAATGTCTCTCTTGTAGTGAGGGGCCCAACACTGAACACAGTAGTCGAGGTGCGGCCTCACCAGTGCCGAGTACAAAGGGACGATCACTTCCCTAGTCCTGCTGGCCACACTATTTCTGATACAAGCCAGGATGCCATTGGCCTTCTTGGCCACCTGGACACACTGCTGGCTCATATTCAGGCAGCTGTCAACCAATACCCCCAGGTCCTTCTCTGCTGGGCAGCTTTCCAGCCACTCTTCCCCAAGCCTGTAGCGTTGCATGGGGTTGCTGTGGCCCAAGTGCAGGACCCAGCACTGAGCCTTGTTGAATCTCATACAATTGGCCCCAGCCCATCGATCCAGCCTGTCCAGGTCCCTCTGCAGAGCCTCCCTACCCTCAAGCAGATCAACACTCCCACACAGCTTGGTGTCATCTGCAAACTGACTGAGGGTGCACTCGATCCCTTTGTCCAGATCATTGATAAAGATATTAAACAGAACTGGCCCCAACACAGAGCCCTGGGGGACACCACTTGTGACCGGCCACCAGCTGGAGTAAACTCCATTCACCACCACTCTTTGGGCCCGGCCATCCAGCCAGTTCTTTACCCAGCAAAGAGTACACCCGTCCAAGCCATGAGCAGCCAGTTTCTCCAGGAGAATGCTGTGGGAAACCGTGTCAAAGGCTTTACTGAAGTCTAGATAGACAACATCCACAGCCTTTCCCTCATCCACTAGGCGGGTCACCTTGTCATAGAAGGAGATCAGGTTGGTCAAGCAGGACCTGCCTTTCCTGAACCCATGCTGGCTGGGCTTGATCCCTTGGTTATCCTCTACATGCCATGTGATGGCACTCAAGATGATCTGCTCTATCAGCTTTCCCGGTACCGAGGTCAGGCGGACAGGCCTGTAGTTCCCCGGGTCCTCCTTCTGGCCCTTCTTGTAGATGGACGTCTCATTTGCTACTCTCCAGTCAACTGGGACCTCCCCAGTTAGCCAGGACTGCTGGTAAATGATGGAAAGGGGCTTGGTGAGCACTTCTGCCAGTTCCTTCAGTACTCTCAGGTGGATCTCATCAGGCCCCATAGACTTGTGAATGTCTAAGTGGTGCAGCAGGTCACTAACCATTTCCCCCTGGATTATGGGGGCTCCATTCTGGTCCCTGTCCCTGTCTTCCAACTCCAGGGGCTGGGTACCCAGAGAACAATTGGCCCTGCTATTAAAGACTGAGGCAAAGAAGGCATTAAGTACCTCAGCCTTTTCCTCTTCCTTGGTCACTGTGTTCCCTCCCCCGTCTAATAGAGGCTGGAGATTCTCCTTAGCTCTCCTTTTGCTGCTAATGTATTTGAATAAGTATTTTTTGTTGTCTTTTACAGCAGTAGCCAGATTGAGCTCTAGCTCGGCTTTGGCCCTTCTAATTTTCTCCCTGCACAACCTCGCTACACCTTTATAGTCCTCTTGACTTGCCTGCCCCTTCTTCCAGAGGTCATAGACTCTCCTCTTTTTCCTGAGTTCGAGCCAGAGCTCTCTATTCAGCCAGGCCAGTCTTCTTCCCCGCCGGCTCGTCTTTTGACACCTGGGCACAGCCTGCTCTTGTGCCTTTAGGACTTCCTCCTTGAAGAATGTCCAGCCTTCCTGGACTCCTTTGCCCTTTAGGGCTGCCTCCCAGGGGACTCTGTCGACCAGTCTCCTAAACAGGCCAAAGTCTGCCCTCCGGAAGTCTAAGGTGGCAGTTCTGCTGCCCCCCCTCCTCACTTCTCCAAGAATCAAAAACTCTATCATTTCGTGATCACTCTGCCCAAGATGGCCTCCAACCATCACATGGCTCACAAGTCCTTCTCTGTTTGTGAACAAGAGGTCCAGCGGGGCACCTTCCCTAGGTGGCTCCCTCACCAGCTGTCTCAGGAAGTTATCTGCCACACACTCCGGGAACCTCCTAGACTGTTTCCTCTCTGCTGTATTGTATTTCCAGCAGACATCCGGTAGGTTGAAGTCCCCCACAAGAACAAGGGCTAGCAATCGTGAGGCTTCTCCCAGCTGCTTATAGAATAGCTCGTCTGCCTCCTCATCCTGGTTGGGTGGTCTGTAACAGACTCCCACCACAATATCTGCCTTGTTGGCCTTCCCCCTGATCCTTACCCATAGACACTCCACCCTATCATCACCATCATTAAGCTCTAAACTATCCAGACACTCCCTGACGTATAGGGCTACCCCACCACCTCTCCTGCCTCGCCTATCCCTCCTGAAGAGTTTATAGCCATCCATCGCCGCACTCCAGTTGTGCGAGTCATCCCACCATGTTTCCGTGATGGCAACCATATCATAGTTTTCCTGATGTACAATGGCTTCCAGCTCCTCCTGCTTGTTGCCCATGCTGCGTGCATTGGTGTAGAGGCACTTCAGCTGGGCTGTCGTCCATGTCTCCTTCATAGAAGAACATCCCTTATGTGCTTTGAGGCGTTTCACTGGCATTTCCCTCTTGGCTCCTATTGCCTCAGTATCCCCTAGCTCAACTCTGTTCAACTTCGGCTGTGCCCCAGCGTACCCTGCACATCTCAGAGACACAGGCCGAGTGCCCTCGCTGGCACCCGCTCCCTCTAACCGTGGCACGTCGTCCCTCAGCTTCCCTTGGGAAGCCTGATATTACTCCCCTTCCCCTTCAAGTCTAGTTTAAAGCTCTGTCAATGAGCCCCGCAAGTGCCTGAGCAAAGATTCTCTTTCCCCTTTGAGAAAGATGAATCCCATCAGACGCCAGCAAACCTGGTGCTGTGTAGGCCATCCCGTTGTCAAAAAACCCAAATCCGTGGCAATGACACCAGCCACGGAGCCATGAGTTGATAGATTGGGTGCCTCTGTTCCTTCTAGTGTCACTGCCCACAACTGGAAGGAGAGAGGAGAAAATAACCTGTGCTCCAGAGTCCCTTACTAGCCGTCCCAAGGCCCCGAAGTCTCTTTTGATTGCCCTAGGACTTTGTGTTGCAGCTTCATCGCCCCCCCACATGGAAGAGCAGTAAAGGGTAATAGTCCGAGGGCCGTACCAGGCTAGGGAGTATCCTAGTGATAGACCCAGTATCCTAGTGTAGTCCCAATATAGAAACTCATGGAGGGAGATGGGGTCGGAGGGGATACGAGGGGATGTGCTTGGCATTCTGATTCTTATCCAGCCCATCCTACTGATTATTAAAGTCTATTGCACAGACATGCTAACATGCTGTTGCTTGTTTTCAGCTACTTTCTAACACTTATGTTAAACCTCCCAGAGACTTTTTTTTTAAGTTATTTGAAAACTGGTGAAGTAGCCAATGAGAAGGCAGGCAGTGGCAGGGCAGGCAGGGCCGTGGCAGCAGGCAGGGCCAGCTGCAGCCCTCCAGCCACTGGACACATCTGCAGGGATGAGGCAGGTCTGATCCAAGTCTGAAGTTATGCAGCTGGAGTGTCTTGGTGGGGCTTTTTAAAGGCATCTATACTACATTTATACTGGAAATGAAAAGCATTTCCATTAGGAGAAATATTTCACCAAGTATCTCAGATGCAGGTACAGTTTATGCACTTGTGTTAGTCAGACTGGCCTCTGATCCGTAATTATCAAAGACACAAGCCTGTAAGAGTTATCCAGAGATTGCCCTGTCTGTTCCTCTTGACAAAGGCAGGACAAGTATAAACTAGACCTTTGCTCAGAGATAATAGTCTACCCTGCTTTTAATAACCTTCAGCACCAGGAATTCCCCAAAAGTGGTTCCAGTGCATAACCGTCCACAGCTAGAATTTTTTTTCTGTATCTATCTCTTAAAAAAATTATTTAAAAAATCTGTTTCTGCTTTTCCTTCTCACACCTGGAAGGATGGGTCACTATGCACTGTGCAGAGCTCCCCTCTGGGGAAAACCTCCTTTCTCCCTCCCTTCTCTGCAGAGTTGGAGCCTTCCCAGGAGCAGAGCCTTGCTCTGGGGAGGAGTGCAGGGTGGGAAACGGAGCTTCCCACCTCTGCCCTTCTCTTCTGCAATCTGCAGGGCCAAGGCAAAGCAGGAAAAACCATGACAAAGTCGCCACTGACATTGTGCCTGTTCATTTTTAATGGGATTTGCTGTGTTGCACTGTAGCTTAAGTTCTGAGCTTTGCCTCCTTCATTCCTCTTCCTTGGGCTATAAATACTCTGATGACTGTCACCTCAAATGTACCTGGAGAAGATAACAGATGCTGTATACTGCCTCAGAAAAACATCACGTGGGTCCAAGCCCACATGAGTGCTCCCCTTGATTAATGGCTTCTTTATGTGGGACCAAAGTAATTGCTTCCATTACCAGTTTCATCAAAGCATTTTGGACAATATCAAACTTTCTGTGCCTGACAGGCCAGAAAGGAGAACGACTGTATTTGTACAGAATGTGTTTAATTTTATGTTTATATAAATTGTTTCCTTGTTCTTTATGATCAGAGCTAGTCTCCATGCCTTCCTAGGTATTCACAGGATCCAACTCAGAGGACATTCGCAGGTGGGATCATCACTGAGGCAGATCTTCAGAGCATATACAAGTAATAGATATATTGCACCTCCCTTGTTTGCAGGTTCCCATCCAGCGGGCTGCAGAGGGGAGTAGGCTCCATTGTGGTTTTGCACGGTGCATGGTGCTACCGGATTAACAGATTTCATGCTGGATTTTGAGAAGAGAGATATTTCTGACATGAATTGTAGGAGGAACTACAAATACCCAAAGAGTTTTACCCTTCAAAACTATTTTTTTTTTTTTTATAATGTAAGCGTGACCAAAGACATAAATTTTTAGACCAGTTTTAATATCCATTTCTAGTGTGCTTAATACATGATGTTCTGTAAAATCTTGCAAAATACCTCAAGCACACATTTATCTCAAAATAATGTTAGTAAAGTAGCGATATGTATTGCAACAGTTGTGATCAGCTGACAAACCACTTTGATATAATGCTGCAGCATGACTGTTCCAAAGCCATGACATCTCCTGCATCTCAGTGGCATAAACATTGCTTGTGTCAGATCGCGCAGTCCCTTTGTCGTGGTTGCAAAGGGAAAGTTCAGTCCAAAAATGGACATTTTTTACTTTCTGCCAGGTTGTGTGAAATTCGGACTCTGTCAACCAGAAGTGACTCTGAATCCCCAGATGCACATCAATAAGCTGCAAGGTCAGGAGCGGTGACAGTGGAGGACTGTGGGGACAGCCACACCGCATGAGATGCTCCTCTCTGCCTTGCCCTCTATTGTTCCCAAGAAATAACTTTTTTTCGCAGGGCAGGGCTCGCTTAGGTTTTCCTTTTCCTCTTGGTTCCCGGTTTAATCAGGAGGCAGCGCGGTCCCCGGCAGGGTGAGTGCCACGTGCCTGCTTGTCGCGTGGTTTTGTCACAGGGAGGGCAGGATGCAGTGGTGTGGTGAGCAGATCCTACACACTCCCCAAACCGTTGTTTGACCACAGAGCATTGGCCGAGGCTGCTTGCGAAGACAGTGCTAGGTGCTGATGGTACGCCTCCTGCCACTGTCTTTGTTGCATTAGGGAAATTCCCTGACTTTTAGGGAGAATTAAACAAGGAGGATGGAAATAAAGACCTCTCTGGCTCCTTGCTCTCATTTTCCCTGGCGTGAGTTAGGACTTACTCCTCCAGTGACAATCAATAGGCCAGTGTAACTGAGGTCAGTGTTTGGCGCTCTGTGTCTCTTTCATCATCTGCAAACTGGAGATAGTAGTGTTTAGTAGGGCTGTGTGAATAATTAATGGTGTGGCTCCTTATTAAACAGATGTTGCCTCTCTGTTTGCAGATAGTCTGCAAATGGATTGCATTTTTTTTCAAATTTATTTGTTGTTCCAAATTATTCACCAAATACTTTCTGTAAATAATTTTATTGGCCTATAGTGCATTCAGAATATGAATTTGAAGCCTTCCTTAAACGAGTATTTGTCATTGTTGGGTAAAATTTGTTATTTCAGCAACTATGTCTCCCAGCAAACTTGTCTCATAGAGCCTCCCCAGAAAAGTAATACAAGGAAGGCACGAATATGTTAGAGTGAATGTTTAGGGGGGTATTTTTTTTTCCTTTAGTACTGTTGCAGCTCTAATACTAATCTACCTCACAGGGTATTGTGAAGATTGGAAAGGTGTTTTCTGAACATAAAATGCTGCCTAAGTAGAGCTGTTGTTTCTAAGACAGTGATACCTCAGCCCTGGCCGCTCTTCCCTTCCTCTCCTTTCAGTAGTGGGTGGTACTTGGTGGTGTATGGTCCAGCTACTGCTTCTGAACACAGGGCAGGAGGCGAGCATGAGAGGTAGTACTCTCTGCTGTGCTCAGAGCCCCTGAACAAAGCAGGGATCCATGAGAGACAGTCTATGCTAATAAAGAAAATGGGTGAGGGCCCAGAGAGCAAGTAGCATGGCATGGTTTGGCTCTCATCCATATGGCTGAACTCCTTTCCTTCCCAAAGATGTCCATACTGACTTACAGACATGGCCTGTGAGCTGTGCTGTCCTCCAAACCATCCCCGGGCACTTCCCTGGGAGACTTTCCTGGGAGGCTGAACCTGTGCCATGTACTGTACAGGCAGTTAAAATGAGTGGATGTCCCCGTCTTTGGGTCCTGTGTAGTTTCTAGCATCTCAGGAACAAGTTTAAAAGCCTACAGGTTGCTCAGCTGCATTGCCTGAATCACTGAGTGGTTATTTGTTTACAGGAGGAGCCGTTTTGGACATGCTCAGCTCCTCCGTGCCCCTTCTCTGGGAGCTAGGGGAAGGGAGGTGCTGATGGTTGTGGGATAATTGCTGAGGTGACTTAGAAATTAGAACTTATATTCACACTTTTAGGTAAGGCACAGCATTGAAGAAGCTCCCCAGGTGGAATGCAGCTGACACGCAAGGAATCCATTCCATGGAAGTTCCCTAGGCCTGCAACCTTAGATGTTGGTAACGCCAGGGGAACTTGGTGTGCTGACTCTAAGAGGCGCTGCTCGGAGGGTGGAGTGGTGTGGAGATGCCGCGGCCAGGCTCTGCGATTATATGGGAACTTAAAGGTGTCATGGAACCTTTAAGCTGCATATTTACTACCCCGGGCCAACAACCTGTCACGTTTTTGACAAAATGCTGTCCTTTTGGTGAACTTTGCTCATTATAACATCATTATAATACCAAAACACACCTCCATCCCAAAAGCTACCCGCCTCCAAGGTGCGACCACCCCTCACTGAGCTTTGCGCACTGAATTTTCCTAGCTTATACCTTTAAAAGCAAAGCGAGAAAACTTTACACCAATCCTGAACAAAGGTATGTATGACTAGAGTCACTCAAGCTCCACCCGAAAGGTGAAAGATAGTATAAAATGGCTTAAGAGAGAGAGAATGTTAGGGAAGACACCATCGCGTACCACTCTGACGTTTGGGATCAGTCGACGGGCTGAGCCTCTCTTCCCCTGCATCGGGACGCCTTTGGGTAAGAGTCGAACACTTGGTTATACCAAGTGCCTCCCTGGGAAACTTAGAAATCTCTATAGAGTCGCTTTATTATCTTTTAACGCATTTGTGTCCGGCCGTGTTACTCGTATTCTTGGTATTTGCATGTGCTTTGCAGACAGTGAATTTATCACCGGTAATCCAAAGAACCTGTGTGCCTGTTGCTCTAATAAACTGCACTCTTCATTGATCTAGCCGTGGTAGTTCTCATTGAACACGACCAGGCTCTTTAAGTGTGGCCATGATAGTTCATGCAACACGACTAGACCGGGGGTGTAAGTGCGTTATTAGTGAATCCGTAATCGTGAAGTTCAGTATGCTGGACACGACCGGACTTATAACGTTGTAAATTAATGCTGTCGCCTTAGCGAAAGCCCTGAGAGGGCTCTGGTTCTGATAAGTGGCTATACACACAGTGCTTAGACAATAAACCGTTGACCAAGTCTGAGACTAAGACTGGACCTAGCCGCACCTAGACTCCTCTCTGAGAAGGAGTTTAGAAAGCAAGGGGGTCCTGTCTGAACCTCGTGACTCAACGGGAGGGTTTCCCCCCTCCAGCCACTCCTCAGACTCCTATTTGTATGCGACAGTAACTCTTAACGCAACAATGGTGTCCTGGAAAGTGGCTGGGAGGGGATTGCAGCTCCCTGTTTTACTGTCTGGGAAATGCGACAGGCTGGGAGGGAAACTGGGAATCTGTCTGGTTGCTTGTGTTAACAGAGTAAGAGCCTGTTAGTGCGGACTGTAATTCTTTTGACTGCTTCCATTAATTCAGTCTAGATCATTGCAGTGAATGAGAACAATTCATGCAGGTAGAGCCCTAAGTATGTTTTCCCTCCTTAATGTATAAGTGTAGCAATGTGCTGTTATGGCTACAAGATCTACTCGGGGATGTTGTAATAGTGCATTAGTTTTCAGAATTTCTTTCAAGTTGAACTGATAAGCAAGATCCTTGGGGTGTGTAGGAAATACAAACCTCTAGAGTACAATGGCTAGTCCCTTTTTCTGAAGATGTATTGTTTTTTTTATCCCCTGCTGTATTGTTTCAACAATAAAAGGAAAAAAAATTATAAAGTTCTTGGCGAGGAGCCCATTGCATGCAGTCCTTTTGCAGCCTTGCCCAGGAGACAATCTACTGGGAATTTTTTTAGGTAAGAATGGCTGAAGCTTCAGGCATAAGGACCGAATGGTGAGAGAAGTTACGGCCTCTTAAACCTCGTTTATATACTTATCCTTTCATGATTGCACCTAGCACTGTCCAGGATTTCTTTTAATGTTGAAGAAAAATAAATAAAAGGGACAGGAAAACAAAGAATCATCAGTGTTAACTGAGAGGTGTGGACCCCGCCTGGTCACATTTGCTCACTCAAATTAAGAAACATAAACCAAAAAGTTTCCTGGTGGTGGAAAAATGCAGGGTCAGTTTGAAAAGGACGAGAATATCAGTTCTGCTCTTTTTTTAACTACTCGGGTATTGATGCTGGTTGATACTGTGCAGAGTTTGTACGCTGTTAAGTTTTGTATTTAGCTTCAAATCAAATACATTGGTGGAAGTGACAAGTAAATCTGATGTAGGCTGGCTTTACATCTATAAATGACCTTTACAGTAGCTTGTTTTTGCTTCATATTTTGTCAGAGCTAGTGGAAAAAAGGGGGGAAAAAAAGGGTTTTCTTAGCCTTTACTTACAATTTTCATAAGTAAAAGCATGCAAAAAAGTAAATATAGGAAAACTGTTGCCTTGAAAAATTTGAAGTTGCTGTTAAAATGTTTGAATCAGTTCTCTGTTACAGTTGTTTGTTACGTGGGTTTGGTTTCAAGAGCATGAACGATGGTGGTTTGGAGAATTTGTATTTAAAATCTTGCTTGGGTTACAGAGCAGACATGCTCCTCCGCCTGCCCCTTTCTCAGACAGTAAGTGCAGAGTACTAGAGATGTGGATCTCAGGTTTTCTTTTCCCGCCATCATTTTATTTCCAGTAGTCAAATTAGCCATTGTACTGAAATGCCAACCTGTACTATGGGAAGAGAAGGAGATGGATAGGTACTGTGAGACCAATATAGCCATATAAAAATACCCTCCTCCCACTGCAGCTGATGAGAGACAGGGTTGATCGTGGCAGCACTGAAAGGTTGGTTTGGGAGTACAATGGCGAGATGAGATCCCATCACTGTAACCTGCATCCAGAGAGGGGCAGGCAGGAACTGAAGGGTCCTTCGTGCTCATCTCATCGGGCTAAACTTTGCGTCTTACTTAAATCATTGCCCTTCCCATCCATAGCTGTCATGAAGGAATTGAGGTTGCGCAGGTTGGTGGTGATCAGGAGACTTCTTGGTGGCCCGTGAAGGAGGTTTCTTGGCCTGTGCCAAAGCAGCAAAGGGCTGAGGAGGAGGCATGTTTTGGTTTTGGTTTGGCTTTCCTTGCACCCAAGTGTTGCTGTTGGATGTGAAGCCTGGGGGGGGTTGAGGGGGAGGCTGAAGGTGTCCACGAGGTGTCCTGAGCTGATCAACAGCTCCTTCCAACTGAGACAGGGGATGTCCCCCTTCGCCCTTTCTCTCCTGGTATCCCACCACTGCCTTGGAGGGCAGAGGTGGAGAGGGAAACGGTGCACCCAAGTCAAATCTGAGTAGTGGGCTATGTTTGACAGTTTGTAACGAGGGCAGCACACATCTATTATTCTTCAAAGGCATACCTGCCAGCTGGCTAAAGGAGAGGTTTTCTGTCCTATGGCTTCTTATACAATGTCATTTTGCTTTGAGCAGATAGGCTGGGGCCTCCTCTCGATATACTGCTGGATTCACTGAACTGCACAGCATTCAGCGTGCAATGGAAGATGCCAAAGCAGCATGCGAGCACCATCACAGGATATACGGTAAGTGATCCTCTATGCTGCTAGTAGAGAATTAGCCCTACATGGCCTCAGAGTACACACACAGCATGGCGAAGCAAGCAGGAGAGCCTGCTCTCATAACAAATAGTACCATTGCCCAGAAAGTGTTCAGGGGACAGTGGACTTGAATGGATTGAACTGTAACTTTAAGAAACAAGCAGTTCATGTTTTAGAAGCAAGCTATGATGGGAACTTGGGTTGGATGCCAAGGACTTGTAGTGGATATAGATTGCTTTTCTGTTGTGGTTTTCATGCAAGGATCTCGGTGCTCTCTGCAACTGATAAAACAGTAGAGCAGAGCAGGTTGATATTACACTGTGCAAGTGAAAGGAGGTCCATGGTGTTTTCAGCGCTGTTCAGATCCTTTGACTTGTACTTCCAACCTGAGGATTGCTTTAGCAGGAACAGCTTTTCCAAACTACACCTCTAAACCTTCCCTGAGTGGCAGCAGGTACAGCGGAAGGAGAGTTTCATGGTGTCTCTTCCCCTGATAGATACTGTACTGCATAGCATCCCCGGGAGCCCAGCCACAGCCTTAAGTATCAAAAGAGACTTTTTTTATTCCCTCCTACCTCTGTGGCACATTTCCCTTAAAGAAGTCGGGTGATTTTCCTGTTTTGCCCAGCAATTTTGTAGGGGAGGCTCTGACCCCCTCTAGACTTCCCCCAGATTCCCTTCTGCCTGTTGGGCAAAACAGAGTGGCTAGCCTAAACTGAATACTGTGTTTTAGTGTGCAAGCAGAAAACCAGTGAGCACTAATCTGCCATTTATTCATGTTTATTAGGTATTGCTTTAACAGGTATTCCATGGCAATGAAACTCAAGTGCCAAAAAGGAAGTTAGTCAGCAGGGAATTAGCATCAAAGATGTGGGATATGAACTAGGATTGGTTGGTTTCCCCTTTAGCAAAAAACAAATAGCAGTTGTTTTTGTTAGCATTTTCTGTGGAAGGATTTGAAATTTCCAGAAAAAAATAATCCAAATTTCAGTTTTATGTAAAAAGGTGGGAAGCAGAAAACTTCTGACTACTTTATTATTAATGTACACTAAAAGAGTGAGAAAATTCCCTGAAATAGGTATTTCTGGTACACATGCCCCTTCATCCCATGGTCTTATAAATGACACTAATACAGCCCAGCTGCAGGGTTGTTTCTATTGTTATGAAAGTGCTTGTAGTCTAAGACACTGAGAAGCACTTGCTGTGGCCAGAACTTGTCTCAGCCGGGCTCTGTGTGTAGTTGGGTCTATTCTTCTGTGTGAAAACAGAGGTGCAGTGGGTAGGACTGTGTGTGGCATTGGCGAAGGGAATACTGGAGTATTGCTTACAGTTCTGGTATCCACTCCAGAAAAGGGACACTGACTGCTTGCAAATTCTTCTCGTTTAAGCGACTTTTCTATAGGTCATAATATTTTTCAAACAGTTGCAATACTTTATAGTCACAAATCATAAGTAGTTTTCACTGTTCATGCAGTACATCAAGCATCCAAGCCCCAGTTTATTTTTAAGCCTTGAGCTCATTGTGGCTTGATGGTAAAACCAATGACAAACAGCGTTGAGAGTGGTATACCCAAACCGTCTTCACTTCATGTTAGCTTTTGACCCTCGGGCATCTCAGTGTCTTTGTGCACAGGAAATCAGATTCTCCCTGGCTCATTAGTCTCCTGTATGCGGCAACAGACGTAAAGAGAGACATTTATGATACAGCAATTTTTATAATGACATAGTCACATAATGTCAATATCTTCCTTATATGAAGTAAAATGCCTAACTTGTGCAGACCAGTCCCACAAATCTTCATCTGTCCAAGCTGACCATGGCCAAATGATGCACAATTAAAGTTGTCAGTTCAAGTCTGCCCTGAAAGCTAGGCTGTGTTTCACATCAGTTTAGCGTATATACTGTAAGATGGTGTCCTTTGGTCATACTGAAAATTTCTAGCAAATATGAAGGGAATGTTAAAGGGCATTAGCTTTTCATGCATTTGAAAATGTAGGGGATCATAGGCTCAAATGCTGTCCACAACATAACAATGCAGTTGTTTTTAAGTCATTCTGAAGCATTGCGTTATTGCTTTAACTGGCTTGACTATATCTTCTTCCCAAGGTCTTTTACTCAGAGGTTGAAGATGACAAAGCAGTTAAACAGCTCTCACACGATGTTCCCCTGAGTTTGGATATGCTTAGCATGGTGAGTATTTCTTTTCATCAACAGTCAGAGCACTGGAGAGGAGCTTGCAAGTGGGAACTTGCAACTATCTACCTGCTGCTGGTTTGTGAACTATGCCGAGAATCCAAGCCCCAGATCTGCTCTGGGTATTGAGCAAAAGGAAATCACAATGTTTTTCTGTAATCCAGTCAGTGTGATACACTTTTGCTCCTCACTGTCTGACTAATTTATCATGTAAAACTATTGGGACTTGCTTGTGTCTTTCTAGCACTGACCTCTGGCATCTACCAAAATAGAACTTTTAATTTTGAATGTGCATTTTCAGTGAGGGACTTACTGTGCACTTCTACACATGGAAGGGGAATTGCACAACTCGATGCACAGTTAGAGTCTCAATGTCAGTGTATGTGTATTGCAGTGTCTGACACAGGTAAGTGCATGAGTTAAAGGAGACACAGGGTTTTCAGTGTGTTTCTGTCTCTGTGTGAGACTGTGGCCTCCTGAAGTACGGAATTTAAAGTTTAATAGTGCTGCTTTAGTTGCAGTTGTGCAAGTCCATCTCCTAGAAGATTTCCTCAGCTTCTGGGTTTTTTTGTTCTTAAAAGCACTACTTTTTCTCATTGCTTCCTATTTTTCCCCTTTCCTTTACTTCTGTTTTTACTTTGCTTTTTTACTTTGCTTTATTTCACTCTCCCCTTCTCTGTCCTCCTTCCCTTTTTCTGTGCAATTTCCCCTTCCTTTCCCATTCACGAATGAACACCACCCATCCTCTTCCCCTGTACTGCTTAGTGATTAGTGCCGAGATGAAAGCAATTCCTCCGTGCTTCTGGATGTTTTTAATACTGTCTGCTTTTAAAGGGTATTCTCGAAACACGCCAGTGCTTCCTCAGTGTGCAGAAGCTGCTTTTTGAGTTCAGCAAGGCAGAAACAGAGATTTTCCAGCCTCTGCTCGGGCAGAGAGCGCAGGAGTGTTGCAGGTTGGGTGCTGTGAGGGGAGCACTTTCATACCACGCTCTGCAAAGGGCAGTCTGTCCATGAGACAGCAACGTTACCAGCACAGGAATCAAAGGCTTATGTGTGCACACAGAAGGGCATTGCAGGCTTTTGCAATTGTTATTTGGTGATTCTTCTTCACAATTCAATTTTTTTTGTCCTTTCTCTTCTACTCATCTTCATTCTCCTTCATTTCCTCACCCCTCTTCCTCCAGCCTCACCACCTGATGTTCAGGGATACGCATTCACTGATATTTTCTGATCCCTGCTGGGCAGTGCTCAGAAACCTTCCGTGTGAGATGCATGAGTGAGAGGGATGATCAGACTTCCTGCAGTTTTCCGTCACTCTGGATCTCGGTTCTGACTCCTGCAGGTTTCTGGGATCATGGTGAATGAAATAATATTTTTGCCATGATATATTATTTCTTTATGCATTATTTTCTCCCTTCTGATGTTTATCTCTGTATTCCTCACTTGCTTTTTTTCCCCAAAAAAACATTCTTGCTAGTAGTGCAAACAAAGACCAAACAGCACGTTGTTTTTTTAATCTTAATCCTGACAACAGTAATTCTTACTCACTGGGAGAATAGAGTCTGTATCCGAGTACTCACACAGATGAATAACAGCCACATAGACTACTATATGCTGCAGAATTTGCCTTGTTTTAGTTCCCTGACCTTTTATTTATGTGGTTTTGCCATCACTTTTTTGTATGTTACTTCATTAAGAAGTCCTATTTCGCTTTTTCCCAGGGTCAACTTGAAGGACAAGCAATTTTTGTAAGTATTGGTTCACATGAAACTTGGTCACAGATGTGATTTAAAATGAAATTGAATGTTCCTGACCTGGTCTTTCCACAGTTTCACACACAAAAGAGTCTCCCTGTTGATCTCAAATGTTGATTCTACTTAGCACTTACACAGGATCTTTTGTAGTCAAAATGCGACAAATAGTAGCTAAAGCTCAAAATCCAGAGGTAAAGAAGGAAGATGTGTAGGTATAGTGGCTCCCTTTTTAGCAATGGATAAAGGTTTCTATCAATCAGTCATCAAAAGTATTTATGGATGTCTTGTTTTGCTGGAGTAAATTTGTGTAAAAAAGGAGCTATATTCCAGCAGTGAGGACTTACAGGGGACAGGGACAGCTGGGTAGTCAGGCACACAGTGACAGGGAAGAACAAAGCAGTCCGGTAGCAGGAGAGGAGACGGAGAGGAAAAAATCTGAGCCAGTCCAGCAAGAGCCGAGGAGGAGGAACACAGGAAGAGGCCAACAATGCAACACCCGGGAGGAAGGAGTGGGAGGCTAACAACTAGTATAAAACAGGTTTGAAAGAAATACCAGCCCTCTTAATAGCTTTGCAGTTGGTGAATTATTCAGATTAATTATTTCCAATCCTGCACTCGGTCCAGTCTGCTTCCTATGAGCAGTAAACAGGCTTATTGTGAGGGAGGAAGCAAGCAGGAGGTGCTTGGGTTTGGGTAGGATAAGAGCAGCGATTTCAGTGTTTAACCAAAATCCCTAACATCAACAACCTCTTGCAAACTTTTTTTTCTGAGATCTGTTCTAGAAATGGAGAAATCCCACAAAGTCAGAGGATCTCGCACAGCTTTCACTGTCTGAATTAAAGGAAGTTTGATCGGACTGTAGGAGGCTGATGTCTGGATGAGACCTCAGGATGCACTTGAACCAGGACTATCTGGTTCAATCCCAGCTGAGCTGAGTCTGGATTATAGCATTTCAGAGTTGAGGTTCCACGCTGGGCCCTTTTTTTCTGCTTGATAAAAATAACACTTCTGAGGGGTGCTTGTGGAGAAGTATGACTGGCTGGGATTAATCAGCTCCCAGCTGTCATTAATCCTCAGGAAGTGGTGTTCTTGCCTGAATGCTTTCTGTTATATTCATACGAAACTCAATAGAAATCTGCAATAGTTTTGTGATTAAGTCTGCATAATTTGTGTTTCTGTCACTAAGTCTCCTCTGCTGGTGCTGGGTATGACCCTACTGCTTTCTCAGAAGCTTCTCTGGGCTGTGCGAGACTCTCATAGCAAGAGCTGAACTGGATTGCCTGTTTCTGTGTGTGTGCGCATGCACGCATGTGCCTGTGCATTAGCAAAGTGGATAATGTATTTTAGCTGTATTATGTCATCTTATAATAGAGAACATGTAAGTGAGAGCAGCCAGAAGAAGTGCAGATGCAGTACAATTTAATAAGGCAGTTGTTCTACTGGGCATGATATTCATGAAGTTGAGGACAAATATTGAAAAAAAGAAAAAAGCAAGAAAAATTAGCAGGCTTTAAAGGTGGGAGGTTTTAGGTCAGGCAGAGGGCCTTGGAGAGCAATAATGCTCCCTATCAGATCACCAAACACAGTGGTACAAAATGGGGAGTGACTGGCTGAGAGCAGTAGTGCAGGGAAGGAGTTGTCAGGGGATCAAGTGTCATTAAACCCAGCTCAGTTTCTGCTGCTGCAGTGTAATCCAGGGTTTGATGGTTTTTTGGATTAGAACAAAACAAAACAGAAAACAGGTTTTCTTTGGAAAATAATTTGTAATCCAGGTTTCTGTAAGGCAGCTTACTGTGCAGCCTCACAAACAGTTTCAACACACTTGGAGGGAGGGCAAGCTGTGTGGCAGGGCAGGGAGGGATATACAGTTCCTATGTATACCTGACTACCACAGAAAATGCATCACATTGCTTCACCCCATTCAAGAATGTGAGATTGTAATGAAAATACCAAATGTCATTTTGCAGGGTTTTAGCAAGAGTATTATGTAAGACAAGAAAGTGAGGTTGGTGCCTAGTAAAGCCTCATCGACAATGTAATGTCCAGTTTGGGGTATCTTGCTTCAAAATATAGAGGCAATCTGGAAAGAGTGGAGAGAAAGGATACAAAAATGATGGGGAGCTGACTCTTCCACATATCACCTAAGTTCCTTATCTGTGAGGCCAACTGTGTCTCTTCTGGGATGCAGAAAACTTGGGTTTAAGACCATTCTTCTAAATACAAGAAAAAGAAAAGATGAAATGTGTACTCCCAGGCTCCTGGACATTGGGGTACAAGGAAATGTGTTTCTTCTCCAGAATCTCATTTGAAAGTGTCCTGGTGTGAGGTGGGTATTCTCTGAGATTGCCACAGGTCAGGGTAGCTTGATAATGTCCTAAATCTTTACTCATTCACTAATGTCTGGATCCTAGATTACAAGATACTTGATTTCAAAGATACCCACTATATGTCAAAACAGCTGCGTTCATGGAGAGGACATTGCCAGAAGAAAGGGGCAGGTAGGCACTTCAGCGTGTGTAAGGCAAGAGAGCACCTTGCTGAGGTTTTGAGGGTATACATGTTGAACTTAAATACCCAAGTAGTTATTAGGACTTTGATCTTGATTGGCCTTGCAGTCAATGAGATTTGTTCTGTTTAGTTTATTGTAGGCTTGAGTCTGGAGGTAGTACTATGAGGCAAATACATCAATATCCCACTCTCTGCAGAGACCAAGTTCCTGAATAGTGTGAAAGCAATAAGACACATAATGAAGGATTTTTTTCTCACAATAATTAATGTAATAAAGAGGGATGCCATCAGGAAAAAATACACACAGTTTAAATACAGATGGAGAGTAAGTATGGCATGGAGGATGGAATGGCAGGAGCAGGATCATCAGTATTGTCATTGGGAGGAGGTGCTGGGTTTTCAGCAACTGGCTTTTCAGATCACATTTTGAAAGATCTCAGTCACTTCAGCTACAAGACTGAAAGACCCAGATAAATCTTTTGGTTTGAGTGTTCTTGCTGCCTCTCTCTGGGCAGTTACTTTTCCAGCATTGTTATCATCGCTCTCAGATGAATCCAAATCATTCAAACAGATCAAGCGTGAATGATGGAAAAACAGGATAATGGTCAGGTGGCCCATGTTAATGGGAAATCAGTGATGGAGCTCCAAAACCACAGCTAGAGAAATGACAGATGGCAGGGTGTAGCCAAACAATGTTGTAATAATAACATAAGTTCCCCAAAGAATAGAGAGGGAGAGTTAGTCCAAAAGACCATCATAAGGAAATTTAGCAGGTAATAAAATTTGGGGATTGTTTACTATTTTACTGCAACTGGAAATGCAGATTTAATGACTGTTCCAGTGTGAAGAGAAAGGAGATCTCTGCATTTTCACATGCACTGTGAATAATGTTTTTAATATCAGAATGAGAAACAGAAGAAAAATCTCTGTAAAAGGGTTTTTTTTAAGTGCATTTTTTTCACACCAAAACAGTCTGTGGTGTAGAACCTGGTATTTCTGTTTACTTGCATATGCTGTCAAAATTCAGAAATCTGGGTTTTGCATTTATCTACAGATAGGCTACAGATAAAGAATTCTGAATTTCTATACACACGTACACATGCTCCATTAAAGACCAGATCTAAATGTCTGAAGCTGATCAATGCTATGTGCACCAGCCAGTGATAAAATGTCATTTTTTGGTGAGATTTGCTAATTTCTGGGAGATTTGAGCAGGCTCCTCTGAACAGTATTCAGCAGCACAAGCTCTTCACGTGGAGGTTAGCATCGCCTCCCTTACAGTAGCTGGCTGTGGGTTAATCTTTCTGTGTTTATAGCAGAAGGACAAATAAGAGAAATGCTTGCTTCAGGTCAAGGCTGATAGCATGAAGAGGCCAGTAGGCTAGGAAAATTGTGAGAGGCAATGGGATTGGTCTCTGCTCTGTGAGAAATTAAAGATCATCAGTTCATTCACACTGCTGCAAGTTGCTTCATTCTATGGTCTCTGGATTTAAAAACAAAACAAAACAAAACAAAACAAAACAAAACAAATGCACCAAACTTATTATGAATACCAGCAATTGGCTCAAGGGAAGGAATAGTATGTGACTTTGACTTCACCAGCAAAAAAGCCTGACAGCGAATGCAAACGATCTGCAACCTTGTGAGTTATGCTGAGAAATGGGTCTAGGTCATCCCTGTGGATTTCCCCAGGGTAAAGCTGCAGCTTGAGAGGAAACACATGGTGCTGTTTGTGTTTATTGCTTCTGAGCTGGGCTGGGGAAAATCCTCCTAGGAGGTTACATGGAAAATGCCATGTAAGATCCCGGCGGCCCAGCTCACAGCACCGTTCTCAGTTACATGGAAGAGCTTTCACAATGTTTTTGTCTTGTCTTCTCTTGACTCTGGTAGGAGGTTGTTATCGGTGATCTAAAGCCAGGCACTCCACACCGTGTTAGCGTTGGAGCATATGGCTGGGCAGGGAAAGGACAACCCAGCATGCCCAGAGATGTGACAACCTTATCCCAAGGTAATGCTGCATACATGGCTTTCTGTTGCAAAACTGGCAGGGCAGAGTCTATCCAGGCATTTCACAGATAAATACAGAGTGTGTTAAAGCCTCAATTTGCCTAAAGCTGTTGGTGATCAGAGGGCAGGATGTAGCTGTAACAGCAAAATGGTCAGAAACATCATTAATGTTTTAAAAGGATAGCGGCCACCTGATGTTTGGGGTGCCTTATAAACCTTTAATAAATACCTGCTAGACCATTTAAGGTAAGCTTTCTTTTTACACTAGAGTATATGTGTATATACACACACGCGCACACACATATATGTGTGTGTGTGTGTATACACATCTGTAACACAGCAAGTCACTCACACCTAAATCTCTGTCACATGCAGTATCATAATATTTTATTATTATTTTTCCACAAGCATGGGGTTTTAGAGGGGCAACAGGTATGGGGAGAAGCCTCTAAATTTGATTCCCAAGTCTGTGGGTGTTGGGTTTTTGTGTGTATTAGTCCACCTGGTTCTCTGATGCTGTTCCTTTGCATTTCTTCTGGTTTAGATAAGTGCATGCCCCCTGCACCGCCCTATCAGCCCCAGATCATGGTAGTTTCTGATTCAGAAGTTGCGTTATCCTGGAAATCTGGAGTCAGTGAAGGAAGTTCTCCCATCCAGTTCTACATGGTAGAGTTTATCAGGCAAGTTTGCCAGTGGAGTTCGAATGTCAGTGTTTGTGCACTACAGGTTTTTTTCCTAAACTGCATTATTAAACTGCATATAGATTCTTCTCATGATTTATTTACCTACTGTGTATAGTACACTTAGTTTTCCTCTCGATGTGTTGAATTACCATGAAAATTTAAAGACAAAACCAGAAATAATCTAATTTGATATAAAACACCAATAAGTTGTACCTTCTGATTAGAAAGATGAAGAAAATAAGGTCTCATTTGATCTATTCCCTCTAATAAAGGCCTGGGTGAATGAAGTTTTAAGTTTCCCCTGTCATCAAACGCTGTCGAACCATGCTGAGGAAAGAGTGTGTGGCAGAGCAGTTCCCCTGAGCAGGAGTACCCTGGGCTGCTATAGGAAATAATCCGGGGGTTGCAAACTCAGTACGTTGGGCAGTTTTGCCTGACAGAAGTCTTTTGGGTCTTGAGCTTGCAGGAGTCAGACTTGGTTTGTTACCCTGATGGTAATCAAGTCTACATGAAATGTTGGCCTTTCTGTTTACATTTTTTTGTGGGAGGTGGGGTGTTGGTGGCTTTTTTTTTTCTTCCTTTATGATGAAGTCTCTAAAATGTGCAGTAATAGAACTGAACTTTGAAAAGCTGCCAATCAAGTTGCTTTTATGAGACACGTATGAAGGGTCAGGAGGAGGTGGTTGTATCTGCATGCACAAACAAGTATTCATACCTGACTGTTCATACTTGTGTAAGCTAATATCTGCATACAAAGCTGTTTATTTTAATGTGCTTGCCCCTATGTTTACCCTTACAGTGAATGCAAAATTCAGCCTTTGGAAGTTTAATCCTTTGAGTGAACACTTGATGACAGGTTTTAGTTGAGGTTCATGGATAAGAAGAGAGAATTGCTTCTTTAACTACTCTGAGCTGTAAAGGTCAAAGAATTGTTCTTCAGAAAAACACATTCATTTTGAAAAAAGAATTGTTGTTAAAACAGACAGAAAGAACTATTGGTTTTCAGTACTCGAGGTATGGTTACAGTCTAGAAGATATTGATATAATGAAAAGAATTCCCAAGCTGAAAGCCTGCTTGTGAACTTAGGTTGCACTTTGTGCTTGAATCAGAATGCCCCATATTTAGTGGGAAGCCATCCAGTGTTGATTGCACTGGGAGGCAGGACATGAGGGCTGGAGATACGTTATGGCCATCATGTAAACTCTTCTGTAGCATTACCGTGAAATTTCTCCAATATCTATTTTTCAAACACAATCATTATCTGAGCCTTTCTCTCTTCTCCCCATCTCTTCTCTCTCATTTGCTTGGTGGATGGAGAAGGGATTTTTGGGGGTTCTGATTGACCGCACTTCTGTTGCCTCTGAGCTTTTGCTGGAAAGTGGAGCCTGCAGGTTTATGTACACCTCTTCATAGCACCAGGGACCTGCTAATGGAAGGAGTGGGCACCATCATCTCCATCTGACACACTGAAAGTGCACCCTTGAATGTTTTTGTTCAGCCAGAGAGTGGAAAGCTGCCTTCACTGTTTAAGTCAAAAGATGCGAGTAATTGAAATTTCAGTGTTTTGTTGTTTTTAGACTTTGGGAAAGAATTTGCTAACAGCACAATGTTTTGATTACACTGTTTAGTTTGAGGTTTAAAGCTAAGCTTGATGTGTATTTGTTAATTTTGGGATTATGCTCTCTTAGACTTGGAAGCTTGATTATATATTTGGAGAAAGTTCAATGAGCCCTAATGGCAGTTAGAGGTAAAGATTTAACTTTAAGTTTCATTGTCTTTTGCTGCATATAGTTTTAATTACTATAAAATTTATTAACATGAGTTAAAGCTGTTAAATTAAACCAATGTAAAACCAAAACAATACAGTGCAAGTAAATTTAGAATTAAGTCCTCTTATGTTAAAGAAATACAATATTATCCTGTGCTTTTGCAAAATTAATGACTTTCTTATGCAAATCTGTAATTTCTCTTGAGTGCAGCACAAACCTCTAAAAACTGTGACATTGTTTAAATTATTTCAGTCCCATTAGAACTAACTTTATTACTTTAACCCTGGAAAAACCCTGCTAGGAGACTGAGATGAGGGAAAAACACTCTTTTCATTTGCTCAACTGTGATATTGGGGATTAAAACTTCATGAAAATTCAATACATTAATCGGTTTTGCATACTAGAATCTAATCAGAACCAGAGCTAACCTGCAGTCTGTTTCTGCTCGGAGTCTGAATTTGGGCCTTTATTTAGGCACTTGCATGGGTTTGTCTTGGGACCTTTTGGTTTGCTGTAGGCAGTGGAGGGCTGCAGGCGGTTTCAGATGTACGACGGGCTGGGCTAACTCAGGCTCTGCTCTGCTGTCGACTATATGAGGACGCTAAGGAGACCACAATCCCAAATTAGCTAAGTGCTGAAAATCAGGAGGGCGAATGTAGGTCTCACTGCTCACTGCACTGTTCATAGGGAAAGTGTAAAAGAATGTGTTAAACCCAAAATAGCTAATGGAATCTGTGGAAAATTGTAGGCTCAGTGTTAATAGTCTGTTGCTTTATGATGAGAAATATTTTATGACAAACGGCATTCTTATGAAAGCCCCTAAAGCGAGACCCTGGACTTAAACATACTAGTTTGGGTGTTTTTCCTAAAGGTACTATAAAAAATTAATTCTCAAAAATGTTTTGGATATTTTCACACAAATACTCCAAATACTCAAATTTTTGATCTGTTGAATGCCTACCCAATCTTCTAAACTTGGAGACTAACTTATCCAAATTTTTATAGTCAGCTAGCTTCTCCAGAACCACCTGTGTTTCAGCAGCGTACCCCTTAAAAGGAGTAGGTCACTTTATTTTCATCTCCTTGGTATGTAGATGGACTCAACAGCTTTCAGTATTAATCTTGACATACAGGGGAAATTTTTCGATATATCGGTAGTGACATGAAACTTCTGCTGCAATGAACTAGGTGGGTTCTGCTGATAAAACCGGGGACATTTATCAGTATACAGATGTTAGGATGGAGCAGATTCAGCATAGTGTTGTGGGAAGCTTTCTTGATTAGTTTGAAGCCTTCTCCCTAAAAAAAAGGTGTATCCCTGAATCCATTCTGTGTTGAACTAGCTGTCCCTGGCACTGCACTGAACCAGGGCAGTCATATTTGTTTTTGTTTGCAAAGAACCTGAAACAACAGATCTGACCAGGGAGACGCCTCCTAATGCCCAGCAAAAATACCTTTAATACTGCTTTCCTGATTAATGCATGAAACAGATACATCTGCCTCAACATTTACCCCACTATTTGTGAGGGTTAAATCCTTAAAAAGGTTCTTAATGAAGAAAGAGGAGTGGAAGATGTAGAAATTAGGGAGGAAATTCTTAACAATGTTAGACAGCATTAGAGTAATATTTTAAAAAAGAATGAGGTCAGAAAATAGTCTACTTTTCCTTTCCTCAGAGTTGAACTGGCATATTGGTTGATATATTTTGTAGAAAGTGTCCCAATAAAGCTAAATAATAATAATTACTAAAAATAATATCCTATAGTGCATTATTTTCTGCATTGAGTATTTTCCATAGTGAATAAGAATGCATTGTACTTGTCAACATATTTATTATTTGTAGGAATATATTTAAAAATATTTTGTAGAGCTGAATTTGCTACTGGAGATGAGTACAAACACGGCACAAAGGAACAATCAAAAAACCTGGAATGGATTGTTAGCAGGTGCTTCACTCTGTTAAATCATTTCCAGGTGATTTTAAAAGGAAGTTCAAGTGAATATAAAATTGCTGTTCTCCACATCAGAAAGATTTCCTTTCTTAAGTTGAATCAGTCCCCAGATTACAACAGAAAGCCCTAATCCAAATGTTTTGGGTATGTTTGGGGCAGAATTCTGCCCTCGGTTTATATCTGTCCAGTCCTATTGACTTTACCCAAATGTTTATTATCTTAAAAACACTCTTTGTCACTGGCCAGATTCTTACTGCATGGCCTTTCTACATTGGAGGTGCACAGCTGTAACTTCAAGAGCAGAAATGCCCATGGAAGTTGTCTGATTTCCACATGCACAGATATGTCTTCTGGAGCAGCCCTGCGAGGTCTCGGCCGGGGACAGAGACACCTGTGCCAGTCCAGGGAACGTACCTCTGCAGAAAGATGGGAAAAGTGGCATCAAAATAAGCCCTTCCAGTGTAAAAGTTGACACAAACTGACTTTTGATACAGAAGGACCATAGAGACAGTTTTCAACAAAATGTTCCCAGCTTAGGAAACACAGGAGCTGGCTGGCCCTGAACGTAGTCACCAGCTGAGTTTATTGTGTTCCTCTCCCCATCTGTTTGCCATTTTTTCATCTTGTACTGATCTGCTCATGCAGGGAATGTTCTGGAGAAGTAGCAAAGGTCAAGTGATAAATCTCCCTCTTTCCCTCTCCTTCAGCTGCAGATACTTACATGTTTGCAGGCATTTCCTTTATTATTCACTTCTGTAGAAGGAAGTCTTGCAAGAGACAGTCAGTGAAGTCAAAGGCTAGCCTACGGTTTGTGTATCTCCTAAATCTTTGTAGAGAGCAATACCTCCTTTGGGTCCCTTTCGCAGAGATGTGTGTTTCCATTCAGGCACAGACATCTGCAGGGTCTGTTGCAAAGAGACTGTGAGGCAGCTCTTGAGCTAGCAGGAATTCCTTGGACTGGAATTAGAGCCAAAAAAGATGTGTACAGGAAAACTGAAAACACTACTAACCAAGCACGTGGAAAGAAGCGATGTTAACAGCTTTCATTTGGAAAACACTATATATTTTCATTTTGGCCTAGGCATCAAAATCTCAGAGAAGGGAAACAATGAAAAGGTAGCCAAAATAAATGCCCTCCTGTCTACCAGGAAATGGTGGTGGAGGGTGACTTAAGATGGTCTGTTTAGCTGTCATTGCATCTTGTGCATTTGCCTGATTTTATTTTTATTTTTAGCGAGACAATGAAATATTCGTATCCTGTCTGCCATTCAACACAGGAGCCAAGCAGCTGGGAGCTATTGCTTTACCAGTGCATTTGCCCTGCTGGCACAAAGAAATGAAACCTCAGTGATCAATAAATCTTGTATTGACTGATAAAAGAAAACATACATTAACTTTGGCATTTCCTTCTAGCTGCAAATAAACAAATGCAAAATGCCTGCCTTGTGCTATAATTTTTATTGGAAGACTGTTGGAGACATTTGCAGCTAGTCCTATGTAAACATTAGTAGATTCAGGGAGCACTTGGAGGTTATTTCCTGTAATAAATATCACAAGGACATCTTAGAAAAGGACACTGGAATAATTTTCTCTGAAAGTCATTTCTGTCCCTATTTTACATTCATAGGCTTCAACTGAATATTTTGGGTGGCCTAGACTTTAACATTTTTATTTTATTTGTATTTGATTACCTTCTCATTCCATTCTCTCTTTGATAAGAGTAGACCACTTCTAGAGAGAGTAGAAATAATGTGAAAGCATCAGAATACTCTCTCAAAGTATTTGAAGTAGCCCTCCCCTTTCTGATGTCCCTCTGCATATGAACTTAAGCATTTCTAGTTTTCCTACATTTGTGTTGAGACCAAACTGCCATGTGAATGGTTTTCCTGATTTCAGATAGATTATAACGGCACTTAAAGCAAGCATTTCTTGGCAGCTGGCTTCCAGTATGAATCAGGATTTAACCAGGCATTGTCCAACAGCAGACATGGGAATTCTGTTGTAAAATCCACATACATAGGCCAGGTTCTCTGCATTATTGTTCTGTTTTTTTGGTCATTTCTGGGGAGAAGACTTTGGATCCAGATTTTCCAATGTGGGTAGATTAACCTAATTGCCTGGGAAATCAAATGTTAGATTTTGTTGATGCATTAGAAACCACAGAAGCACCTGAGAACAGTCACATAGGAATTAGGGCTTCTCCCCCCAAAAAAGGTGGCAGGATCAATAGCCCAACTGAAGTGCATCGACACCAATGCATGAAACACAGGCAACAAACAAGAGGAGTTGGAAGCCATTGTGCAGCTGGAAAACTATGATATAATTACAATCACGGAAACGTGGTGGGATGACTCACACAACTGGAGTGCGGCGATGGATGGCTATAAACTCTTCAGGAGGGATAGGCGAGGCAGGAGAGGTGGTGGGGTAGCCCTGTATGTTAGGGAGTGTTTCGATTGGGAAGGCACCCCGCTGGAACTCTTGTTTGCGAACAAAGAAGGACTCGTGGGTGATGAGATGGTTGGAGGCCATCTTGGGCACGGCAATCATGAAATGATAGGTTTTGATTCTTGGAAAATTAAGGAATGTGTTTAGCAGAACTGCTACCTTGGATTTCTGGAGGGCAGACATTGTCCTATTTAGGGGCCTGGTTGACAGAGTCCCTTGGGAGGCAGACCTGAAGGGCAAAGGAGTCCAGGAAGGCTGGACATTCTTTTAGAAGGAAATGTTAAAGGCGCAGGAGCAGGCCGTCCCTATGTGCCGAAAGCCAAGCCAGTGGGGAAGAAGACCAGCCTGGCTGAACAGAGAGATTTGCTGGAACTCAGGAAAAAAAGGAGAGTTTATGCCCTTTGGAAGAAGGGGCAGGCAACTCAGGAGGACTACAAAGGTGTAGCGAGGTTATGCAGGGAGAAAATTAGAAGGGCCAAAGCCCAACTACAACTTCATCTGGCTACTGCCATAAAAGATAATAAAAAATGTTTCTATAAATACCTTAACAACAAAAGGAGGGCTAAGGAGAATCTCCAGCCTTTATTGGATGTGGGGGGAAACATAGTGACAAAGGATGAGGAAAAGGCTGAGGTACTTAATGCCGCCTTTGCCTCAGTCTTTAACGGTAAGACCAATTGTTCTCGGGGTACCCAGCCCCCCGAGTTGGAAGACAGAGACAGGGAGCAGAATGAAGCCCCCATAATCCAAGGGGAAATGGTTAGCGACCTGCTACACCACTTAGACACACACAAGTCTATGGGATCCACCCAAGGGTACTGAGGGAGCTGGTGGAGGTGCTCACCAAGCCACTTTCAATCCTTTATCAGCAGTCCTGGCTAACCGGGGAGGGCCCAGCTGACTGGAGGTTAGCAAATGTGACGCCTATCTACAAGAAGGGCCGGAAGGAGGACCCGGGGAACGACAGGCCTGTCAGCCTGACCTCAGTGCCGGGGAAGGTTATGGAGCAGATCATCTTGAGTGCCATCACACGGCACATACAGGACAACCAGTTGATCAGGCCCAGTCAGCATTGGGTTCAGGAAAGGCAGGTCCTGCTTGACTAACCTGATCTCCTTCTATGACAAGGTGACCCACTTAGTGGATGAGGGGAAGGCTGTGGATGTTGTCTATCTAGACTTCAGTAAAGCCTTTGACACGGTTTCCCACAGCATTCTCCTGGAGAAACTGGCTGCTCATGGCTTGGATGGTTGTACTCTTTGCTGGGTAAAGAACTGGCTGGCTGGCCGGGCCAAAGAGTTGTGGTGAATGGAGTTTACTCCAGTTGGCGGCCAGTCACAAGTGGTGTTCCCCAGGGCTCACTCAGTATTGGGGTTTAATAGTTCTGTTTAATATTTTTATCAATGATCTGGACGAGGGGATCGAGTGCACCCTCAGTAAGTTTGCAGATGACACCAAGCTGTGTGGGAGTGTTGATCTGCTTGAGGGTAGGAAGGCTCTGCAGAGGGACCTGGACAGGCTGGATCGATGGGCCGAGGTCAATTGTATGAGGTTCAACAAGGCCAAGTGCTGGGTCCTGCACTTGGGTCACAACAACCCCATGCAATGCTACAGGCTTGGGGAAGAGTGGCTGGAAAGCTGCCAGGCAGAGAAGGACCTGGGCGTGTTGGTTGACAGCCGCCTGAATATGAGCCAGCAGTGTGCCCAGGTGGCCAAGAAGGCCAATAGCATCCTGGCTTGTATCAGAAATAGTGTGGCCAGCAGGACTAGGGAAGTGATTGTCCCTTTGTACTCGGCACTGGTGAGGCCGCACCTCGACTACTGTGTTCAGTGTTGGGCTCCTCACTACAAGAGAGACATTGAGGGGCTGGAGCGCGTCCAAAGAGCAGCAACGAAGCTGGGGAAGGGTCTAGAGCACAAGTCTGATGAGGAGCGGCTGAGGGAACTGGGGTTGTTTAGCCTGGAGAAAAGGAGGCTGAGGGGAGACCTTATTGCTCTCTACAACTACCTGAAAGGAGGTTGTAGAGAGGTGGGGGTTGGTCTCTTCTCCCAGGTAACAAGTGATAGGACGAGAGGAAACGACCTCAAGTTGCACCAGGGGAGGTTTAGACTGGATATTAGGGAAAATTTCTTCATGGAAAGGGTTGTCCAGCCTTGGAACAGGCTGCCCAGGGAAGTGGTTGAGTCACCATCCCTGGAGGTATTTAAAAGCCGTGTAGATGTGGTGCTTAGGGACATGGTGTAATGGTGGATTTGGCAGTGTTAGTTTAACGGTTGGACTTGATGATCTTAAAGGTCTTTTCCAACCTAAATTATTCTATGATTCTGTGATTCTCATCCTTCTAATGCTTGTATATGTTTGAAGGGACTTAGTGGCATTAGAGTGCAAGCTCCTAGAAATAAATCAGAGCCTTTCCCTCTTTTGTGAAGTATTGCTTTATACAGCCAAATATGGGATTGGGAACTGCAGGTTATATACCTCCACTTGACTTTGTAAAAGTGCAGCATTTGTGCAGCAATGTAGGCCATGCACATTGCAATAAGGCATAGGTCCTGCATACCTCTCCTGATGGCCTTCCTCGGGATATAATCCTGTGCTAGTGTCTCTGTGGGCTGACTTTGAGTTGCTGTTGCTCCTCATCACCCCCAAAGTCATAGCTGTATGTGAGAATCCCAACCAAGCCGACACAGAGCATGTTGGGAATCGTACAAATCGTGTGTCTCACACAGCAAAAAACCTAGTGTCACAAAGCAGAGTCAATGCAGGAAGCAGAGTGAAGGCTGGTGGGGAATGTGGACTAACTGAGCTATATCCTTAATGTGCCAAACTTTTTATTGCGTTTAAAAGGTTTCAGTATTTTTAAGTTCCAGTTTTGAAGGCATTTATAGGAGATAGAACACCACGCAAGAAAATGACCGGATATAATTTTAGCAGATTAATGAACTATAAAAAAGAGCAGCAAGACTGACTTTTTTTTTCTCACCTGTGCACTCAATTGCAAATCATCTTTCACTAACTGGTAGAAAATGAGCAGCAGAATTTGTATGCACAGAAATGTGGGGCACATCCTTAATGATCCACCAATTTAACCCACTGAGGATTTATTTCTAAATTACCTCCCTATCTTGAAATCCCTTGTTTTCATTGACTCTTTTATGGCAGTTTTCATCCTTTTTTCCCCTCTGTCATAAATTGAATCCTTTGAACAGTTTGCATTAAGTTTGGTATGGCTGCTGAACTCTAAGTTTAACTTCTGAAGCAAATGTTTGTGAAAACCATGAAGGTGCAGTGTGCTCTGGGGTTCCTTGGCCCCTGGATCCTCAAGGGTCAGCTCCTGCTGCCTCAGGCACGCTTGTGTGCTCTTTGGTATACTGTTTATCTTTGGATGTGAGTGTCTGCATTCTTTGGTCAGAAAAGATAAAGTGGTTAGCTCTGTTAATAAGGGTGGAGTAGTCTTCATACTGCTTCATACTGCAGTACTCTAGGAAAGGCACTTTGCCTTTGCAATTTTGAAAAATTGGAAACTGCCTGTTCTGCAGAGACCTGTCAAGATGGCTCTAAAACATGGATTTTTGTCAGTAGAGCTTGGAATCAAATTCACACCTGGTGTATATAAACACTGATATCTGGAGAGGTTCATACCGGGCATGAGCTTGACTCTGTGTCTGAATCAGATCTGAAAAGTTAATGTATTATGCATGTTGCACTGCTCTCTGAATAGGCTCAAAAGCTCTGCCGGTCCGTGGTAGGCACGTGGGTGCCGCTGTGGCTGAGAGGTTGGTTTCCCTGCACCAAGGGGCTGGCAGTGCTTGGGGGAGACCCTCATGAGTGGGCAGAGCTCCCGCAGCCTGGAGCCACTTCATGTCAGTGATGTGCTCCAGCCCCGCACCAGGTTGCTTGTACTTAGGGCTACTTTAGCAAACTCTGGGTTCTTTGGCAAATGTGGTTCCTTTGGCAGTCTGCTCTTAGTTTCCAGGGTCGATTTTGCAGATAGGCTTAAAACCTACATATAGCCGCTATCCATGAAAGCCTGTGTTATCTCGTGGATACCTGTCTTCATAACAACCATCGTTTTGCAGAGCAAGGAGTGCTGTTAAAGGCAGCAAAGGATGCATGCCTTTAGAAATAAGTTCTGTGGCTTTCTGGAAGCAGGAGCATAACCGAGTATAGCAGCTCTCACTTGGCTTTAGTTATGATGTCTGTGTAAGAAACTGGTTTAATGTTAACCAGATACAGAAGTACATCGTGCATTAGTAGAAAAGCTAAACTTTTGTTGTGAAAAAATGTTCTTGATTAAAAGCAGTGCATAGCCTGAAATTTATTTTTCCCCAAAAACACTAAAAAAACTTGAAGAGTGATTTAAACCATTGAAAAGTTTAATGTGACAAAAAAAGCTTGCTAAGTTCAAGGGCAACCAAGTAAAACTCACTCCTAGTTCACATTATGTATCTGCAGGTACCTTCCCCCTTCTAGTAGCCAGAAAGCCAATGGTTACCTTCTTTGGCCCAGTTAATCATTCACTTCAGCTGCTCAGGTATAGACATTTGGTGGATTTGAGGTCCCCTAGGTCCTGTGGTTTTCAGCTGTCAGTGCAGGAGGACATGTGCCTCTCATGCGTCTCCCAGACACCTGACAGTTCTCTGGGGATGTCTCAGGTACCATAATGCGTCTCAGATGGCACCAGATGTCTGAATCTCTCAAAGTGCCAGCAGATACCTCTTAGTCACCTATCATTGCTGGAAAGGTGTCAGACAGTTGGCATGTCTGAAACTGAAGCATCTTTGCTCTTTGGGGTGCACATCATAGGAATTACTACCTTCATTATTCCATGGTTCCTCCTCCCATGTAAACAATTAAACATGCCACAAATATTTGATGCTATTTTCTGAGCGCCTCTTTATTCCTCAGAAATACCTGAAATACCTTAGGAGGCTGGCAGAAGTCCATACAATGTCTGGCTCCTTTGCATTACACTTAGTCCACATAGTGCTGGCACTAAGATCCTTAGTGTGTTTGGATTTTTAAAATTTGTAGCTTTATGCTTGTATATCCTGGATTTTTATGCTTGTTTTGAAATAATTAGTGGCTTTCTGATGCTTATTTTAACTGAAGAGCAAATTCCCAGCATTACCTCAAATGCAGGACCTTCAGGGTCCGTGTTGCATTGCGTCGAGTCTCTCGCAGCTCTTCTAGGCAGGCTGAGACAGAGATGAGTCCTGCAGACACTGAGTCCATGCTACTTGGGGATTTTTTCTGCTGAGGTTTATTTCATTCTCATGAGTAATTCTCTCACTGGTTTCAAGGGTGGCTGGATTTGCAGTACACTTGACTGTGCATTGTTTCTGGTCTGCATAGGAAACCATTGTCTTTGCTAAAATGTTCCTCTGAAGGGTTGCTGACCGTATCACTTGATGTGACAGACCTCCCAAGGTCTGTGCAAGTAGAACATGTGGCCTTGATTATAAGCAGTTACCCCCTTACCTAGTAAAAAATGTATGCTTGGTTTATGTTACATTGCTCCATTTTCAGGGAGGAAAGAGAGGGCAAGTTTCCCCAAGGGTTCTCATTTATTTGTGATTTCATTTCATTTTTTTTTTCTAGAGGGAAATGACGTAATAAATCGATTTTTGTTGCCTTTCTTAATTACAGATGCAGGTTGCAGGTATTTCACTTATATGGCTGTTGGTTTTTTGCTACATCAAATCTTTCAACGTGTCATGGACAATTTACTTGAAAACAAAAGATTTCACTTATCAAGTTTAGGAACAACAAAATAAACTGTCCTAAAGAATCAAACAAAGTGTCATCACCTGCATCACTTAAATACCCTTCATCTCCTGGGGAAACAGATGGGGTTTGCACTGTGCCTGGAAGGTCACCAGCCTTGGGCTTTGTCAGACCAACAGAGGAAGCATCTTCTGTTAAAAATACCCTCCTGCTTGTCTCCACAGAAAACATGACAGAAGTGGCTGCTTAATCCAGGTACATCCCTTCCTCTGGGCCTGGCAGTCACCGCCTGACTTCTCACAAATGGGAGTATCCATATGCTCTGGCTCATACTGAGGAAGGCATTGGCACAGGTGCTTAAATATTCTGCACGGTGCTTGAATGTGTCTGCTAAGGCTCAGGCACAGGAAAAGGGCAGTCCCTCGGGCCCAAACCTTGATGTAAATGATGGTGATGTGTCTTGGAGATAGCAAATGGCGAACATTTTCCACAGAACTGTTCCCCACAGGTCTCCAAAGGCTTTACAAAGGCAGCATTTGTATTTATTGTCCCCGTTATACAGACAGGGACAAAAAGCAAGAGACAGGCCAAGCAATATGCAGTGCCTTACTGTGAGTCACTGACAAGAATAAAACTCAGATAAAAATGCCCCAATGTATTTTGGACTTAGACCTGTGAAGTCTTCTGCATGAAGGCGATCAGTCTGTTAACATTTCCATTCAATCTGCCTGCGTTGCAGTGCCCGGTGGTCTACCAGGATCCTATGCTCTTCTGTGTCTCCTGATCAGTATGCTGTCACCTAATCATCAAAACAAAAGTTTGTGTGAATTTCTGTTTGTTTTGAGAAATATTTCTTTGGTGTAACTTAATCCCTGATTATTTGGAAAGAAGCTGTCTAAAGTTCATGGCCCCCCACAGGTTTTCAATTAATTATAAAACAGGATTATAGGACCTGGTAGAGGGTCTTAAACAGGCTTCATCTCCTTGTACACTGGAACACTGATTTAATGAAACGTAGCACACTTATAATCTCTGTAGTCATTATTTTGGTATTTGCAGAGTACCACTTTGCTTAATTGTCCCTGATTTGCCACCCATTATGGGATGAGCTCTCCACCAAAGCTACACAGTGCTCTTAAGAGATGGGCTCACATGGGGGTTTCTCTACAAAAAGTTGTATTAGCTTCTCTGCTTTCTGTTATTTTGCAGTTTTGTTGCATCATGTCACATGTGGGTAACGTGTCACATCCAGTGAGCAAACACCAAATGTAAGGCAGAGCAAGGCGATTGAGAAGCCAGTGGGCTGTTAGATGGTCTCATCATTTCTGTGTGTACTCACCTGTATAAATTCAGGCATAGTTAGAAGAGAGTTTTCCTACGTGTTAATGTGAAGATACTTCATTCTCTGTGTTGCTTCATTCCTGCCATTCTTACTGAACCTAAATCCCATTAAGCCAATAGAAAGTTTGCTTGAGAATAGAAGAAATGTGCCAGAATTTGGACTACAACAGACGTTTATTTTGTAGGTTGTGACCTCTAAATTAGAAAATGGAGTTTGTGTATCACAGTTTGTTTGAATACAGATTAGATTATTGTTTTCCCTGACATATGATTGATCAGTAATGTGTGATTTTTTTCCTTTCTTTTTCCCCACTTAGTTTTATTGCTTCTGTTACTCTTAGGTAAATTATAGTTTCATCTGTTAGAAGAACTGAATTAGTTCTGAAATAGTTTCAGACACATAGTATAAAGGCAATAAGTAATATTACAGACCTGACTTAAAAACAAGAGTATTCCAGTGAGCTGAAAATTGCTGCATCTGCTGGGAGCTGAGTTAGTGCCGGGCTCTGCTTCATTCATATAATTTCCGTTAAACTGCAAGTCACATTTATAATGTTTATGTTTGGGGTTTTGTATATTCTTTTGTAGAAATGCATGTCTTATAAAATCACTTTTGCCAAAGAAGAAGATTCTGATGCAGTGATGGATGGAAGAGAAGTGGCCGACCTTCCTACCTTGCTACCTGGAGTAAAATTATCCTGTGGTGGTGATTAACCTGAGTGATTATTCAAGTGAATACTAGGAGTAAGAGGTTTTGCCCACACTTTGATAATACCTATTGTTTTCCATAATGAATGCAGCATTGGGACCAGTTCATAAATGTGTAGTCTGTTTCTCCAGTAGTAATCCTTTGCCTGTGCATTCACAGCCACCAGCAGAAATAATCTGGATGCAGTTTGTCCAGTTGGCCTCATCTCATTAACAATCATAAAGCTATGAGTTCTCTGCTTACCTCAGTTGCTAGAACTCTTATGCTGAATACTGGTTTAATATACAGTGAAATTGTATTATTTACAGATGATTAGGTATACATGTTAGAGTGGAAAGGTTTATACACATTCTCTCCTGGGCTAGCATGTTGTTTTGGTTGCAAATGTGTATGCCTCATTACCTCTACTCATTTGCCTCTGATTTTTCTGTATGCTGATGTAACATGTAAAGCCTGTTGATAAGTAACTCCCACAGAGTGTATGGTGGGTGGCCAATTAGCTAGCCAGGGCATGCGTTTGTATCTGGTACACATGTGCTTGATTTCAGAACTGTCTGCCAGGTTTTCTGGGTTGCAGTCACGGCAAAGGAAGAGAGAGTACAAAAAGATTTAAACAAGTGCTCTCCTGCCTGAATCAGGTCAGTGAGATACTTTTCCTTTATTCTCCACCGAGGTGGGAGATGGCTGACCCCAGTTAGACTGGCTCAAACAGCGCAATAGCACCATGCCTGCACTGCTTTCTCTGAAAGTCTGCTGAGCTTTGTTAGCTTTTCCTGGCTCCATCAGGTTGTTCAGTGGTGGTAGTGAAGCTCTCACTACCATCAAGTGGTTAGCTGGCGTTTTCTGGCTTGTCAGGTCTCCTTTCTTCAGACAGCCACTGCCCAGCAAGACTTTGTGTCTCTGCGTGTTGCAATGTGAAGGACCTGCTAACTCACAAGAAAATATGGGCAGCTAAATGGGCAGCTATGGGCAGCTTGTGGCTGCTAAAATAAACAAGCACACATGGTCAGCCCATACAGAGACTTAGTAAAGCAAGGATTACCTATGCTGTTTTTAAGTGACCACAGAATATTTTATGGAAAATGCAAATGTATGAAGTCTGCTGTTTCACTGGTTACCAAATGTGTTATATTCTTAACCTTGCTGAAATGACAAGAAACGGTAGTGATGAAGTTACCCTTTGACGTGGTTTAGCCCCAGCCAGCAACTAAGCACCACGCAGCCGCTCGCTCACTCCCCCCTGGTGGGATGGGGGAGAGAATCGGAAGAGCAAAAGTAAGAAAACTCGAGGGTTGAGATAAAGACAGTTTAATAGGGAAAGCAAAAGCCGCGCACGCAAGCAAAGCAAAGCAAGGAATTCCTTCACTACTTCCCATGGGCAGGCAGGTGTTCAGCCATCTCCAGGAAAGCAGGGCTCCATCATGCGTAATGGTTACTTGGGAAGACAAACGCCATCACTCCAAATGTCCCCCCTTCCTTCTTCTTCCCCAGCTTTATATACTGAGCATGATGTCATGTGGTATGGAATACCTCTTTGGTCAGTTTGGATCAACTATCCTGGCTGTGCCCCCTCCCAGCTTCTTGTGCACCTGGCAGAGCAGGGGAAGCTGAAAAGTCCTTGGCTAGTGCAGCAACAACTAAAACATCTCTGTATTATCAACACTGTTTTCAGCACAAATCCAAAACATAGCCCCATACCAGCCACTCTAAAGAAAATTAACTCAATCTCAGCTGAAACCAGGACAGTATCCACCCCTTATTCCATACCATTTACGTCATGCTCAGGTCTCACACTATCCAATACATTCTCATTACCCACCATCACCCTTCCCATCCTTTGATATAATACACACATATCATCCCCTTAGTCTATGGACCACCCCTACAAAATATTAGTAAAATGTCCATAAATGTCCACAAAATGTCCACTGAGTTCATTTAGTCCATGACTTTGGGCTTCATCTCTTATGGTTGTTACTCAGGACAGGAGAGGTGGTGTGTTTCTTGGAGTTATTGGGCACCAAAGCCAGCTCAGGTCAGGTCACTGCTGCACTTGCACTGCTTCTTGTAAGGCTTCTCCTCCATTGGTTCAGGTGGTTCCGGCTGTAGTAATTCCTATAACATGCAACTCAAATCATGGGTTACAATAATTTAAAGGTAGATCCATTACAATCTCCACCCCTGGTCCCTTTGGACCAGGATATAGGGTTTAACATTGCAACGAACTCCTCCCCTTGCTCCTAGCCTGGCTAGCAACAAGGGGTTCCTGCTATAGTAATTCCCACAAAATGCAACTCAAATCCCGGGATACAACAATTTAAAGGTATTTCCATTACAATCTCCACCCCTGGTCCCTTTGGACCAGACCATCAGGTTTAACATTGCAATGAACTCCTCCCCTTGCCCCTGCTCCAGCTTGGACTTATCCACAGAATGTAGTACCTTCAGAAGTAAACTTGCTCCAACATGGCCTCATGCACAGCCACAGATGCTTCAAGGTGTACCTGCTGCAGCATGGACTTCATCCACAGCCACAGATGCTTCGAGGTGCACCTTATCCAGCGTAGACTTATCCTTGGGCCACAATCCCTTCAGAGGGATACCTGCTGTGGCACAGACATAACCATGGCCACAGACGTTTCAAGATATACCTGCTCTGGCATGGGCTAATCCATGGGCACAGACGCTCTGGGGTGTCCTGCTCCCACGTGGATTCATCCACAGGTCACAGTCCCTTTGACTCGAGTTCACACCGGAGTTCCAGCCTGTCCAGTACAGCAGCACAGAAACAGCAGTGATGTCCTGGCCATCTGCCAGCCCAGGCGCAAGGCCATTGCTCTTATCAAAATGTTCCCAGGCACAGCACAGTGAGATGATCAGCAGTACAGCAGCACGGCAAGCAGTGAAAGCAAAAAGCAGCCACTAACAAGCCCTAGACTAACATACAGTAAGGCAGGCAAGCCCTATGGCAAGCACAGAAGCCTGCCGATTAATAGCTTAACAGCAATAACAGCTATAAATTTTATCTAGCACATTCCAATCAAATCCGTCATTATCTCAAACCCTTCGAGCCCCACGTTGGGCGCCAAAAAGGACTGTCGTGGTTTAGCCCCAGCCAGCAACTAAGCACCACGCAGCCGCTCGCTCACTCCCCCCTGGTGGGATGGGGGAGAGAATCGGAAGAGCAAAAGTAAGAAAACTCGAGGGTTGAGATAAAGACAGTTTAATAGGGAAAGCAAAAGCCGCGCACGCAAGCAAAGCAAAGCAAGGAATTCCTTCACTACTTCCCATGGGCAGGCAGGGGTTCAGCCATCTCCAGGAAAGCAGGGCTCCATCATGCGTAATGGTTACTTGGGAAGACAAACGCCATCACTCCAAATGTCCCCCCTTCCTTCTTCTTCCCCAGCTTTATATACTGAGCATGATGTCATGTGGTATGGAATACCTCTTTGGTCAGTTTGGATCAACTGTCCTGGCTGTGTCCCCTCCCAGCTTCTGCACCTGGCAGAGCATGAGAAGCTGAAAAGTCCTTGGCTAGTGCAGCAACAACTAAAACATCTCTGTATTATCAACACTGTTTTCAGCACAAATCCAAAACATAGCCCCATACCAGCCACTCTAAAGAAAATTAACTCAATCTCAGCTGAAACCAGGACACCCTTATTATCTTTCCTCATGACTTTTGGTAAATTTTAGTAGCTAAAAAGCATAAACCATTGTTTAAGCAGAATTTGCTGTGTAAAGTGCAGAAAAACACAGATATTTTCCACAAGGATCATCTTACTGTTTAAACTGTCCATTCCCAGCCCGGAGTCCTTCACAGCGCAGTTCAGCGCTCCAGGGAGAGGCAGAGGCAGATTATGCACATGAAAAGTACATGATGTTTGTGCATGTTCCTTTTTTCCAGATGCTAAATTGCATTTTAAAAAAAAGCTTAAAAATACATAGGATGTTAATTTCAGGAGCATTGGAGCCAGTGGAAGTAAGTAAAGGCCTAAGCAGAGCGTGCCAGAAAAGCCCTACCTAGATGCATCTCTTTTGCTGTTCCAGTTATTTGGTCACCAGTAGGGCAGATGTGGGACTGTATATTTATAAAAGGGAAAAGTTTCATCTAAAAACAATACAGCTATTACAATGCAGTCCATGCTGAAAAAAATTCAGAGCCACTCTCCTGGAAGAATGATAGATAAAAGTCAGTTTGCAATGGGAGAACTGAGCTTTTCCTGCTTTGTTAAGGAAACACAGTAAGTGACTAAATGAAGGTCTTCACTTAGTTTCATTTAAGTTGCATATGTATCACTTGGACAACATCTCCCATCTTCAGGCTGACACTTGCATTGTCTGTACAGAATGAACATTAACACCACTTCAGATTTCAGTGTGGTGAATCAGGGGTGGTAAGATCTGAGTTGCTGTGTGTAAAGAGAAAAAAATATATGAACTGAATATGCCAGTTGTGTCTTTTTAGGCTCTGAAGAGTTAGGAAGTGGAAGCTATGGGCATCGGTATATCACAGACACAGTGACTGGTGATGATGATGGATTTGATATCGATGACTCAGACTATGACATTTACATAGAAGAGGTAAATTTCAAGATTCCACTTTGGCATTTCTGTTTTCTTTATAGTCTCAATACTTTAAAGTGTCTGATCTTGTCAGGAAGTTTAACATCTGATTTTATATGCTCAGATATAATAATGTGGTTGTTTCTTTTTCTTCAGTGAGGATGAATTTGTTACCTCAGATCTGTATCTTGGAAGGTATTAGTTTCATTTCCATGTAGCATTTTAGGTTTTACTAAATTTATGATTCTTTATTTCCTTTCAGCTCAGACTGCTTCCTGCTATCAAAGGAGGCAACAGAAAATTTCTGGTCGAAACTAAGGTCACGCCAGGGTCTAGTTCCAGGCTCCTATCATGGGTCCTTACAACCACTTCTGAACCCACTACTTTCACTCCCACCACCACACAGCCTTCAACCACAGCAAGGGCGACTACAGCTAGGGCAATGAGGACGGGCGGCACATCTTCTGCAACGCGCCTCTTTGATCTCTCCTGCGATGAGACCATCTGTTCTGCAGACAGCTTTTGTGTCAATGACTATGACCAGGGTGGCTCGCGCTGCCACTGCAACTTGGGAAAAGGAGGAGAGACATGCGCGGAAGGTAGGTTTCCACATGCCCACAAGTCTGTGGGACTGCACTTCCTCAATGGCCCTAGACAAGGCATCCCTCCGGCATCAGCAGGCCGTCTGTGGCCTCTGCACAGTGACAGCCACCTTGGGGAGCACCAGTCTGCTGCAGGCCAGCTGGGAGCGTGTTGCTGCTCTGCTGCTGGCTTCTGTTAGCCTGGGGCAAGGAGCAGCTTTGTGGTAAACCAACCAAAGTGCATTTCAGGAATAGCAGGCTGGGCTTAACGGATCCCTAAGGACAGCAGTGGCTTCCACTCCCAGTTCAGACACCAGTCCCTTTGCTTCTCTTTCCTCAACCAGGTTTGAGGAAGTTATTCTTTAATAAAGCTGAATGCAGACCCTGTGTAGATGTGCACAGGGGAGGTTAATACTCCTTCCCCCACCTAGGAGTGGGAGGGTGAAGGTGACAGGTATATTGGTAGGCACCCAGGCCTGACAGGGTCCAGCCGTGGCATCCACAGCTTCCAGCAGGGACATTCGACCCCCATTTGACCCTTGCCTTTTGCCTGCAGCTGAAGCCCTGAACCACCCACATTTCTGGCATGGTCCATCAGATGATGCTGATCCTGCAGCAGGGAAGCGAGACAGAGCCCCCATTGTAAAACCATCTCTGGAGGAAGCTTTCCCCATGGTCCGTGGGGCAGAAGTGCTGGAGCGGTAGCCCCAGCTTTCACATCAGGCAGCCTGGGGCAAGGCAGGCCTGAGCCGCCACTTGGGCTTTGGTTATGAACAAAACCCCCTCCCCAGTTCAGAAAACATGCCCTGAAGCCCAGGTCAATGTGAGGAGGTGTGGTTGTCCCAGTCAGGCCTTACCACACATCCTCTCGCCTCTCTGCAGGGCAGCTGAGCCAGGGCAAGAGCTCGCTGAGCTGAAGGAGGCCGTCCTACTTCTCCTTCCCTGGCTGCCTTCCTGTCCTCTCCCTCTGTGGGCCTAACCTTGCCCTTTTGCCGGGTCTGACATTGAGCTGATCACCTGGTGAGCCAGTCCAGCTCGCTTACTAGGCCAGAAACAGTTCACTTTTTTTTCTCTGGAGTTATTTTTCTGCTGGTTTGTTGACCAAGGGGTCAGATGAATGCCAGAGCTCGTGCAAAGAAAGTGTCCCATTGCTTGTAGTGGTGCTGTCCCACCAGCTAAGAAAGAGCTGATCCATCCCTCTGCATGCTGATCTGATCTGCCAAGACCCTGCCGCACAGCAGAGCATCAGGGACACGTGTTTCTTCTGCAGGCTCGTGTTAGACATTTGTGATGCACAGTGTTGTGCATCAGAGATACATACACTGGGGGTGTTTGATCTTCTCCTCCCAGTGCTGGAGTAGAGAGCTCATTCTGAAAATAATCTGTTGTGACTCAGCCACATGGAACAGCTGCAGATGTGATTTTTGGCCTTGATCAAGTATGAAGAGTCGAGGATTTATTTGAACTGAGATAACTGTATACAACTTGTAAAGCTGGTTTGTTAATGTCAGTCCAAAACCACCATTTTTCACAAGGGAGTGTTTTATTCCTTGGTAAGCAGTAGCATCATGTACCAATATTCCCTTGTACTGAATTTCTCCCCAGCAGCCAATATTGTTAAATAGTATATTAATCTGAATGAAAACAGACTTCTTTACAATCAACAGCTACATGGCGCTCTGGTCCAGTCAGTTCTGCTTGTGATCAGGGCATGAGTTAATTGCTGTCAGCTGTGGTCACATTCAGGTTTATACCACCGGTTCTCTTCACCTCAGTTGAAAATGTATTTTATTTGTTTGCCTTGCTAACAAAAAAGCTGAGAGAACTGTATCCAGATCCAAATACGCAAGAAAAATCCACTCAGTATTCAAATAACAAAGAGGAATAGGACTCCTCATCCTTCCTTCCTCATTAGACTTAGATCCACTGCAAAAATAAGAATTCAGGCCTGAAACTGGGTCTGTCCTCAGTGCCTCTTAGGAAAATGAGCTGCAAAGGTAGCAGTAAGACATCTCCCTGTTGGTTTTTTTTTCTATGCTGGAGCTGGGATGGCCCTCTAACATAAGACAGTAAAGGGTGTGGATTGATAATTCCAGCTGACAAGAGCAATATGAAGGACCACTGTTGCAGCCAGGGGTGGAGAGATGCCTGCAAGGACCCTCTTCTCCCCATCACTCCCTTTACCTTCTGCCCTGAGCTGACTAGAGGGAAGCACTGGGAGCTGCTGGGCTCTTATGAGCCATCCAAGGATTCTGCGGATGCCGGACGCAGCAGCTATGGAGCAGCAGTGACTAATGCAGTGTGGAGTCTGGCCCAGTGCACATTTCCCACATATGTTTTTATAATCCTGCAAAACAGAAAATTACTTTGTTGTCTCTGTGTTATATGAATTCTTAAAAGGAGATAAATATAAAGTAGATGGGTTCTGTCTTCTGTAACAAGGATGAAAATCTGGAGAAAGTTCCACCAAAGCCAGCAATTAAACTGTTGAGCAGTATTTGGCCCTCAGTATCCTGTTTCTTTCCAAGTTTACCAGATCCTTGGGAATAAAAGAATTAGTTTTGAAAGGTGGTGGGAGGACAAGGCAATAGGTTAACTGATTGTTGACTGCTGCTGACTAATGGTTGTCTCTGGAGGAACTCTGTCTTGCATTTTCACCTGATGTTATCTAGTGCTAAATGTGTATATCAATTTTTATATGGGAGAAAACTGCTAAACAACATGTTTCTGTCTTTGCTTTTCAGATATTATTATCCAGTATCCTCAGTTCTCTGGCTACTCATACATCACCTTTGAACCACTGAAAAACTCCTATCAGACATTTCAAATTACCCTTGAATTCAGGGTAAGTTTAAACAATTCCAAACTCACATAGGAGCTTTAAATTTTATTCACTTATTCTGATGCTGTGGACAATGGAACAGTAACTTAGCTTCAGTATAGCTTATAATGTAGTTCTAGTGAACCTATACATAATCTTCATCTCTAAAGATCTGGCTTCACCTTCAAATTAATGCAAATGAAGTTGGTAAACTGAGCTAAAATGTTTGCATCCATTATTGATAGGCAGCACATGAGAGAATCCCTGCAACTAGTAATACTGGCATTGCAGACTAACGGCAATGTACATTGGCAGGGTTATAGCCATGTGAATGAGCTACAGGCTGAAGTACACCTGGACTTTTTGTGAATTACAGTTTGTAAGTGGCATGCAGTATCTTTACATATAAGAAACTGTGATCTTCTTGTTGTACTGAGCAAAATACTGCCCTATATCCAGAGTTCCTTTCCTGTCCTGCAGGATCTAAGTAGGCATTATTTTCCACCTCTGAAGTTTGGGACACTGGCTACTAATACATGCAAGATACTGGACTACTTAAACTACAGGTCTGAAGTGGTGGGGTACATCCCACACTGGCTTGTGTTAATGCTGTGTGTGTATTACGGACAGAGCTGGTAGGGCTGCCTGTAGGGAGGGTGGCCGAGCAGGTGTCATAGGTGAGCTCTCAGATGCACCCCTGCTCCCACATAAGGCAGACCCGCCAGCCTCATAGCCTAGGTACGAGACTGTCACTAGAGCAGCAGCAATCTGTTGCCTCACGTGGTGATCTGACACTCCTCTGGCAATTCGTCAGCTTAAAATGCAGGATGGCTGCGAAAAGCCACTGTGTCAGCTGCTATGCACATATGGAGAAATCTTGCCAGCAGATTGTTCAGTTTGAAAAGTGTCAGGATCACTGAACATGTGAAGCAGAGTGTGTGTATTCATGTGCAGTAAGTCTGATGTGTCTACACTTAACAGGCTTGCTAGGACATCCTTGCTAGACTTTGTGCTCAGAGGTCTCATATGGGACATGTCTGACAGTTTTTAATGCCTTCAGGCTTGTTTTTAAGTCTGATAGTATCACACTGTAAGTAGAAGAGATGTTCTTAAACCATTTAAGCATTAAGGCAATGTTTGTCTAGGTTCTTCAAATGCAGGATTCAAAATTGATCAACCAGTTGCTGATTTTGTAAGTTAAAAACTCCATCTGAAAACTGTTGTCCCTTTTCTGGAGAAAAGTGCCCCAGTGTGCTGCTGGCATTTATCTGTCACTGTGAGGCTTAGACTTTGATTTTTCATGTTGATGCTGTGATTGCAGGCTGAATCAGAAGATGGTTTGCTGCTATACTGTGGAGAAAATTAACATGGTCGTGGTGATTTTATGTCACTAGCAATCATCCAACGTAGCATCCAGTTCAGGTAAAACATGGATTTCTACTAGGCTCACCGCCACCCTAAATCTGATGTAAAGAGAAGGGGCCATTGCTGCCTCCTGGGACTTGCTATATGTGATGAATATCTGTCGTGTCTTTCACTTCTGCCCCATGCAGTGCACAAAATAGATAGTATTACTTCATTTAACAGTTCTTCAATATTTTGTTCTCTCATCCTTGTTTAGTGCATGGACATGTGCCCTGTTGAACTCTTTTTACTCAGACCTTGGTGTAAAGGCAAAATAAACAGTTTTCTTCAAGGCATTAGTCTGGGCCTCATTGCTATGTTATCAGAAATGCTAGTGAGCCACTGCATTTGCTCAGCTTATGCCATATCAAGCTGTGCATAGTCAATGTTTTTGCTTCACAGCAAAAGGACCTGCAGATAACATAGCAAAATAAAGGATTTAAAGCCAGCAAGGGGCTTAGAACTTCATCCATATCCCTTGTTTAGATGGGAGTTGCAGGTTTTTTAAACGAAGATGGAGGGGGTTTCTTGCAATCCCATAGATATGAAGCATGTGAAAGAGTATCTCCAGGATCTCCATATTTGGGAGGGTGAGTCCTTTGAAAGTGGGGAAAAATAAAGTGGGTGATGTGCCTTAGTTCTGTTTCTGTTCACCTCCTGCACTGAACAGCAGTCAAAGAAAAATGGCATGTTTTGTGCACATTCAGCTCCATAAAGTCTCTTGTGGAGGTCTGCTTGTCAATCAGTACTGAGTTTCATATAGAATTGCAGAGTTATTAATGTAGTGCTGCCTTTCACCAGGGAGCTAGAAGAATTCCCAAGAGAAATTACTGTGATAGCAGGAACTCAGATTGTAATACCCTGCATCTTGAAACAGTTTCAGCTGTTGGCAAGCTTTGCAATGCACTTGGTATGGCCAGAGGATGCAAAATCTTCTCCATGGGAGAAAGACAGATAATGAAGTTTGAAACTTAGAACAGATCATATGTAGACCTGCTGTCTAATTTTCCTGTGGCCTGTTAATATGCGGTGTGAAACAGAGAGCTTCCCAGGAGCAAAAGGAATATTCGGAGTCTAAAAGCGACTTTTTGTTATTTGGTTAATGTAAGATTGTCACCCTGCCCTCTCTGTCTCATGCTCCCAGGTTCAACTGTGGCACTGGAGTTGCAGTCATAACGAGTGAAAACAAAATCAAGCTGGGGAACTGGCACAGCGTCACGTTGTTCAGAGACAAGATGAATGGCTGGCTCAGGATGGACAATGATGCTCCAGTCACAGGAAAATCTCAGGTAGGTAATCCTGCACCCATAGCTCGACCTTGGGCTCTCTCAAGATTATGATGACATTTTTTCTTGTCAACAGAAGTCTGATCAGATTTAAAAGGTACATTTTTATTTATCAGTGTTGGGGCATTTAGTGAACCAGGATCAGTGTACAGATTACTCTTCCACATACATAGTCTAGAAATCACATAGATAAATATCCTAGTGCTGAATCCCATCACAGTTTCTCTGTTGTCCTCCATCCTTGCTCTGCTGTCCTTCTGCTACATTTCACTAATCTCAGATACAGGCTGCTGTTAGAAGTTTACCAGATTTTACAGCTGCTGTCCCTGACTGCTTGCTTTTTCAAGTCTTAGAGAGCTGCTTTTCTTCCTCAGACAGAAAAATTAGATGCATATGTGTATATGTGTGTATATTTATGTAGAATATGCATATAGCCATACAAGGTTTGTATACAGAAGTGTAATTACATGTATACCATGGACATAGATTTAAGCACAGTAACAGAGATAGACATTCTACCCTGACTTATGTTAACATCAACAATTTCATATGAGGCCGCCACAATAAAATATAGTAGAGGAAGATGTCTTGACTTGCTGTCATCTGTCACCAGGCCAGAAAACAGAAGTGAAATTAAGGCACTGAAAAAAAAGACAGTTGCAAATTGTTTCAGATGTCTTTCCTCTTCCCTTTGATAACCACTATTAGCATGCCATCCCTAGCCCTGAAAAAAGTGGCTTCAGACATCTTATTACTTTACACTTTCATGTATAGGCACTGAAAGGAAAAAAATCTCGAGGACCTGAGTAATAGGAATGGGATGAAGCCTGTCAGCATAAATGCTGTGTGCTTGCAGCCCAGAAGGCCAACTGTATCCTGGGCTGCATCAAAAGAAGTGCGACCAGCAGGTCGAGGGAGGGGATTCTCCCCCTCTACTCTGCTCTGGTGAGACCCCAGCTGGGTACTGCATTCAGGTCTGGGGTCCCCAACATAAGAAGGACATGGAGCTGTTGGATTGAGTCCAGAGGAGGGCCACGAAGACAATCAGAGGGCTGGAGCACCTCTCCTATGAAGAAAGACTGAGAGAATTGGGGTTGTTCAGCCTGGAGAAGAGAAGGCTCCAGGGAGACCTTATAGTGGCCTTTCAATATTTAAAGGGGGCTTATAAGAAAGCTGAAGAGGGACTTTTTACAAGGGCATGTAGTGATAGGACAAGCGGTAATGGCTTTAAACTGGAAGAAGGTAGATTTACATTAGATATAAGGAAGAAATTCTTCACTATGAGGGTGGTGAGACATGGGAACAGGTTTCCCAGAGATGTTGTGGATGCCCCATCCCTGGAAGTGTTCAAGGCCAGGTTGGATGGGGCTTTGAGCAACCTGATCTAGTGGAAGGTGTCCCTGCCCATGGCAGGGGAGTTGGAACTAGATGATCTTTAAGGTCGCTTCCAACCCAAACCATTCTATGATTCTATGATTGTATAATTACTTCACACTTTCACGTGCAGGCACTGAAGGGAAAAAAATGCTGAGCATTGAGTTCTCATCAGCTAGAAATGACAGAGGAAAGGATTTCAATGACTGTCACGTGTCGCTATGTGTTACTAATGCTATGAGGACACGCAAAGGGCAAATGTGAATTAGGAGAGATATGTCCAGTGAAGACTAATGCCATTGTGCAGCACTTCAGTAAGACTGCATCTGGCTACAGATAGCTATGATCACCCATAGCCAGGAAAGATGAAGTCGAAGAAGTAAAGGTGCAACAAAGGGCTAGTAGGAGGGTTATCGTCCACAGAGTCTATTACAAGAAGAGTTTGACAGTGGACACACATTTTTCTAGCTGCATCTACACCAGAAAAAAAGTTAATTGCTCCAGGTGCTGCTCTCCACCAGAACTTGCTGCTACCATAGTATTGTTGCTCCAGTCAGTCTTCCTCAGCCCTTCCTAGTTAGAATGACCTGGATTAGTGTCAGCAGAGTGGTAGTCTTTTCTTATGTGGTTCATTTTGACTTGAACAGTTTAGAGAGTGCCCACAAGAGAAGTGGAGCTTGACAAACCAAGGGGAGTAGGAGCATCAAAGGTGACAGGAGATGGCAAGCAATTGGAGGCAGGCTGGAAAGCTGTATGCCCACAGCCCTGGCATATGCCCACCTGTGGGATAATGGCTGAGGTGACTTAAAAATTAAACCTGAAGCCCTGTGGACATCTGAACTCTATTTAGCCATAGGCTACACCTGAATTATTTTTCCCTGCTGAAACTGAGATCCATTTGATGTGTTTCTGCAGTGCACTGTGCAGTGAACACCCGTAGACTAAATAACCTTGGCTTATTTAGCCTGGCAAAATATAGGCTATGGGGATATGATTTATTGTTATAAATACCATGGAGGCAGGGCAGGGGTGAAAAATCCAGAAAGCTTTTGGGCTAAAGGTCATCGCTGGCAGAAGGACATATTGGTAAAAACTGGCCATGAATGAATGTGCGAATTTTGAATGTTTTCTTCTAAAGGGCAGTGACGTTTTGAAACAGCTTTTGAATAAGAGGCAAAAGACATATATTTTGATCAATTTATGAAAGGAATTATGACTCCATTGCCCACAATAGCATGGAGTTTGATTCAGAGATCCAAAAAGTTCTGTTTGGGCTTTTTTTGTTCCTTTCTGTGCACTATAGCAGTGTTAGTAAACTTGTATGTGTACATTTCTATATACAGATTAAGGTAAAAATTTAAAAAGATGGGGAGTAAATTTAGTGCTGGCAAAGTGAGCAGAACCCCACTGAAGTTGTAGTTGTATCAGTTTATGCCTTGTCTTGTTTTTTACTGTTGTGTTTTGTCATTTTATTATTATTCAACACTAAGCACTTGCTGGGTTCTCTCCAAAAGGCAATATCCCATTGGTCTGTGTCGAGCAGGGCTTGAAGTATAGAAGACAAACAATTTTGGCAAAAGTAAAGGAAGAAATTGCAGCAAAAGACAGATCACAATCCCTCCTCAGAACATGGTGATTTTTAATCTTTTTATTTTGCATTAAATAGTCCATGTTATCATGATGGATGCAGGTGCAAAAAGTAACATTTAAAATTATAGACTGAGCGGAGGAATGACTAATGAAAAGGAATTACCAATGAGCAAACTACATATCCCCTGAGACAATTCTTCATGGAGAAAAAAATTGATTATACACAGTGTGGCTTAATTAGTTATCCTGTGTTATGTCTGTTCTACATCATGTTGTGCTCTGTTTTCCCTTTAGGGCCAATATAGTAAAATTATGTTCTGAACTCCCTTCTATGTTGGCGGTGCCCCCAGCATGTACTGGCTGGTCAGAGCCACAGGCACCAACCGTGGGTTTCAGGGCTGCGTTCAGTCACTCGGCATCAACGGAAAGATAATTGATATGAGACCCTGGCCATTATGGAAAGCTCTCAGTTGTGCTGATGTCGGTAAGTGTAGTGGTATGGGGTCTTTAATCAGTGATAAACCAGGGGTTACATTTTTTGCCTGTTGAAAAAATTGAGCAATGGTCCAGGTTTGAGAGATGGAAGGTGTGGTCTCTATTTTTGGCATGGTACTTATCTGTGCCTTTGCACATTGCTTTTGTTGGGTCTGTAGTAGGAGGGTTTTATCACACTGTGCAAGTAAACATCACTGTAGTATACCAAAACACCTTGTGGATGCAGTTATGCAGCACAATATTAAAACCAGTTCTCATGAGCAAACAGGAAACTCAGTGTTGCTGATATAATTACATCTGCACCAGTATTTTTGCCAACATCTCTCAGGATGCCTCTTCATGCTCCTGACTGACACAGTCATATCATCAGAAATCAATAGTATGCACACTGTGTTTGTATTTAAAACACTACGGACACAACAAAATGTGTTTTGCCTAAAGGCATCATTCCACTTGTCCAAAGCAATGCAGGGATCTTTCAGACCCACAGCAGTGCTGTGGCCATTACAAAGGGCTTTTCCCCATGAAACCCCATTAATGCTGAGGCAAATAGGCTTTCCTGCCGACCATCCATTGTTTTCATTTCCAGTATGCTTTGAAAATACCATGGAATAAATTATTTCAACAGCTTTATGAAGTGATATTATAACATTATCTCCCCTTCACAGATTAAAAGATGGAGAAGTAGGGAAGTTAATTAACTAGTCCTGTCTTCTATACATATTTATTCATCTCTATTTCATCCATGTAATGGGCACTCAAAAAAAAGATAAGGCAACAAAATCCTTGCTTTAATGACCTCCCAGTCTAAACAGTTTAAGAGTAAGAGTACACCCAAGTCAGAAAGCAAGTGGTAAAGGCAGGAAATAGATCCCATATCACTGAACTCTCCATGCCATGCTTCAGCCACAAAGTCATCTTTCTTCTCTTCTATAGCTGTGCATTTGGCATCCCAAGAAGGAAGTGATTAATTAGAAACTTCCTAACAACCACTCTGTATTCTCTAGATACCATGACCAAACTTCTGTGCAATATGGGGGGGGTAACAGAGTGGCCCAAGAAACAGTTGCTGAAAAGAATAAGGCTTTGGAATCAGAGAGTAATTTCAGGATAGAATGAGAATCTATGGAATTTATATAGATAGATGAAAGCCCTGCTGAAGTTCTCCGAGCCCTAGTCTCTGTTGACTTTTGGTTTGCAGCTAGCTTCATTCCCATCCATGAATGCTCCACATACTAATGCATTAGCAATCAACATCAGTGAAAATAAATGCTGGGTTCTGCCATGTGTGACTCAAAACTGAGTGATAGAGCCTTACTGTCCTGATGTGGCTGCACACAGTTATATGAAACTGTACCAGGAGAGACTTGCAAACAGAATGCCTTATTCTTACTTATTCTGCAAACAGAATAAGTTAAGCTTAAAATAAATAAATTGCAAGTGAAGTCTACTAGGGTTTAGGGATGGCTTTTGCTAGCCAGTCTTTTGTTTGTTTCCTATTGGCACAGTGTATAAATCAAGGGTGCTGTGGTACATGGACTGCAGAATTGCGGGTGGGGAGGAGAGGGGTCCATCCTGCCCCTGCTCCTTCTCTGCTGGCTGCAGTAGAAGTCCCACTGGACCATGAGTTGAGGGACTGACAGGGGAGGCAGCACTCGTGGTTCGGAGCAGGCACAGCAGGACCCTGTACTCCCACTGCAGCTTCCCTCCTTCCTCATCTGCCACTGCGCTGAAGCAGATGCAGCCATCAGACCTGTGGTTTGCCTTTTTGGTGTAGCCACCTGTGCTGGCCTGAAGGCTGTGGTAAGTCACTGAGACATTGTGAGAGCAGCCTGTCCTTAAATACCAAGACTGCTCCAGTTCCCTCAAAACAGTGAGCCTGCGACTTGTCCCATTATTGTTATCTTCCTTCTTCTTCTCTGTTTCTCAAAGACTTTGCTTAATTTTGATCTGTTTGAAAATACTGCCAGCATTGACTAATAGTGCAGCAGATGAAGTAAAGATGAGTGTTGTCTTAGTTTTATGTTTGTGTCTCAAACTCAATACATCTAGATCCTTGTTTACCCTCATGTCTTGGATCAGTTTCCTTGTCTATAAAACAGAGCTAGTGCTACTCATTTCTGTCACCGTCATGATAAGTGATGAGTATGTGAGGGATCTCAGAGACTAGATACCTCTTTGTAATCATGGAGAACTTAGGCAGTAGGGCTGGAGAGGACCTTGAAGAAAGGTTCAAATTGTTGTTTTAAAATGTTCTCTGTTTTGAAATAAACTTGAAAATAGGATTTGTATATGAAGGGTTTCGTTTAAACCCCGTAAAAACTGTCATTTAAATTCCACTGAAGTGGAGTACAGTTACATGAAAAACACAGTGACAAGATCCCCATTCCCATCCTGCTCCAATTCACCATGGCCATTACAATGCAGCCCGGAAGGGGAAAAGATGGCTAAATAAGCATTGCAAGCACCCATGCTCCCACGGCTGGGTGTGGGGCAGCCATTTGAAGGGGTAATTGTCTCCTTCCACGTAGAAGGAGAATTTGTTTCCTTCCGGAGGACTTGTATATTTTGCTTATGCTCCTTGGGTTAGCCCTGGAGCCTTGCGTTATGAACACTGTACCTGGGCCTTCTCTCTCTACAATGAAAAATGGGCCTGGCAGGAAATTTGTAGATGTGCAATATGAGACAAGTCTGGTCTGGCAGGGAGTTGTACCAGATGACCCAAGAATTATTACTGCCTCTGTCCTGACTCGGTGAGAAAAGGTTATTTTCCACTTTGGACGGCAGAGTGATTGGGATGAACCAGCACATCAGCCATCTACACAAGATACTTCTTTGCGCTTTTCTTTCTGACTATGGGATGGGAAATCAAACTGTAAAGCTGGTGCTGTACTAACTCCAGTGCCTTACTGAAGATTTGTAGAGTCTTGGTCTGGAAACTCTTTACAATCAGAGTGCTGTATTTAAACAAAACAAAGAAGACATATCCCCTTCTTGAAGTAGTTTTGCAAGACTTCTCTCAGTCACCTCAGATAACAAAACTGTTCTTCAATGTTGTTTGTCAGAGTTGCCTCACTACACCTGTGTCATCTTGGAGGTGATATTTCAGTGTGCCTCAAAATACATGTGCAATTCTTAGTTTGTCATAAACACTTTGCCCCTCCAAATGACGTGCTTACACTTGTACACCACAGATGTCTTATTTGGGCTTTCTTAATGTATAAGATCAGTTCATTACTATCAATGAGGGGGGAATTATTTAATCATAAACTATCTAAAATAAAGGAGAAAGTAAACATCAACAAGCAATTCATCAGATGTACATTTGCCCATTGAATAATCTGACTTTATAGATACCAGTTTTAAGAAGTAAATAAGTACATAATTTAGTCTACAACAATTTCAGCTTAATTCCAGCAAGAAGAAATCATGTCCTTGTTATTTTAGTTGATGTGGCAGCATAGTAGAAATGCTTCTTTAAAAGCCCATATGCTGATGATATGGATCACTTTTAGTGCAGACAAGAGGGCTGACAGCATTGTTTTAGTTAATAAGATTAGCTGATGATGATTAACACCTTCCGTGCTTACCATGGCATGAATTTACAGTGAACAAAGAAGCACTTAAGGTAATTGAAATTAAACGTCACAGTGCTTCTAAACAATACGGAGAGATTTCAATTAACACTTATGAGAAAATAAAGATAGGAACAAGAGCAGAAGAAAAGTAATCTGGGGAATGATTGAAAGCTACAACTGTCATGGTTTGTTAGTGAGGGCTAATTTCTGCTATTTTTAAGGTCCCTTCCTGGTCTGGTACAAAGCCAGTGCTGAAAATCAAGCTACTTTGTGTGAACTGCACACGGTTTGACAAATTGGGAAAGAATCTAGGTAGGAGAGCAAATTGTATTTGGTAGTAGCAATGATCAACAGCCAAATAAATCTTTGACAAACTTCTCTGATAAATCAACGTTGTGGCTCTGTGTTTAGGTGAGTGTAGCAGTGGCATCTGTGATGAGGCGTCCTGCATCAACAGTGGTACCTGTACTGTGAGCAAAGCAGATTCATACATTTGCCTTTGCCCCCTTGGATTTAAAGGTCATCATTGCGAAGAAGGTGAGAGGATGCTGGGCTGCTTATATTTCTTTGTATATGTTATTTAGTGTTCAGTGTGTTTTCCACATAGTGATATCCAAGGAGGTCTTGCACTATTAAACCAACAGAAGAGAGTACTTGTTACTTCATCTTTTTAAAATCACATAGTGAAATCCTCCCCCACCATTCACTTTGGAGCTACATCCAGCTCCTACATAATCAGCTATTCTCAAACCTCTTTGCTTATTTAAACTAGCTATAATTAAGCATCTCAAACTTACTTTTCAGAAGTTAAAATATTGTACCACTCCACAGCTGCACATTAACTCTAAAAAATCCCCACTTTTCTCCTAAAACCAGTGTCAGTTGTATATTCTAAAATGTAAAGGACCCAATATCAATTTCCTGCTGAAATCGCAGAGATACAAATAGTCAAATACATACCGCATTATTTTCTGTGCTGCAGAACATAGCTTTTCATGCCGCCACTTATTGTGTGCATGCTTGCTACTTTTAAATCATTGCGGTGAATCACTAAAGAAAAGGAGCACAAAGCTTTGTAATACAAATACATCCCTGGAAAAGGAAAGGACTAAGGAGGGAAGCAGTGTTGGCTAGGATAAACAATATTTTTAATTTGGAAGACAAAATTTCTAGGTTGTTTTTCTTAATGTTAGCTTTAAGTACCTAACAAAGGGAACTGACACTGTTTGGTAGGAGTCACTCTCTTACCTTTGAGCCTCAAGTGACCTGCTTGTGTATTCTGAATTTCCAGCACTCACCTTGGCCATACCTCAGTTCAACGAGTCCTTAAGGTCATTTGCTACCACACCCTGGCCCTTGGAACCACAGAATTACCTTTCCTTCATGGAGTTTGAGATGACCTTTCGTCCAGATTTAGAGACTGGTGTCCTTTTGTACAGCTACGACACAGACAGCAAGGACTTCCTCTCCATTAACATGGTGGCTGGTTACGTGGAGTTCAGATTCGACTGTGGCTCAGGAATGGTTCTTATCAGGTATACAGTGTTTCTTGTGTTTCCTTTCCAACGATGCCACAGTGCTGATCCACGAGAGACGTGGACATTCTTCAAGAAGGAAATCTGAAAGGCGCAGGAGCAGGCCATCCCTACGTGCCGAAAGCCAAGCCAGTGGGGAAGAAGACCAGCATGGCTGAACAGAGAGATTTGCGAGGTTATGCAGGGAGAAAATTAGAAGGGCCAAAGCCCAACTACAACTTCATCTGGCTACTGCCATAAAAGATAATAAAAAATGTTTCTATAAATACCTTAACAACAAAAGGAGGGCTAAGGAGAATCTCCAGCCTTTATTGGATGTGGGGGGAAACATAGTGACAAAGGATGAGGAAAAGGCTGAGGTACTTAATGCCGCCTTTGCCTCAGTCTTTAACGGTAAGACCAATTGTTCTCGGGGTACCCAGCCCCCCGAGTTGGAAGACAGAGACAGGGAGCAGAATGAAGCCCCCATAATCCAAGGGGAAATGGTTAGCGACCTGCTACACCACTTAGACACTCACAAGTCTATGGGATCCACCCAAGGGTACTGAGGGAGCTGGTGGAGGTGCTCACCAAGCCACTTTCAATCCTTTATCAGCAGTCCTGGCTAACCGGGGAGGGCCCAGCTGACTGGAGGTTAGCAAATGTGACGCCTATCTACAAGAAGGGCCGGAAGGAGGACCCAGGGAACGACAGGCCTGTCAGCCTGACCTCAGTGCCGGGGAAGGTTATGGAGCAGATCATCTTGAGTGCCATCACACGGCACATACAGGACAACCAGTTGATCAGGCCCAGTCAGCATTGCGTTTAGGAAAGGCAGGTCCTGCTTGACCAACCTGATCTCCTTCTATGACAAGGTGACCCGCCTAGTGGATGAGGGGAAGGCTGTGGATGTTGTCTATCTAGACTTCAGTAAAGCCTTTGACACGGTTTCCCACAGCATTCTCCTGGAGAAACTGGCTGCTCGTGGCTTGGATGGTTGTACTCTTTGCTGGGTAAAGAACTGGCTGGCTGGCCGGGCCAAAGAGTTGTGGTGAATGGAGTTTACTCCAGTTGGCGGCCAGTCACAAGTGGTGTTCCCCAGGGCTCACTCAGTATTGGGGTTTAATAGTTCTGTTTAATATTTTTATCAATGATCTGGACGAGGGGATCGAGTGCACCCTCAGTAAGTTTGCAGATGACACCAAGCTGTGTGGGAGTGTTGATCTGCTTGAGGGTAGGGAGGCTCTGCAGAGGGACCTGGACAGGCTGGATCCATGGGCTGGGGCCAATTGTATGAGGTTCAACAAGGCTAAGTGCAAGGTCCTGCACTTGGGCCACAGCAACCCTATGCAACGCTACAGGCTTGGGGAAGAGTGGCTGGAAAGCTGCCAGGCAGAGAAGGACCTGGGGGTATTGGTTGACAGCTGCCTGAATATGAGCCAGCAGTGTGCCCAGGTGGCCAAGAAGGCCAATGGCATCCTGGCTTGTATCAGAAATAGTGTGGCCAGCAGGACTAGGGAAGTGATCGTCCCTTTGTACTCGGCACTGGTGAGGCCGCACCTCGACTACTGTGTTCAGTGTTGGGCTCCTCACTACAAGAGAGACATTGAGGTGCTGGAGTGCGTCCAAAGAGCAGCAACAAAGCTGGGGAAGGGTCTAGAGCACAAGTCTGATGAGGAGCGGCTGAGGGAACTGGGGTTGTTTAGTTTGGAGAAAAGGAGGCTGAGGGGAGACCTTATTGCTCTCTACAACTACCTGAAAGGAGGTTTTAGCAAGGTGGGTGTCGGTCTCTTCTCCCAAGTAAGAAGTGATAGGACGAGAGGAAACGACCTCAAGTTGCACCAGGGGAGGTTTAGACTGGATATTAGGAAAAATTTTTTCACTGAAAGGGTTGTCAAGCCTTGGAACAGGCTGCCCAGGGAAGTGGTTGAGTCACCATCCCTGAAGGTATTTGAAAGATATGTAGATGTGGTCCTTAGGGACATGGTGTAGTGGTGGACTTGGCAGTGCTAGGTTAACAGTTGGACTTGATGATCTTAAAGGTCTTTTCCAACCTATACGATTCTATGATTCTTTGTTTCTATGATTCTATGAAAGAGTAATAGCCTATAATGAGGTATGGGAGCCCATCAGTCTCTAGTGCCTACTTCTTCTAAGGAAGCACAGAAACACTATAATTGTTTTCAAGGGGACAGGGTTTTCTTCCTACATAAGTTTATGTTTCAAAGCATTGTTATCAGCATTACCATGTCATGCCACCATCGTATTGCAGATGTTACTTTTATTTCTGTATGGTATTGCAGAAATTCCCTTCTCGCCTCCATGACATTGTGCCACAGCTAGAGGATCTATAAATATTTTATACATATACTTTCTAGCCACAGGACTGCACAATATTGGCACTTCTGTGAGCATCCTCCTCCCTGGTCTCCAGTTCCAGGCAGCAAGTACTGGGCTGGAGGTGCCACAGGAAGATACACTCTTTTCTCATAGTGCTGGGGTTTTGGAGATCTGAGGCTAATATCCAATTTACGTAACTTCAGCAGTCTAAAAGATAAATGTATGGGTTAAACAAGTCACCCAGGCTTCCAGACAGAGAAAGACTGACCTTCTGAGAATGATTCATCTCATCCTAAAATAAATATCTAGGATAGGAGCAATGAGATGCCTCAAAAAGGGCTTATCTCTCTTTGTGTGTGTAACTGTCCTGGTTTCAGCTGGGATAGAGTTAATTTTCTTTATAGTGGCTGGTATGGGGCTATGTTTTGGATTTGTGCTGGAAACAGTGTTGATAATACAGAGAAGTTTTAGTTGTTGCTGCACTGGTCAAGGACTTTTCAGCTTCCCCTGCTCTGCCAGGTGCAGAAGAAGCTGGGAGGGGACACAGCCAGGACAGCTGATCCAAACTGCCCAAAGGGCTATTCCATACCATATGGCGTCATGCTCAGTATATAAAGCTGGGGAAGAAGAAGGAAGGGGGGACATTTGGAGTGATGGCATTTGTCTTCCCAAGTAACCGTTACGCGTGATGGAGCCCTGCTTTCCTGGAGATGGCTGAACCCCTGCCTGCCCATGGGAAGGGGTGAAGGAATTCCTTGCTTTGCTTTGCTTGTGTGCACGGCTTTTGCTTTACCTATTAAACTGTTTTTATCTCAACCCTCAAATTTTCTTACTTTTGCTCTTCTGATTCTCTCCCCCATCCCACCAGGGGGGAGTGAGCAAGCGGCTGGGTGGTGCTTAGTTCCCGGCTGGGGCTAAACCACGACAGTAACTAACTGAGTGTCCAGTCCCTGGGCAGCTGTTCCCTGGGTTCTTATGAAAAGGCAATGGGCCAAACAGAGGCACTCAGTACCTTGGATGCGGTCCAGGAGGCTGCCAGTTTGACCAGGCTGACCTAATATTTAGAAATAATCTATATAAAGCTTATGCAAAATATGTACACTGCCTGCAAGTCTTGCATACCATATATTTTCTTGCATACCATATGTTTCCTGTGGATGGACATCAGGAATTTTGGCTATACTGTGATTACGAGAAATATACTGATTTTCCACTGAATGAGGACCCAAGCAAACAAACACATTCAGATGACAAAATGAGAGATGAAATTTCAAGGGAGCAAATGCAAAATAATGCACAACTCTAACAATGCACAGCTGTGGCAATACAGTTAGTGTTATCAGATAGAGAAAGATCCTGGAGTCATCATGGATAGTTCTGTGAAAGCAACAGCTAACTGCTTAGAGACAAATACAAAAATGCAAGTACAATGCAGAGAATTATTAGGAATAGAATGAAGAACAATACCTCTGCAAAAATCCACAATGCACCCTGTCTTGAAAAGTTGGTACCATTATGGTCACTTCATTTCAGAAGAAATTAGCAAAATTAAAAAAGAAGAGTAGTGTTGATATCCAGGGGAGGGAAAGAAACAGCTTCCACAAATACAGCAGGACGCTTCAACCTGGAAAAGAAGGGAGTTTGGTGGAAGTATGATAAAAGTTTTTAAATTGTGAATGACATGGAGATAAATAAGGAATTATTATTTTGTATTTTTTCAATATAGAAGAATTAGAAGGAGCCCAGTGAAACTGCAAACCAAAAAATAGCGAACAAGGAAAATAAGACTTTTTTTTTTCAGACAGCACATAAATAAGTTGTGGAAACTAATTGTCACAGCATGTTACAGATGCCATAACTATAAATAGGTTCAAAAAACCACATTGGACAAGTTTGAAGAAAGCTTCATTGAGGGAGAGCAAACACGATTGTATGGATGCAGCCTCTGGCTCAGGAAATTGCTAAATGACAAGTTGCCAGAAGCTGGGAGGATATATCAAGGGAAGAATCACTCCATACTTGCCCTGTTCTTTTCTCTTGCTGAAAAGCAGCAGAAATAGCTAATGTCAGAGACCTTTGCTCCAACCCAAAATGGCCCTTTTTACAACAGCCTTCAATCTTTTTCTGATTACAGCTGTCTTAATTCCTATTACTGGCAACCATAAGACATTAAAGTAGACATAATTTTTTTCCCCCCAAGAATACTGTAGCAATTCAAAACATCTTGGACTAAAGTTTAACCAAGATGTAGGCTTGTAAAATGGGGCAAGAGCCACACACATGTGCCTGGGAGTGGAAACTGCCCCTTTCTATTGGAAAGCAGAAGAGTGAGCAGGATGCCAGCTAGCACCTGGGTCACGTGCATTGGGGAAAAAGAGTGTGGTGAGATAGCTGGGTAATGGGGGAGACTCATGAGACCGGCAAGCTTCATTGAAAGTTGCCAGAATAGCCCAAAACCCCAAAGATGTTGTTAAACAATTACTTACAAATACTTGTGTTCAATGAATATTATGCAGATTGCAAGGCCAGGCTCTCAGATGTGGAAATGCAAAGCTTCTGGTTGCCTGCACAGCATCAGTTTTCACAGTGGTTTCATCACTTCAGTCTTTTTTAGCAAGTTAATGTTCTAGGAGGCACAATACCGATACACAGTGCAATCCTTTTGAGCCCATATATGTAATCCAAAACCCATGAATCCTGATTCCTCTTACATCCAATTGATTATTGCCATTATGTAGTCTCACCATCTCCAGCTGACTGCCATCTATTACCACCCTCCTGCCCCGCATTACTCTTTTAATGACTTTATCCAGACCCAGGCATACACTCAAGCTTCAGGCAGGGTGGTTACCTGCTCAGCTCAGGCACTAACCGTGTAACTCTGAAGGTTGTATTGAACTTTCCCATTGATGATATTGCGGTGTAATTAACCCAAGCTCAGCTGCTGTCCTCAGTCACTTCCTTGTGGACCACACAAGTGAATCCACCTCCTCGTGTGAGCACTCAGCCCCATGTCCTGTTCAGCTCCTTTTTCTAGATAATTTGTGCAACTCGCACCATTGCTCAGTGATATTTTTTTATGGAGGTTTTCTGAACCAAGTGTGAAAGTAATACTGCCAGTATTGTGCAAATAGATGAAAATGGGCTTTGAGAAAATTTGGAGGAGCAAAATAGATACAACAAAAAGATTTCAAAGTCCTTGTTGATTGTTCAGCAAAAAAGAAAAAAATGAAATTGTTATTTTCACACTTTCAAAATGATATACCTTTTTAATAAACATTTGAATCACTATTGAATCACTATTTCAAATCACAATTTTTTCAATTATTTCAGTTTGAAGTGTATCTTTGTTCATTTTAAAATGTAAGTAAGTAAGTAGCCTGAAAATACAAAACATTATTTCACCCAAAAGAATTTTGCATTTTTTGATTGAAAGCTAGAAAGTCTTCAGGTGTCCTACATAACATGGTTTCTGATTTTTCCAGCTTGACCAGTGAATCAAACACAAGTTTTCATTGCTCCTGGAGGAAAGGCTGCAAGATAACGTTTAGACATAAAATGCTTTAACCAGTGTAGTAAAATGACATTTGAAAACAAGATACAAAGTTCTGCAGAACTTGTAAAGGGGAATGTGGTTTTGCCCTTTATACAGGCTGCTATTCATATTAATGCTGAACTAGTAAAGATTGTAAGAACTGTTTTAAAATGCTTCCTTTGAGACTGGTGAATACTTTGCACAACTGGGGATTATTGTTCCTAGCCAGAATCTCATCACATCATTAGGATCATATTTTAGTTACCTCCCCTTAATGTACAGCAGTTGGGCTGCACACGCACGCGCGCGTGTGTATAGATGTCACTGTAACAGGCTGCATAAATAGAGATGATAAAACCAACACAAAGTAGTTCTGTTTTAAAAGAGGATGAAGAATGTGGGACTAAACCGACCATTAAGTGGGAAGCTTTATCTCCAGGCTTATGTCATTGTGAAATCAGGATGTATAGCTGAGACAAAAAATTGTCTTTATGCATTATAAATGACTGAGCAGAAAAATTAGTTCAGAGGTAGATGAAATGCATGCTGATTATAGAAATGTTTCATTTATAAATAAAAGTAGAGTGCTTGTTATTTGCTGTAGGAACATGGTCTCATTTTCCTTTGCTGATGGGGCTCAGAAATTATGTTACTTCCTTATAAGGAAAGAAACACAGTGACTTATTTTTATTTTTATTTAGAAAACCATCCCAGAGGACTTGACTTTTTAACATCACAACAATATTTGAAAATATCAGAAAGGCAAAAGCGTAAAATACTTGAAAATTTTCTTCCCCTTAAAACAGGAGTGAAGAACCTGTCACTCTGGGTCAATGGCATGAGCTGCGAGTGTCTCGCACAGCGAAGAATGGTATCCTACAAGTGGACAACCAAAAGCCAGTGGAAGGGATGGCAGAGGTGAGCATATGGCATAGCTTGTCATGAATACAGCTGTTAGATTACAAAATGATTGCATGGTAAACTACACAGGCTGCTCTCAAAGCTCTTATAAGCTCAAGAAAGTATACATGTTAGGGCAACATTTTCTTAAGGCCAAAACTGGAAATTTGCACATGAAGTCTTCCCTCTGAGGACAGGGATCCTTGTAAAGGCAGCTGAAATACAACCTTACCTGCTCTTGCCATCAAACTGGACTCACATTTTTGTGTTCAGTTCATACATGTTCTTGAGGTTCTTTTCCTGGTACTTCGTGGTTGTGGCTAAGTCCACTGAACAACATATGCACTATGAAATACATCATCTGGAGGATGAAATCGAAAAATATGTGCACAAAGTCCTGTTTTTACCTCTGTCTGAATATTGTACTGGAAAGGTAGGCCAAAAGAGAATTGTTTCTTTGTCTTCTCCTTGCAAAAGTATTTTTCAGGACAGAGTAAGGGCTGGAATACTTAGACAGTTGATGACTTGCATTTTATTCTTCCCTCACCAAGAGGTCATAGTGAGTCAAGTTTTTAATAAGGTGAAATTTTGCTTGCAAGAATCCAAGCAGGGTATTCACTCTAAGCACTCAAATGCGTACACGGAGGTACTTTTTTATTCCAAGAACCTGAGGCTAGAACTGCTTAGAAAATGTCTTTTATTCTTTCCTAATGGAAAGTCTGGCCAGAAAACCAGACTCCAGATTCTGTTAGCAGAAGAATCTGCATTTTTTTCTGCAAACTGGGAAACTATTTAAAGCTTAGACTTGTCTTGAAAAATGTAAATAAATTGAAATTCCAGTTGTCTGTCAAGAAACAGATTCAGTAGGAAACATTCAAACAGAGCAGTTGAGACTTCTTTAGATAGATGGGTCAAGATGAAGACTCCCATTTTTTTTTCTCTAAGTGCTGCAGAAGGAGGTTGTCTTGGAGCTGCCAACAAAGAAATCACAGGAGCTTCTGCAGGACTGGAATTACACAGTTATCCTGTCCTTAGCTGTTAAACGTCTTTCAGTTCACTCCAGGACCCTGACTAGTCCTATCAGGTATCCTGAGCAACTGCTTCTGGTAACTAATGCAAACTCAATGTTTCTTTCATTTAGCCCTGTTATTTGCTATGGATTATCTTTTTAGGTGCTGGGAACATTAAATGAGTCTCTGTTCCATGGACTTTGCTCTGATTTTAACTTTATGAACCTCATTCTGGTTCTAGATTTACGTCAATGTACCTCAAGTCATTGCAAGTAGAGCTAGGTGTACAGTCAGAAATCACAATGAGTCAGTGTCCTTTCTTTCTTCCTTCAGTATTCCCATTTTGAAATACTTGAAATTTCTCAGCTAGCTCTGATTATGATAAAGCACAGTCAGTAGAGAGTGTCCTATGGTGGCTTTCTTGAGAGAATTGTACAAAGAAATGCAATTAACAGAAGTAATGAGGCATTAAAGTAAGCTATATCATCTAATGTAGGCTAATCTGAAGATACAAGCATGGTTCCAGCTACTCTAATAAAATGTTATTCCTGTGTTTCTTGCAGGGGACTTTCACACAGATTAAGTGCAGCTCTGAAATATTTATTGGTGGAATCCCTAGTCATGATGCTGTGAAGAAGAATTCTGGGATCCTCAGGCCCTTCAGTGGGAGCATCCAGATGGTATGCACCCAGAGTAACACGCTGGAGGCATTTATTTTCATCTCATCATATATCCTGTCCAGTGGACACTTTAGGTGAAAACCTGCCCTTATAGCACTGGCAATATTCAAAATAATCCAAGATTTCACCTCAGAAGCCCACCACAAAGTGCTTAAACACATATTTCACAGTGAAAAGTCATTCTAACTTTAATAGCCAGTAAGTATTACCACTGCCAGTCTCCCTATTAATTTCCATACTCTACTAATAAGTAAGCAAAAGCCATACGGGATCAAATTCAGAATGATGCATAAAGCTATGTCAAGATTAGAGTCCTCAGTGTGCCCTTTAGCATCATATATAAATAAATTAACAGAAGAAATGCTCAAATACTTCAATGTATGCACGAGGCAGCTAAATGTGTGATGTAACCAATACAGTAATGAGCGAAAAAGAAGGTGCAAATTAAAGTGGATCCCAGTCCAGCTAGCATATTCTTATACTACACATCAGTTGCTCACCTCACTGCCTTCCCCTCTTATGCTTTTATATGGGACACATGAATGGAGATCTTTTTCATTGTTGGCAGACTTTAGGGATGATGTTCTGGTATGGTCAGCTGTGGATGGGTGCAGTTCTCTTCTGGAAAATAAATATGTAAATTCATAGTAAGTCCTAATAAGTAATCAAAAGAAAGTTCAAACTGAACTAACATTTGCACTCCCTAGGCATACTTAAAATAATTTGGATAAAGCTGAAAGGTTAGCCCTGAATCCTCAGAGTTTAAAATAAGTAAATTATTGCATCAAATTTAATTAACAAATAAAAAAACTAGTAGTTCATTGCTTAATAATTGGTCAAGGACAGAAAGGTAATTGCAATTCAGTGTAAATGGTTTCATCACTTGGTCCAACATTTTTCAGTATCTTTGTCAGCAGAAAACCTGAAGTACAAGAAAACTGGGGGAGTGTGTAATAGTGATGGTAACAGGTCAGTCACACAAACATCTTTGGAAAGGTGGGCTTGACTAAATACTGTGCATTTTGGAGAGCAAGATAGGGAGCCTTGGAGCAATAAACATAGGTCACACTTACAAAGTGAGGGGTTGTACCCTAGAGTACAAAGGCATTGATAAGGATTGGGAAATGCTGAGTGTGAGCTCTTACTTCTGTGATGTAGTTAAGAAGGTGGATTTGCGTTCTCAGAGGCCTGAATAGGATGTCAAGGAATAGCATTGCCTGCCTTTTGGGCACTGGGAGACTATTAGTTGACTGTCGTATTCACGCATAGCAGGATTTTGGAGAATTGTATAGAAATAAAGCTACAAACATCACCAATACTGGAAAACTTGCCATGTGTAGAAAGACCTAAGATCTCAATCTATTTAGTTTACTCAGATAAGGTTAAGAAGTGACTTTATTGTGGTCTGCTAATTTCTACATGAGGATGAGATTTCTTTGAGTAGCTGGCTCTGAAATGATGCAGAAAAAGGCATGATGAGAAACAATGGCTGGAAGCTGAAGATAGTTTAAGCCCAGAAATAAGATAGACATTTTTAAGATTGGGGGCTTGTTAACCTCTGGAACAACGTAGCTAGAAGTTGAAAAGAAGCTGAAAAGGTAGTGGAGTCTTCACTGGTCCATCTTTATGACAGGACTGGGTGTTTTTCTGCTGTAGGAGTTGTTTAGTGCTGTTTGGAACAGAGTATATATGCTTGATGCAACCCCTTCTCCCAGTAGGACTCCCTAAGGTGCATCGTCTGAGTTATGCAGGAGCCAGAGTAACTATTACCATTCTCACTTCTGGCCTTAAAATCTATTTATTTGTGAAAATGGACTTCTTATTTTGATGTAGCTGAGATCAGAAGCTGTACCCACATGTAATCTCTCTGCCAAGATATCAGCTGAGATTATACAAATGTCAGTTTATATTGGAGAACATATGTTGTTGACACATTGGAAAAATCCCAACATTTAACAATTCTCTTCAGTTTATATACAAACAGTTTTGTGAAGTCTTTAATTATGTTTCTCATTCATCTTAACTCTAGCTTCTTTCAGGCAAGATGAGATACTAGAAAGCAATAGAAAATGAGAAAAACAAGCTGTTCTGCTTAGTATTTCTGTTGTCAACATTCGTCTCCTGGGGGGTTTCCTGATCTCAGAAACACTTTTCCTCAGCAGTGCTCATCTAATTTTACAGTCCTAGCTCATGGCTCAGCTACAAAGCATTGTGCCTGTGTTCAGACGTGACTGGTAAATCCTACACAGCTTCTCTGCATATGGGGGTTGCCTAAGGCTGTGTCACAAAACACAAAAGAAATTAATCTCCAACGAGTCAGGGTGAGCAACAGAATGAGTTGGACCTCTGTGACTGGAAAACACTCATCACAAGAAATAGGGTTTTGGCCAAGTTTTGAGGCTTACCTTTCTCTAAAGTCTTTTAGAGAAGTCTTCTGCCTAACAGTGCAATACTGAAAATTTGGAAGGTTTTAGTATACATTTTCCTCCCTTTCTTTCTTTCATTTTTTTTTTCTTTTAACACATAGATTATCTTGAATGACTGGACAATCGATGTGAAACATGAGTTCACTTTTGGAGTCAACCTAGCGAATGCTGCCCACCCCTGTGTGAGCTTACCATGTGCAAATGGAGGCACCTGTGTTCCCAAGAAGGACAGCTACGAATGTGACTGTCCCCTGGGCTTCGATGGACAACATTGCCAAAAAGGTAACAATGGCTGCATTTCAATCCAGAGATCCGGAGTCGATCACAAAAATAAGAGAGATTTAGCACCTACAACTGCTGTTGTACACATCCCTTGAACTAGAAACCCTGGAGGCCAGAGCTCCCTTTGCATCTGTGCACATTCCACATACCCAGGGAAGAATTCGTTTTGTTATTTAGGAACATCGTAACTGTTATCCCAGCACAGAGCTATGATCCATAGATAGCAGCCTGGTATCTGGTTGCTTGTGGTGGCCAACACTGAACACTTCACACACCTCCCTAATTTTGCTGTGCTATACAAGGGGGAAATTCCTGCCAACATCCTCCAGACAGTGATTATGTTACATCCTGAAGCATGAGGATTGATAACCCTTTTAATTTTATCCTCTCTAGTGCTAACAACAAACGCTGTTCTCATATGCAGAAAGGTCTGGTCCTTTTTTAGACATTGAATACTCTGATGGTAATTTCGCCATCTGCACAAACCCTGCCTTGGTACGGCAATGGAGACCACCAAGGAGGAAAACCTGCCCAGATGCGCATTATTCTTCTTTCCTCAAAGCCACTGTAATAGTTCAAACCTTAGATTCAGGAAAGTGTTCAGCTTGCATGAAAAATGTTTAAAAAAATGCACTTTGTGTTATTCCACTAGATAGAGATGTTTCCCTTCTGTCAGGCTTGGTCTTGAAAAATTCCCAAGGAGGTTTTGTAGTGTAACAACGAACTCAGTTCAAAAGAGCTGGCTGACATTATTGTCTTCACCCACTCCTTCATTTCTCACAGGCACAATCTTCAAAGTTCAAAATAGTGTTTTGGTTAAATCGTGATGAATAGATTGGCCTTTTCTTCCAAAAAAGACAATATCTTAGAACAAAAACATTTTATTAAAAAACTATGCAAGAAAGTCCTTCATTTATGTTATTGTGGTCTAATAGCTGGAGCAACATCATTTATCCCGACTTCTGTGTGGGGAGGAGGGAGAATTGCAATTTTAGCTTTCTAGGTATGTGCAGAGTGCTAAGCTCCTGACTTCAAGATGGTATTTGCAGCAATACTGAGGTCTCCAGGGGAGTCAAGGCAAGTGAATGCTTTGCAGCTTGGGAGTGTGACTGTATGCCCATTCAATGAGCTCTTGTGCATTGCTCGGGCCACAGCTCCTCACCACTCATCTACTTCTGACCTGTGCTATGCCCTGAGAGCAGTGTGCCAAGCTGCCCGCTGCTGCACCTGCCTCGTGGGCACCGGCAGTGCTGCTGCTCGGCTGGCATGCTGCCGCTCTCCTCCCTGTCGCAACCTGAATGGGCATCCAAACTTTCACAAACAGTCTGAAGCGCCTTGCGCCTTTGACTTAGACTGGATCCTGGGCGTTGCTTCCTTTGTGAATCCAACCTTAATTCATTTTTAAGAGTGTCCAAAAGCACAAGTCATCTGTCTTCTCTTCCTGCTGCCTGTGGTTGCTGTTCAGGTTCCTCTCAACTCCCCTGCGCTTGTGCAGCCTCAGCTGCCACCAAAAATCCACGTTTTTGCTGATGGATGTGCAGAAAGCATGGAGGTCCTGCCTCCTGAACCTTAGTCCAGGACAGCCCTGATGAACCTGGAGCAGATTTCTCAAAATAATCATTACCTGTGTTTCTTCAGTAGGATGTAAACACAGCTAAGGCAGGATGCACATGTGTATCCACTCCTACTTCAGAACAGGGTTTTGGTTAGTGCACTCAGGAGGGTATGTGAGAGGCTGAAGGTGCAGTCTCCATCCTGCTTGCTGGTGGGCTGCTGTAACCCCACACCCTGAAAAAACAAAGTGCTTGTGAGGGACTGTGCCTTATTCTCCGAAATTATACATGCCACTTATAACACTCAACTTAAATGATACTGGTATGAAATGTGTGAGATATTGATTGATACTGTAATGGATCATTGGCTGAGGATTCAATAGAGTTTCTGCTGGCATTGCTGGGTTTTATATCTGCTGTCCAAGCTGTGGGGAGTGTTAAAGGTATTTTTGTACTTAATTGTAAGATGGAGTAGAACAGCGAACTGTTGCTTTCCCCTGGTTAGAGCTGATCCCTGAGGAAACCATGGTGAGTCACTGGGATTTGAAAACTAGGACTAGCAGAGGGGTTTGGTGCTGGTCCTACCTGTCTGCATCTTTGTGTGTTTTGAGCAGGCAAATATAAATACTTGGGCAAAACACTAATAAAAGAGTGCTACCTTCATAGGTGATTATAGTTGCCTATGCAAAAGGGAAATGGGAATCGCGCATTTGCAGAAAGGTGGGCATGAAACTGGACAGTCATTGGAAGGGAGACTTATGCTATAGAAAAATAAAACCAGAATGTTCTTGTTTTGTTTTGTGCTGACTCACTGCAGAGTGTGGAAGTTACTGCCTAAACAGTAAGTACTGCAAATGATGTGAAAACTGCTCTTTCATTTTGTGTCTGTGTCTGCTCTAGCAAGCTGGATGCTGGATTTCCATTAAGCCTGGCAAGCTTCTGTCAATAAGCCAGAATATTTTCTGGGGTTATACAGTACTTCCTTAAACCTCTTCCTGTTGATATTTTAAACTGCATCCAGAGCACCTGCCAAGTGCAGACAGGTGGCTGTAGAGCTGTATTCACAAAGCAGCAGGGCCAGGCAGCCAGCTGAGTGCTTTGTAGGGGTAGGTGCTATTTCAGGCTGCCCTGCAATTCAGAGCTCACTCCCGCTTGTCATGAGAGCTTTTGTGCCAATCGTGAGCAGAATGTGAAGCAAATCGTGATGAGCAGAGAGTGAAGATGTTTAGTCTTAGATCTCCTTACTGGCCCTATTCCCTTCCAGCTGCAAAGATCCTGCATGCATCAAGGGTACTGCTAAAATTTACTTGGTGTTCTAGGGTCAAATTTAGTGCAGCAAGTGAAGAGCAAACAGAAGAGCAAGCAGAGATAAATGCCCATCAAGATCCATAGAGGAAATCAGAGTGCTAGAGCAAGGGCAAGGGCTGCTGCATGGCACGGGCACCTTCTTCTGCTGAAGACAAGAGCAGCAGGGCTGTAGTGCCAGTGCAGGATGTGACGGGGAAGAAGGGCTGCTTTCACGCTCTACTGCCATCCGCCGCGGTTAGAGACTGTACGGTGCAGAAAGTGTCAGACCTGGCGAGGAATGTCTGGCCGAGCGTAACACATCTTTTGCAATCTTCCAACGATGCTGGCAGGCTGCAGGCTGTGGACCGCCTGTGGTGGTTTTAGACACATTAGGCAGCTTTCCTGATTTCACTACGGATGAAAACAAGCATTTGTCACTATCTAAAATTCTCAGTCTTGGCACTTTAAGCTAAATTTCATATTGCTGCTGTTGGCTACCAGACTACACCAATTATTGCATATTTGTGTTACAGTGAGCTCTTAAAGCCCAGCCAGCCTCTGCGTTGCACAAAGAAAGCAAGCATCCATGCCCTGAAAAGCTTGAAATTTATATAGATGGGATTAGCTGTGGGTTGAAGGGATTAGTTGTTAAAAAAAAATAGAATGAAGTCAGCTATTTTAAGGAATTTATAAAACTGGCTTTTATTAATGCAGCAGTCTCAGTTATGAGAGATCAGCAGCAAAGTGTAGGACGTTCACTCAAAAGAAGATCTGTTCAGGCCAGTGCTCGTAGCCTACCGAAGCTCTGTATCAGGGATGTTCAGTGATTTATATCACACATCTGAGTTATTTTGCCAAAGTTCTCTCCATGGGCAGCAGTATGCCAGCTCCAGGTCTGGTTGCAATGTGTGCTGCCGTCCCAGCAGCTGTACACCACAGCTGTACCAGGGGCTGTCCCTAGAGAAATGGGAGATGCTGTGTGTGGGATGCCGGTGAGGTCTGAGCAAAACTCACTCTCCAAGGCAGCACTACAGCATGTCGAATGCACATGCCAAGAGGCTTTGCAGCCTCTGTCATACAGCCTTTAGCGTAGTCTCAGTTGCTTTCAATAGACCTAAAGTGATTAGGGGCATGCTGTATGTCCTCCGCAGAGATAGCCTGCCCCGACTCTGCACCCCAGAGGTGAGCCCTGAGCAGCAGCAGCCACTCTGTGCAAAGACACATACATGAAAGGAGAAAATGGTTGCCTGTGAGGCCTCCCTGCCTCACTTCGTAGGTGCAAGAGGTCCCAACACGTGCTCTGCACATGGTGCTTTATTAGGAGCCAGGGAGGAGTTTCTTAGACTAAGAACAAAAGGTCATTAAGGCATAAGCTTTGGCAGGAGGGTGGCTTGAACCTCACAGAGATTCACAGAATGTGGAAACAGGGATAAAAATAAAATTTACAATGTTTTCCCAATACTTCCTATTTTCCTGCACTAACATTTATGGTGGAACAATACATTAGGCCCATGACATGAAGGCTGTAAGTAGAGAGACTGTGTCCTGGTTTCAGCTGGGATAGAGTTAATTTTCTTCCTAGTAGCTGGTATAGTGCAGTGCTTTGGATTTAGGATGAGAATAATGTTGATAACACGCTGATGTTTTGGCTGTTGCTAAGCGGTGTTTACACTGGTCAAGGACTTTTCAGCTTCCCATGCCCTGCCAGGTGCACAAGAAGCGGGGAGGGGGCACAGCCAGGACAGCTGACTCCAACTGCCCAAAGGGCTATTCCATACCATATGGCGTCATGCCCAGTATAGAAACTGGGGGGAGTTGGCCGGGGGGTAGCGATTGCTGCTCGGGGACTGGCTGGGCGTCAGTCGGTGGGTGGTGAGTGGTTGTATCACTTGTTCTTTCCTGGGTTTTGCTCCTCTCTCTCTCTTGTTGTTTTCCTTCTCATTACAATATTATTATTATTATTATTATTATTATTATTATTATTATTATTATTATTATTATTTCAAATTATTAAACTGTTCTTATCTCAAGCCATGAGTTTTCTTACTTTTTTCTTTCTTTTTTTCTTACATCCCTCTGGGAGTGGGGAGGGTGAGCAAGCGGCTGTGTGGTACTTAATTGCCAGCCGGGGTGAAACCATGACAGTCCTTTTTGGCACCCAATGTGGGGCATGAAGGGTTTGAGATAATAACAGATTAACCAGAGCATATTAAGGAATTTATATCTGTTAACAGTTTCAGGCCATGATATTGATTCACCTGTTCTCGATATTGGTTTATCTGCTCTGCACCATGCTCATTATTTGCTGCACATGTTAAAGATCGGTGTTGGTTTTTGCAGTTGGCTGTGCTCTGCAGGGATTAGTGATGTTTTGCCTGCGATATTTGTTATTAAAACACTGGCCTTGAGCTTAATTTGGTATCTAAGTTTTGTACTGAAGCCATTACTGTACATTGGGTACCACCTCATGGAGACAATTAGCAATTATACTTCTTCCTCTGAGAGGTTTTTTTTATGGAGGAAATACAGAATGGCACCTTCGCTACCTTCTTCTATGATGTTCCTCCTTCATTACAATAACTTTTCAGTATCTTGAACATCCTTGGGTAGTTAAGATACATCTATTGGTATTGCTTGGGAATGATGTTTCGATTTTGTCCAAGATTAGTAAGCAATTTAAGAATATCATCCAGAGATCTGCCCCAAGGCCAGATAGTTATGAGTGGAAGGGTGTGTGGGGTAGCATGGGCAAATGCCTAGGACGGTGGGCACCTCCAGTGTTTTGGAACTTCATCCCTGAACAAGGGCAGAATCCTAAAAAATTAGTAGAATATTTGGAAAACATATGCTGTCACCCTGCCAATTCTAGGGAGACACAAATCACTGCAATGTGCTGGGGTCTGGCCCATGCCTACCGAGCCCTGTTCATCACTATTCAGAACCCTCAAGGGGAAGAGAAGGTCTCTGGATCTGGTGACAAAACGACAGACACCATGGCTACTCCAGCCCTGCCTGCAACAAGCACCGCAGTCACTCCAGCCCCCCCTGTGACAGGCACTGTGGTCACTCCAGCCCCCCCTGCAACAGATAATGCGGTTCAACCAGGGAACCAACCCATGTCAGTATCAGTCGCCCCTATACACAAGAAGAAATCTTGGAAGCGAAAGTCAGCTCGTTTAGAAAGGGAGGATGAAAAAGCAGGGCCATCACAAGGAGAGGAAGAGGAAGAACACATGGACGAGACGGAAACCACCCGATCCCTATCCCTGAGTGAGCTGCAAGATATGCAAACAGATTTCAGCCATCGTCCAGGCAAGCACATTGTCACCTGGCTGCTCCAGTGCTGGGATAGTGGGGCCAGTAGCCTGGAATTAGAGGGTAAGGAAGCCAAACAGCTGGGATCCCTTTCTAGGGAAGGGGGCATTGACAAAGCTATTGGAAAAGGGGAACCAGCCCTCAGCCTCTGGAGGCGACTCCTGTCAGGTGTGAAGGAAAGATATCCCTTCAAGGAAGATGTTGTATATCGCCCCGGGAAATGGACCACCATGGAGAGAGGTATCCAGTACCTGAGGGAATTAGCTGTGCTGGAGGTGATTTATGGTGACGTGGAAAACAAGCAGTTACCCAAAGATCCAGATGAAGTCCAGTGCACACGACCCATGTGGCGGAAGTTTGTATGGAGTGCACCAGCGTTATATGCCAACTCATTGGCAGTACTGACCTGGAAAGATGGAGAGGGACCAACAGTGGATGAAGCGGCTAGCCAACTCGGGGAATACGAAGAAAGTCTCTTCCTCCCTTGTCTCGGCTGTGGAGAAACTGCCCCGGGAGGTCCAGCAACTCGAAGAGGATAGGTCCTACTCCCCACCTGTATGGACCAGTATCTCAGGTATTAGGAGTCAGCGTTCCTCTGTTCAAGAGAGAGGATATAGAGGGTGCACATCACAGGGCACCCTATGGTTTTACCTGCGTGACCATGGAGAGGACACGAGGAAGTGGGATGGAAAACCTACCTCAACCCTAGAGGCACGGGTATGTGAGTTGCAAGGAAAAACAATCACACAAGGAGGTTCTTCCAGGAAAATTGCTGCTCCAGTTTCCGGTGGACAGTTCCCCAGACAGAGTAAAAGGGCTGATCTTACTCCTGATTTTAATGAAGGAGCTCCTGACTCGTATGTACAAGAAGTGGGTAACGAATACTGTGACCAGGACTAGAGGGGCCCTGCCTCCAGCCAGGTGGAGGAAAGGGACAAGCGGGTTTACTGGACTGTGTGGATTCGATGGCCTGGCACATCAGACCCACAGGAGTATAAGGCTCTAGCAGACACCGGTGCACAGTGCACCCTAATGCCATCAAGCTATACAGGGGCAGAACCCATCTGTATTTCTGGAGTGACAGGGGGATCCCAACAGCTGACTGTATTGGAGGCCAAAGTGAGCCTAACTGGGAATGAGTGGCAAAAGCCCCCCATTGTGCCTGGCCCAGAGGCTCCGTGCATCCTTGGCACAGACTACCTCAGGAGAGGGTATTTCAAGGACCCAAAAGGGTACCGGTGGGCTTTTGGTATAGCTGCCTTGGAGACGGAGGAAATTAAACAGCTGTCCACCCTGCCCAGTCTCTCAGAGGACCCTTCTGTTGTGGGGTTGCTGAGGGTTGAAGAACAACAGGTGCCAATCGCTACCACAACGGTGCACCGGAGGCAATATCGCACCAACCGAGACTCCCTGATTCCCATCCATAAGCTGATTCGTCGACTGGAGAGCCAAGGAGTGATCAGTAAGACTCGATCACCCTTCAACAGTCCCATATGGCCAGTGCAAAAATCTAATGCAGAGTGGAGACCAACAGTAGGCTATCGTGGCCTGGATGAAGTCATGCCACCACTGAGTGCTGCCGTGCCGGACATGCTGGAACTTCAATACGAACTGGAGTCAAAGGCAGCCAAATGCTATGCCACAATTGATATCGCTAATGCATTTTTCTCAATCCCTTTGGCAGCAGAGTGCAGGCCACAGTTTGCTTTCACTTGGAGGGGCATCCAGTACACTTGGAATCGTCTGCCCCAGGGGTGGAAACACAGCCCTACCATTTGCCATGGACTGATCCAGACTGCACTGGAACAGGGTGAAGCTCCAGAACATCTGCAATACATTGATGACATCATCGTGTGGGGCAATACAGCAGAATAAGTTTTTGAGAAAGGGAAGAAAATAGTGCAGATCCTCCTGAAAGCCGGTTTTGCCATAAAACAAAGTAAGGTCAAGGGACCTGCACAGGAGATCCAGTTTTTACGAATACAATGGCAAGATGGACGTCGTCAGATCCCAATGCATGTGATCAACAAAACAGCAGCCATGTCTCCACCAACTAGCAAAAAGGAAACACAAGCTTTCTTGGGTGCTGTGGGTTTTTGGAGAATGCATATCCCAAATTACAGTCTGATCGTAAGCCCTCTCTACCAAGTGACCCGGAAGAAGAATGATTTCAAATGGGGCCCTGAGCAATGACAAGCCTTTGAACAAATTAAACGGGAGATAGTCCATGCAGTAGCCCTTGGGCCAGTCCGGGCAGGGCAAGATGTAAAGAATGTGCTCTACACGGCAGCTGGGGAGAATGGCCCTACCTGGAGCCTCTGGCAGAAAGCACCAGGGGAGACTCGAGGTCGACCCCTAGGGTTTTGGAGTCAGGGATACAGAGGATCCAAGGCCCCCTATACTCCACCTGAGAAAGAGATATTGGCAGCATATGAAGGGGTTCGAGCTGCTTTGGAAGTGGTTGGTACTGAAGCACAGCTCCTGCTGGCACCCCGGCTGCCGGTGCTGGGCTGGATGTTCAAAGGGAGGGTCCCCTCTACACATCATGCAACTGGTGCTACGTGGAGTAAGTGGGTCGCACTGATCACACAACGGGCTCGAATAGGAAACCCCAGTCCCCCAGGAATCTTGCAAATAATCATAGACTGGCCAGAAGGCAAAGATTTCGGAATATCGCCAGAGGAGGAGGTGACGCGTGCTGAGGAGGCCCCACTGTACAATAAACTACCAGAAAATGAGAAGCAATAGGCCCTGTTCACTGATGGGTCCTGTCGTATTGTAGGAAAGCATGGGAGATGGAAAGCTGCTGTATGGAGTCCTATATGACAAGTGGTAGAAACTGCTGAAGGAGAAGGGGAATCGAGCCAGTTTGCAGAAGTAAAGGCCATCCTGTTGGCTTTAGACATTGCTGAACGAGAAAAGTGGCCAGTGCTCTATCTCTCTACTGACTCATGGATGGTGGCCAATGCCCTGTGGGGGTGGTTGCAGCAATGGAAGCAGAGCAACTGGCAGCGCAGAGGCAAACCCCTCTGGGCTGCCGCATTGTGGCAAGATATTGCTGCCCGGGTAGAGAACCTGGTTGTAAAAGTACGTCACGTAGATGCTCACGTACCCAAGAGTTGGGCCACTGAGGAACATCAAAAACAACCAGCAGGTGGGTCAGGCTGCTCAGATTGAAGTGGCTCAGGTGGATCTGGACTGGCAACAGAAGGGTGAATTATTTATAGCTTGGTGGGCCCATGACACCTCAGGCCATCAAGGAAGAGATGCAACATATAGATGGGCTCGCGATCGAGGGGTGGGCTTGAGCATGGACACTATTGCACAGGTTATCCAGGAATGTGAAACATGCGCTGCAATTAAACAAGCCAAGCGGTTAAAGCCTCTGTGGTATGGAGGGCGATGGCTGAAATATCAATATGGGGAGGCCTGGCAGATCGATTCTATCACACTCCCACAACCCCACCAAGGCAAGTGCCATGTGCTTACAATAGTGGAAGCAACCACCAGATTGCTGGAAACGTATCCTGTGCCCCATGCCACCGCCCGGAACACTGTCCTGGGCCTTGAAAAGCAAGTCCTATGGCGACATGGCACCCCAGAGAGAATTGAGTCAGACAACGGGACTCATTTCCGAAACAACCTCATAGACACCTGGGCCAAAGAGCACGGCATTGAGTGGGTATATCACATCCCCTACCATGCACCAGCCTCCGGGAAAATCGAACGATACAATGGACTGTTAAAGACTACACTGCGAGCAATGGGTGCTGGGACATTCAAACATTGGGATACACATTTAGCAAAGGCCACCTGGTTAGTCACCACTAGGGGATCTGCCAATCGAGCTGGCCCTGCCCAATCCAAACTTTTACATACTGTAGAAGGGGAAAAGGTCCCTGTAGTGGACATAAAAAACATGCTGGGGAAGACAGTCTGGGTTACTCCTGCCTCAGGCAAAGGCAAACCCATTCGTGGGATTGCTTTTGCTCAAGGACCTGGGTGCACGTGGTGGGTGATGCGAAAGGATGGGGAAGTCCGCTGTGTACCTCAAGGGGATTTGATTTTGGGTGAGAATAGCCAATGAACTGAATGGTATGATGTTAATTGCTTTATAATACTGTATGTCATCACTTGTATGGTTGCTATATGCCATATCAATGGTATTTCAGTGAGAATCGCCCAGATTAATGAAGAATGAGCTTTGATGAAACCAAGCAAAGTGCAGCAGTGATGGAACCAGAACTGGCTTCAGCATGCAACAATCCAACACCACACACCATCTCTCCTGCCCTGAAGGACTGTTATGACAGATGGAGCCCAAAGTCATGGACTAAACGAACCCAACAGACATTTTAGAGGGATGGCCCATAGACCAAGGGAATGATATCTGTGTGAATATATCAAGAGACAGGAAAAGCGGTGGTGCTTAATTGGAATGTGTTGGAAAGGGTAGGACCTGTGCATGACGTAGATGGTAGAGAATAAGGGGTGGATACTGTCCTGGTTTTGGCTGGGATAGAGTTAATTTTCTTCCTAGTAGCTGGTATAGTGCTGTGCTTTGGATTTAGGATGAGAATAATGTTGATAACACACTGATGTTTTAGTTGCTGCTAAGTAATGCTTACACTGGTCAAGGACTTTTCAGCTTCCCCTGCTCTGCCAGGTGCACAAGAAGCTGGGAGGGGGCACAGCCAAACTGCCCAAAGGGCTATTCCATACCATATGGCGTCGTGCTCAGTATAGAAACTGGGGGGAGTTGGCCAGGGGGTAGCGATTGCTGCTCGGGGACTGGCTGGGCGTCGGTCAGCGGGTGGTGAGCGGTTACATCACTTGTTTTTCCTGGGTTTTGTTCCTCTCTCTTGTTGTTTTCCTTTTCATTACAATTTGTTATTATTATTTTATTTTGTTCCAATTATTAAACTGTCCTTATCTCAACCCACAAGTTTTCTTACTTTTGCTCTTCCGATTCTCTCCCCCATCCCACTGGGGAGGGGAAGGGTGAGCGAGCGGCTGGGTGGGGCTTAGTTGCCGACTGGGGCTAAACCACGACAGGGATGCATGCTTTCCCTGCTGGGCACACTTGCCTCCCATGAGGTAATGAGTTATAAATATGAGTTATATATACACTGCAAGATATCTGCACCTCCTCCAAATAGAAAAAGTAGGCGTACACTGTCCGTGCTCCAGTGCTTGTGCCAGCCCACAAAATTTTCACTAGGGAATTTCAAAATGCACACATTAAAGAAAAAGACTCTCAACCCAAATGGTATGGGTTTAATAGAATGTCTGTCACAGCCTCAGAATAGCCCTGCGTGTCTTTGGCAGCCTGCCTTGAGCTGTGCTAAGTTTCAGAGTTGGCACTGTCACCTCTGTCACAGGTACGCTCCGCAACCCCCCCCCCCCCCGTTAAATATCGGGGCTTTTGGCATGGCGATCGCCGGATTTTCGCGCCTCATTTTCGCGCTTTTTGTGCTCTGCCGTGCCCCCAGGCACGTACACACCTCGGCAGGGGGAGCAGGAGAGGCGGGACCCCTTGGATCGCCAGACAGGGTCCACAGCCAGTGAGGCGCCTTGCCTCGGAGAAGCTTCCAGATCATGAGCAATTACGACCACAGCTGAGATCCGACCCAGGGTATAAATGGGGCGCCGCCGGAGACCCCCTTTGAGTGGTCTTCTTGGAGCAGTGGGCCTGTGTTTGGGACCTTTCCTCTCGTGTTGGGATGCCACCTGAGGAAACTTCCCGGATTGAGTGCCGTCACCTCCTGTGGTGAGTGATTTCTTCTGGATATAGCCTTGAGTGAGCCCTCACCCCGCCCCCCCGGGTGAGCGATTATATCTTCTGGGTACCCACGAGGGAGAGAGAGAGAGTTTCCCTCTTTGTGAGTGTGTGTGCACACTTTGGATCATCATTCTTGTGTGTATTGCTGTGTAGTAACAATACCCTGACTGACACCTTGAACCTGTTATGTGTTAAACGTTATGGGAGTGTGGACTGATTTTGGTTTACCCCTGATTCTCATTGGTTTCTGTCGTGTGGTTTTGGCTGTTTTTTGAAATAAAGTTGTTTGTAGTTTTAGTGTACCTCTGTGATAACCTCTAATACAATAATCTTTGCGTACATCGTCCTGAAACAGCCAAGTTGCTAACAGTTCAACTCCTAACCCATCCCAGCCAGCACCTTTAATGGCAGGGCGTCTCCAAAACACCTCTGAGATGAAGTGTGGCCACTTACCGAGCAGCCTTGACTCTGTGCCACCGGCCATCGCTGAAAGAGTCATTCACCATTATGGAAGCAATACTGCTGCCCAAATTGTAGCTACAATTAATGGGCAAGAGGAGTGAGAGGTTGCAAACATGGTTAATAAATAAACTATTACAAGAGCAAATAAGCATGTGACCTATAACAGATCTACAAATCATTTGAATTATAGGGAAGGTTGAGACCTGTGATGCTACAAAGGATGAAGCCTAATGATGTAAACGAAAAGATAATAATTAATTTCTCTGCTTCAGTTGCATATCTGATTATTTCTTTGTGTTTGCTGCTATTAAAATTACTCAGCAGACATAATACCCCCATCATGTTTATACTTCAGGAATCTTAATTTCTGGGTCCCAGACACTTGGGCCAACCGTCACGAAGGGGAGGTAGATGCTACAATGCAGTGAGCTATTGGGTGCTCAGCTGCCTAAATAAGCAGGATGAATTAGCCTGAGCCAGCCACTGCTGGCCTTCAGCCTGTACCAAGCTGGAGAGATTAAAGCCAACATCATAATATCTTCAAAAAAGGCTGAACCTGGAATTAAGTTCATGTCCAAGGGTAGGTACTTGAGAACAGCATGTTAAGTGGGGAGCTGCCCAGAGCAAAACTGTTGCCCTAAATTTGACTCCTCCCCAGAGGCTTAAGTAAGTCTCAAACAAGCACCTCCTTTTACCCAGGATGCAGATACCAATCTAGGTCGAGAGCTACAGAAGGATTTGGGTGTTCAGGATTGTATCTAAGTGTTAGACCTTTGGTTACAAAAATGAGATTCATATCCCTAAAGAATGGAGGTCCCCTACAATAGTGATATAACCTTCTACAGAAGCAGGGAGCAACAGAAATTATTTACAGCAGCAGCTATACTGTAAAGGGAACCTACTCTGCTAAGCCACAGAAAATGGGAAAGAAAAGGTGTGTTTTGAATTTCAAACTGGACCAGAACACAGATAATGTATTTGGGGCAAGAAAATACTTCTGACCAATTCAAGTTCACAGCCCTGGATATTATCCTGACCTCACCTCTCAAAAGGTGGAAAAGTAGCATGAAGATCACTTTTTCTGAAAGAAGATGCTATTATTTTTTCTGCATTTGTCCTTTCATTATCTTCTTCAGTGCTCCCTTTCAGTATGCAGTGAGTGTTTATGAGAGTTTTAATTTGGGTTCTTAATTTTACACCTTCCTAAATGCGTGTGGAATGTACAGATATCTCAATAAAATTCAGCTGTTTCAGTCTAAAACCTTTGTGTATCTTTGTCTTTTGGGGATAGCAACAACCCTAATAAAAATGCACTGTGCCTAGAAAACAGACAGAATAGACTGGCCACTTACTACCCAGCATCTTGGAAAGACAGGCTCTCCCAAAGACATTTACAAAATGCACTATTTCTGCAGAGTCAGTTCCTAGTTTGTAAAACAATGAGGAAGCTAAAAGTTTTTGCAAAGTTAACCACAAGAAAACAGCTTTAAAGAAATTAAGTTAAATAGAAATGTGCAACGTGGTCTATGTGTCCATGGTAGCAAACAACCACCAGGTAAGTCAAGTAAAAGGTAGCTTCAAATTAGCTTAAATGATTAACAAAATCTTTGTCATTTAAACAACAGTATCTCACAACAATCCGTAATAATGATGGCATTTGTAGTTTGTTGTTTCAATATTTGTCTTACACAACTTAAAAGGGGATCATGAGGAAAGATATGGCTTTCAAAAGGCAGGAGTCCCAAAAAGCACCATGCAAAAAGTTGCATGGAGTCTGCCTAAGTGTCTGCAAGGGAGAAAGCGATTCTGGAGAGAGAGAACACAAGTTCAGCTATTTCCCAACACTCCCCAGTTTCAGCTTTTTGACACTAATATTATTTGTTTCTTAAACAAGTGGTTCGGTGGGTGTTGGCAGTAGCAAAGCCTGGTGCCAGCTGGGTTTGTGTCACAGGGTTGGATATTTTGGGGTTTGAGAAGGTGGGAGTCCTGCTCCCATGTGCACTCTCTGGTGCCGGATGAAGAGTGAGCCTGCAGTGAGCATGGGTATCAGCAGGGTTTTTCCTTGACCTCTGCTCTCTCTGCAAACCCTACACCTGCTCTGCTTAACTGAGATGGCAAGTGCTTCAAGAGGCATGGGGGGAGTTACTGACAGTACTCGTACTCTCATAGGGTGACTTTTAGAAAACTATGCTAAAAATCTGATGTTTTAAGAATTTGTATGGAGGGAGGGAGCAGGAATGATGCAAAGCTAGCAGCATGTTACCTCTTCAACTCACATTCTTTCCCAGACAAAACCAGAACCTATCACTGAACAAAACTTTGAGGTTGTAATTATCTCGCAATATACCAAAGGACAAGTGCACTGGATGTGTTGTGGCAATTCCTTTGAGCACTGAGTGTACTGCGTGCAATAAAAATAAGGAAGTAATAGTTTACCTGAATATTAATGCTCCTTCTTGAAGGCCTAGAGAAATTAAATCACTGTTAGGTCGCATGGGACTGTCTCCCCTCCACATCAAAAGACCTTCCTTCATTGTGGTTTTAAACCTCATGAACACATTTGTTCTTGATCCTGATACCCTGTTTAATGTAGAAGAAGGAAAGAATAGTTAAATATTGAACTGGGACAGTGTTCTTTCAAAAAAACATGAAAGATTATGCAATATTTCTTCTCTGCTGGTCTTGCAGGTTACTGTCTTGCAACTCGCCTACATGCTGATGTCTGAGGGACTCTGGTTCACATCCCCATTTCCAGCATTTCAGAGTGGGGGAACTGAACTTGGCCCTCCAGAATCTGAAACACAATAGCTACTGGGTTACTCCACACAAATAAGAGAAAATACTTTTTATCCCCAAGCCTTGTGTGAAATCCAGTCTAACAAGCAAATTCTGAGAATGTCCAGTAGGTTTGTTGCCCTCAGAGGCCAGTGGAAGAAACATAAAAAGGGCAAAAATAGAAAGTCCTGGTAGGTGAGAGGTACCGAGCTGCAGGTGAGGACATTTGTGAAGCCTTCCCTAGCCAGTGGCTGAAATACAGGCAGATGGAGGAATTTTTTGGAACAACTCAAAATTTGCTGGAATTTGGGCATCTTCTAGGGTACAGAGCAGCCAAAAAGAAGTTTGAGAACCTAAATTTTAGGCTAAAGCAGGAGTTAAAATCCGTAGTCTCTTTACAGATACAGGCCCTGTATGTCTGTTCTCTGCTCTCAGAAAGCACATACCAGTCCTTCTCCATGTCAGACGTATGCTGTGCATGCCATTTCTTTAAAGGTTGCAAGATGCTCAGATATTATAACAAACTGAGCCATAAGCATATGCATAGAAAATGTATTTTTTCATGAAATTTAGAAATATGGCAAATACAGCTTAAAAACGCTTAAATATACAACATCCTCCCACATGAGGCTCCTAGCATCATAACGGTTAACAAACAGAATACTTATGTTCATAGGAGATACGTTACCTTTTCAGGATATCTGGATTACCATATGTGAGGTAACTGCGACCAATAAATTGTGGGGTTTCAATTGCTTCTGTAATGGCTGAAAAGTAAAACAAACAAACAAAAAAAGCATGTCAACTGACATGGAAATGGAAGGGAAAAAAAGACAAGAGACTGTTTTACTGATTTACTCCTGCATTGCCCGGTACCTGCCTGTGGCACAGAACCGAGCTGAACTCACTCTGGTTTGCAAAAAGGCACAGCCAGTTTGTACCTAAATGTAGGAGGAGTAGTTAAGGCAGTTTAAACTGCTGACAGGCTGTTGTGGTTTAGCCCCAGTCTGCAATTAAGCACCACACAGCCGCTCCCTCATCCTCCCCCCCGCAGTGGGATGGGGGAGAGAATCGGAAGAGCAAAAGAAAGAAAATTTGTGGGTTGAGATAAGAACAGTTTAATAATTGGAAGAAAAAAAAAATTGTAATGAGAAGGAAAACAACAAGAGAGCGAGAGAGGAACAAAATCCAGGAAAAAAACCAAGTGATACAACCGCTCACCACCTGCCAACTGATGCCCAGCCAGTGCCCGAGCAGCGATCGCTACCCCCTGGCCAACTCCCCCCAGTTTCTATACTGAGCATGACGCCATATGGTATGGAATAGCCCTTTGGCCAGTTTGGATCAACTGTCCTGGCTGTGTCCCCTCCCAGCTTCTTCTGCACCTGGCAGAGCAGGGGAAGCTGAAAAGTCCTTGACCAGTGCAGCAACAACTAAAACTTCTCTGTATTATCAACACTGTTTTCAGCACAAATCCAAAACATAGCCCCATACCAGCCACTATAAAGAAAAACTCTATCTCAGCTGAAACCAGGACAACCATCTACGTCATGCCCAGGTCCCACACTTTCCAACACATTCCAACTAATCACCACCACTTTCCCTGTCTTTTGATATATACACACAGATATCATTCCCTTGGTCTATGGGCCATCCCTCTAACATGTCCACTGAGTTCATTTAGTCCATGACTTTGGGCTCCATCTGTCATAACAGTCCTTCAGGGCAGGAGAGATGGTGTGTGGTGTTGGATTGTTGCATGCTGAAGCCAGTTCTGGTTCCATCACTGCTGCACTTTGCTTGGTTTCATCAAAGCTCATTCTTCATTAATCTGGGCAATTCTTACTGAAATACCATTGATATGGCATATAGCAACCATACAAGTGATGACATACAGTATTATATAGCAATTAACATCATACCATTCAGTTCATTGGCTATTCTCACCCAAAATCAAATCCCCTTGAGGTACACAGCGGACTTCCCCATCCTTTCGCATCACCCACCACGTGCACCCAGGTCCTTGAGCAAAAGCAATCCCACGAATGGGTTTGCCTTTGCCTGAGGCAGGAGTAACCCAGACTGTCTTCCCCAGCATGTTTTTTATGTCCACTACAGGGACCTTTTCCCCTTCTACAGTATGTAAAAGTTTGGATTGGGCAGGGCCAGCTCGATTGGCAGATCCCCTAGTGGTGACTAACCAGGTGGCCTTTGCTAAATGTGTATCCCAATGTTTGAATGTCCCAGCACCCATTGCTCGCAGTGTAGTCTTTAACAGTCCATTGTATCGTTCGATTTTCCCGGAGGCTGGTGCATGGTAGGGGATGTGATATACCCACTCAATGCCGTGCTCTTTGGCCCAGGTGTCTATGAGGTTGTTTTGGAAATGAGTCCCGTTGTCTGACTCAATTCTCTCTGGGGTGCCATGTCGCCACGGGACTTGCATTTCAAGGCCCAGGACAGTGTTCCAGGCGGTGGCATGGGGCACAGGATATGTTTCCAGCCATCCGGTGGTTGCTTCCACCATTGTAAGCACATGGCGCTTGCCTTGGTGGGGTTGTGGGAGTGTGATATAATCGATCTGCCAGGCCTCCCCATATTGATATTTCAGCCATCGCCCTCCATACCACAGAGGCTTTAACCGCTTGGCTTGTTTAATTGCAGCGCATGTTTCACATTCCTGGATAACCTGTGCAATAGTGTCCATGCTCAAGCCCACCCCTCGATCGCGAGCCCATCTATATGTTGCATCTCTTCCTTGATGGCCTGAGGTGTCATGGGCCCACCAAGCTATAAATAATTCACCCTTCTGTTGCCAGTCCAGATCCACCTGAGCCACTTCAATCTGAGCAGCCTGACCCACCTGCTGGTTGTTTTGATGTTCCTCAGTGGCCCAACTCTTGGGTACGTGAGCATCTACGTGACGTACTTTTACAACCAGGTTCTCTACCCGGGCAGCAATATCTTGCCACAATGCGGCAGCCCAGAGGGGTTTGCCTCTGCGCTGCCAGTTGCTCTGCTTCCATTGCTGCAACCACCCCCACAGGGCATTGGCCACCATCCATGAGTCAGTAGAGAGATAGAGCACTGGCCACTTTTCTCGTTCAGCAATGTCTAAAGCCAACAGGATGGCCTTTACTTCTGCAAACTGGCTCGATTCCCCTTCTCCTTCAGCAGTTTCTACCACTTGTCATATAGGACTCCATACAGCAGCTTTCCATCTCCCATGCTTTCCTACAATACGACAGGACCCATCAGTGAACAGGGCCTATTGCTTCTCATTTTCTGGTAGTTTATTGTACAGTGGGGCCTCCTCAGCACGCGTCACCTCCTCCTCTGGCGATATTCCGAAATCTTTGCCTTCTGGCCAGTCTATGATTATTTGCAAGATTCCTGGGGGACTGGGGTTTCCTATTCGAGCCCGTTGTGTGATCAGTGCGACCCACTTACTCCACGTAGCACCAGTTGCATGATGTGTAGAGGGGACCCTCCCTTTGAACATCCAGCCCAGCACCGGCAGCCGGGGTGCCAGCAGGAGCTGTGCTTCAGTACCAACCACTTCCAAAGCAGCTCGAACCCCTTCATATGCTGCCAATATCTCTTTCTCAGGTGGAGTATAGGGGGCCTTGGATCCTCTGTATCCCTGACTCCAAAACCCTAGGGGTCGACCTCGAGTCTCCCTGGTGCTTTCTGCCAGAGGCTCCAGGTAGGGCCATTCTCCCCAGCTGCCGTGTAGAGCACATTCTTTACATCTTGCCCTGCCCGGACTGGCCCAAGGGCTACTGCATGGACTATCTCCCGTTTAATTTGTTCAAAGGCTTGTCATTGCTCAGGGCCCCATTTGAAATCATTCTTCTTCCGGGTCACTTGGTAGAGAGGGCTTACGATCAGACTGTAATTTGGGATATGCATTCTCCAAAAACCCACAGCACCCAAGAAAGCTTGTGTTTCCTTTTTGCTAGTTGGTGGAGACATGGCTGCTGTTTTGTTGATCACATGCATTGGGATCTGACGACGTCCATCTTGCCATTGTATTCGTAAAAACTGGATCTCCTGTGCAGGTTTATGGCAAAACCGGCTTTCAGGAGGATCTGCACTATTTTCTTCCCTTTCTCAAAAACTTATTCTGCTGTATTGCCCCACACGATGATGTCATCAATGTATTGCAGATGTTCTGGAGCTTCACCCTGTTCCAGTGCAGTCTGGATCAGTCCATGGCAAATGGTAGGGCTGTGTTTCCACCCCTGGGGCAGTCGATTCCAGGTGTACTGAACGCCCCTCCAAGTGAAAGCAAACTGTGGCCTGCACTCTGCTGCCAAAGGGATTGAGAAGAACGCATTAGCGATATCAATTGTGGCATAGCATTTGGCTGCCTTTGACTCCAGTTCGTATTGAAGTTCCAGCATGTCCGGCACGGCAGCACTCAGTGGTGGCGTGACTTCATCCAGGCCACGATAGCCTACTGTTAGTCTCCACTCTCCATTAGACTTTCTCACTGGCCATATGGGACTGTTGAAGGGTGAGCGAGTCTTACTGATGACTCCTTGGCTCTCCAGTCGACGAATCAGCTTATGGATGGGAATCAGGGAGTCTCGGTTGGTGCGATATTGCCTCCGGTGCACCGTTGTGGTAGCGATTGGCACCTGTTGTTCTTCAACCCTCAGCAACCCCACAACAGAAGGGTCCTCTGAGAGACTGGGCAGGGTGGACAGCTGTTTAATTTCCTCCATCTCCAAGGCAGCTATACCAAAAGCCCACCGGTACCCTTTTGGGTCCTTGAAATACCCTCTCCTGAGGTAGTCTGTGCCAAGGATGCACGGAGCCTCTGGGCCAGGCACAATGGGGGGCTTTTGCCACTCATTCCCAGTTAGGCTCACTTTGGCCTCCAATACAGTCAGCTGTTGGGATCCCCCTGTCACTCCAGAAATACAGATGGGTTCTGCCCCTGTATAGCTTGATGGCATTAGGGTGCACTGTGCACCGGTGTCCACTAGAGCCTTCTACTCCTGTGGGTCTGATGTGCCAGGCCATCGAATCCACACAGTCCAGTAAACCCGCTTGTCCCTTTCCTCCACCTGGCTGGAGGCAGGGCCCCTCTAGTCCTGGTCACAGTATTCGTTACCCACTTCTTGTACATACGAGTCAGGAGCTCCTTCATTAAAATCAGGAGTAAGATCAGCCCTTTTACTCTGTCTGGGGAACTGTCCACCGGAAACTGGAGCAGCAATTTTCCTGGAAGAACCTCCTTGTGTGATTGTTTTTCCTTGCAACTCACGTACCCGTGCCTCTAGGGTTGAGGTAGGTTTTCCATCCCATTTCCTCATGTCCTCTCCGTGGTCACGCAGGTAAAACCATAGTTTGCCCTGTGATGTGCACCCTCTATATCCTCTCTCTTGAACAGAGGAACGCTGACTCCTAATACCTGAGATACTGGTCCATACAGGTGGGGAGTAGGACCTATCCTCTTCGAGTTGCTGGACCTCCCGGGGCAGTTTCTCCACAGCCGAGACAAGGGAGGAAGAGACTTTCTTCGTATTCCCCGAGTTGGCTAGCCGCTTCATCCACTGTTGGTCCCTCTCCATCTTTCCAGGTCAGTACTGCCAATGAGTTGGCATATAACGCTGGTGCACTCCATACAAACTTCCGCCACATGGGTCGCGTGCACTGGACTTCATCTGGATCTTTGGGTAACTGCTTGTTTTCCAGGTCACCATAAATCACCTCCAGCACAGCTAATTCCCTCAGGTACTGGATACCTCTCTCCATGGTGGTCCATTTGCCTGGGCGATATACAACATCTTCCTTGAAGGGATATCTTTCCTTCATAGCTGACAGGAGTCGCCTCCAGAGGCTGCGGGCTGGTGCCCCTTTTCCAATCACTTTGTCAATGCCCCCTTCCCTAGAAAGGGATCCCAGCTGTTTGGCTTCCTTACCCTCCAATTCCAGGCTACTGGCCCCACTATCCCAGCACTGGAGCAGCCAGGTGACAATGTGCTCGCCTGGGCGATGGCTGAAATCTTTTCGCATATCTCGCAGCTCACTCAGGGATAGGGATCAGGTGGTTTATGTCTCATTTACGAGTTCTTCCTCTTCCTCTCCTTGTGATGGCCCTGCTTTTTCATCCTCCCTTTCTAAACGAGCTGACTTTCGCTTCCAAGATTTCTTCTTGTGTATAGGGGCGACTGATACTGACATGGGTTGGTTCCCTGGTTCAGCCACGGTGCCTATCGTAGGGATTGGAGTAACTGCAGTATCTGTCGCTGGTGTTCGAGTAGCCGCAGTGCCTGTCGCAGGGCGGGTTGGAGTATCCGCAGTGCCTATCGCAGAGGGAGGGTTGGAGAAGCCGCAGTGCCTGTCGCAGGCGGGGATGGAGTAGCTGCGATGCCTCTCGCTTTGTTGTCAGATCCAGAGACCTTCTCTTCCCCTTGAGGGTTCTGAATAGTGTTGAACAGGGCTCGGTAGGCATGGGCCAGGCCCCAGCACATTGCAGTGATTTGTGTGTCCCTAGAATTGGCAGGGTGACAGCATACTTTTTCCAAATATTTTACTAGTTTTTCAGGATTCTGCACTTGTTCAGGGGTGAAATTCCAAAACACTGGAGGTGCCCACCGTCCTAGGCATTTGCCCATGCTACCCCACACACCACTCATAACTATTCAGTCTTGAGGCAGATCTCTGGATGATATTCTTAAATAGTTGTTTAACCTTAAACAAGGCCTGAAACATGTTCAGGAGCCATAGCAATAGGAACATGGTGGTTTGAACATCCCAAGGATATTCAAAATTCTCAAGAGCTATTGTAATCAGCCTGGAGGAGAAGGGGAAGGTGAAGGAAGGTGTCTCCCCCACAGATTGGCTCTCCGAGGAGAAAATGTAAAAGCGTAATCATTAATAGTTTCCTTGAGATGGCTCCTGAAGTATGGGGATGACGGCACTGCTGAGTACAATCTCATGACCAAGAATTTTATCATACTAAGCCAGTGTTACACAGTACAGCAAAGCGATAACTTTAATCCATCTCCCAGAGGTGATAAACAGCACCACAGGGAGTGCACATGGCAGGTAAGCTGTTACGTAACACAACTCTGAGAACAAGCACATCTCCGAGAGCAAATGAATCAACATTGTGACCAGCGACTATTAAACTAATATAATGAATGCTTATCACAAATTTGTTTTAACACGCTCTGGTCAGATCTGTCGTTATCTCAACCCTTCAGGCCCCATGTTGGGCGCCAAAAAGTCCTGTCATGGTTTAACGCAGCAGGCAGCTAAACACCACACAGCCGCTCGCTCACCCTTCCCCTCCCTGGTGGGATGGGGGAGAGAATCGGAAGAGCAAAAGTAAGAAAACTCATGGGTTGAGATAAGAACAGTTTAATACTTGGAACAAATAATAATAATAGTAATAATAATAATAATAAAAATAATAATAAATTGTAATGAGAAGGAAAACAACAAGAGAGTGAGAGAGGAACAAAACCCAGGGGAAAAAAAAAAACCAAGTGATACAACTGCTCACCACCCGCCAACCGACGCCCACTCAGTCCCTGAGCAGCAATCGCTGCCCCCCGGCCAACTCCCCCCAGTTTCTATACTGGGCATGAGGCCATATGGTATGGAATAGCCCTTTGGGCAGTTTGGGTCAACTGTCCTGGCTGTGCCCCCTCCCAGCTTCTTGTGCACCTGGCAGAGCAGGGGAAGCTGAAAAGTCCTTGACCAGTGTAAACACCACTTAGCAACAACTAAAACATCAGCGTGTTATCACATTATTCTCATCCTTATATCCAAAACACAGCACTATAGCAGCTACTGGAAAGAAAATTAACTCTATCCCAGCTGAAACCAGGACAATCCCTCTCTTCATGAGATGTCAGTTCCCTGGAAATCACAGGCTGACATTAGCACAACTTGTCACCAAATTCAGTGAGAATAGGAGACCATCAAGTGGCTCTTCTGTCAGTGCAGTTATTGACCATTTATAAAACGGAAGTGGCCTAAAAGCTCTAATAAGAAACAAACCTTTTGAGCAGGGCACTCCTTAGAAGTATGTTTTACCTTAGCTTTCCTGTTTGTTCCCTTGTTTAAGCTTCTCTGGTTTACTTTTTATGTTATGTCTTATCTTTAACAACACCTCAGAACTTGTCCGTCCTGCCCTCTCCCCCAGCTGTGCAATTTACTTCTTTCCCAGTTTTTTTCTCCTCCAGAAATGTGTCCCCCACCCTTTGCGGGTCTCTCACATATTAGTCCCTGGAAAAAACCCTGAAGGGTCTGGATTGCCATAGCACACCGCTGTCTGTGGGGCTCCCCAACATCAGTTCCAAGCCTTCGCCATGAACCCTGTCAAGCACTGAGTTGCCCTTTTCTCCTGGCGAGGGGGAGATGCTCCTTTTCCTCCTCCTGCCTGGTTATAGGCTGGATGCATGAGAGCAGTTTGGTTTTCGTTTCAGGGATGGACAGTCTGGCAAAGTAACCATGGATGATTATGGTGCCAGAACTGGAAAATCCCCTGGAAAGATGAGGCAGTTAAACATCAGTGGAGATCTCTATGTAGGTGAGTGCTCACCGTTCACATTCAGGACCCAGACGCATGTTTGTGTTTGCAAGGTTGGCTGCAAGCCGGGGCATCCCAGCTCCGTCCATCTCAAGGTGAAGGCTTCATGCAGAAGCCTCTGGTCCTCCACAGCCTGTTTTTTGTGGGGAGGCCTCTCCAGGTGGGCCAGGGGGGACTGTGGTATGAGAAAGGACCAACACCATGGGGTGCACTGTGGTACCCCCAGCAGGTACATAGAGAAACAGCAAGTGTCAGCTGCAAACTCCACACCTTAGTGGGAATCTGGGCCCAAGTTTATTCATCTCTTACTGATGCTACAATTTCTGCAATAAATAATTAGCATCCTAGTTTATTATCTCCTGCTTATCCCCTCTGTACTTTCAAGTGCTTAAAAGCTGTATTTAAAAACCACAGAGCAACCTGTAAATTAAAATTCACCTCTGAGGTGTGCTAGGAAAGATAATGGTGTTGCTGGGCGTGCAGTCTGCCAAGCAGGAACAGACACCCGTGTCCGTGAAGAGTTTCTCATCGCTGCCTTTCCCCCAGGTGGCATGAAGGAGATAGCCCTGCACACGAACAGGCAGTACATGCGGGGCCTGGTGGGGTGCATCTCGCACCTCACGCTTTCAAACAATTGCTACATCTCACTGGTGGAGGATGCTGCCAATGGGAAGAACATCAACACGTGTAGGACCAAGTGACAAGAGAGGAATCCCGGTGCTGAGGACCCGTCATGCTTGCGTGTGTGGCTGAGTGCGAGCTGGCTGCCACAGCCCTCTACGGTCGGCCCACATTTGCCATCTGGGAAGGTGACCAAGCCAAAGGGAAACCTGAAAAAAAAACCCAAAACATTTTTCCCTCTCCTTTCCTCTGCTGACCAAACCAAACCGAATATCTTGTGTAGGAACCGTCCCCTCTACCCATTAAGTGTTTAGTGAACACTAAAGGTTGTGCATCAGTGCAAACAGCAAAGAAATGTGTGATGTTATGAGTAGCTCAATGACTGTGTTGTGGTCCATAGATTATCTTTTGTACTATCAAAGAGAGCAGTCTTGAAATGCCTGCATTCATTCCACCCTGCAATGGTATAATGACTGTATTGTTCAACAAATGCACCATCAGGCAGTGTATCTGTGCATTCAAAATATATGTCCCAGAATAAGTAGTTCTTTTTACCGCTATCTGATTTAGCTAAATTATGTTTCATCCTGTGTAAATAACAGCTACAGTGACTGGTTTCAAAATATTGTTGTTTGTTGGAGGAAAGTTCTTAAAGTCTACTTTTTTATTACAAGCAACAAAATCAATGAACCAATTTTGTAGAAGTAATTTTATACTTGTATATTTTTTATAGCAGCATCAGAACTCCTTACATGGTATAACCTTTAACATTTAGGCATACTATACCATTAGCTCTTTGCACACTTACCTAAAAATAGCAAAGCGACCTGTGGTTTCAGTTTGTTATACAGGAGGCTTAATGTCTGTATTATACAGTTTTGGTGGAGATATTTGTGAGTGATGACCAGTTTTAAATCTGACTCTTTTTGTTTTGTAAATTTTGAGAGTTTAAAATTGTATATTATGAAGCTTTCCTGGCTTAAATGGATTAAAAGATTAGGGAAAAAAAGAGCAAATTCTTGCTACTGTGGTATTTTAAATCACTATTTTTTTGCTGAAAAATGAGAAAAGGGATGTGCAAGAGACCTTGATGGGTCACAGTCCTCTTAAAATAAAATGTTTTCTAGGCACTGGACCAACACTTATGCAACCTTGATTGCCAAACACTTAATTTAAGCAGGCAAACAGAGTGCTGTTGAGACACTAAGGAAATGATCCAGAATTTCATAGTTTGGAGATTTTTCTTCCTTAACTCTTTGTTTGAAGTGGAGCAGTGAGCCATAGGGGGATGTATTTGGTTTGCGTGGCAAAGTTTTGGTAGCAGGGGGGGCTGCAGGGGTGGCTTCTGTGAGAAGATGCCAGAAGCTTCCCCCATGTCTGATAGAGCCAATGCCAGCCAGCTCCAAGATGGACCCGCCGCTGGCCAAAGCTGAGCCAATCAGCAACGGTGGTAGCACCTCTGGGATTTAAGATTTTTGAGGATTTTAAGATTTAAGAAGGGGGAAAAAACCTGCTGCACAACAGCAGCTGGGAGAGAGGAGTGAGAATATGTGAGAGAACCAACTCTGCAGACACCAAGGTCAGTGAAGAAGGAGGGGGAGGAGGTGCTCCAGGCACCAGAGCAGAGATTCCCATGCAGCCCGTGGTGAAGACCATGGTGAGGCAGGCTGTCCCCCTGCAGCCCATGGAGGTCCATGGTGGAGCAGATATCCACCTGCAGCCCATGGAGGACCCCACGCCTGATCAGGTGGATGCGCCCAAAGGAGGGTGTGACCCCATGGAGAGCCAAGCTGGAGCAGGCTCCTGGCAGGACCTGTGACCCTGTGGGGGACCCACACTGGAGCAGTCTGTTCCTGAAGGACTTTCCAGGCCCACGCTGGAGCAGTTCGTGAAGAATGGCAGCCCCTGAGAAGGACCCATGTTGGAGAAGTTCATGGAGGACTGTCTCCTGTGGGTGGGACCCCACACTGGAGCAGGGGAAGAGTGTGAGGAGGAAGGAGTGGCAGAGACAACGTGTGATGAACTGACCACAACCCCCATTCCCTGTCCCCCTGTGCCGCTCAGGGGGAGGAGGTAGAGAAATGGGGAGTGAAGTTGAGCCTGGGAAGAAGGGAGGGGTGGGGGGAAGGTGTTTTAAGATTTGGTTTTATTTCTCATTATCCTACTCTGATTTGAGTGGCAATAAATTAAATTAATTTCCCCGAGTCGAGTCTGTTTTGCCCGTGATGGAGTGATCTCTCTGTCTTTATCTCGACTCATGAGCCTTTCTTTATATTCTCTCTTCCCTGTCCAGCTGAGGAGGGGGAGTGATAGAGCAGCTTGGTGGGCACCTGGCAGCCAGCAAAGGTCAACCCACCACAGGTGAAGAAGCGAGAGCCGCTGTGCAGTGGGGCACCCCACGGCTCGCTGCGTGCTCGCAGCGGGAGAAGCACAAACCTCCTTGGCAGCGCTGGCTCGTCTGAATGCTGATGAGTTAAAAGGACCTGATGTGGCAAAAGCAATGGACATCAGGAGGTTTCTGCTGCATTTTTACTGTGCCCAGGGTGCTCCTGGCTCCCTCGGAGCTAAAACACGTTCCTGAGGCTTGTCCCACCTACAGGTGACCATGAGCAACTTCAGACTCCAGTGGAAAAAATAATAGCTGGTACTAGATATTACCACATGCAAAGAACTGCCAAGGATACTCCAGCCCCTCTTCTGCATGCTGAAAGGGACACCCTGATCACTTATGTGAAAGATCTTGTGCTCTTTGTAGACATGGCAGCAGTGGTCAAAAACAAATACCGAGACTAGTTAGAAATAGAAAGGAACAGAAAAATATATGGTGGTGCCAGCATGTAAGATGTGCACCTGTGCTCTGCCCCCTGTTCAAATCACACTTCAAAAGAACTGTCTGTAGAAGAAATAGGCAGCTTTCAGAGGAGCTAGAGACACACATGGCTCTCCTTCCAGGGGAAGTGCAGTTTTGTTTGGCTTGGGGAGCCCCATGGGGAGAGAGAAACCTGTGCATGGTCAGGAAAAAAAAAACAGGATAAAGTATATTATCAAGATGTGGCTTTAAAATGAAAGTAAATGGAATTTGATGCCATGGGATGTAAAGGGGAAATGTGCAAAGTGTTTGAAAAGGGGTAAAAACTAAAATCTGTGGAGGCTGAAGGTCTTGCTGGCTGCTCACTGCAGCAGCCCTGTGGCGGCGGCCAGGACACAGCCTGTGCTCGGGTTGCATCTCAGCTGCTGGAGAGGAAAGAGTCACATTTTATGTGCTTGGGGGGGGGTTCCCAAATGGTAATGACCTGTCCTGACTTGGCATAGGGTAGTGAGATCCGGCTGGCAGTACCCCTAGTCCTGGGGACCTGCTGTGCCGCCAGTGACCGGTGACAGGGGACAACGGTCCAGAAACTGCATCAGTCTCCACTCTGTCACATGTGCCTTGCCTTTCCCATCCTTTCATTTCTGTCGCAGACAAACATCTGGTGGGAGAGGTCTCTATTTTTAAGGTAATTTACTGCAGAATAACAGGCGTTTTGGTACAAGGCCATACTTCCCCAGAACAAAAGCTGCTCTTTGAAATGTGAGGGGGGGGTGGTGTAGGAAATACCTCCGTTGTTGTTGTGGAAAAGGAAAAGCAACAAACTGCAGCTCCCCAAATGCTTGTTCCCAACTGTGTGTATCACTGCGTGGGAATTTGGAGCTGCAGACCAAGCACAAGTGGTGAAGCTGCGTAGTGCCGGCAAGGCTGGAGGGGGGAATAGCAAGGATGCTGTGGGGTTTGAGTCCTTTAAAGAAAAAGAAAAAAAAAAACGTCCTTTGTGGATCCTTTTAAAGATAGTTTGAGAAACTTCTGAAGAGGGGAGCACCCCCACATTCACTTTTCCAGTCTACCCAGTGAAGCTCAGCCGTGCCTCCAGGCTGGGTTAGAGGCAGGGGTTTCCACTCAAGGGGCTAAGCAGGAAATAGGTGCCAGAAATGCAGGAACATCTGACAAGACAAGACGTGGAGGCTCAGCCACCCCCCGATGCCGGGCTGGGGAAGGAGAGGGGAAAGGCGGATGGTGCGTGGCAGAGTGCTTAGTCATTTTCCCAGGAACTGGCCTGGGATGTGCTGTTCACTATCTCCAAGGCAGTTTATTAATCATGTTATTTATTGTTCGGGCCATATCAGATGCTCAGCATGACCCTGGCACTGCAGGACAAGCTCATGCCCATTGACAGAGCCGTGTCCTTTTGCTGCAGGTACCTGTGCAAACGGCTGGCCCATCCTCGCGGGCAGTTTCGCTGCAGGGCACAGAGACCACCCACCCACCGGCCACAGTCCCCAAACTCTGACTCCCCAGGATGGACCCTGTGTTGGCTGCAATGGGCGCCTCACAAATAGTGGCATTTTGCTGTGTTCCTTGGGGGCAACAGGGCTTGGGCACAGTCTTGGGTGTTAAAAAACCAAACTCCTCTGCCCACCCCCTAGCTTTTGAATTTGGGGTACATGCTGTGCAACTTCATGAGCTTTTGCACAAGCGCAGCAGTTCTGCAGGCTCCAGGCCCCCCACCTTTCCCCCAACCCTCCAGCCCCCCTGGAAACAGTCCCTGGCCTGTGGCCAAATGTCCCCATGCAGCTTGGGGCAAACAGAGGCAAATATACGTGTTGCCTGTGGACTGGCAATAGCAGTTGTCTGGTAAAGGTGAGGAGCTGAGTTTTCCCTGTGTGTTTCTGAGCATGTAGGTGGAGAATGGGCAGTTAAAAAAATCCCCAAAATGCTAGAAAAGGGAGATGGCATTGAAGCCAGCAGTCCCAGGTGCTTGTGCCTTTCTTTGCAATTTAATCCCCTTCCTAAAACCACAGTTCTTAGATTGCTTCCTGATTTTCCACATTCATCCCAAAAGACATCCCCCTCCACTTTCTAGGCTAAACACCCCCCTTGGCACCAGCCTTGGATGGGCCAAGTCAGGCTTTGTGCCAGGGCACCAGCGGTCATGCAGAGCGGCTCACCCTGCCCCTTGCCCTGCCCAGGGCACAGCGTATCTCGCTGCTCTCCACCACTGGTCCACCTCCCTGGGGACCAGACAGACACTTGGGAGTCAGCAGTTAGGTTTACTCAGATCATCCTAAAGTAAAAAAAAAAAAAAGAAAAGAAAAAAAAAAAGAAAGAGAGCCAGACAAGACGTAGCAAAGGTCCCTATGGTAGACAAATTCTTGCTGCACCGGTGTGTCCTGGGTGGTCAAAGGCGAGGAGCCAGGAGCTCTTTTGCATCCCAGTCGTCCCAGCCTGGCCCCGGGGAGCAAAGAAGGAGGGGGCTGCTGGGGATAGGGAGTTGCCCATTCCCCGCTGGTGCATTAGCCTGCCACAGATGTCTGTTAAAGTTATTATTTTGTTGGCCAGGCTTTGCTTTTGAGAAAATATTTTAATTCTGTTGATAAAGCAAAATACGCCAGATGGGAAATGCATTGCCCTGGTACTACCCAGCTCTGCATGTGCAGCAACCTCCACAGTGGCATCACGCCTCAAGGGGCAAACCTCCTCACTCTAAAGGACTAGATAAAATGCAGCTGTGGTTTATTCATGGAGAGCAGCAGCCACATCCCATCTGCCAGACGTGTCTTTTTATTGGTATTTTATTTCTTGGGCGGGGAGAGGTGTGCACACAGTGGGGTTTTCCCCTCCTCGAAGCAACACCTTGCCCTGGTTGTCCGAGTCAGGCCATTGCCTGCTCCAGCGAGCACAGCCCTTTTGCCTGCTTTGTTTTTCCAGCAGTTTGAGTCACCGGGTCAGTTCCCCCGTCAGTCAATGATGTGTCCCCGCCCCTGCGCCCAGGAGTCTCACACATGAGTAACAGCCCGGCTCTGGCACCTGCGGTCAGTGCAGCTCTGCGAGGGCCTGGCTTCTCCACCCAGCCCGGCAGTCAGCGGCCGGCCAGCAGGCAGCTGCCATCAGTATTTATTTCCTCTGCATAGGCTGGAACAGACCCTGCACCCACCGGGACGGACTCTGCGGACCTGGGAGCTGTGCGCTCGGGAAGGCTCACTTGCCAGGGTGAGGGGCTGACCAGGATTTATATGCAAAAAATTTAAAAGCTCAGCTGTCCAGTCCCTTTCTGCCCCCAGGGACACAACCTGACTTGTCTGTGACTGCCCTTTTCCTAAACCCCCTGCAACAGAGATTGCCTGGCAGTGCTGCAGACTGATTGCCCTTATTTCTCTCAAGTTTCCTTTCACTGTCAGAGCATTATTCTTTGTTTATTGTGCACAGGACAAAGACGATGTTGTTCCTCCCCCCCCGCCCCATATTTTTTTTTAAGCTTCCCTCAGTCTTCCTTTCTAAGAAAGCAACAGGGCCAGTTCTTTCAATGTTGTCCCCACAGGTTGTGTTTTCCAGCAACGTACATTACTGTGAGACATCAGAAACGCAAGTGGGATGGTCACAGCAATCGCTGTATAGGTCAGAAGGCCACAAAACCTGACATATGGGGACAGTGTGAAAGAAATGGGGCTGCTGAGCACAGACACTCCAGGCTCACAAACCAGAGGCTTTCCAACCTTTTTTTTGGTTTGCAGACCCTCAAATAGTTTCTAGTGGCAATAGCGGCAGTGTACATGGTCACTTTTTGTGGACACATTAGAATTTTCCTCAATTTTCCTGTCTTTTGAAGACACCAGAGAGGCAATATTTAATATTTTCTTTACAATTTCTCTTGCTTCCTTTTTTTTTTCCTTGCTACAGCTTTTAATGTTGGTGTCAGCAAAGCAGAATTCAAAAATGAAATCACCAATTTTAGGCAGTTTTCATTTGAACTTCTGATTGCTCTTACCGAAACACAGGGGGTTTTTTAAGCACTAACAAATGCCTCGTACACAGGGACTCTGTAACCTTTATTTATGTGTTGAGAATAACTTTTTGTGGTTGCAAATGTGAGGAAACACTGGACACTAATGCTACAGTCAGTGTCATGTTAGGAGCAGATAGCATTGACAGCACAGAGGAGAGTTAAGGAGAAGATAACAATACATGCTGGAACAAGGCCAGGAAATACTGACTGTTTGAGTCCCTCTCTCCATCCTCATCCTGATGGTGAAAAATGGGGTAGTCCAAGCATACTGTCATTATCCAAGCTTCAGACTCAGTCAGTGTGTTTTTTGTAGCACAAGTTATTTTCTTCGAAAGGCCACAACACTACGTGAAACTGAGACTCCTCTTGGCTCTGTGATTTTAATTACTTTGTAGAAGTACCTGTATTTATAGTTCCCAGGTACCACATAAATGCACTCAAAATTAAAAGCTCCAGCTCCCAACTGGCTTGAGGTATTTCATCTATAGTGGCTGTATTTTGTAAATGCGACATGGCAGGATATCGTCAGTAACTGATTTCTGTGCTGGCATAGTGACTAGAAAACAAATGCCCCACCCTGGGGGTAAATCCACACAGGCATGAGGCCGTGCACCTGTGTAACCTGCACCCAGACTGTGCATGTGGGGCAAGGCACGCGGTGGGGCCATTCACCGCACCTGAGCATCCTGCGCTAGGGCAGAGACAGTGGTGTCCGCAGACAGGTCAGACCCAGCTCGCATCTCCAAGGGCCAAAGCTCTCAGCTGCTCTCACTGCTCTCTGCAGCGGCAAAGCACAGCCCAGGCTAACTGGTCTGCATCCTCTGTGGACTTAGCACAGCTCTGTCCCTGCGAAGAAACCTGCTACTTCCATGTTCCTCAGGTGCTGCCGTCACATGAGTAACTCCATGCCAACGCATGGTGAGCCCCAGCTGTCCCTGAGCTGTGTTAAATACCAAACCCAACAGGCTGATCTTACTGCTGAACTCTTCAGAAGATATTGCAAAACCATCATCCTTCCACTTCTTTTAAACCTGAGGCCCAGATGATGGAGTGAGACCTGTCTTGAACTCATCCCTGGTATTCCTGCACTGGCCAAAGCAGCCACAGGACTTGAGAGAGCAGCTATTGGGATTTCACCTTTGGAACAATTGAAGCCTTTCCTCATTTCCACAGCTCTACATGTTGCAGTCTTTGTACTGCTTAAAGGACTTAGTCCCCCCTTAGATCCCACACCTCCCCAGTGCTCAGTGGAGCTCACACATCCTGGCTAGCTGGTGTTATCCCAATAAGCTGCACCAACCTGTTACTGTGAGACAAGGACTTGACTCTCTGACTTTTGAGACTGCCTCTGAGGAGATGGAGAGAGCATAGTGCCGCCACGCAACGATGGCTTCACATGATGTGCTGTGATGTGGCACCTGTCTGTCTGCACACTGTTAAGCCCGTGGGTCACTCCCTAGTTCAGATGCTGTGGTTAGCTCAACACAAAATTCCTTGGCTGTCGCTAGGACAACAAATAAGTGCTGTGACATAAATGGCCTCAAACATAAAGCCCATGTTACAGCCACCATAGAAGCTGATCATCTCCATTCCACTAAAACACACGGAGAAAGTGTCCTACGTCACCCAAACCAACGCCACAGTGCGCAGCCTGGGCCCCTTCTTCCTGCTGCTATGTCCTTCATCCTGGAATAGGGATGTCCACCACACAGACCTGTTCACCACAGAGAGCCTCTGGCTGCTCATCTCTGCAAGCCCTTAGCCTGAGCCTGCAGGGAAATCACATCTCAAAACCCCAGCTGTGTTAGAGCCATAAGCCGAGGAGGACATGGGGAAGTCAACTGGCCTTCTTTCTGTCATCACATCGCATGGCAGGAACAGGAGGGCTTCAGTGAACCATGTATATACACACTATGGCATGCTGTGCTTAGGAGAAGCTGCTCAGAGAATACCCATGTTACTACCTGCTCTGCCAATCAAGAAGCCAAGGTTATGCTTGCCAGATCCTGTGGTTATTTACTCTGGCACAAAGTTAAAATAACTCTGTACTGGAGCATGAGCAGAATTTACCTCAAAAATAAACATGCGAGCAAGGAATATCAAAACATGTAAGAGTGTAAGAAAATATATTTATTAAATTCCATGGCAATACTATGGTAAAATTGTTAAATACATGCATATTTTTAGACACCCAAGCAATACAACAGGAGTTACAACAGCCAAGCAAACTAAGTTTAAAACGTATGCAAAGTTGGTAACTTAGTGTTAGGTTAGTCTTAAATGTCATCTGCCACACTGGAATATTATTCCCCCAACATGATCCCACACTTCCTTTTTCAAGCATGCATTTGTTTAATTGCTTAGCTAATAAAATATTGATTCAACAAAGTGTATCAACAAGAAAATTTACTTGGTATGCTACAACTTCATTAAAGTGCCTTGTGATGATTTTGCTTAAGTTGTGAAAGAAATATTTTTTCAATAGTGGAAGCTGGAAAATTTCAGTATCATTCAGCAACAGAAATATGTTAAATGACTGATTAGATTTAGTGTGTTAGGATGACTATTTTGTCAGTTTGATTTATTCTCAAAACTAGTTTCTGTAGATGACCATTTCAAATTGGAAAACAATATTTTCACTAGTATGGTGAAATGGACTTTCACAAAAGTCCATTAAAATCTTTGTAAAAACAGAACATAAAAACATCTCTAAACAAATTATTTACGCTGTAAAAAATATGGTATAAAGAGCTAAAAAAACATTGAACCTGTTCACAGTATGTATTTTAAAAGTTACAGCATTATAGTACAATGGTTTTCTTTTTCAGGTGACCTGTATGACTCCACCAGCTCTGCTGCTCTGTGCACCACAACAGGATCAAAGTTCAAATTACTGTTACCTTCGGGTAGGATTTCAGACGAGTTGATTCAGTTATCTTCTTTTTTTGCTATCCCCTGCTTTACAAACTTTTCTGACACACTATGAAGCATAAAATGTTGTTCATCCTAAGCTACTCTTAAATCACATTAAGGAAACATTGTCAAAGTGATCAAATATTCTTTTTTTTATTGTATTACTACTAAAAAGTGTGAGACCTTACCAGTTTCTATTTTACTTTGCCCTCTTTGAGCTATTTCTTTTTTGAGTTTTTCTCATTTCATTTTTTTGCTCAATCTCTCCGTACATTTTACTCTCTGAGTACTACATTTTGCACAACATAAGAACAAATGAGTTGCAAAGGTATTGAACCTTGTGGCAGTCTGCGTGCTCGTGGAAGTTGTGCATACATTTCCACTGGAGCTTGCTTTTGTGTAAAAACAGTCGAAGTGCAGATTTGGGACAGTCCAAAAACCTACCTAGAGATTCTGTTGGGTATATCATTAAAAAATAAGGATGCCATCTGCTCTGCTGCACCAGAAAGTCACTTGGGCAGCGCTGGCACAAGGAGAGGGTGAGACTGGAGAGGGACTAACCCCATCCTCTCATGCAGCACCCTGCCATTAGACCAGCTCACCTGCACTGGGATGCTGAGCCCCTCCCCTCCAAAATAAAAAAGGTGTCTGGAGACTTTTCTGTTGAAAAAGCAGAAGGAATTAATAGATGTTTTTGTGGGGAAAAAGTATTGTCGTGCACCCTGGGACAACTTGTAAAGTTACAGAAACCCCTGCCAATATAATCTGAGGTTTGTTTGCATAACATGCAAAAAGGAAACAAACACTGGCTATCTTAGAAACACAAGGGAAAATCCAGAGTTATATAAATGGGGGAGGAGAGGAAAGAAAGTTGTTATGGAAGAAACTGTTTTCTAGCTTCTAAGGAGATATTTTAAAACCTAAGACAGGCCTAAGCTTGAGGAAATTAGTTTTTAAACACTCCAACATTTCTGAATCCGCGTCTGGCATTTGGGATCTGGGACTGTGTTTCCAGGCTTGCTAAGGAAAAGGCAAAGAAAAAGCCAACAACAAATCTTGCAAACTGCCAACAGCATCTCTGAGCATCAGCAACACAGGGCACCGCTTAATGGACAGCAGCACAAACTCCATGTAGTGTGTCGGGAGGAGCGCAGACAGCAGCTGTTTCCTCTAGACGAAACTGCGTCTCAGAAGGCATATATTCAAGTACAGGGCCCCGAAAAAAGTGCTTTGGGAATTGCAAGCCAACTTCCTCTGCAATACGCACCTAGGTACATAATGATGTAAGCACATATGTGCATAAGGGGTTAGGACTTTTCTTAGTGTTAAAAATATTAATGCCATTTGCACTGAAGTCTTCATCAAAGTCTGTGGCGGAACAGAGGATGCTATTTACATGGGAAGCTCTTGATAGATTTATGGTACATGGTGCTTTGTTAGCAATCTGATTCTTCAAACGTTACTCACATTTTTCCTATGTATTTCAAATTCTTTTACTATATTTCTATCTACTTGTAGGTATACAAATATTCTATTTACAAAGCAAAAATTGTCTAAAAATAGAGCACATGATTTCTCATTGCTTTTTCAGAGGGATATCCAAACACCTTCTCCCTCCAACGCATCCAATTGCCTTCATTTTTGCTACTATTCATGTTCAACTGAGTGTCCTGGATGACAACATCACAGGGAACACCACAGCCCTAAGCTTTACCCAGCTGAACTTATAAAAATAAAAAATAATAAAAAAAGAAAAGGCAGCTTGAATGTGCCTTTTCAGAGCAGCCTAAAACTCGAGGTCAGCAGGCGCCGTGTTCCCAGCAGAGGAAAGCTCTGGTCCCCCACATAAACCAAAGATGAAGAAACGCACCACATTTGTCAATCGTGCTGTGATGGACAACATGGCTACTGGTTCCCTTTGGAAATGGTTTACCCATGAAAGCAGCAACTACAGATAATAAAGACAGCTACCACAGCAAATGTCAGTCATTGGGTCCTAAGTCTGCCCATGCAGCCACTGCATAGCAGGGGAGGTAATTCTCTAGCCTGCCTGTAATATTAGCTTACTATTTTGTTGATATATTGACTAGTAGTTCTGTGAGGTATATCACATGCAGATCTACCATCCCAAAATTTAACACACAAAACCAAGATCCCAGATCCCCCCCACATGTCAGAACAACAAAAATAATGAATGTGTCAAATAGGAGAGTGCACAATGTGACATCAAACGTGACTGATGTTCCACGCATACAGTGAACAGTACAAAAACCCATTACAAAAAACAAATTGTCACATATGACAGGCATGGCTCAAAAATAAAAAGCAGCAGCACCGATGATTTGCTTCAGAAATTGCTTGGCAGTAACACCCTACATCTCTGAACACTGATCCAACCAGAGGATTGAAGCACTGAGTTAGGAGTAACAGTGTTTCGGACACAATCCCTTCTGGTCATATCCCTTCTGGAAGTTGTTTTTTTGTTGTTTTGTTTTGTTTGTTTGTTTAAAAAAAGCTGAACTTTCTATTCTTCTAGGAAAAAAAGCAAAAAGCCAAAAGAACGAAAATAAAAAAGACATTCAATAAAGCAATAAGATCTTTCAGAAAATGATGGTTAGGAAATGCAGTACTTCAAGTTTCCTAAGATATTTTTCAGAAACAAGGGGAAGGGATTCCACTCATATCTAATTTGACTGAAGAGGCTCACCAGGAAGCCCGAAGGCACTAGTACAAGGAGTATGATCCCCTCTGAAGCCCAAAGTTTTAGTCTTACAATTGTTATCGATGCATTTAGAGGCTAAACAGCACCATGCTTTGAAAGTGAATTTGGTAAGAAGACATTCCTAAAGATGCTTCACTGGTTTACCATGGCACTTGGGCTCATAAAGCAAGTCCGTTCCCTGACAGTCCTTGTCACTTATTCTTACTGCTCCATGCACCTAGGGGTGCCTTCACATGGTCACTAAATTAGCACACACCCTCTCACTACCCATCTGGTATTTGGATTCGCTGCTTAAGATTTAAGATAGGCATTTGAAAGGAGTCCTCACTGGCAGCACTGAATAGGCTCAAAGGAAACCACAGAGGTGAAGCAGCTGAGCTTTCAAGGGCTGGAATGACAACTGCTTACTGCTTCATAACCACTAAGCAACAGTAAACGATGCTACATGTGCTGCACAAGCCTCTGTCTCTCCCCCATTTGCCCCACTCTTCTGCTACCGATACAAGATGGTGCATATGGTAAGCCACTGCTATTAACAGGACTCTTCTGCCCTACATCCTGGAAGTCAGAACACCAGTCAAATAAAATACATATTCAAAGTTAAAAAAAAAAAAAAAAAAGGCTAATTAGATGAGAGTCCTTTGATAACATTGAGGTAGACCCTGTATTTGTGAACCTTTCCCCCTTTCCCCTACTTAATCGCTAAAAAATGAAGCAATTTAAAATGCTGTTGCCTTTACTGAATAGGAAGAGCAGCACAAAGGAAAACCTGAGTATGTGATGGTTGTGTTAAGATTCACCATGGGAGCACTGTGAAGGGTGCTAGGCTGCTCCCTGCAAGCTCTGTGTGTTCTCTGCAGCTGCCCTGGCTCCCAGTCTGCCAAATTAAAAATTGCTACTACTCTCAAACTTCAGTTTGGTTTTGCTTCTTGCAATACACAGCCATATGAAAGCACAGTTATTCTTCATGTAACCAGATGTAACCAAAATGATTAGTTTGTTCTTTTGTAACTAAGCAACATAGAGATAGGAGCGGGGTAGACAATACTTTAATGTTGTGTTTGTACACCTATGGCTATGGATATGCTACCATGCCCAAAGACAATTGGACGAGGAGTAGTACGGACATGCTGCTATGTTCCCAGTACAGCCCAGCCCATCTTGACAACGAGTCGAGGGTGGTTAGAATAATTGGTTTGTGTTAAGGGTGCCAAATCATTGTTAGGGACCATGCACCATGAAGAAGGGGAGCAAGTTACATGAGCAAGGTGGGATTGCGCATGTCCAGAAGAAGGGGTCAACTAAAGGACACACCTGTACGACCACCAAGGACCACCAGAGACCCCCACGGAAGCCCCTCGGAGCTCAAGGACGCATGCGTAATGACCACGCAAATATGATAATTAGTTACAGGAAATAGAATGAATATGCATGGTCATTCCAGGAAATGTGATGCATATGTATGTAACTGGGCAATATAAGTTTTGGCTGATGTAACCTGTGGTATGCACGCTAGGTGGAACGATCCCCCGTGCATCTGGTGCCGTAATAAAGAATGCCTGCTTCTTAATGCTACATTGGTGTTAAGGAGTTTGATTCCCGATTTCAGTGACAGTTTTGGCGACCCAGATGGGACCCTGCTTCTGAATTTCGATGCATCCGAGGGATCACAGAACCTCCAGCTGGCACAGAGGGATTCTCAGGGTGAACCTCTGATCCCCGGACTGAAGAATTCTGGGCAAGATCCCCTGGAACAAGGTAATAAGGCATTCTTTCTGAGTATACTGGTAACAAGGGTTGGTTGCCTGCCTGTAAGGCACAGCAAAAGCTATGCAGGGTTGGGCTAAAAAGGTACCTAAGGTAGCTAATCTCTGCTAGGTGAAAGCCTGTGGAGCTCTGGCTAAAGGGTCGGGGTTATAGTCCCCAACTGCCTATTGGTCTTTGAATTTTGGTCTGGATATTGGAACTATGCATTTGTTGTGTGTTTGGATACTATGGATATTGGAACTATGCATTTGTTGTATGTTTGTGCGTTTTTATGGTTTTGTGTTGTCATATTGGTTTCTGAATTTTGGTCTGGATATTGGAGCTACAAATTTGCTGTGTGTTCGGATATAGTCTCTATGTTTTTGTGTTGTATTATTTTATAATGGGAAGTCAGCAGTCACTGGAAAGGGGGGTCCTGAGAACATCCCCTCTAGGCTGTATATTAAGGCATCGGAAAAATCTAGGAGGAGATCCATTAACTCAGAAACAATTGATTGAATATTGTAATCATTGGTGGCCATTGTATACTTTGGATAGTGGGGGAAAATGGCCAAAGAATAGTACATTGCGATATTATACCATCTTACAATTAATGCTGTTTTGTAGGCAGGAGGGTAAATGGGATGAAATACCTTATGAGGCATTTATTTTTTTTCTTTGAGAAATCATCCGGAGTGGCAAAAACAGTGTGGGATTATCCCACAAGATTCTATGGTATTGACTTTGGAAACAAACAGGAAAGGAATAAGAGTTTAAGATGATGTTGCTCTGCCTGTAGCATTGGAAAATGTCCCAAAGTGAGAGAATTGGATCCTTCGCTACAGGCAATTAAGTGACTCTGAATGACGAGGACTGAAGGAGACCGGGGGAGTCAACCTCAGCTGAACGCCTGGTTACATTAAAGCTGGGGAATGATGAAGTAGAATTTTTAGTTGATGCAGGGGTAACATATTCGGTATTAAATATATGCAAAGGGGGGTTTAGTCATAAAACTATAAGTGTTGTTGGGGGAGCAGGGCGGAAGGAAAATCATCCCTTTTTACAACCTTTGAAATTCAAATTGGGAAAGCCATGGGTAACTCATCAATTTTTGTATATGCCAGAATGTCCATCATCTTTGTTAGGAAGAGATATATTGAGTAAATTGAATGCACAAAATAATTTTTAAAAATGGGGAGACACAACTACTAATACCCGAATCAAAAGCTGTGGAAGTGAGAATTTTTATGTTACAGAACACACCAAGACCGAAGGAAGAAATTCCTGCAGAAGTAGAGGATGCAGTAACACCCTTGGTATGGGCTAGTGGAATTCCAGGTCGGTCTAAATTGGCGGAACCAGTAAAGGTTGTTCTAAAATCTGGAACTAAACCGGTAAGACAAAAACAGTATCCTATCAAGTGGGAAGCTAGAAAGGGGTTGGAAGAATTAATAACTAAATGTTTGAATTATGCATTATTGATAGAGTGTGAATCAGAATATAACACCCCGATATTGCCAGTGAAAAGGCAGAATGGCAAGGAATATAGGTTAGCTCAAGATTTAAGAGGCGTAAATCAGATTGTTCAAGACATTCACCCAGTAGCAGCTAACCCGTATACCTTGCTGACATCCTTAAAAGAAAAACATGAGTGGTTTACTGTACTTGATCTCAAGGATGCTTTCTTCTGCATACCTCTAGACAAAGATAGCCAGGCATATTTGCCTTTGAATGGGAAAGCCCCACCACTGGATGCAAGACACAACTCACCTGGACGGTGCTACCTCAAGGGTTCAAAAATAGTCCTACAATATTTGGCAATCAGTTGGCAAAGGAATTGGAAGTGTGGAAAAAAGAAAATTCAGAAGGAATAATATTGCAGTATGTAGATGACATCTTGATAGCAGCAGAGACTCGGGAGGACTGTTTACAAGTGACCATCAGCTTGTTGAATTTTTGGGACAAGCAGGATACCGAGTATCAAAAAGCAAGGCCCAGATTGGGAAAGAGACTGTGATATATTGAGGCTTTGAAATTTTGCAAGGACAAAGAAGATTGGGAGCAGGCAGAAAGGAAGCCATTTGTCAAGTTCCAGAACCCAGAACTATATGGGAATTGCAGACATTTTTGGGTATGGTCGGGTGGTGTCGATTGTGGATCCTTAATTATGCAGCTTTGAAAGTATCCCAGGAGAATCACCTGTTGTGGACACCTGAGTGTCGGACAGCTTTTAAAAATCTGAAGAAGGCTTTGATGTCTGCACCTGTGTTAGGACTCCCAGATTTAGCAAAGCCTTTTGAATTGTTTGTACATGAGCGACAACATCTTGCTTTGGGTGTGTTGACTCAAAAATTAGGAACTTGGAAATGGGCCATTGGGTATTTTTCTAAGCCACTGGATAATGTCAGCAAGGGATGGTTGTGAGCGGTGGCAGCAACTGTACTCTTAATCCAAGAAGCAAGGAAATTAACCATGGGGCAGAAAATTACGGTTTATGTCCCACATATGGTAATTTCTGTCTTGGAGCAAAAAGGGGGGCAATGGCAGTCCCCGAGCCGCATGCTCAAATACCAGGTCACTCTCTTGGAACAGGACGATGTGGAACTTAAAACTACAACAGCAGCGAACCCAGCAATTGTTTTTGAGCTCAGAAATGGGTGAGCCTTTACACCATGATTGTTTGCAAGCTATTGAACAGGTATATTCTAGCAGACAGGACCTGAAGGACGAACTGTTGCCTAATCCTGATTTGGAGCTGTTTATGGATGGAAGCAGCTTTGTCCGAGATGGAAAATGAATGGCGGGCTATGCAGTGGTTACCACCACCCAAGTGATGAAAGCTGAAGCTCTCCCTGTGAATACATCAGCACAGAAAGCAGGTTCACACATGGAGCTATCTGGAAGGAAAGAGGACTGTTGTCAGCTCAGGAAGAAATTCTCCAACTCCTCCAGGACATCCAGCAGCCCAAGGAAGTAGTGGTAATGCATTGTAAAGCACATCCATTTGGACAAACCGTGGTAAATGTGGGCAACCAATTGGCTGATAAAACTGCTAGAGAGGCAGTGGAGCAAAGCATCCTTGCCCTGGTACCAGTAAAACAGGTAAAACTTCCAACCCCGAAACCAAATGATGGTAAATTGGATAGATTATTGGCAGAACAGTTGAGAGCAGTAGAAAATGAGGATGGATGGTGGGTAACACCCACCCAACAAGTCACAGTTACCCCACAAATAATGATAAAAATAGCAGAGGAAAAACAGAGAGAAACACATGGGGGAATTGAAGCAATGATTGTGGATTTACAGAAATCAATTATCTGTGTAGGAATGACAGCGATAGTGAAATCAGTAATAGCGAAATGCCACATTTGTTTGAAAAATAATCCTCTGAATCAGAAGAGACCACCCCCTGGTGTTCTTAAGCAGGGAAATTCCCCTGGGGACTACTGGGAGATTGATTTTTCCGAGTTAACAAAACAAAATGGTTACAGATATTTGTTAGTATTGATTGATACCTTTTCAGGTTGGCTGGAAGCTTTCCCTTGCCACACCAACAAGGCCAGAGAAGTAGTTAAAGTATTGTTAAAGGAAATAATTCCAAGGTTTGGGGTACCGATAGGAATGTCCTCTGATAGAGGACCACATTTTGTAGCAGATATAGTACAACAGTTGAGTAAATTTTTGAGTATTAAATGGGATTTGCATACCCCATGGAGACCGCAGTCTAGTGGAAAAATAGAAAGGATGAATCAAACTTTAAAAAGACAAATTAGCAAATTATGTCAAGAGGCATCCCTAAAGTGGCCGCAAGCATTGTCATTGGCCCTTTTAAGGATCCGAATCCAACCAAGATCTAAAGATGGGATCAGCCCATATGAAATATTGTATGGGAAACCCTATCAGATACCATGGATTCCAGGAGAAATTAGAGGGATTGGGGAAACAAATTTAAAGATGTATCTGATTTCTTTAGGTAAAACACTTACCAAGCTCCGGCGACATATTGTGTTGACCGGACCACTCACTCTGGACACTCCTGTGCACCGGTACCAACCAGGAGATTTTGTGTATGTAAAGACATGGAGCTCTGAACCATTGCAAGAGAAGTGGAAAGGACCTCACCAGGTGTTGCTGACAACCTATACTGCAGTCAAGGTTGAAGGAATTGAGCCCTGGATCCACTATAGACGAGTAAAGAAGGCTCCACCTCAAGATCAGTGGACTGTACACATTACAGATCAGGATAAGTTGAGACTGAAATTTAAGAGAAATGTGTGAGGTTTGTTTGGTGTTTGTATTGATGCTGTGGTTGTGTAAATACCCTGATACTGTAAATGGAAATGTTTTACAGTTAATCCAATCCTTTGGGAAAATGCAGAATACCAGTCAAATTACGGCCTGCCTACCCCTGCCAAAGTCAGCAGAAGACCCAATAGAATGGGGAATTTTGACATTTGATTTAACCAGAGCTTTTGAGAAAATGTCAGAACAAGAGGAAGAAAATTTTACTAGTTGTTGGAATAATACCTATTGGAATGAAATTTTTGTACCCGAATGGAAGGTTGAGGAAAAGATGAAAGTAATACCAGGAGGAAGACAAGCATGCAGGAAATTAGGAGGAACCTTCCTAATAGGACACAAAGGAATAGGATGGTGTAAATATTCTGAAAAAGTAATGAAAACAAAAAGGCAAAATAGAACAATAACTGAGAAAATTTGTGAGGAAGTAAGAAATTATTTACCCTGGGGTTTTTATCTAGGTTCCATTTGGAAAATTGTAAACCACGGAGCCTATCAATACTTTAATCCTTCACCATGGTGTATTGAATGGGAAGGTAAAGTCACTAAAGTGCAACAAGAAGTTAAATGGAAAATTTTCCCTAATGTAACACGTTAGGTTAAAAGCAGAGGAAACCCCATTGTGGGATTGTACTAAAGTGTACAATTGTGATTCCACAGATGATTAAGTCCAAAGAATAGGGCCAGTCGCTAGGGCATTGAGATTGGGATGCCTGTGCAGAAATTATTCTACCAGCATTAATGATACTTGGACAGGAGTAGTTGAAAAAGGGGAAACAGTATATTGAGATCAAAAAATTCTGACAGCTATGGGACACACAGTTTGGGTTTTTAGTGATGAAAATTGGACTACTCATCTATCATTAGATGGGCCTCACAAACAAAAAACATTGGGAATGTTAACCCTTTCTCCTTTATGGAGAAAGAGACCTTTCATGCCTGAAGAGATGAGGAAACAAAGTGATCCGGGCCCTTGGAGGGAACTGTCAACTGGAACAAAAGTAGGATGGGTGTTGGAATCAATCTTTCTACCTTAAGTAGCATCAGCAAGAAACAGATTTTGGCTGTATAATCTGCCAGGCCAAGTTCAGGCATTAACTAGTGCTGCACAAAAGGGATTTAAAGATGTGAATATCCAATTACAGGCTACATCTAGAATGACTTCCCTCGGTACTGGGGAAGCTGATGGAGCAGATCATCTTGAGTGCCATCACACAGCATGTAGAGGATAACCAAGGGATCAAGCCCAGCCAGCATGGGTTTAGGAAAGGCAGGTCCTGCTTGACCAACCTGATCTCCTTCTACGACAAGGTGACCCGCCTAGTGGATGAGGGAAAGGCTGTGGATGTTGTCAATCTAGACTTCAGTAAAGCCTTCAACACGGTTTCCCACAGCATTCTCCTGGAGAAACTGGCTGCTCATGGCTTGGACGGGTGTAGTCTTCGCTGGGTAAAGAACTGGCTGGATGGCCGGGCCCAAAGAGTGGTGGTGAATGGAGTTTACTCCAGTTGGCGGCCGGTCACAAGTGGTGTTCCCCAGGGCTCTGTGTTGGGGCCAGTCCTGTTTAATATCTTTATCAATGATCTGGACAAAGGGACCGAGTGCACCCTCAGGAAGTTTGCAGACGACACCAAGTTATGCGGGAGTGTTGATCTGCTTGAGGGGAGGAAGGCTCTACAGAGGGACCTGGACAGGCTGGATCGATGGGCTGGGGCCAATTGTATGAGGTTCAACAAGGCTAAGTGCAAGGTCCTGCACTTGGGTCACAACAACCCCATGCAATGCTACAGGCTTGGGGAAGAGTGGCTGGAAAGCTGCCTGGCGGAAAAGGACCTGGGAGTGTTGGTTGACAGCCAATAGCATCCTGGCTTGTATCAGAAATAGCGTGGCCAGCAGGACTAGGGAAGTGATCGTGCCCCTGTACTTGGCACTAAGGCCGCACCTTGAATACTGTGTTCAGTGTTGGGCCCCTCACTACAAGAGAGACATTGAGGTGCTGGAGCGTGTCCAGAGAAGGGCAACGAAGCTGGTGAAGGGTCTAGAGCACAAGTCTGATGAGGAGCGGCTGAGGGAACTGGGGTTACTTAGCCTGGAGGAAAGGAGGCTGAGGGGAGACCTTATCGCTCTCTACAACTACCTGAAAGGAGGTTGTAGCGAGGTGGGGGTCGGTCTCTTCTCCCAAGTAACAAGTGATAGGACAAGAGGAAATGGCCTCAAATTGTGCCAGGGGAGGTTTAGACTGGATATTAGGAAATGTTACTTCACTGAAAGGGTTATCAAGCATTGGAACAGGCTGCCCAGGGAAGTGGTTGAGTCCCCATCCCTGGAGGTATTTAAAAGACGTTTGGATGAGGTGCTTAGGGACATGGTATAGTGGTGGTGTTGGTAGTGTTATGTTTACAGTTGGACTCGATGATCTTAAAGGTCTTTTTCAACCTATACGATTCTGTGATTCTGTGATTCTGTGACTTTGCAGAATAGGATGGCACTGGACATGCTGTTATTACATGAGCATGGAGTTTGTAGCTACCTACAAAGTAGAGATCAGGATTGCTCTGTGCACCTCCCAAATGTTACAGCTGCTTTGAATGAACAAATAGATGATATGAAGAGGGTGGCACAGCAGACTCAAGGTTTAAGGAGTGAAATGCAAACAAATTGGTTAGGCCAAGTTTTGGGACATTTTGGATTTCCTCTTAAAGGATGGATAACTGAGTTGTTACAGACACTAATCATTTTTATTATAGTTGTTTTGATGATTTGTTTGGTTTATCAATGTTTAAAGAAAATGTTAACACAGACAATGTCTAGGAATTCTGTAGCAATTTTTAAATCAGTGATGAAGCATCGTACACCAATGCCAGGAGAGAAGCCACCTGCTTATGTTGAGTTATGAAAGATTAAGAAGGGAAGTATTGAAAAGATGATTACTTCAAAACTTCCAAAGGGGGGAAATGTAACCAGATGTAACCAAAATGATTAGTTCGTTCTTTTGTAACTAAGCAACATAGAGATAGGAGCGGGGTAGACAATACTTTAATGTTGTGTTTGTACACCTATGGCTATGGATATGCTACCATGCCCAAAGACAATTGGACAAGGAGTAGTACGGACATGCTGCTATGTTCCCAGTACAGCCCCGGCCCATCTTGACAACGAGTCGAGGGTGGTTAGAATAATTGGTTTGTGTTAAGGGTGCCAAATCATTGTTAGGGACCATGCACCATGAAGAAGGGGAGCAAGTTACATCATAAGCAAGGTGATATTGCGCATGTCCAGAAGAAGGGGTCAACTAAAGGACACACTTGTATGACCACCAAGGACCACCAGAGACCCCCACGGAAGCCCCTCGGAGCTCAAGGACGCATGCGTAATGACCACGCAAATATGATAATTAGTTCCAGGAAATAGAATGAATATGCATGGTCATTCCAGGAAATGTGATGCATATGTATGTAACTGGACAATATAAGTTTTGGCTGATGTAACCTGCGGTATGCACGCTAGGTGGAACGATCCCCCGTGCATCTGGCGCCGTAATAAAGAATGCCTGCTTCTTAATGCTACATTGGTGTTAAGGAGTTTGATTCCCGATTTCAGTGACATTCACGATCAGCTGTTCTGCTACAGAGGGGTTTTTTTGTTTGGATCATCATACAATACTGATTGCTCCTCTGCATTTGGAAACTGCTCCATAAAAAAACCCCAAGACCAAAAAAAACCTACCCCCACCAAGCCACTACCCATGCACTCTATCCTTGACATCTTCTGCTTTCAACTAAAAGCATATGGCAGCACAATCTAAAATTCAAAGCCAAATCTGCACTAGTGAAAAGAAATCTGCTCTAAAAGATATTGTGAGAAAGGGTCGTTACTACTAGGATATAGCCACCTCCCAGCTATCAAGCACAAAGGGCAGAACTGCTTCCTTTTATGTATTAGTTTAGTGTTCTGAATAATAGGCAGTAATAGATTAGGCATGAAACTTTCTCTTGTGGTGATGTCTGGTGACAGATGGACACCAGCTCTTTGCACTGCCTGTCTTTTCACTCGCAGCTCTGCTAATTCCAGGATTCAACCTCAAAAGCAGAATCCTATTTGTACTTTCTCTTCTTTCAGACAGACCTTGCACGCTGTCAGGTCTGCAGACAGATCTATTTTTACTCTCTTCACATTTCACTCTTCCAGGAGGCACACACAGACAGTTGTTACTGACGATGACTTAGATGTTATTTAGTGTTTGCCTTTTTGTGAGTTTTGAAAGCCCTCTGTATTTTCATTCTGTGGAGATGGCAGAAACATACCAACATCTGAAACTGCACCATCTGTTGCTGCAATTAGGTTTAACCTAATGCTTGGTTTTATTTTGATAGCCAGGTCACATGGTTTGGAGACCAAATGTCTGCCAAGCTAGCCATCCTCCTGGTCTGCTCTCACACCTTTACAGCTAGCAGCTTAGCCAATTCAGCCTCCTTTTCTGTTTCGGGATCTTGTTTAGAAATCCACTCCCCCATCTTATTTATTCAAAAAGCCACAAAGTAGTTAAGGAAATTGAAATCTGAAAAAAAGATTCAGTTAGGACTTTATGGAGATCCTTTTTGATCAAGCATTTTAACATCTGACCTCTCACCACTGTGTTTTACAGTAAGGAACAGGTAAGTTAGAAAGCACTTGCTCCTGTAAACTAGTGGAATTCATGTGTGCCACAGTCTGAAGTTTACACAGTGAAATGTTACAATTACAGATGCCTAGAGATGCACATGTGAAAACAAGCATTTTCAAAGATGATTGTTCTGAACACTCCTTTAAGCACACAAATGTACATCACTTAAGCTTTCTTTGCATCACATGTCTGGTAAAGGAGAGGTAGAATTAGCGGCACTTAAACCTCCTTGGGTTTCTCCCTGCCACTAGAGAAATCCCACCTTGTACTCCCAGGTAGGAGTTGTAGAGAAGGTCCTGTTGGGCTACCCAACAGGTGGCAAAGCTAATACAATAAAGACCATCTGTGAGGGACTGAAAGTGTTAATGTCTCAAACGTTGTGGAGAGATAAGGCGCGATTTGCATGGGGACGGCAAGGCGGCTAGCTTGGGATGGGGAGAGCTCATCAGAGGAGAGACTAAAAGAGGTATTGTCTTGTGAGACACCGAAAGAGGTACTGTCTCAAACATTGTAGCGAGATAAGGTGCAGCAAGTTGGCTAGCACGGGAGGAGAAGAGCACGTCGGAGGATGCACAGTTACCATATATGGCCAGAGGTCACACAGACTTTATCTAAGGAACAGGCCTGCAACCACCAGAAACTTGGAATGAAACTCCTCACGACCACCCCCTTCCCCCAGCGCCTGTGAACTTTTGAGGACCAGAACAACATAAGTCCTCCAGGGGCATGACCTGAGGCAGGGATTAGAGTGTAAAGAGGCACCCTCCCCAGGGAACGGTGCACGCCCATCATGGGAGGATTGCCACGTCTGTCATTGTCATTGCGGGATGCAAGGGTGGTGATACCTTTCCTTTTCTTTATCCTCCTCTCTTCTCTTTTCCCTTTCTCACTTCTCTGTTCCTCTACTCTTCCACTATATATATCTCTCTGGGTATATGAGTTTTGGATGAATTGTGACGGGTTGCCCGGAAAATAGCTCCATTGCCAAATCGCCTCTGTTCGTTTGTTGAGCTCGCCAGTTCGTTAAGTTTGTCCGTTCGTGGAATTCGCCAGTTAATAAAGTTGCTGGCCAGCCTGTTCCTCTGAGTCATTGTCGTGACTCTACCGACCACGCGGCTCTGCCGAGCAGAGATGGGCCTTTGTCGGTACACAAACCGTCGGGGAATCGAAAAGATTCTCCCATCTCGCAACCCACCGAGTGGGACGAGACACCATCCAAAATGCAATTTGTTCTCAAGGAGCTAGTACTATTACCTCTAATTTCTCGTGCCAAACTGCTTGGACAGATAATGTTAGTAGACAGAGATTTCCTCATGGCTTACATTACTGTATAGTGCAAAGACTGCTGAACACTGGGAGGGAATGGAGTACTGTACCACTTCGAAGCAGGAGATCTGAAGCTGAAGCTATGAAATACAAAATGCATTAGTGCAATACGTTAGGAAAGATTAACTCCTTAACCAAAGGATAGAAAAAATAGAGAGTATTCTAAGGTTTAAAAAAAACAAACCTAGAGTTTTAAACTTTATGCAGCTCTCATTGAGGTTTAAATCAGTGTTACACTTTTTTTTCCCAAGTTTGTACCCCTGAGTCAAACATTGAATAAACATTGTGTAGTAGGTACAGAAACTAGCGTTTAGTTAAAAAGTAACAGATTTGAATGGCTATTGCTTCAGAAGTGTTAAACAGTGACAAAAAAAAAAAGAAAAAAATGTAGCACTCTGATTTGTTCTTAGTTTATGACTAGATAAAAGATCTCAAAGAGTTTCCAACCACATTGTTTCCATGTGTTAGGCTGAGGTTTGTGATAAATGAAACCTTCAGTAAGGAAACCTGTTGGGACTGCATCATTTGAGTATGCACGGTTGAGAACAACTACAACAAAGCAAAGCAATCTTTCCAAGTTACAAGTTGCATGAGACCATATTAATCTTGGAGCACTATTTGAAGGTAGCCAGAGTTCTTTGACTATGATTATCAGGAGCTCTAAACTCAATGCCCCTTATATCCAGTATATTTACTAGAATAATAACTAAATTGCTATAACATTGGCCTCTTGGCCTCTATTAAAATGGAACATTAACACTTTCGCTAACTTAAACATAACATTCAGCTCACTAGAACCTCTGCTGACTGTCTCCAAGAATAATTCATGCCTTTTGCACTTTTCTTCCTCCTTTCTTTACAACATCAGGAATAAGAGCTTATTTAGAAGGCAGGTTCAGGTGCAATGAGGACTCACTGTTAATCATTTTGTTTGTTCTGAAAAAAGTGTGTGAAGGACCACCCTATGTTACTGGGTTTGGGAGAGTCTTCATCATTTTTTGGGGGAAGCAGAAACTGTCAGGAATTAATGGAGCATGGGCTCCCAAAAGATGCATTTTCATTGTTGCTTTCAACTGATCCAGGAGAGTCTGGAGTGTCCACATTCCAGGCATTTGTGTTTGCTTGAGGTCTGTAACCTGCAGTTTTATCCAATTCTTCCTCTGCAGGTGAGTGACCCTCTATTTTCAGAGCACTGATAGGCAGCTGCATTTGTGGCTTATAGCCTGCTGTAGTCACTAAGTCTACTTCTGGCTCCTCCTCTGGTTTAATTTGAGGCTGATACATTGACTGGATGTCAATGTAAACCACCTGAGATGACCCCACAGGTTCATCCATAGGGGGATTTGAGATCTCCTCTTCAATGATAGGGGGGCAGTAGGACACAACCACGTGGTTCTCTGAGTCAGAGCCATCTTCCAGCACAGTGGTGTCTGCTGTCGGGGACATCATTTCTGTGTCTTCAATTTTGGGAGCTGCAGACCATGTTTCCACCACTTCAACACTATTGGGGGTACAGGGGTTCATTTCCAGTGTTTTAAGTGTCTTATTCCCCTGAAGTGAGAAAAAGGAGAAGGGGGAGAGACTAAGCCAAAAGACCTGAAAATCCTGAAAGCAACAACTTGCCCAAATTAAATCAGTATGTTGGCTTGTGGCTTGCATTCATCCCACTGCCATTAGTACAATATTAAAAAAGCATTTTGATTCTCATTTTCTGGATCATCACATATTCCTGTTAACATTAAAAGTATTTCAGCCAACTTAAAGAGACTCCAGATGTTGCAGTAAGTGTTTGAGAACTCTTTCCCCAAATCTCCACTTTGTATAACCCATTCCAGAAGGTTATTTAAAGGTTATGTTCAGTTCCAGCTACTATGTCTACCAGAAGGTTGGGGATGTGGCATGTACGCTTCTCCACACTTTCTATTTCTCCTAACACTATGAAAAAGACAGGTACATTACTCCCACATTGTTATCATGTACTGAGACTTCCCATTAGTGCAGGAAGAGAGAAATGCAGCAGTCCTTTCCTAGTTCAAACTTTGCAAGTAACTACATTAACAACATGACAGCTCTAGATAGCACCTGACAAAAGTTACTCAGTAGCTTGTCCTGTTCCCCCCTGCCACAGAGGTCTGGGTTTTTTTTTTTTGTTGGTTTGGGTTGGTTTTTTTTTGTTTTTTTTTTTTTTAACAACTGGAGCAGAAGACTCAAAGTTTACAAAAGACTTCTTTACTCACAATACCTTTTAGAAGTTTAAAATCCTAGATTTAAAATGAGGGTTACCTCACAGATGTTCTTCTGAAACTGCAGTGCTTTACTGTTCTCAGGATTCGGGATCTCTGGATAAAACGTTTCTTTAATCCTTTAAAGAGGAAAGAACGAACTTTTAAAAGTTACCAAGCCCTGAAACAGATCGCCAATACACTAAAGGAGTCAGGACATTTCCCTTTAATTCAGAATACTGAAGACATATGGCACAAAGATTTAGTGTGTTACACTTTCACTGAGTATTTAATGGAAAGAGCAGCAAACCCAATTTTTATTTTTAAACTGGGGAACTTGATATGCCATGTTTACGAGGTTGAAGATGGGATGTCTACCTGAGTGTTTGTGGATGGCTCACAAATTATAATGTCACCAGCTTATTTCCATTTGGGAACTATTTATAAATGGTTCTCACTGGGAGACAGGTTCCTGCAAAACCTTTTTGCATTCCTCACTCTGACCTCTCTCCAACTCAATTTCTCCCTCACCTTCTACAATGTGTTTTTGCCACCCACCTTTACACAAAGGTCTGTAAAAGCCCAGTGAAATTTTTAGTTACTTGGAAAAAAGAGAGAGTAACTAAAAACATGGAAAACTCTAGCACTGAAGCAAACACATCCAGGAAAAGATCAGAACTGAATGCATTTACCATTCCCTCTTTTGGTAGCAGAAGATGCTGGTCACCACTCCAAGCAGCACAACCACTGCCACAGGGATGAGAATTGCAATGATTAATCCTACAGCTGGGGGACAAAAAAAGAAAAGATGGTAAATATATATCCATAGTTACCAGCAAGTTTTATGCCTTTTCTAACATTCTTACAGATTGGAGACCATTTCATCAAACTCATCTAACAGTGGTCTGCAAACAGTGACCTATACCATACACTTCCCCTTTGCCGGAAGGGCAAAAGTCCATCCATAAACAGAGCTGATTCAATGACAACTACAGCAATCAGCAGGTAGTTCTCTCTTAATTGCTTAATTGCGAAAGGCTTCATGTGCAATGCAAGACTGATTGCCACTATAACTTCTGTTCTCGGTAAGCACTGGAATTGCACTTTCAGGTTACTTGAACTAGCCAAATCTCTGGTAATGGCTCTTACAGGCCAACAACTCATTGCACAAACTGCACTGCCTTTTATATGGTTTACAATGCTTCTAATCCCCAGAGTTTAGCTCCAATACATTCCCACTGCCTTCCTCCATTGATGTTAAGTGCCTCAAGTTTGATTTTTTGTGTATTTTAGTTACACCGTAGTGTTTAGTCTTTCTTCCATATGAAATACTCTTTTTTTTTTTTTTCCCACTCGTTCCCCAAAGTCAATCTCTTTTTTTTAAACTGTCTTTCTGGGTTTGTTTCTGTCAGGGGATTGATAAAACTGAATTCAAAGCAGAGAGGCATCTGTTTATAATTCTGAAACTGCTAAATATTTCCACACTGTCTTTCTTCCCACCATGTATTAGCAGATATTCATCATGGGAAACTTGACAAAAACAACTAGCTGCTTGAGAAGACTAAGTTCAGACTCCACCATATTTAGTAGTAGTTTAGAAGTTATTTTTCTTACATACATGACCATGAACTACAAGGTAGCTGTAATAGGAAAGGAACTTTTCCTCACCCTGAACTGTACCAATTTTTATATTTAAAAATAACCAACTAAATAAATTAAAAATTAGACTGTAGGCCCAAACTACCTAAAGGGACCAGAAAAAAACAAAATAAGCTCAGCTTTATATACATTGTACAGGCCCTGTGCTAAAGAATATTAATGAACAGGGTTATTCAACTTACAGTCCTCCTTTGTCACCATGTCACTGAAATCGGGAATCACACTCCTTAACACCAATGTAGCATTAAGAAGCAGGCATTCTTTATTACGGCACCGGATGCACGGGGGATCGTTCCACCTAGCGTGCATACCGCAGGTTACATCAGCCGAAACTTATATTGTCCAGTTACATACATATGCATCACATTTCCTGGAATGACCATGCATATTCATTCTATTTCCCAGAACTAATTATCATATTTGCGTGGTCATTACGCATGCGTCCTTGAGCTCCGAGGGGCTTCCGTGGGGGTCTCTGGTGGTCCTTGGTGGTCGTACAGGTGTGTCCTTTAGTTGACCCCTTCTTCTGGACGTGCGCAATCCCACCTTGCTTATGATGTAACTTGCTCCCCTTCTTCATGGTGCATGGTCCCTAACAATGATTTGGCACCCTTAACACAAACCAATTATTCTAACCACCCTCGACTCGTTGTCAAGATGGGCTGGGCTGTACTGGGAACATAGCAGCATGTCCGTACTACTCCTCGTCCAATTGTCTTTGGGCATGGTAGCATATCCATAGCCATAGGTGTACAAACACAACATTAAAGTATTGTCTACCCCGCTCCTATCTCTATGTTGCTTAGTTACAAAAGAACGAACTAATCATTTTGGTTACATCTGGTTACATTTCCCCCCTTTGGAAGTTTTGAAGTAATCATCTTTTCAATACTTCCCTTCTTAATCTTTCATAACTCAACATAAGCAGGTGGCTTCTCTCCCGGCATTGGTGTATGATGCTTCATCGCTGATTTCTGTGTCAACATTTTCTTTATACATTGATAAACCAAACAAATCACCAAAACAACTGTAATCAAAATGATTAGTGTCTGTAACAACTCAGTTATCCATCCTTTAAGAGGAAATCCAAAATGTCCCAAAATTTGGCCTAACCAATTTGTTTGCATTTCACTCCTTAAACCTTGAGTCTGCTGTGCCACCCTCTTCATGTCATCTATTTGTTCATTCAAAGCAGCTGTAACATTTGGGATGTGCACACAGCAATCTTGATTTCTGTAAATCCACAATCATTGCTTCAATTCCCCCATGTGTTTCTCTCTTTTTTCCCTCTACTATTTTATCATTATTTGTGGGGTAACTATGACTTGTCTGGTGGGTGTTACCCACTTCATTTTCTACTGCTCTCAACTGTTCTGCCAATAATCTATCCAATTTACCATCATTTGGTTTCGGGGTTGGAAGTTTTACCTGTTTTACTGGTACCAGGGCAAGGATGCTTTGCTCCACTGCCTCTCTAGCAGTTTTATCAGCCAATCGGTTGCCCACATTTACCACGGTTTGTCCAAACGGATGTGCTTTACAATGCATTACCACTACTTCCTTGGGCTGCTGGATGTCCTGGAGGAGTTGGAGAATTTCTTCCTGAGCTGACAACAGTCCTCTTTCCTTCCAGATAGCTCCATGTGTGTGAATCTGCTTTCTGTGCTGATGTATTCACAGGGAGAGCTTCAGCTTTCATCACTTGGGTGGTGGTAACCACTGCATACCCTGCCATTCATTTTCCATCTCGGACAAAGCTGCTTCCATCCATAAACAGCTCCAAATCAGGATTAGGCAACAGTTCGTCCTTCAGGTCCTGTCTGCTAGAATATACCTGTTCAATAGTTTGCAAACAATCCTGGTGTAAAGACTCACCCATTTCCGAGCTCAAAAACAATTGCTGGGTTCGCTGCTGTTGTAGTTTTAAGTTCCACATCGTCCTGTTCCAAGAGAGTGACCTGGTATTTGAGCATGCGGCTCGGGGACTGCCATTGCCCCCCTTTTTGCTCCAAGACAGAAGTTACCATATGTGGGACATAAACCGTAATTTTCTGCCCCATGGTTAATTTCCTTGCTTCTTGGATGAAGAGTACAGTTGCTGCCACAGCTCGCAAACATCCAGGCCATCCCTTGCTGACATTATCCAATTGCTTAGAAAAATACCCAACGGCCTGTTTCCAAGTTCCTAATTTTTGAGTCAACACACCCAAAGCAAGATGTTGTCGCTCATGTACAAACAATTCAAAAGGCTTTGCTAAATCTGGGAGTCCTAACACAGGTGTGGACATCAAAGCCTTCTTCAGATTTTTAAAAGCTGTCCAACACTCAGGTGTCCACAACAGGTGATTCTCCTGGGATCCTTTCAAAGCTGCATAATTGAGGATCCACAATTGACACCACCCAACCATACCCAAAAATGTCCGCAATTCCCGTATAGTTCTGGGTTCTGGAACTTGACAAATGGCTTCCTTTCTGCCTGCTCCCAATCTTCTTTGTCCTTGTGAAATTTCAAAGCCTCAATATATCACAGTCTCTTTCCCAATCTGGGCCTTGCTTTTTGATACTCGGTATCCTGCTTGTCCCAAAAATTCAACAAGCTGATGGTCACTTGTAAACAGTCCTCCCGAGTCTCTGCTGCTATCAAGATGTCATCTACATACTGCAATATTATTCCTTCTGAATTTTCTTTTTTCCACACTTCCAATTCCTTTGCCAACTGATTACCAAATATTGTAGGACTATTTTTGAACCCTTGAGGTAGCACCGTCCAGGTGAGTTGTGTCTTGCATCCAGTGGTGGGGCTTTCCCATTCAAAGGCAAATATGCCTGGCTATCTTTGTCTAGAGGTATGCAGAAGAAAGCATCCTTGAGATCAAGTACAGTAAACCACTCATGTTTTTCTTTTAAGGATGTCAGCAAGGTATACGGGTTAGCTGCTACTGGGTGAATGTCTTGAACAATCTGATTTACGCCTCTTAAATCTTGAGCTAACCTATATTCCTTGCCATTCTGCTTTTTCACTAGCAATATCAGGGTATTATATTCTGATTCACACTCTATCAATAATGCATAATTCAAACATTTAGTTATTAATTCTTCCAACCCCTTTCTAGCTTCCCACTTAATAGGATACTGTTTTTGTCTTACCGGTTTAGTTCCAGATTTTAGAACAACCTTTACTGGTTCCGCCAATTTAGACCGACCTGGAATTCCACTAGCCCATACCAAGGGTGTTACTGCATCCTCTACTTCTGCAGGAATTTCTTCCTTCGGTCTTGGTGTGTTCTGTAACATAAAAATTCTCACTTCCACAGCTTTTGATTCAGGTATTAACAGGTGAGTCTCCCCATTTTTAAAAATTATTTTGTGCATTCAATTTACTCAATATATCTCTTCCTAACAAAGATGATGGACATTCTGGCATATACAAAAATTGATGAGTTACCCATGGCTTTCCCAATTTGAATTTCAAAGGTTGTAAAAACGGCCGATTTTCTTCCACCCTGCTCCCCCAACAACACTTATAGTTTTATGACTAAACCCCCCTTTGCATATATTTAATACCGAATATGTTACCCCTGCATCAACTAAAAATTCTACTTCATCATTCCCCAGCTTTAATGTAACCAGGCGTTCAGCTGAGGTTGACTCCCCCGGTCTCCTTCAGTCCTCGTCATTCAGAGTCATCAAATTAATTGCCTGTAGCGAAAGATCCAATTCTCTTACTTTGGGACATTCCCTTTTCCAATGCTACAGGCAGAGCAACATCATCTTAAACTCTTATTCCTTCCCTGTTTTTTCCAAAGTCAATACCATAAAATTTTACTGGATAATCCCACACTGGTTTTGCCACTCCAGATGATTTCTCAAAGCAAAAATAAATACCTCATAAGCTATTTCGTCTCATTTACCTTCCCTTTTGCAAAATAACATTAATTGCAAGATGGTATTATATTGCGATGGACTATTCTTTGGCCATTTCTCCCCACCTTCCAAAGTATACATTGGCCACCAATGATTGCAATATTCAATTAATTGTTTCCGAGTCAAAGGATCACCCCCCAGATCTTTCCAGTGTTTTAAAATACATCCCAAAGGTGTTCTTTGTGGGATGGGTTTCTTACTCGGAAATGTACCCATCTCCCAAAAGACTAGTGCTTGTGATTGTGCACTATCACAAGCACTAGTCAGAGGGACCCCAACCCTTGGAGCTCCCTCTGGGATTCCAGCCCCCTGCCAGAAATCCCAACCTTGGAGACTTCAACCCCCCGTCGAAGACTCCCCCTTGGGCCCCGCTCCACAGGCTTTCGCCTAGCAGAGACTTACCAACCGAGGTACCTCTTAGCCCAACCCTGCGTAGCTTTCGCCGCGCCTTACGAGCAGGCTTTGGTGGGACTCTAACCCACGTCCTACCTAAAGTTCTGTTACCCGTTAGAAGAATGCCTTATTACCTTGTTCCAGGGGATCTTGCCCAGAATTCTTTGGTCTGGGGATCAGAGGTTCTCCCTGAGAATCCCTCGGTGCCGGCTGGAGATCCTGCAATCCCTCGGATCCGTCAAAATTCAGAAGCAGGGTCCCATCTGGGTCGCCAAAACTGTCACTGAAATCGGGAATCAAACTCCTTAACACCAATGTAGCATTAAGAAGCAGGCATTCTTTATTACGGCGCCGGATGCACGGGGGATCGTTCCACCTAGCGTGCATACCACAGGTTACATCAGCCGAAACTTATATTGCCCAGTTACATACATATGCATCAAATTTCCTGGAATGACCATGCATATTCATTCTATTTCCCAGAACTAATTATCATATTTGCGTGGTCATTGCGCATGCGTCCTTGAGCTCCGAGGGGCTTCCGTGGGGGTCTCTGGTGGTCCTTGGTGGTCGTACAGGTTTGTCCTTTAGTTGACCCCTTCTTCTGGACATGCGCAATCCCACCTTGCTCATGTAACTTGCTCCCCTTCTTCAAGGTGCATGGCCCCTAACAATGATTTGGCACCCTTAACACAAACCAATTATTCTAACCACCCTCGACTCGTTGTCAAGATGGGCTGGGGCTGTACTGGGAACATAGCAGCATGTCCGTACTACTCCTTGTCCAATTGTCTTTGGGCATGGTAGCATATCCATAGCCATAGGTGTACAAACACAACATTAAAGTATTGTCTACCCCGCTCCTATCTCTATGTTGCTTAGTTACAAAAGAACAAACTAATCATTTTGGTTACATCTGGTTACAACCACATAGAGGCTGTTTGGAGGGCTCAACCCACCAGCAGTATAGGCTTGTAGGTCCAGCTGGTAACTTGTTTTGCCTTGAAGATCAAGTATTTTCAAAGACTTCTTTGTTAAGTTGGTGATATTCTTAACTTTAAGTTCTGGATTCCCTGTTTGTTTGGAAGCAGTAAGAAAAGCATACCTTGTAAGAAAGGATTCACAAAGACAGCCTCAGCTTTAGCAAGACTTTCTTGAAGTCAGCATATTAAACCTGAAGAATAGTCTGTGCAAAGGAAAACTGAAATAAAGAATCCTAGCAATGCTGCTTGCTTACACAGCACCAAATAGCACAGGAGTGTGTTGTTGCTGCAGATTGGCTTCAGGTTTTTTTTACACTCCTGCTTGTCCTCTTATGTTAATGTGAGTCAGGCTTCAGTTCTGTATGGAGATGTCCTTACAAGATGGATACTGGAAGAATATACCAAATTAAATATAGCCATGTAACCTCCCCCATGTCTCATCTACCTGGGATATCTGTACACAGGGCAGTGTGTCACATTGCCACTTAGCCACTGCACAGCTTTATGGCCTCAGTGAGCCAGGGTTTTCTCCGACTTTTGCCTTATATTAAAAAACAACTGTGCTAACCACACAAGGAGATGATTATTTCAAATCCTTTTGTCACATATCAGGGGCCAATTATGCCAGTGAGTAATGCAACTGAGTTATGATTAAAGCATCTTTTTTTGAAGTGAAATTAAATTATTAAAAAAACTCTTGAGCAAGGAAATTGCAATCTATAGATTTTATTTACCTGATTCTGAAAGTCTAGGCTTTAAAGCATCTTTTTCACCTTTTGCAAAGGTAAGCTGATATCCCTCTAAAAAACCTTGACAATCTTCAATAGGAATGTCTTCCCATTTTACCAATATAGAATCTGAAGAAGTTTATTCTACAGTAAAATTTGGTGCACGTTTTGGAGCTGTAGGAAGAATTATGAAGGAGAAAGCTAGTAAGAAACCACCTTATCATTAAATGCTGAATCCATTTAAGTGTTCCATCAGTTTTATTTCAGGGCTAGCATGTTCAACTTTTTCCTGAATATGTTTCCCTCACTCTCAAGAACACGTGAAAAGACTGAGCAGGTGATATTACAAAGACACAAGTATGTTGGTCTCATTGCTATTAATTACTGCAGTATTATCTACTAACAGAAGCTGAAAGAAAAATCTCTCCTTGGGCAGCCTTCTTACAGACCCATACATGTAAATACCCTTCTTCCTGCAACAAACCACAAAAGACTGCATAACCATTCAGAGCATACAAATTGCTTAGCTTTTAAAGGCTTTAACTCTGTGATTGCATAGCTTCCCTTCAAATTAAACAAACTCCACATTCCTATCACGGAAATCTCTCTCAGCTTAAAAGAGATAGTCTTAGCAGGCATCATAAGTCCTTATGCCAATACCTGGACCCCACTGAAAGTGTTACAGCAGATATTGTGTAAGGTCACATAACAGGACTTAGTCTGACATTTGGCATTGATCTGTAACTACCTACCAGTGCTAAACTCATGTAAGAATGCGTCTATTTTGTCTTGATGGTTATCTGTCCAAAGGCAAATTTGAAGTTTTAGAATAAATCTATGCTCTTGTGCAAAGTGAATACATTTCTCAGTTCCTAGTAAATTTCTTCCGCATGTTCGATGCATTTTTATTCCCCCAAAGTCTTTATCATTTTAACTTGAAAGCTTCCAATCTGTTGAGAACACATATGGAAAAACCTTCTGGGAAACTGTTCAGGATTTTTACAGAGATACAAATGACTGAAAGTTGAGTTTCTGGTAAAATTGCCTTAACCTCACCTTCAACCTCAGCAATGAAATAAACAGCAGCATTTCCAAGGGCTCAGATTATGTCAGCAGCTCAGTTTTCCAAGCAAACTATTCTAGCAGAAAACATTAAACTTCAAAGTGAAATGGGTACTGTAGTTACAATACTCTTCACACAAGAGTTGTGATGGTAAAGGGTAAAGCTATGTTCAGATTCCTGGGAACAGAAAGCATTCAGACACTAATGCATCTCCAGGCAAGCAAAGCTCAGCCCTGGGTCAAACCGCAGTTACCCAGATAGGGTTGGTACAGGAGGGAATGCAAGTGCAATTCTCAAAGTGGTTTGTACTCTAGGATGTAGTTCTGGTCTAAGAAGTGCTTTTAAACAGGAATGTTGTGGACACTTTTTATATTTGCTGAGCTGTACCAAATGTGCTCAGAAGTTTACTTTGACTTGACAAATCCTCTCCTGCAGAAGTGACCCCATCCCTGTGGTTCAATTTATGCCTGTGCCTTCAACTCTGAAGACCACTGTCTTCAGAACAACCTTCTGTGACACCTTGTGCCACCACACAAGCTGGAGAACACAGGATTATTGCATGCTGGGAACTGGAAGTGGCTAGAGAAATTTATTACCATTATATACAGAGAATGAGCAAAAGTCAGTAGTACTGCATGGGGATTCTGGTCTCAATCTTCTGCCAACACTGAGCTAAAAACAGACACAGTTTAAATTCACTTTGTAAAGATCCCAAATGATAAAGTGCACTTACGCAGCTCTTTCATATACCCAGTTATGTTTTTCAATAACCGACATCCACTGGATTTGCAGCCATATAGTGAAAAGTTGTATCTCACGCCAAGTCTAAACAGAGCTGCAAGAAAAAATCGCTGTAAGAATATTTGTCTTCTGAAGAGTGATGCTTTTAGCTTTCACATGATGCAGACTTATATAAATACATATTAAAAAATTTCAAAGTCTTAGACCACAGTGTTAGGAATAAATACTATCCCTACTTGTAATTCCTATAAAAACTATGCTATCAGATGTGGTTTAGAAGCAGTAAGCAAATCTAGCTCCCGGAGAAATTTTGGTTCTAAACAATTAGGATTCAAAACAAGCTACTCAAATTGCATAAATTGCTCTTTCCATGAGGAAACACAAACTGAAGTTACCAGAAACAATCCCCTTCCTTTCCTCCCATGGCAGCCATGTAGATCCTGCCTCCTTCTCAGCAATACAAATGCATTTTGAAATGCCCGGGCTTATTACAGCAACGGTACAAAAGAATTTCAGAGAACTCTCAAAAGTGATAGTGAAGCACTTTAGCAATGAACTCCAGGCCTGAACTGACTCTACAAAACACAGATAGTCATAAAATTTCTATTTCACATATCTTTGATGGAGGCATAGGTGTTTGATACTACAATGTGTAAATAATTTACCACTTCCTGGGATTTCCCCAAGTCAGGGGTGTACACTACTTTCAAGATTTTTTTCTGAACAAGATGCCACTGTGAGAGGTTCAGTAGCAGAAGTCAAGTGGGTTTTGCAAGAGTTCAGGTCCAGCCTGAGAGATTCTCCTGGCAGGACTAAGTGCAGAGGTGAATTTGCCAGCTTGAGCCCAGCCCTAGCAGCCTGGTAACTTCCACCATGTGCTGGAAGAAGCATCCCAGGAAAGAGCTCAGGAGTAGAGCAGTGCATCGTTGGACAGACACAGCATTGTCTGCTTAGAAAAAGCAAGCTCTAGCCAGCACAAACGAAAACAGCATGGACACAGTGTTGTAATTACAGGCAGGAAAGCCTATTGCCCCCTTCCAGGTCCCACTCCTCCCCAACTTTCCTGTGTACACAGCACCAATTTCTTTTCTCTAATGGAGACTTTATATACTAAACTCTTCTAAAAAGCAAATATATACCCATTTAGAGAGCAGAGAAAAATCCTACATCTTTCTTGGGTCCTCTCTTTCCTCTTCTATGCCTACTAGTCCCACCACAGCTGAGTTTCATTTCCCTGATCTGCCCACCAGCATCTAGAGACCTGGAATGTGCCCTGTTCCAGGAAATTTCAATTCCTGACAGCAATCCAATACATGGAGGTCACACTTAAAAAAATCTGCCTCATGTAAAAACAACAGATTAGTCTTTCCCCATCCTGAGCAGCTCTGTTTATGTTTAGAATCCAAATAAAACCCCAAACCCTAGATTAACCATTATGCATTAGGCTGAGTTAGGAAGTTGTTTGGTATAGCTAGAAGAGGTAATTTCAAAACAGTTAATAAACATAGGATGATAACAGTTAAGTCAAGACTGATATTTGGATTTGGCAAGCCTGTGTAAGAAATTAAAATAAACACAGTATCAAGGTGTTCATTTATATACACAAGCACACAGCAATGCAACAATCCTCGATCTATAGCATTGGTGCTGCTCTCATTCTACTTGCTGCTCCAGCTCTCAACCAGAAAGACTCACAAAAAATTATTTCTGACTTACCAGACTTTATCACTGCATCTGTTGTATTTGAAGGAAATTTCTGCCAGTCCACGCTACAGGGTTCAGACCCAGATGAATGACACCATTTTACTATGTAGCCACAGGTCATGTTGGGGTAAGAATTCCAAGAAATATAAATTCCATTCCCCATTGCCACAGCCCGATCTGTTTTGACATTGTCTGCAACAAAGACAACACAAAAATCCATCAGAGAGTAGACACTTATCTGTAGTCCAAGCTGGAAGAAAGCCTTCCAGCCACAGCACAAAGGTTTTATAAACTGCAGTAATTTCTAAGAATGAGAGATGCACTCCTGGTACTGTGAAATTTGAAGTGGTGCACTCAACTATGCTTTCTGGAGTGCTGGAAATCAGACGTAGCCTGCAGCAAATCCCTCAGCCAGCCTTAAGTATGATGATGATAAGTGCTGCAGTTCAGGACTGGCTAAAAAGCACTTTTTCAAGGTAAGGATTTACAGAAGATGTCAGGTTCAAATCTGACTTGACACCAATTTGGCAGGAGCCTCCAGCTATAAATTCCTGCTGTCATTTCATCAGTTTGCTTTGTGTTTATTTCAGTGTCTTGCTGTCACTCACCCGACCACAGACAACCATTTTTCACCAAGAATCAACAGCAAAAGTCAAGTCCCTGGTGAACTTTACCGAAGCTCCAGTCTACCAAGTGTAAATAAAAAAACCCCTGCTTTTCCTTTAGTCTATTTTTTTGTTTCTGATTGATTATCAAAGGTTTAGCTGCCCTTGAAGTGATCAGATCTGAGAATGACTTCTGATTCCTGCAGCTTCCCTCCACAACTGGCTGTCAGATGGGACCCCACAGAGCTAAGGGATGTTTTCCAAAGGCCACCACAACAGCTGTGGCCCCATGAAAAATTTGCAAAAACAATCTCAGGGTTTCAGTTTTTCCTTTTTCAGTGTTCACATTTATGCTCCCTATTGAGTCTATTATTTCATGTTATTAAAGCCATAAACTACGCAAGGCTGAAGGGCAAGGGCAGTTTTTAAGAAGCAGTGCTGTAAAAACTTTACTCTCACAGACGTGCTGTGAATGTTGAAGGACTGTCTATTTCTAAATAACCTTAACATATAGCTAAGCGTACAATCCTTTTCTAGCTTGCTCATGGCAAGACAGACGCACATGATTAAAAAAAGACAAGTCAACTCCAAAAGTCTTTCAATACTTTTCCCTAAAAAACTACTATGCATCCACTGAAACTACACTTCTATGATGCTGGAAGAGAGCATATTTCTAATTAGACTGCTTTAATTTTCCTATTTACAGGAAAGACTTTTTACTGACAGTGAGCACATACTCTCTAAAAAAAATGCTTAAATACACCACACTCAATTTTATTTCCTGAGCCAGATGACTAGAAATTCACCCAGGGCAGCACTGCCCGTTTTGGTGTATTTATAGCTGCAACCTAGACTAGTACAAATAACTACTAGCACTACAGTACTACTGTAGGGGAGCCTGTAACAGTCAGATTATACGCCCCGACTCTCTGCAGAGCACTTTCAGAGACAGTGACAAATTAATTAAGGCAGAGTAGTACCCTTTGTGTTTTCACAGCAGATCTCAAGCTTCAGAGCCACTGCTCTCATGGACATTAAAAGCACTTACAGACTGTACACAGGAAGCAGCCAGAAAAGATGTTTGGGCAGAAATGTCATCCAGTTCAGTGAATGAGTCATCTTTCATGACTCCAGTCAGTGACTCAGATAATTCCTACACCAACCTGGGAGCAAATCTTCAACGAGTACAAGTTGGGTAACAGCAAAGGGAACCTCAGATATCCGAGAGAAAGCTATAAATGAATGCAAAGCTCCAGCTGCCATCAGCTGTCCCATACCACAAACCTATTACAGAGATCTCCCCAACTCCCAGAGTCTAGTTCTCTTACTGCTGAAGGAGAACTATAAAAGCATTTTCATTAATTCAACTGTCCCGTACAATTACTTTTCCCTCCAAGGAGAAGATTAAGAATATATTTTAGGTATTGGTGTTTTGGAGAAGCACAAGAAACATTAAGAGCAATGGTTTTCCTTTGCATAGAAACAAACTCAGTTTTTGTCTCAAAGTGAATCTCAGTCACAGCACGTTTCTTCCTGTGAGAGTTGGCACTGTCTTACCAGAACCTGAGTTGCAACATAGGCAACTGTGATACCTGTTCTCTGGGTGGGGAAGGAGAAGCAGCACCATACGTGCTCCTGGCAAACAAGCAGAGAGGGGCCTCACTGTGTAAATCTGTCCTCCCTGCAGAGCATCAGACAGATCTGGAGCTAAAGGTTTGGGCTTTGGGAGATACACTCTTCCTGGCGTGCAGGGAAGCATGGACTCTCAATAGCCACATGCAATATTATCTCCTCCCCAAGCTCAGTGTTAGGAGCAGAAATCATTATCTGGCTCAGCTATTTCCCTTTACAAAAGCCCGCAGCAAGAGTGGCAGTTTTTTAATGGGGAAGCTAAAGTCCTACCTCCTTTTCAGACCCCAGCTCCTAGTACAAGGATGCCAATGCTTTACCAACCAGTCCAATTAATATTCTCCTGCAGAGCTCAGAGGCATTGAACTGACAATTCTCCTCTTAAAAAGCCACACAACACTCCCAAAACTTTATTCTGATTCTCTTTAACATGTAACACTTTTCAACATCTCAACAAGAACACAAAGAAATAAACTGAGCTCCCTAAACATCAGAGATCAACACTAATGCTTTGAAGCCTCATCCTTGTTCCTGGGAGTTCTCCAGAAAACTGCAACATAGTTGCAGAGACTGCATACTATCACCCTCCTTTTATGCAGAGAGCACAATTAATTGGCAAGATGCTACCCTAAAAGCAAAGCAGCAATTCTTTTCTTCCCCCACCCAGTATATTTGGGTGGGGAAAATAACAGAAACCAAACACAAACAAACAAAGCATGTATCATCTTATTTTTCGATAAAAAAACTTGCCCAGATATTCCCCAAGCTTTGAAGGTGATTAGCTCTCTGCTGGGAGCACTCACCACTTGGAAGTTCCATGCTCATTATCCTTGAAGGAGGAGACAAAACTGCATGGTTTTTGGCTACGACACTAATTACACAGTCATTTTTCCCAAGTTTTATCTCAGTACTGTTTGAGGGTTCGATGACTTCTTTATACTCCAGTGGTGTCTCTAGCTCTAGCAGGTAGCAGGACACTTCATGAGACATTATTTTTCCATTGGCTTCAGAAAGGGATAAGGGCTATGAATGGACAAAGAGTGCATTAAAACCAAAATGAAATAAACAAAAGAAGACATAGAATAACATGAATTTAATGTCCTGATCTAGTCAGATGAATATACAGGACTACAAGTATCATGGTTTAGCCCCAGCCGGCAGCTAAGCACCACGCACCCACTCGCTCACTCCCCCCCGGTGGGATGGGGGAGAGAATTGGAAGAGCAAAAGTAAGAAAGCTCGAGGGTTGAGATAAGAACAGTTTTATAATTGGAACAAAATAATAATAATAATAATAATAATGAATTGTAATGAGAAGGAAAACAACAAGAGAGAGAGAGGAACAAAACCCAAGGAAGGGGAAAAAAAAAAAAAAAGATACAACTGCTCACCACCCACCGACCAATGCCCAGCCAGTCCCCGAGCAGCGATCGCTGCCCCCCAGCCAACTCCCCCCAGTTTCTATACTGAGCACGACGCCATATGGTATGGAATAGCCCTTTGGGCAGTTGGGGTCAGCTGTCCTGGCTGTGTCCCCTCCCAGCTTCTTGTGCACCTGGCAGAGCAGGGGAAGCTGAAAAGTCCTTGACCAGTGTAAACACCACTTAGCAACAGCCAAAACATCAGCGTGTTATCAACATTATTCTCATCCTAAAATCCAAATCACAGCCCTATACCAGCTACTAGGAAGAAAATTAACTCTATCCCAGCTGAAACCAGGACAGTATCCACCCCTTATTCTATACCATCTACGTCATGCCCAGGTCGTACCCTTTCCAATACAATTAATCACCACCACTTTCCCTGTCTCTTGATATATATATATATATATATATGTACACACAGTTATCATTCCCTTGGTCTATGGGCCATCCCTCTAAAATGTCCGTTGAGTTCATTTAGTCCATGACTTTGGGCTCCATCTGTCATAACAGTCCTTCAGGGCAGGAGAGATGGTGTGTGGTGTTGGATTGTTGCATGCTGAAGCCAGTTCTGGTTCCATCACTGCTGCACTTTGCTTGGTTTCATCAAAGCTCATTCTTCATTAATCTGGGCGATTCTCACTGAAATACCATTGATATGGCATATAGCAACCATACAAGTGATGACATACAGTATTATATAGCAATTAACATCATACCATTCAGTTCATTGGCTATTCTCACCCAAAATCAAATCCCCTTGAGGTACACAGCGGACTTCCCCATCCTTTCGCATCACCCACCAAGTGCACCCGGGTCCTTGAGCAAAAGCAGTCCCACGAATGGGCTTGCCTTTGCCTGAGGCAGGAGTAACCCAGACTGTCTTCCCCAGCATGTTTTTTATGTCCACTACAGGGACTTTATCCCCCTCCACAGTACATAAAAGTTTTGACTGGGCAGGGCCAGCTCGATTGGCAGATCCCCTAGTGGTGACTAACCAGGTGGCCTTTGCTAAATGTGTATCCCAGTGTTTGAATGTCCCAGCACCCATTGCTCGCAGTGTAGTCTTTAACAGTCCATTGTATCGTTCGATTTTCCCGGAGGCTGGTGCATGGTAGGGGATGTGATATACCCACTCAATGCCGTGCTCTTTGGCCCAGGTGTCTATGAGGTTGTTTCGGAAATGAGTCCCGTTGTCTGACTCAATTCTCTCTGGGGTGCCATGTCGCCATAGGACTTGCTTTTCAAGGCCCAGGACAGTGTTCCGGGCGGTGGCATGGGGCACAGGATATGTTTCCAGCCATCTGGTGGTTGCTTCCACCATTGTAAGCACATGGCGCTTGCCTTGGTGGGGTTGTGGGAGTGTGATAGAATCGATCTGCCAGGCCTCCCCATATTGATATTTCAGCCATCGCCCTCCATACCACAGAGGCTTTAACCGCTTGGCTTGTTTAAATGCAGCGCATGTTTCACATTCCTGGATAACCTGTGCAATAGTGTCCATGCTCAAGCCCACCCCTCGATCATGAGCCCATCTATATGTTGCATCTCTTCCTTGATGGCCTGAGGTGTCATGGGCCCACCAAGCTATAAATAATTCACCCTTCTGTTGCCAGTCCAGATCCACCTGAGCCACTTCAATCTGAGCAGCCTGACCCACCTGCTGGTTGTTTTTGATGTTCCTCAGTGGCCCAACTCTTGGGTACGTGAGCATCTACGTGACGTACTTTTACAACCAGGTTCTCTACCCGGGCAGCAATATCTTGCCACAATGCGGCAGCCCAGAGGGGTTTGCCTCTGTGCTGCCAATTGCTCTGCTTCCATTGCTGCAACCACCCCCACAGGGCATTGGCCACCATCCATGAGTCAGTAGAGAGATAGAGCACTGGCCACTTTTCTCGTTCAGCAATGTCTAAAGCCAACTGGCTGCCTTTGCTTCTGCAAACTGGCTCGAATCCCCTTCTCCTTCAGCAGTTTCTACCACTTGTCATATAGGACTCCATACAGCAGCTTTCCATCTCCGATGCTTTCCTACAATACGACAGGACCCATCAGTGAACAGGGCCTATTGCTTCTCATTTTCTGGTAGTTTATTGTGCAGTGGGGCTTCCTCAGCACGCGTCACCTCCTCCTCTGGCGATATTCCGAAATCTTTGCCTTCTGGACAGTCCATAATTACTTCCAAGATTCCTGGGCCATTGGGGTTTCCTATCCGAGCCCGTTGTGTGATCAGTGCGACCCACTTACTCCACGTAGCACCAGTTGCATGATGTGTAGAGGGGACCCTCCCTTTGAACATCCAGCCCAGCACCGGCAGCCGGGGTGCCAGCAGGAGCTGTGCTTCAGTACCAACCACTTCCAAAGCAGCTCGAACCCCTTCATATGCTGCCAATATCTCTTTCTCAGGTGGAGTATAGGGGGCCTTGGATCCTCTGTATCCCTGACTCCAAAACCCTAGGGGTCGACCTCGAGTCTCCCCTGGTGCTTTCTGCCAGAGGCTCCAGGTAGGGCCATTCTCCCCAGCTGCCGTGTAGAGCACATTCTTTACATCTTGCCCTGCCCGGACTGGCCCAAGGGCTACTGCATGAACTATCTCCCATTTAATTTGTTCAAAGGCTTGTCGTTGCTCAGGGCCCCATTTGAAATCATTCTTCTTCCGGGTCACTTGGTAGAGAGGGCTTACGATCAGACTGTAATTTGGAATATGCATTCTCCAAAACCCCACAACGCCTAAGAAAGCTTGTGTTTCCTTTTTGCTAGTTGGTGGAGACATGGCTGCTGTTTTGTTGATCACATGCATTGGGATCTGACGACGTCCATCTTGCCATTGTATTCGTAAAAACTGGATCTCCTGCGCAGGTCCCTTGACGTTACTTTGTTTTATGGCAAAACCGGCTTTCAGGAGGATCTGCACTATTTTCTTCCCTTTCTCAAAAACTTCTTCTGCTGTATTGCCCCACACGATGATGTCATCAATGTATTGCAGATGTTCTGGAGCTTCACCCTGTTCCAGTGCAGTCTGGATCAGTCCATGGCAAATGGTAGGGCTGTGTTTCCACCCCTGGGGCAGTCAATTCCAGGTGTACTGAACGCCCCTCCAAGTGAAAGCAAACTGTGGCCTGCACTCTGCTGCCAAAGGGATTGAGAAAAACGCATTAGCGATATCACTTGTAGCATAGCAGTTGGCTGCTTTTGACTCCAGTTCGTATTGAAGTTCCAGCATGTCCGGCACGGCAGCACTCAGCAGCGGCGTGACTTCATTCAGGCCACGATAGCCTACTGTTGGTCTCCACTCTGCATTAGATTTTTGCACTGGCCATATGGGACTGTTGAAGGGTGATCGAGTCTTACTGATCACTCCTTGGCTCTCCAGTCGACGAATCAGCTTATGGATGGGAATCAGGGAGTCTCGGTTGGTGCGATATTGCCTCCGGTGCACCGTTGTGGTAGCGATTGGCACCTGTTGTTCTTCAACCCTCAGCAACCCCACAACAGAAGGGTCCTCTGAGAGACTGGGCAGGGTGGACAGCTGTTTAATTTCCTCCGTCTCCAAGGCAGCTATACCAAAAGCCCACCGGTACCCTTTTGGGTCCTTGAAATACCCTCTCCTGAGGTAGTCTGTGCCAAGGATGCACGGAGCCTCTGGGCCAGGCACAATGGGGGGCTTTTGCCACTCATTCCCAGTTAGGCTCACTTTGGCCTCCAATACAGTCAGCTGTTGGGATGCCCCTGTCACTCCAGAAATACAGATGGGTTCTGCCCCTGTATAGCTTGATGGCATTAGGGTGCACTGTGCACCGGTGTCCACTAGAGCCTTCTACTCCTGTGGGTCTGATGTGCCAGGCCATCGAATCCACACAGTCCAGTAAACCCGCTTGTCCCTTTCCTCCACCTGGCTGGAGGCAGGGCCCCTCTAGTCCTGGTCATAATATTCATTACCCATTTCTTGTAAATACCAGTCAGGAGTTCCTTCATTAAAATCAGGAGTAAGATCAGCCCTTTTACTCTGTCTGGGGAACTGTCCACTGGAAACCGGAGCAGCAATTTTCCTGGAAGAACCCCCTTTGGTGACTGTTTTTTCTTGCATCTCACGTACCCGTGCCTCTAGGGTCAAGGTAGGTTTTCCATCCCACTTCCTCATGTCCTCTCCATGGTCACGCAAGTAAAACCATAGGGTGCCCCGTGGTGTGCACCCTCTATATCCTCTCTCTTGAGCAGAAGAATGCTGACTCCTAATAGCTGAGACGCTGGTCCATACAGGTGGGGAGTAGGACATATCTTCTTCGAGTCGCTGGACCTTCCGGGACAGTTTCTCCACAGCTGAGACAAGGGAGGAAGAGAGACTTTCTTCGTATTCCCGGAGGTTACTAGCAGCTTCATTCACTGTTGGACCGTCTCCGTCTTTCCAGGTCAGTATTGCCAATGAGTTGGCACACGACGGTGGTGCGTTTCGTACCGACTTCCGCCACATGGGTCGTGTGCACTAGACCTTATCTGGATCTTTGGGTGACTGCTCATCATCCAGGTCACCATAAATCACCTCCAGCACAGCTAATTCCCTCAGGTACTGGATACCTCTCTCCATGGTGGTCCATTTCCCGGGGCGATATACAACATCTTCCTTGAAGGGATATCTTTCCTTCATAGCTGACAGGAGTCGCCTCCAGAGGCTGCGGGCTGGTGCCCCTTTTCCAATCACTTTGTCAATGCCCCCTTCCCTAGAAAGGGATCCCAGCTGTTTGGCTTCCTTACCCTCCAATTCCAGGCTACTGGCCCCACTATCCCAGCACTGGAGCAGCCAGGTGACAATGTGCTCCCCTGGATGACGGCTGAAATCTTTTCGCATATCTCGCAGCTCACTCAGGGATAGGGATCGGGTGGTTTCCGTCTCCTTTACGAGTTCTTCCTCTTCCTCTCCCTGTGATGGCCCTGCTCTTTCATCCTCCCTTTCTAAACGAGCTGACTTTCACTTCCAGGATTTCTTCTTGTGTATAGGGGCGACTGATACTGACACGGGTTCGTTCCCTGTTTGAACCGCAATGCTTGTAACGGAGTTGTCCGGAGCAGCTGCAGCTGCAGTGCCTGTCGCAGGGGGGGCTGGAGCAGCCGCAGTGCCTGTCATTTGGTCACCAGATCCTTGAGGGTACTGAATAGTGTTGAACAGGGCTCAGTAGGCATGGGCCAGGCCCCAGCACATTGCAGTGATTTGTGTCTCCCTAGAATTGGCAGGGTGACAGCATACTTTTTCCAAATAGTCTACTAATTTTTCAGGATTCTGCCCTTGTTCAGGGGTGAAGTTCCAAAACACTGGAGGTGCCCAATAACTTAGGCATTTGCCCATGCTATCCCACACACCCTGCCACTCATAACTATCTGGCCTTGGGGCAGATCTCTGGATGATATTCTTAAATTGCTTACTAACCTTGGACAAAATCGAAACAGTATTCCCAAGCAATACCAATAGATGTATCTTAACTACCCAAGGATGTTCAAGATACTGAAAAGTTATTGTAATGAAGGAGGAAGCATTGTAGAAGAAAGTAGTGAAGGTGCCATTCTGCATTTCCTCCATAAAAAAAACCTCTCAGAGGAAGAAGTATAATTGCGAATTGTCTCCATGAGGTGGTACCCAATGTACAGTAATGGCTTCAGTACAGCACTTAGATACCAAAATAAACCCAAGGTCACTGTTTTAATAACAAATCTCACAGGCAAAACATCACCAATTAAAGCAGAGCACAGCAAACTGCAAAAACCAACACCGATCTTTAACATGTACAGCAAAAAAATGAGCATGGTGCAGATCAGGTAAACCAATGCTAAGAACAGATGGATCAATATTGCATCCCAGAACTACTAACAGATCTAAATTCCTTAATATGCTCTGGTTAATCTGTCATTATCTCAAACCCTTCGTGCCCCATGTCGGTTGCCAGAAAGGACTGTCGTGGTTTAGCCCCAGTCAGCAAATAAGCCCCACACAGCCGCTTGCTTACCCTTCCCCCCCGGTGGGATGGGGGAGAGAATCGGAAGAGCAAAAGTAAGAAAACGCGTGGGTTGAGATAAGAACAGTTTAATAATTGGAACAAAATAATAATAATAATAATGAATTGTAATGAGAAAGAAAACAACAAAAGAGAGAGAGGAGCAAAACCCAAGGGAGGGGGGGAAAAAAAAAAAAAAAGATACAACTGCTCACCACCCACCCACTGATGCCCAGCCAGTCCCCGAGCAGCGATCGCTACCCCCTGGCCAACTCCCCCCAGTTTCTATACTGGGCATGACGCCATATGGTATGGAATAGCCCTTTGGGCAGTTTGGATCAGCTGTCCTGGCTGTGCCCCCTCCCAGCTTCTTGTGCACCTGGCAGAGCAGGGGAAGCTGAGAAGTCCTTGACTGGTGTAAGCACTGCTCAGCAACAACTAAAACATCAGTGTGTTATCAATCAATTTTATTCTCATCCTAAATCCAAAGCACAGCCCTATACCAGCTACTAGGAAGAAAATTAACTCTATCCCAGCCAAAACCAGGACAACAAGGCAGAAAAGACAGTTACTCAAGTGTGACTTGGAGAATTAACACAGTTTGTAAATTCTGTGTTCTGTTTGTAAATTTTTAATTTTCAGTTGGGATGTATAAAAAATTTAATTCTTCATGTGGAATGCTTCTCAATGCAATGTTTAAATTACAAAACTGTAATAATATTCTAATTTGGAAAAAAATATTTGTCTCAATGGGTGGTTCTATAAAAAGTTAAGAAAAGCAATCCGATTTGACTGTAAACTTCACTCATTTATAAATGTGTAAAAAAGAAGAAGTTTTTTCATAGAGTTAGTTTACATAATATTTTAAAACTTTAAGTGTCCTATCTACCTTCCAGAAGATTTTTAGACTTTTTCCAGAATGAGTTCTCTCTCTCCAGATATCTGGTCCTCTTGCAGGAGCTAAGAAAAATAAAAGAAAGATTTTTTTTTTTTTTCCACATTGCATAGTAGACAATTTACTATCTATCAAAAAGTTAGCTTTTTAGATGGCTAATTTTAAAATATAGGGCTTCACAAGTTCAACATTTTATCTTCAAAGAATTAAATAAACTTACGGGCTTCCAATGTCATGTGCTCCTCTATCCTGCTCCAGTCACTCCACCTCCAGAAGTGGTCAGCAGCCGAACAGCGCACCCTGAACTGGTATTTGGTATATGCTGCAATGTATTCAGCTGAGCTGTGTAAGTTGATAATTTTCCACCAGGCACGGAGACATTGTGCTGTTAAAAATGTATGGAATTTGACATGATACTTATATTTTTTTTCTCCTAGATTATGCTGAAAGTCAGTGCTTAAAAAAGGTGATATTTTTCCCCAGGAGTACCAACAGCATGAAAAAAAGCTGCAGTCAAGCCCTACAAAGAAATTAATGAAAAAGGAAAATATTTCCTATGCAGTCACCCTAAACAAAGGAAAAATTTTCAGAGGTCTGCCAAAATAAAGTCATATATAGCACAGAAACTGAAATATGACAGTAGGTAGCACCTTTGAGATGTAAAGCATGAAAAGGAGAGATAACACTGATGAGCCTTCAACAGGATGAGCTCTGCACACAGTAGCAGACTGCTGCTTCCCATCTATCCCATCTAGTCCCGCTCTCTCCCATGAGCAGCAAAACTTCTGCTCACATGAGGCAGGCCAGGATTTCACCTCTGGTATTCAAAACCTGCACTTCCACTGTGCACATGCACATCAAACTGGGTGGACAAAGGCCTTTTTCCTAAGACACATGAACAGTCCGTCTGAACAAGATGCTTATCATGAAGTCTTCTTCCTAGGCAGTCCTTTTTCCTTCAAAAGATAGCATCCAAGTCTTACCCAGGTGATCTCTGTTCACAGCTCTTATTACAGGATTAGTCTCTCCTATTATTCTTAAAATGGTGCGAGTCTAGGGGGTATTTCAGTTTAATCACTACTTAAAGAAACCCTAAGCCTGGGAATATTTTTTACTGAATCTAATTATAACACATGTGCATCACAGCTGCCAAAACCTGGACTCCAAGCAACTTTAAGCTGCAACTAATTGTGCATTTCTAAAGCCAAATGACAACTTGAAAAATAGAAAAAAAGCCAACAATCTCTCATGCGGATGGAAAAGCTTCTGAAAACATCCTCAAAATGCCATGTAAAACCCCATAACAATTCCACAGCTACTTTTGTTTATTACAGAGAACTCTTGGAGGTTTTTTATTAAGCAACCAGAGACAACATAATGATGCTATAAAAGCTTCTACCAAGCTGTTTGCTGTGTTTCAAAGTATCTGTAACTGAGGGCTCTGATACAAGTGCAGTGAATCAAAGACCTTACCATCTCCCACTGCCCCAGATTACTGACCTGGTAGCAGAGTTCACAAACAAGTATGTGCCCCAGGCTTCAAGCAGCGTAACTCTGGATAGACAGAACCATGCAAATCTACTTTTTTAGCAGTTTAAGCTAACTGAGCTGGGGGCGTTTGTTTCCCCTGCTGACTGCTCCAGAAGCAGTAACTGTTGGGAGCAGAGAAATGCAGACAACTGTGGTTGAGGGTATCTCAGACTACTACACCAAAATCCAACACAGCTCATCTGTCAAGAGCTGTTATGTACATCTAAAAGTCAGCTCCGTCTGCTTTTAATTCCAAAGATATCCACGATTTTCTTTGCAGAAATCCTGGGTGCCTAATCTCTGGGTACTACTTAACACATGTCATTACAGATAAAATATAAAAGCTTAAGGCTTCCACACTCTGTAAGTGCTTTGAAAGTATTTTAAAAATACTCTTATAGAACATGCATTAACTACCACCCTATTATTTTAGAGACAATGTATATAATGATTATGTTCAATCTTAGCTGCATCACTTCTGTGGCTTGAGGGACTTTATTCAAGTGCCCAACATGCAAATAAATGCAACTGGGTAATAGAATACTCCTACTAAAAATAAAAATGAGGAACAAGCATTGTGAAAAGCAGCCTCTGAGGTTAATGTGCTCAAATTACAAATTCAGGCTCTGTGCACCAAGATCTGGTAATTCAGCATGTGCCTACCCAAGCTGGTCAGAGATACTCCATCTGAACGCGCAAACACAGAATTTGGGGGTAAACCTCAGGCCAACTGAACATGCAGTTCTGCCATTAGGCCTACCCCAGTGACACAGATCACCCCACACTAAGTTAGGCAATACAGAAGAAGAGGATAAATTCCAATCACCTACACTCAGTCTCTGATGCTGGTGTCTAAATTAGTATCCTAAGCTCCTGTTGAGAGTCAGCAGAGTAAATACGTTGCTCCAGTCGGTGACGCAGAGCGCGAAAGCTAGAGAGCAGCTGGAAGCCTTAATGCTGGAAAATCTGAACCCCACCCAGAAATACCACATTCTCTCCAGCTGTAGAGGTCTTCACTGGGAATTACCTACTGATACGCCCAGTGGGAGAATCCTTCCCTATCCTGTCTCTACACCACTGATGTACAAGCAGGTTTAGCAGCTCCCTATTACAGCGACACGTATGTCACTTGCTGACAGCAAACGAATGAACTGTTCTTTGGGGAGGGACACATGACTCAACTACAGACTGCAAGAGGCAATCCAAAACAACCACTGTGGAAGTCTGCAGGGCAGCAGCGTGTCCTGGAACAAGCATGTGTTAATACAGTTTGCATCAAGAAGGACAAAGCACAAGGACTGGTACCTAAAGGGTCAGCATAAGCTGACCTTAAGCACTAAGCACCTTCTCCAAATACCAAATAACATGGTGGGTGATTTGACTTTCCTCTAAATTGTTTAAAACCAACCAAAAAAAAAAAGCAAGCAGGCAACAGTGGAGATGAGCAGAACCTTTTCTGATTTTAGTAGATGAACTTCTAGTCATTACCACATTAATCATTTAATAAGATGATCAGAATGAAGCTATTAAAGAGAAAACAATTTGAAATGTGATTAGTTCAGTGAAAAAGATCAACATTTGAGCCCAAAAAAATTCCATTAAAAGCAACACTTACCAGTTTTTGCTCAGAGTGACCACTGCTAATTTCAATTTGACACAGAAGCCTGATCTCAGCAAAGCTGCCATTTATAAACCAATGCAGACGGACACTTGTAGAGCTGTTCCCGGAAACAGTTAGCTTTTCTGGAGTTTTTGGATGAACTTAAAAAATAATGAAAAACTCCTCAGTTCTAAGAAAAAAACCTATTAATTTTAATTCAGAAAATCTGATTTTAAAAGATCAAAGAGAATCAGAAGGATAAATAAATGATCCAATCAGCAACTAGGACAGCTGGTGCTAGGAAGGCACCTGCAAGCAGTCTCATTCATAGAATCATAGAATCATTTAGGTTGGAAAAGACCTTTAAGATCATCAAGTCCAACCGTTAACCTAGCACTGCCAAGTCCACCACTAAACCATGTCCCTAAGCACCACATCTACACGGCTTTTAAATACCTCCAGGGATGGTGACTCAACCACTTCCCTGGGCAGCCTGTTCCAATGCTTGACAACCCTTTCCATGAAGAAATTTTCCCTAATATCCAGTCTAAACCTCCCCTGGTGCAACTTGAGGCTGTTTCCTCTTGTCACAGAATCACAGAATCACAGAATCGTATAGGTTGGAAAAGACCTTTAAGATCATCGAGTCCAACCGTAAACCTAACACTGCCAAGACCACCACTACACCATGTCCCTAAGCACCTCATCCAAACGGCTTCTAAATACCTCCAGGGATGGTGACTCAACCACTTCCCTGGGCAGCCTGTTCCAATGCTTCACAACCCTTTCAGTGAAGTAAAATTTCCTAATATCCAGTCTAAACCTCCCCTGGCACAACTTGAGGCCATTTCCTCTTGTCCTATTGCTTGTTACCTGGGAGAAGAGACCAACCCCCACCTCTCTACAACCTCCTTTCAGGTAGTTGTAGAGAGCAATAAGGTCTCCCCTCAGCCTCCTTTTCTCCAGGCTAAACAACCCCAGTTCCCTCAGCTGCTCCTCATCAGCCTTGTGCTCTAGACCCTTCCCCAGCTTCGTTGCCCTTCTCTGGACACGCTCCAGCACCTCAATGTCTCTCTTGTAGTGAGGGGCCCAACACTGAACACAGTAGTCGAGGTGCGGCCTCACCAGTGCCAAGCACAAAGGGACAATCACTTCCCTAGTCCTGCTGGCCACACTATTCCTGATACAAGCCAGGATGCCATTGGCCTTCTTGGCCACCTGGACACACTGCTGGCTCATATTCAGGCGGCTGTCAACCAACACCCCCAGGTCCTTCTCTGCTGGGCAGCTTTCCAGCCACTCTTCCCCAAGCCTGTAGCATTGCATGGGGTTGCTGTGACCCAAGTGCAGGACCTTGCACTTAGCCTTGTTGAATCTCATACAATTGGCCCCAGCCCACTGATCCAGCCTGTCCAGGTCCCTCTGCAGAGCCTCCCTACCCTCAAGCAGATCAACACTCCCACACAGCTTGGTGTCATCTGCAAACTGACTGAGGGTGCACTTGATCCCCTCATCCAGATCATTCATAAAGCGTCATTCCTGACGGTCTTCTCAGCTATCAAACATGGGAACAGATTTACTTAAGGCTGAGCGTAACAGCATGTGTGATAAGGAGCTGGAGACACAGAAAAACATTTCCCCTCCTACTGACTTCATCTAAAAAGTGAAACACGAGCTATTTCAGAGGACCACAGCAACGGATGAAATTCACTCAAGTTTGTTCACCTTCTGAGAACTTTGTAAGTTAGAACTTTAAATCTGCAGACTAGGACAGGGTAGGACTCCTGAACAACCTCTCCCTCCCCAAAACTCCCTTCATAGTATTTTTCAATGATATTCAGTACTACTATTCGTAGCTATTAGAGAAAAAAAAAATCTCTGCTGTTGAAATTGGTCCAGTTACCCTTAAGGAAATATGTAGTTGTCGTGGTTTAGCCCCAGCCGGCAACTAAGCCCCACCCAGCCGCTCGCTCACTCCCCCCACAATGAGATGGGGGAGAGAATCGGAAGAGCAAAAGTGAGAAAACTCGTGGGTTGAGATAAAGACAGTTTAATAGGGAAAGCAAAAGCCGCGCACACAAGCAAAGCAAAGCAAGGAATTCCTTCACTCCTTCCCATGGGCAGGCAGGTGTTCAGCCATCTCCAGGACAGCAGGGCTCCAGCACGCGTAGTGGTGACTTGGGAAGACAAACGCCATCACTCCTAATGTCCCCCCTTCCTTCTTCTTCCCCAGCTTTATATACTGAGCATGACGCCATATGGTATGGAATAGCCCTTTGGGCAGTTTGGATCAACTGTCCTGGCTGTGCCCCCTCCCAGCTTCTTCTGCACCTGGCAGAGCAGGGGAAGCTGAAAAGTCCTTGACCAGTGCAGCAACAACTAAAACATCTCTGTATTATCAACACTGTTTTCAGCACAAATCCAAAGCATAGCCCCATACCAGCCACTATAAAGAAAATTAACTCTATCTCAGCTGAAACCAGGACAGTAGTCCATGTTGGGAATTAAGTGGACAGTGAGGGAAAGAAAGGAAAGGAAACAAATAGAAAATAGCAGTCGTATCAACTGGGTGCAAAACAGCCTAGTTTACTATTAACAGAAATAAATTATGCTTTTTTAGGACCTACCAATTTACTCTGACAATTCTAATCTCAGGCTAGTTGAAGTGGGACAAAACACTGCACCATCTTCAATTTCAAATTCAGTTTTTCAGAGAGAACGGCAGAATTCTGTAACCATTAGGAACCCCTGAATCCTCAGCTGTGGTTGTGGAGGCAGATGGAAAAGGACGGGGAAGACAGCACTAGAAAGGTCATCATCTTCTCCCTTTCCTTGTTTAAACTGGAGGTTTAATGAAAGAAGTAATTTCTTTCTACAAACCATGACAGCAGATGATCATGGCTATTACCAATAGCAGATAATACTCTTGTTAATACTTTTTACCTTTTAGTGCTACTTTTTTTATGCTCCAAATCCTGCTGTTGTAAACCTGAATAATATTTTGCCCTGTAAGCAGGCACTGAAATACAGGGTCTTTCACAGTTCATAAAGTTACACCTAAATTTTAATTATTGATGTGTAATAGAATATGAAGTAATACATAAACAGCAGCTGGCTAATTCTTACATCACAAGTAGGATTTATTCACACAGCAGTGTACCCAATCTGGTAGCATTGCTGTGGAGAACTGGCATCTCCCTGTACACCTAATCTTTGCCTCAGGACATGTCCTAAGCTTTCTTTTCTTTTTTTTAAGTTCAAATTATCGAACACGGCAAAACACTGGTAACAATAAAGCAAAATAATGACATGTATACCATGTCAGAGTTTTTCAAACCCAAAACAAACAAATGGTTAGCATGCAGTAAACATATCTTTTTGCCTCTGTAATTCATAAGTCTTACCTCTTTGAGTTAAATCAACCAAAAGCGATGATTCTGTTTGCCCGATAGGATTGGAGACGCCTAATGTGAAATCGTAGGTTTTTTGATCAGCCAGTACTGGAAAGCCACACACACGCTCTCTCTTCATTTCATTTACTTCACATGAAACATTTTTACCAGATATTCTACAAAGTAAAAAGTGGGGACGACACAACTTAATTTTTGAATAAGATAATTTCTAGTAACAATCAGAAGTTTAGACTGAAAACACAGTAAAGAACAATGGGTTCACTGACACATGGCTTACAGAATTATTTGATTGCAGAGGCATATCTAACACCACAACACAGATTAAAGTGGCATTAGTCATGACTTGCCCTGTTCTCATGTGAAACTCTCCTCTTCCACTAGCATAACATTTCCATCTTCTCACTTCTTAAAAGCCTGGAAAACAGGTAGGTCCTGTAAAACCACCTCACAAGTCACAACTAAGATTCTTATTTAAAGTATCTTTGTTCAGATCAGCATACATTTGCATTTAAAAAATGTTCTTAATTGCTTTCTGAACTAGGGAGATGAGACATGCATTACCTCTTTCTATCAATCAGCCCTGCCAAATCTAAACTAAGGTTTGTTACCTGGGATACCTCCACTAGTCACAGCCGTTTTTAAATCAAAAGCAGGAGAGGCAGCCTGGTAACAGCCAAGACCAGAGTTACATCTTTAGGGGTAAAATCCAAAGTGTATAGCTGTATGTATGTACATATGTAGAAGTTGCTTTAACTACAATCTGCATAAACCTCTCATTCAGTAGCATAAGTTTAATTTCTTCCTTCAGGCATTTTTATTGTGTTCTAGCTGAGCTCTGAGCTCTCTCCACACCACACTCTCTATTCCAATAGCTCAGTGTGGGCTGAGAACAAGGATGAGAATATTTACTCTGAAATGCATCACATTCATCTCCTCACAGCTTTGGGCTGAGTGAAACAAGTCTGAACTACACCCTCGTTTATGAGCTGAATATGAGCAGCCAGTGACTGCCTTTCCTTTGAATACCTGCTCTGTTTTGTCCACCTCTTTGCACTCTACCCACTGACTTTTTTAGCACTAGCATCCTGGACGACACGTGTGACCATAACTCCATCCTCATTCCCTCTGACTTGCTTCAAAGCCACCATGAGAGTCTATTTCCCATCAGTTTGTGTGACTCAGGCCTCTCCTGGCTCCTTTCCCTGACTGCTCCTTTGGCATGACAGGGAAGCCTTCTCACCACGGGAATTTTGTTAACTCCTCACCAACTTCTGATCACAACCACCAAGGAATCCCATTTGCAAGTGCTATTCCAAAACAATGATTCTTTGCTTTTAAGGCTTTGCACAGCCTAGAATGTAAGACAAACTAGTAGAATATCAGCCTTCACTTCTTTCTGTGGATGATGCCAGTGTTATTTGTCCCTTTCAATGTTTTCCAGGTAACATGCACTTTGCCTGCTCTACACTATCTAGTTCTTGATGCTCGGAGGAGAATGGGTATAGGCTTATTACTGTTTTCCCTAGTAGCATTTGGGTGATGCCCCATGGCCTGTCTTACAATTGTTCCTCAGTGAGTTTCATAGCAGAAGCTCAGTAAATGTCTGACAGATGAGCTGACACAGGTTGCATATAAAAAAAAAAAATTAAAAATATCAGTGAACGACTCCCACCATCTCCCTGTATTCTCATATTCCTATCCACATGTTGGCAGCAGTCTGACACACTTAGCCCTTTATTTTGTCATAAGTCCATATGGCATAAGTCTTTAGGAAAAGCTACCCTTAATTCCCATTGCAATTTTGCAGAACTAGACTAGGGTTCTCCAATTTTGTTTTTGGAGTTTAGTTCCAACTTCCACAAACTCTTGAAAAGTATTTTAGGCTCTAAACAATGGAGACTATCTCATTTAAGCAGGCATGGTGCAGTAAGTCACAGGCAGCAATGGATACACTCCAGTTCTACCTTTTTACTCCTTTTAGTGCTGAATTGTTCTACCTTTCAAATAAACTGTACTTTGTTCTTCGTTTTCCGTATAGTCCACTGGGTCTGCCTGGTTTCCAGGTGCATTTTATTATCAGGAAGTTGGACGTTTCACAGCTGAGGTTTTGGGGAATATCAGGGGCATCTGTAGCATGAAAGGAAACCAAAACAGTTAGCTGATGTTTTGCCATCCTAGTGTGACAGTTGGGATGCTAGCTTCTGGAAAGCATCACCATTCATTTTTGCTGGGTCTAGATTGCGTGCCTCACAAATACATGGTAATAGTTACGCTCCAACCATATAAATAATATGCTTTTAAAAAATCCCAATAAAACAGATGGATAATTACTATCAGCCCCATCTGACTAACACTTGACTCTAGGCTTCTAAGTGGGTGGATAATCTGGTAAATCACATGCAAATATGTTCACAAGCTCCAGGCTCTGACCTGGAAGTGTTTCACTGAAACTCTACCAAGACTTTTCCAAAATTCTGAGTGTCAGTTTAGCTGCTGAGCAACATAGGAATGCTGTCGGCTGTGTGTCAAATTTTCTTACATGCCAGCCCCACCACTGCTTTGAATTCTCCAAGCAAGTCATGTCAAGGAGATGATCCCTTTAGCATGAATTCCACCCTGAATTTGAAAGTTAAAGCTAAGCCCTGAATGGCTTGTCCTCTTCACCATTGCTTTGGAAGTGCCCATCTTTCTTTTAAATCTTGTTCTTTGCTCCCATACTAGAGCAGTGTTGAGTGCTGTCCTGGAGAAGATGGGCAGTGCTCCCAACAGAGAGGGTAACCATGCTAATGTGAGACTAAGTGGAGCACTTATTTCAAGTCTTACACACTCTTCTCCAAAAGGTAGCACAGTAATATCTACGTAGCTGCCCTAGAGAAGGGGCACTAACACAAGAGGCAACAGTGGCAGGCTTAGCTCAGATTATGAGCAGCGGGCCAAAAAGAACACTTCTTTTGCCAGACCTAGGCTTAACCAAGGTGGTGCGCATACACATTTACTTCCTCTACCTTTTCTTCCCCAAATGTCTCTAATCAGCAAGAGCATCCTGACAAGTCCCCTTCCCACTAAGTAGGTAGCACAAGAAGAAACACTGGCAGGAAACAGACTTGACCACACCCCAGCTCTTCAAAAACCACTGTATGGGAAAAACCTATGGGATTATCACAGCCTTTGTTCATGAACCACTGACTTCTTTACCTGGAAGATTCTCCCACAAAAGCAAATACTGCACAAATGATACAAAAATGACATCTCACTGAGAAGTATAAAAGGTTGGATTCTGTTTTGCATTTGCTATCACACACTTAATACACAAAGTCAATGACAGGAGGCACAGGCTGGAGTTGGGAACACACTTTCAAAATGAGTCCAGTCTCTCCTCTCCTTTCCCACAACCCCAAGGACCCTAAGTTCAAAGGTAGGTGTTTGTAATGGGAAACAGGATTCTAATGGGCAGCTATTGGAAGATGATAACTCTCAAAACCCCTGTGGGGAAAACACACAAAGCTCTGAAGTGACCAATTATGGGAAAGAAGAACCAGGTACTTTCAGTAGTTTGTTTTAAGAGGTATCTGTATCTGGAAGAGATTTCTGAGGCTGCCATGGTTACACTGAGAAGACACACAGTGATTCAGTATCTTTAAAGAAAATACTAAAAGAATGTTTAGAATATTTTCCAGGAAAGAGGAACTGTCAGCTGGGTTCCTTTGCTGTAATTAGCTCCCAGGGAGCTACTGCCCTGGATGAGCATCTGTTGTTGTTGCAAGTCTAACTGTTTTATTGTCTTAATTTGACTGGTTAGTAAATGAATATTTTCACTTACAATTCTTGCTCTTACGCTTGCCTTGTAATGGACCAAACTAGAACACGTGTAAACCTAAACTGATAGAGACTGAGGATGAATCTTCATAAGGCAATAAACTACTAAGTATTCCAGATCGTGAAGAAGTGCCTTAAGAAAAGAGATCAAGGAGAGAAGCACTGGGCCAGGTTCTAAGAGAAGAGGTGCTTACATGGGTACCTCCTCATCCTCCCAGCCTTGGTGCCCTCTCCATGTGCTGGAGTTTCCACAGTGAAATCAAACAAGTACAATCCCAGTTCATCCTCAGAAACCAAAGGCCAGGGAAAAAAAAGCCACAATAGTATCTGTTTCCTAGCAGAACCCTAAGAGTCTCAAAATCATTTTGATTTTTCCTACGGTTAGGAAACATAATGATACATACATCCTACAAACAAGACAGTTCCATCCATCTCATCTTCGGACAGTATGCACACTACATTTGTCCCACTGGTATCTGAAACACTGGCATTTAGCACTCTGATTGCACTGCTCCAACTGCTCAGATGTATCATTGGGTATATTTCTGGTCCGTAAGTCATCCGTTGTATTTGCCGTCCTTCTTCATGGACACAACAAATTGTCACATCTGAACCTACTGCAACCATGGTGTCCTGAGGAAACACCCCACTCCCATTGGGCTCAGTATCTTTTCCTAGCAGAGAAGGAAAAACAGAAAACAAAAACAAACAAACAAACCAACCCACATGAACAATTTGCTATAAACATGGTGCTGATCAGCTAAAATGTGACTCAGGAGCACTCCAGTGCATACAAATCAATGCTGACTAGGTTTCATTAACTAATGATTGCATTATTTCTCTAATCAAAACCCCCCCAAAAGCAGAAGGCCATCACTGCCTAACAGTTTTCCTCTGACTTTGGCTTTCTTTTCATAAAGCAATCAAAGTCCATGTGGTGGCAAGGGAACAAACATACCAGGGACCTCTTCTGGGCTCCAGTCACTCCAATCCTTGGGGCCAACAAACTGTGTTACATTAATGTAACAGCAAATCTTCACATAATGCGATGTACACTCCAAAGGCATATCTGATGTCCAGTTCCAAGAAAGAATGATGTCTTCATGAGTCAGTTTTGAATAGTCAGTTACCTACAAAGTTTTCCCAAAAATCAACCAAGAGAGAGTTTATGAACACCTGTTAGCAATGACATATAATCTCCCAAGTGTCAGCAGAATGGCAAATTAAGTGAAGTAAATCATAAAATCCCGATAGATGGTTGGAGTATCCCATCTAACTTTCAGTTGTGTTGTGAATTTACTTGGACAAAAGCCTAAGATGCTAAACAGCCCACCAGCCAGGTAGACTGCCAGCCAGAAATACCAGAGGGCAGACATTTGAGGGAGAACAGGAAGCTCACCAAGCATTTCAAATGGTATATATTGCATCCCAGTATCCTGGACCTCTCCCAGGCAGGGAAATGTTCCAACTTTTCCAGAATGAAACTCTTCCAATATTAGTCGCAGGCTGCACATTTTATCTTTCTCTGTTCCTAAAAATTATAGAACAGAGCTACAAATTGGCCTGGAAAAACTGTGGTTGCACAAAAAACCACAAACTGAACATTCAAAGACCACCAAGACTTGAGACACTGTTGGAGAAGTAAAGCAGAGATAATGGTGTAAAATATCTGCCAAATTCATAAGCAAGTTCTAATTTAAAAAACCTGTACTAGATTAAAAAAAAAAAAAAAAGCTGTGACTGTGAATAAGTACTGACAGTATAGTAGCCAGTGTCCTCATAACTTTGAAACTTAACAAGAAGTCACCTACCAGAAGCATGACTACACTCAGGTTCTGCAAATCTCTACAATCTGCATCATTCTCATCTTTCTTCAAATGACCTCCCAAAATATTAGCGGGGGCAAAAATTGTATATATATTTTTCATAAAGGAAGAAAAGGACTTACCTGTGTGACTTTTTCCATTGCTTCTTTATGGAGTATCTTAATCTGCCAAAAGGCATCCAGTCCATATGGGAAGACTGATCCATTATCACTCCACTTCAGATTTAATGTGGAAGTTGAAAAGTCAGGTGTTAAACTATGAATGTGTGGAGTGAGAGGAACAAATGCTTGGAAAAGAGAGAGGGGAAAAAAGCCATATTCAAGTCATTAGTCAGCAACACCAGCCCTACAGGTGTTTAATAGCCACATCTCTCTGCTCTGAACTGGCTAGTAGCCATACAAACATGTAACTCAACCTCTGTAATTAGAACAAGATGGGCTCTGTCATTCCTTGAGCATGAAAGTTCCGAGGAAAGCACAGGTGCTAATGAGTCACCAGGTAGCATTTTCTTCTAACATCTCAGCATGCAGATGTGTAAGTAACTGATCATGAATATGACTCTTCATAATGAACAGTAAGGAAGACATGATATCTTTCACAACCTTCATTCAGTGGCGCAGAGATAAAGGAAACAGGGTGACAGTCTTTGAAGTGTACATGAGAACACATCTAGGGAGTATCCCCCCAAAGGAAGAAGTAGGTTTTGGAGACCAGCAGGGAAGAGAGGACTCACACAAAAGTGAGAGTAGGGAGAAAGGAGAGCAGAAGCACAGGATGGAAGAAGCTCACATGAGGCTCTGAAGAGGATCATGAGGAATATGATTTTAAGGTACAGGAAATATTAAAGGCATGACATGGTGATGGGGACAGGACAGGGAGATTAAACAGAAGCACCTCTTCTACAAATGGGTGGTGGTGAAGCAAGAGGAGCAAGAGGCTGAGAAGCAGGCAAGGGTTATGGCAGTTCAAGCATTATGGCACTTCATTAGGCCTGGTGCAGGATAAATCCTGTTTTTAAAATGTGTGATTTATCCAACTTCGGTCCTGGACAAGGCTCTGAGAGACTGCAAAGTGTTCAGCACAGTCAACATGTGAGGAGGAATTAGGCATAGCAGGAGTGGAAGGGTTAACAAGATTGAAGTACTGAGAGTTTGGGTTATGCCTGAGGGAAGGAGGCTGTGTGTCAGGAGTAGGAGTGGATAGCATTGGAGAGAGATAAGGCGAGCGCGTGATTTTTTGTTGTGAAGAAAGGAACTGCAAAGTTGCAAAAAGATAGCCAATTGTATTAGCTGAAGGGACGCATGAAGGGCGCGTGAACAAGACATATAAACCAGTAAGAGTTCTCTCAGTAGCGCATGTACAAACAATTAGAAAGTATATAAGCCATGTAATAGTTCAATAAAGGGTCTTCGATTTATCCCTCGATCGGAGTCCGTGCATCAATCCGCTACAAACATGCTACCCGGGATAACCCGTGAAGAAACTGAGACACCCATCCTGCCTTGAGTCAGCAAGATGCTGGAGAACCCAGTGTGTTGCCCACATATTTTTGAGTTGTGTTTTGTTAAAGTTCTTGAGCTGCTCTCAAGTGAAGAGAAAACTGAGCCATGGATAAGAAATGCTACTGACTCTAGATTTTGACTGCACTGAAGGAATAAGCAGGCAAACTGAAACCAAAGACTAAATTATGAGCAAGTGTGGCAGATGGTGTCAATGCCATCTTCAGCTTACAACTTCCTCCTTTGGGAGGAAAGAAGTGGGAAAGTCTAACTTATCTATGACTCCAATATGATACAGCCTACCTCCCAAGCATAAATATATTTGCTCAGTTTCATATACATTTGAACAGAATGGGTAAATTGGGCATATATTGAGAAAATATGATCCTGTCAGGAGTGACATACAACTGCCCTTAAAATGTTGTGAAATTTCAGGAATAAACTACTTAATTCTGTAGCAGTTCAGCATTTAAGATGGGATGTCGTGGTTTAGCTTCAGTCAGCAACTAAGCCCCACACAGCCACTTGCTCACCCTCCCCCCCTGGTGGGATGGGGGAGAGAATCGGAAGAGCAAAAGTAAGAAAACTTGTGGGTTGAGATAAGAACAGTTTAATAATTGGGAAAACGAAAAAATATATTATAATAACAACAACAATAATAAATAATAAACAATAATAAATTGTAACGAAAAGGAAAACGACAAGAGAGCGAGAGAGGAACAAAACCCAGGGAAAAAACCCCAAGTGATACAACTGCTCACCACCCACCAACTGACGCCCAGCCAGTCCCCAAGCAGCGACTGTTACCCCCCGGCCAACTCCCCCAGTTTCTATACTGGGCATGAGGCCATATGGTCTGGAATAGCCCTTTGGGCAGTGTGGGTCAGCTGTCCTGGCTGTGCCCCCTCCCAGCTTCTTGTGCACCCGGCAGAGCAGGGGAAGCTGAAAAGTCCTTGACCAGTGTAAACACCGCTTAGCAACAGCCAAAACATCAGCGTGTTGTCAACATTATTCTTATCCTAAAATCCCAAAGCACAGCACTATACCAGCTACTAGGAGGAAAATTAACTCTATCCCAGCCAAAACCAGGACATGGGAGAACAGGCACTAGGAAGTTTATTCTGCTTTTCCCAAGTCAAGTCTGAGCAAATGCACTTTATGCCCCATGCAGGTACTTCAGTATGTAGATTAGGAACTTGTTTACAAATCCTTCCTAATTTGCAATTAGGAAAAAAAAAGGGCAAAGAGTGGTTAGGGGGATGTGACAGTGTTGTACTTTGTTTTCCTCCTCACATTCTGCCCTTGATTTCTCTGCTATGATCTAGGGATAAGAAGGGTTTTCTTTCCCCTGAAAGGGGAGAGACAACAACCTATCATATATGGTAGATTCATACGGACTCAGCACATCAACATTTTACATACTAGAACACTGCCAAAGAAAACTGCAAGTTTATACACTTCTGGAGCATTGTTAATCATAGTATAAAGGCCTTACATACACACATAAAACCTGATACTTACAGATGTCTTTCTTGTGAATTTCAAATTCTTTGGTAGCAAAAGCAGTTCCAGAAATGCTGTTTGTGGTTATTGTCACCGTGGTGGAGCTCTCTGGGACTGGAATCTCAACCCTTTTCTCCCTAGTTTTAAAACACACTGGAGGGGGGAGGTCACTGAAAAGACAGAGAGGATTAAGCAGGTATTTCAGCTGATACGAAGCTAAGGCAAGTTAAGTCCTATTCCTAGGACACTAATAAAACACAAATTCTCTGTAATATAACAGAGCACTCCATATCAAGTCTGTGAAGGAGTAAGACTTGCATGGGCTTTGGTTAGTATCAGATTAACAGGCATTCCCTCGTCTTTCAAGTAATTTTTATCATAGTGGTAGACTGTGCACTAGTTGTATAATGCAGCTACCCAGTTGTTAAGAGAACACCTCAAAGTGAATGACTTTTTAAGCAAGAGACACATTTCTGAAACCTACAGTCATGATGAATCAATATTTCAAAATAAGGAAAATAAAAAAAAAACCCAAACCCAACAGTACCTCCCCCTCCCTTTATGTTTCCTGACTCCTTCTCCCTCCATTTCTTCTCAAAGTGATGGCATATGGGTGCAACAAGCAGGTTCACCCATCTGTGTCCCCATCTCAGAACAAATCATTTAGCTCCTTTCTGCTGCTCAGCTCGTAGGGAAAGAGCAGAGGGCAGGGGAGAGAATTGCTAAGATCCCAGATAGAAATATAGTCTGTGCACAATGTTTGTGCAGTGCTCAGCACAACGTGATCTGGCCTTTGTCTGGAGGTCGTAGATACATACAGGAAACAATAATGGATGGGTCAAGACTCTTGGCTCATTATCATTGATATGCAACTAGGAAGGCAAAAAGTTTGGAAAAATCCAGATCTTCCTCTTGAGGGAATGGTGGGAGGAAGGAAAGCAAAGAGAACAATGCCAGACTTCCTGCTGAGGGACTGTTACTCACTTATGAACTGGAACAGGACCCTGGAGCTCCCATCAGCTGGAGTCAAGAGCTTGGGCTGAACTTTTAAGATTCACACAAGACTCTGGGCTAGTGAAGGCCAGCTGAGACTTGAGTGCTCAGAAAGGCTATTCCTCTTCTGTACTGAGATATTATTAGAGGATGTTTGGGCAACTGAAAAACAAAATCTTTCCCTCAGGGAGGTCTGTATTAAGCTCAGCTTTCAGCCTCTATGCTTCAGGGACCCAAGCATGTTCTGCTTTGCTAAGGAGAAACAGCAGCAGCTACATGGCTGTTCTTGTTTAGAGGGCAGTACCTCATGAACTCTGCACTCCTGAACTCTGGCCGCAATGTCACATATACATGTTGGGTTTTTTTAATAAAAATGATAGCTGGCAATGCAGGAGGAATAACTAGACACAGAAAATCAAGCATGTAGGTGGAAGAAGTGCAGCCAAGCCCTGGGACCCCAAGGACAAGTCTGGGCTGCCTGCAGAATTTACAGGAAAAAAGACAGTACAAATATCTGGGTTGGGGGCAGGATGAAGATGCAAAAAGGATTTGAACTCATCCCTAGCACAATAAGTATTTGGCAGACCCACAGCATGGGGAATTGCACATGTAGTTCTCATTAGTGAAAAACACACTGAAGATTTAAATTTTTTTAATGTTTCTCAAAATTTTCAACTCGCATTCACTTCAGAAAAGCTATTGTAACTGTAGAATCATTTTCACGTTTCCTCTAATACAATGCTCTCCAGACATCTTTAAATTCATGAAGGTTATAAGACAGCCACCAAGAGATTTTTCATGTTTTTCCACATGTGAATCTCAACACTTATGTCATATATTCTACCGCTTTGGCCCATAACATCAGGATTTGCCTCTTCCAACTATCATTTCATTTTGGATTGAACTTGGTATGAAGATGTCCCTTATGAAACCTGTGAACAAGGGCTAGGCAAACACACAGAGAAGTCCGAGTAAATGAGAGCATCTTCCAGTCCTTTGAAGAGAGCAAGCAGGAGATTTTGGCAGGAGAACTGTTAGCATGAAATAATACTTTGCCAGAAACCCCGCCACTGCCCGAGTTAGCAGTGCCTGGAGGGAGCACCACCCAAGGAAAACTGATGCGGAGATGCTTGGAAACAACAGCATCACAAATTCCATGGGCAGTGACTGAGGAATAACTATACTTTCATCACAGTTCAGTAGTTTTCAACCAGGTATACAGGGGACTTACTTGGTAGTGTAGCAAAAGTCAGTTTGTCCATGTCTTCCTTTAGGAGAGACATCCCAAGTACAGACCATTTTATGTAAATTGTGTGTTACGCATTTCAAATTCTGGGGGTCCCCCAGAGAACCTGAAATCACATAAGAAATACAGTCACAAACTGCAGGTCAAAAATGACCAACTTTAAAACAACTCCTATTGTTCACATACATAGCAATTCTTTTTACATTTTTACTGCATACATGTCTGGCCAATATTTTAAAACTGTTGAATGATTTGTGTGCCTGATTATAGACAGCCACGGACTGCCAGATTGCTAGAAGTACCTAAAATCTGGGTTTATACTTGTGTGCAATGACATAAGCAGCTGTCTCTTTCCACAATAACCGTTCCCAGTCTAGCCTAATAAGCAGGCTTTGGGCCAATGGCAAAACCGCAAGCTTTGATGATAAACTTAATGAGTTTTTTGCTCTCCTCCATGGAGAAGAGCACATGGAGGGCAATTAATGACAGAAGGACAATTAATGATAATGTGTGAAATTGTCGCAGACAGCTGACATATACAGCAAGAAGGTCTCAATGCGGACATTTACACCAACCGCAAATGCAGACTATCACAGTTGCATTATGGAGAATTTAACACCCAACTTTGCACTGGTTTACAAGATGCCACTGGTTGCTGGAAAGCAGAGACCAGGCCTGTTAGTACCTCCATCCCTAGGATGGTGTGGGACCACAGAGGTGATGGTTTTTGAACATACATATGGTAGGAAAGCAATGTAATGACATTGTGTCAGTACAGAAGCTACAAAGAAAAAGTAATTAGCGAATTACATTGCAATAAACTCACCTATCTCTTGGCTATATATTAAGCTTCTTAAACATAAAATAGCTAGTGCGAAAAGGCAGCGGAGGCTTGAATTCTTCCACATTCTTCTACTGTTTGTTTTCAGAACAGCAGCTTCAAGTAGGAATAAATGTCATCTTCCAACAAGCTGGTCAGTTCTAAAATTAAAAACAAACAAAAAAGACTTTGAAATTCCAGAGCTGGTGCTCCACAAATGCCACTTTTTGTTCCATCTACTTTTCTTCTTCAGTGCATCTCCCAGGCGTAGCAACTCCTTTCCTTTCTTTGTCTGACAAGCAAACCTTTTTCACTATCCCAACCACATGCATATGTTTTCAGCAACGCATTTCAAAGATAACCTCAAGAATCAGAGACATGTAAAATTCAGCTGTCCACAGGCCTCCTTCAGGACTACCTGAGGACAGAAAAGAATAGACATGTCAGGGTATTCCCCTAGAAGAGGTCTCTTCAATTTAGATGAAATGTCACATTCACAAATGGTCCTGTATACCATGAATGGAAACATCCCCTGCTTCAGATATCACAGAATCACAGAATCATATAGGTTGGAAAAGACCTTTAAGATCATCGAGTCCAATTGTTAACCTAACACTACCAAGTCCACCACTACACCATGTCCCTAAGCACCACATCTACACAACTTTTAAATACCTCCAGGGATGGTGACTCAACCACTTCCCTGGGCAGCCTGTTCCAATGCTTCACAACCCTTTCAGTGAAGTAAAATTTCCTAATATCCAGTCTAAACCTCCCCTGGCACAACTTGAGGCCATTTCCTCTCGTCCTATCACTTGTTACCTGGGAGAAGAGACCGACCCCCACCTCTCTACAACCTCCTTTCAGGTAGTTGTAGAGAGCGATAAGGTCTCCCCTCAGCCTCCTTTCCTCCAGGCTAAACAACCCCAGTTCCCTCAGCCGCTCCTCATCAGACTTGTGCTCCAGACCCTTCACCAGCTTCGTTGCCCTTCTCTGGACACGCTCCAGCCCCTCCATGTCTCTCTTGTAGTGAGGGGCCCAACACTGAACACAGTAGTCGAGGTGCGGCCTCACCGGTGCCGAGTACAAAGGGACAATCACTTCCCTAGTCCTGCTGGCCACACTATTTCTGATACAAGCCAGGATGCCATTGGCCTTCTTGGCCACCTGGGCACACTGCTGGCTCATATTCAGGCAGCTGTCAACCAACACCCCCAGGTCCTTCTCTGCCTGGCAGCTTTCCAGCCACTCTTCCCCAAGCCTGTAGCGTTGCATGGGGTTGCTGTGGCCCAAGTGCAGGACCTTGCACTTAGCCTTGTTGAATCTCATACAATTGGCCCCAGCCCATCGATCCAGCCTGTCCAGATCCCTCTGCAGAGCCTCCCTACCCTCAAGCAGATCAACACTCCCGCATAACTTGGTGTCATCTGCAAACTGACTGAGGGTGCACTCGATCCCTTTGTCCAGATCATTGATAAAGATATTAAACAGAACTGGCCCCAACACAGAGCCCTGGGGAACACCACTTGTGACCGGCCGCCAACTGGAGTAAACTCCATTCACCACCACTCTTTGGGCCCGGCCATCCAGCCAGTTCTTTACCCAGCAAAGAGTACACCCGTCCAAGCCATGAGCAGCCAGTTTCTCCAGGAGAATGCTGTGGGAAACCGTGTCAAAGGCTTTACTGAAGTCTAGATAGACAACATCCACAGCCTTTCCCTCATCCACTAGGCGGGTCACCTTGTCATAGAAGGAGATCAGTTTGGTCAAGCAGGACCTGCCTTTCCTAAACCCATGCTGGCTGGGCTTGATCCCTTGGTTATCCTCTACATGCCGTGTGATGGCACTCAGGATGATCTGCTCCATCAGCTTCCCTGGTACCGAGGTCAGGCGGACAGGCCTGTAGTTCCCCGGGTCCTCCTTCCAACCCTTCTTGTAGATGGGTGTCCTGGTTTCGGCTGGGATAGAGTTAATTTTCTTCCTAGTAGCTGGTATAGGGCTGTGTTTTGGGTTACGCTGATGTTTTGGCTGTTGCTAAGCGGTGTTTACATTGGTCAAGGACTTTTCAGCTTCCCCTGCTCTGCCAGGTGCACAAGAAGCTGGGAGGGGGCACAGCCAGGACAGTTGATCCAAACTGCCCAAAGGGCTATTCCATACCATATGGCATCATGCTCAGTATAGAAACTGGGGGGAGTGGGCCAGGGGAGTAGTGATTGCTACTGGCTGGGCATCGGTCGGTGGGTGGTGAGCAGTTGTATCTTTTTTTTTTTTTTTCCCCTCCCTTGGGTTTTGTTCCTCTCTCTCTCTCGTTGTTTTCCTTCTCATTACAATTCATTATTATTATTACTATTATTTTGTTCCAATTATTAAACTGTTCTTATCTCAACCCACGAGTTTTCTTACTTTTGCTCTTCCGATTCTCTCCCCCATCCCACCAGGGGGGAGTGAGCGAGCGGCTGCGTGGTGCTTAGCTGCCGGCTGGGGCTAAACCACCACAATGGGTTATATTTGCTAATCTCCAGTCAACTGGGACCTCCCCAGTTAGCCAGGACTGCTGGTAAATGATGGAAAGGGGCTTGGTGAGCACTTCTGCCAGTTCCTTTGGTACTCTCGGGTGGATCTCATCTGGCCCCATAGACTTGTGAGTGTCTAAGTGGTGCAGCAGGTCACTAACCATTTCCCCCTGGATTATGGGGGCTCCATTCTGGTCCCTGTCCCTGTCTTCCAACTCCAGGAGCTGGGTACCCAGAGAACAATTGGCCCTGCTATTAAAGACTGAGGCAAAGAAGGCATTAAGTACCTCAGCCTTTTCCTCTTCCTTGGTCACTATGACGTTCCCTCCCCCGTCTAATAGAGGCTGGAGATTCTCCTTAGCTCTCCTTTTGCTGCTAATGTATTTGAAGAAGCATTTTTTGTTGTCTTTTACGGCAGTAGCCAGATTGAGCTCTAGATCAGCTTTGGCCCTTCTAATTTTCTCCCTGCACAACCTCACTACACCTTTGTAGTCCTCCTGAGTTGCCTGCCCCTTCTTCCAGAGGTCATAGACTCTCCTCTTTTTCCTGAGTTCCAGCCAAAGCTCTCTATTCAGCCAGGCCAGTCTTCTTCCCCGCCGGCTCGTCTTTCGACACCTGGGCACAGCCTGCTCTTGTGCCTTTAGGACTTCCTCCTTGAAGAATGTCCAGCCTTCCCGGACTCCTTTGCCCTTTAGGGCTGCCTCCCAGGGGACTCTGTCGACCAGTCTCCTAAACAGGCCAAAGTCTGCCCTCCGGAAGTCTAAGGTGGCAGTTCTGCTGACCCCCCTCCTCACTTCTCCAAGAATCAAAAATTCTATCATTTCGTGATCACTCTGCCCAAGATGGCCTCCAACCATCACATGGCTCACAAGTCCTTCTCTGTTCGTGAACAAGAGGTCCAGCGGGGCACCTTCCCTAGGTGGCTCCCTCACCAGCTGTGTCAGGAAGTTATCTGCCACACACTCCGGGAACCTCCTAGACTGTTTCCTCTCTGCTGTATTGTATTTCCAGCAGACATCCGGTAGGTTGAAGTCCCCCACAAGAACAAGGGCTAGCGATCGTGAGGCTTCTCCCAGCTGCTTATAGAATAGCTCGTCTGCCTCCTCATCCTGGTTGGGTGGTCTGTAACAGACTCCCACCACAATATCTGCCTTGTTGGCCTTCCCCCTGATTCTTACCCATAGACACTCCACCCTATCATCACCATCATTAAGCTCTAAACTATCCAGACACTTCCTAATGTATAGGGCTACCCCACCGCCTCTCCTGCCTCGCCTATCCCTCCTGAAGAGTTTATAGCCATCCATCGCCGCACTCCAGTTGTGCGAGTCATCCCACCATGTTTCCGTGATGGCAACCATATCATAGTTTTCCTGATGTACAATGGCTTCCAGCTCCTCCTGCTTGTTGCCCATGCTGCGTGCATTGGTGTAGAGACACTTCAGCTGGGCTGTCGTCCATGTCTCCTTCATAGAGGAACACCCCTTGTGTGCTTTGAGGTGTTTCACTGGCATTTCCCTCTTGGCTCCTATTACCTCAGTAAATATGGGTTTAAGGGGACAGGAGAGCACATCTGTTTTCCTCTCCCATCTGCTCACTCTTCATATTGTTGCTACTCAAAGCTATGGGATGCCCGAGACACTGCAGAACCAGATCTGGATCACTGATTAAATCCAGTGTTAAGTAATAATTTCTGGAGGGGAAAAAAGGAAAAAGAAATGAGAGCCATTTCTCTACTGAAAGATACTTGTTGCTATAAATATTGACCTTAAGGTAAAAATTATCTAGAATATTACGTTTAATGTGTTCTTTGAAGATTAACGGGTTGCATATTTTCCAAAGAGAAGTTCAGCTGTTCAGTGAGATCTGGGGAACACATTCAGTTCCACCCACACATCGGCCATCATGAATTTTTGTTCTCAAAAAGAAAATTGCAGGAAAGCTTATCCTAAAGCCCAGCCATCCCCTGGTGCATTGTCTCCCTGCCACCTGAAAGCTCTGAAGACTTGAGCACCCTCCCAGAGACCATAACTCCCATGTAGCAGGGGCCTTCTCTCAGTGACAAACAACAGGAGCTGGGCCATTTTCATGTTAAGAACATAGCTGAGCCAGCCTCTCCTACAGAGCAGTCTGCTAAAACTCACTTTTCGTGCAGGCTACTTCTTTTAAAATTCCCAAGTGGAAAGGCTCCTGACCTTGTCCTAGAAGTCTTTTCCAAAGCTAGATGTACAAAATTCTCAGAATAACAGACTTTGCCTAAAAGCCTCTGTAATTTTAAAAGAAGCCTCCCTCCCTTCACTGAAGTCCTCTGCACCACCAGGAGGATGCTCCCTCATCCTTGCAATACAACCATATATTTTTAATTGGTTTTTTTTTTTTTAGGAAGTCTCCCTCAGGGGACAGCTGGAAATGCCACAAATGCTCTTCTGTCCCTCACCAATCTGTCTGCACTGTGCAAGGAGAAATGTATTGGCACTATGTCAAATAATCCAGAGCTGTTCACAAGGGGCCACTTCTCTCCTTTCTCTTGGTCTGCAATAACCAGACTGAGGGAAAGGCCCAGGCAGCACAGGAGCTGAGAGAGATGTTATGGTAAAGGTCAGTGTTACATCTGGAGGGAAGAAACACCCTTACTTAAAACTTAACAATTATTTTATTTTCATCATGTTCTCAAGCCACCAGAAGACCTCGCTAAAAACATAACTAATTTAAGCTATACTACCCCCAGACACATTCAGTTCTTTTTATATATTCCTAAACTGTAATATCCATGCTGTGTAACTTGTTAAAGGCCAAATCAAGAGTGATGGGTGACAAATCCATGTTCAGGTAAAGATGAATCAAGAACCTGCCAACACTTATAATAATCTCAGTGCCAGAAGTCCCCCACTGCATTTTGGCGTCTCTCAGGGGCTTCGTATCATATTTGTCCATGTTACTAATGAAAAACCGAGATGTCAGCTTCAGGTTTAAACTTTGCTCACAAACCTCTCACTTCATCAAAAACGTGAAGACCACTCAGGCAGACCTGGGATTTACATTAACAAAACGACCGATTTCTATTTGATATGTACATGTAAATTATAACTGTTTGTTTGTGAATACTTCAGGTATTTCTTCAAAGGCCATTTCTGGTTTGCAGAAAAGCCCATAATCAAAACTCAAGTTTTACATCAAAATTAGTTTACAGTCCCCTGTTAGCTAGCAAAAGCCAAGGAAAGAATAGAAAAAAGGGAAAGCACTGATGCCACTTGAAGGAGAGAAAACTGCATTGTGAAGTTAATTAAATCCCAAACCTCTCTCTTTCTAAACACATAATCTGTACAGGATTGTGCAAAACCTGTTTGGTCATGCCAGGTTTATGAGGCAGATTTAGCAACTACACACGTGTGTGTGTGTGTGTGTGTGTGTGTGGTTCAAGAAAATCTTCTGATTTTCTGCACACTCTTTCAATACATAGTTTACTGAGTAGCCCCCCTACTTCAGAAGTTTTAAGGGTAACATCATAGCAGTGAATTACAAGAAATTTGAGTCATACCGAATTCTCCTAACTCAAGCACAGTTTTAATTTCTGTCTCAGTCAGGCACCGAAGGGAACCTATGTACTTTCACGCAGAGCACGATGAGTGTCTTGTAAACCACAATCTTTCATAAGAAGTGTAGACTCCCTGGCTCTTGTCCTCTCATACACATTTTATAGCTTGCTGAAAAGTTGGCAATTTGAAGCCTCATGTCGCATAATTAAATGCGATTAGTCAGGAGAAAAGATCTCCATTTATAGGCTTGTTTTAATTATAAAGTTACAAAATAATTGAAGTAATTTAAAAATAGGAAGTTCACTTTCTTTGGATGAAAGCTGCCTTCCATCAGTTCTAGACTAATTCAAATGAGACATGGACGTTTTTCCTTACCCTGGAGAGATACGAAAAGCATGTTATCCTCTAGGCAGATGTACTCTTTAAGATGGAGAGGCTGATATAAGAGTGAGAGATATTTATTTAGGACAAGAGAGCTCAACATTGTCAGAGGAAGGCAAAACCTTGACTAGGGTTGGCTGGAGCGCAACAGGAGCAGTTGCTACTAAGTGTAAATGTCTTTACATTGTAAACCTTTATTTTTAAAAGATGAGATGAAGGGTGGTCAGCCCATTCTCTCCACCAGAAAGAGCAACTGCAACTAAACCATTTTTAACAGAAGTCCATCTTAAAAAACATCAGCAATAGCACATCCCATAACAATCTCATTTCCTTGAGCAATCTATTCGTGTCACTTCACTGGCACTATCATTAGGGCTCCCAATGTGCTACACAACTCTCTCTTGCTCCCTTTTATGTACATTACTTTGTCCTATCTCCACCAGACAAAGAACAGTTTATCCTCTGCCTTGCAGCAACCTCTTACATAGAAGATGACTGATACCAGGTCTCTACTAGCTCCTCCCTTAAAAACCTCCAATTTTTTTCACCATTTTCCAGTCCCAGCTTCTAGATTTCTGATCATTCCTGGAACATTTTTCTGTGGACTAAATCTGCTGTATTGTCAACTTTGAAATATTTCTGCCCCCTGAGACTTGAGCATTATCAAGCACAATGAAGGAACTTTTCTAAGGCAAACCCATGCACAGTATGTGTTTACACAGCCCATGCCATATTTGCTTTTCTCTCAACATTCAGTCCTTGTTGACTCAATTTCAGCTTGTGATCCAGCCCCGGATACTACTGTATAAAGCTGCCACATAGCTGTTTATCTAGTACTTCAGACTCCAATCTCATCCTCAAATGGACTGCAAACCTCCTGACTTAGCATGAGCATATTTGCACAGCAAATTCATCTTAAATGCCTTGCCTGAAAAGGTCTCTCACTTTTGAAATTCTAAAATAAGGAAGAAGCCTCCCATAAATCTATGCTAAGGAACAACATCGTGTGTGTATGCAAAAAGTATTCACATGCAAATTCATGCCATACCAACAGCAAAGGCATGGCAGGCTTCAGTATATAATTGCCCATATTTAAGAGCAGCTGCTAAAAGCAGGATTCCACAATAGCTGTTGGAAGCTACAGTACCTGGAGATGTCCTGACTTCTGCTCAGGGCTTTATGTTGCATAGAAGAACTACCCTTGTGCCTGTGGTCAGAATGACGTCATTTTAAATTGCTTTTTATGCAGATAAACTAACAAAGGAACAATTAGATTCAGATTCTTAATCACTGAAACCAATAGATGGGGCCCTTATTTAAAACAGCCCAATACCAACTGTAGACTTTTAAATGACTTTTAAAGATGTTTTGATGCATACAGTGCACCTACTGGTGATCAGATAGATAAGAGAGGGAAAGTACTCCAAGTCAATAGCATGCGCCTGGGAAAATACCTGTGGACAGCTTTCCTTCAAAACCTCATCAGCTGTAAAGAAGGTAAAGGTTCTGTGACAAGCTGAGAAAACAAGCGCAGCACCAAGCTGTTTGACACTGACATACTAAGACATTCCCAGCCTCTTTAGACTTAACCTCTCAAAGGGAAAAACAGAAGATAACCGGTATCTCTCCTACTGACTGTGTTCCATATTATGTATTTCTTGGCTTAACTGGTTCTGCATATCTTTTTTAAAGAATAGCTGACCAAATGCTTGATTCTCTTTAAAGAAAAAAAAAAGTATTTTCTTAGTCAATTATAACAGCTCAGTTCTCTAAGCACAGAAGTTCTCCAAAGCTCTGTTCTACTTTTGAGTTTTCTGGTCTCCAAATGTATTTCATTGTCAAGTGCTTGGAAACCACTTTGAAAACAAACAAACCAACCAGATAAAAAAATAAAAAATCTTTCTGGCCTGCTTTCTGCCGGCAGTCTGATCTGCCAGTCACAACCCTCCAGATTCAGTTTTTAAAAAAAATATCTATGAATTGAGAATCAGTGGTCATACTTTTCATGCCTATTTTTTGTGTTCCACAAGCAGATATCTAAAAAGAAAAGGTTAAAAAGTCAGCTTATGCAAAAGGTTTAGGGAAACTGTAAGCGGAGGATACTAGATGAAACCATGAAACCATTACAAACATACGCATTAAACATAATAGAAGAAATCTGTTTGTCAACAAATTTTCTCAAGTTAAAATTTATTTGATTTTTCTCCACAATTAAAGGTACTATCATAATAATTCACCAACAAATGGAACCTTAAAAGCTCTCAAGGAAAATTATTATATAGCACACCACCAAAAAATTGTAGAGACTAATGGCAGGCTGCATTTTTGGCAATACTGAACAGCCATCACCCCAAATACAGCCAGGCAGAAATGCAGGTGCTATGTGCCAAGATCAAAACCTTATTGCTAGAAGAAAAATTATTCTGCTTTACATGTGGAGAACGCTCTGCCCAAAGATACTATTTTAACCTTCAAAGTGAAAGAAAACACGCCTATATCCAGATAAAAATGCATCTATCAAATTACACATCCTGCTATTGCCAACAGAAAGCTTCCAAAAAAATTCCCCTATCTGAAAGTCCGTGCCAGAAGTACACATTTCTGGGAAACCAAGTAAATTGCCAATACAGCTGACAGTAAAGACAATGAACACAGAAACAGAAGATGAACTGGCTTTCTTTAGAACTGCTTTGCTGATCACACAGCCTTCAGTCTTTGACTTTAAAGCTGAGTAATAAAAAAAATGAAAGTAGAATTAATGATATTTATTTGAGGGGGTTGGCTGTTTTTCACTAGAATACAATTCTCCACCTCCTTAAAAAAATTCCCAAAGTTGAAACAAAAATCTCTCTTTAGTAATCTAAATGCATGCTTTCTCTCTTTGTTTTATAACATGGCAGAATTCCACGTTATAAAAGATTCGCAGGACATGAATCACTAAAACTCATTTATAAATGAAGGCTGAATCCCAGTTGGGAATCTGGCTTTCCCCAGTTCTGAGGAATTAATTTAAGACTCTGCTATTTCTCTTTCTGAAAGCTGATAAAATAATTCAAGTTGCCTATCTGCACCAAATGCACTCTCCTAATCTTCAGCGGAGGAAAAGGAAACAAAGACGGGGTGTTAAGATATTATACAGTAAATGTGCAGGAGTGCACAAGGCCACATTTTCAATCCCTTGAGACAAACTTTGTTTTGTGGGTTGTTTTCCTGTCAAGCATGAGGAGCAAAACCCCCTCCTCACTGCTTCCTCTAGCTGCCAAACAGCAGCATCACCTCTGAGATGCTGGGAAGCCATCGCAGCTACCTTGCGGCCACTCCAGGCTGCGTTTGCTCTGCAAGGTGAAGTGAGATGTCAAGACGCAATACACAAGCTCAACACAAGGATCAACACTTTCACAAATTCATTTTCAAAGCTCCTCGTCACAAGCACCATCTACAAAGGCAAGCATTTTGGCAAGAAATTTTACCAAAAAGAGTAAAGGTGCACCCCAGCTGGAGTAAATATTTCACCTGGCTCAGCGTCTAAGGCCAGCACGCAGCTGCACCTGCTTTCCAGTATTTCCAGTTCTTCCTTTCTTCCTATCCCAGGACTGTTAAGCACTATGGAAATACAAATAAGCAAGCTGCAGACTGGGAGAGCTGGAAAAAGCACAACAATTCAAGTGTGATTTTATGAAAGCATTTAGTACCTGTTGGACAGCACAACACACACAGAAACTGAGACCCTTAGGACTTGCATTTAGAAAGAAAGGAAAATATGCAGAAGACGCAGATGTCAAATAGTTTAATCATAGCAATGGATACAATCTTGGGAAGGATTTGGAAAGTACAATGGAAGACTCCTTCAGGTTTCTCATGTCAACCAAAAAAACCCCACTAAGCAAGAACAAGCCAGGTGGCTTATAGAGAGAATTGGGAAGAATATCCCTGCTGGGAAAGCTGGGCTGGAGAGAAAAAAGCACAGTGATACTGAAGAGGCAGAGCAGTCAGGCCGAGCAGTGGACTGAAAGGGCAAAAGAAAGCAAAGAGACGCTGTAAGAATTGATGATTTATTTTTACCGCAATTAAAACTGAACTTATTAGATTACTTTTTTTGGTTTTTCAAGCTAAATGTAAGTTTTGCTGAATTATGCCTGTTTTCAATTAAACCATATGCTAATTTGGAAACTGTTAGTCCTGCTGGAGTCATTTGCCATGCCTTGCCCAGCATACACCATGCAAGAGCAGTCCCCAGGCCAGACGTTGCATTTGATGTTCCTAGCATGAGATTTTCAGAAGGACAAAGACACTTTCAGAAGAAAATTGGGTGTCTAACTCCTGAGTTTGGAAGTCCTTGCCCATATCAATTAGCCACCAGGCGCATGGTTAAATACAAGCACATCCATCACTACTAGGAACACAGCACTGCTCTCCAGATGGTAACAACAGAAAGCAAACTTTTCTGAGAAACACCGTGAATTCTAATACTACCAAAAATAGACTAAATATGTTTCAGGATATCTACAAGCCTGTTCACGATTTATTGTTACGTATTAGGCAAATGTTATTACAGATTACCCCCTAAGCCTTATTAGACATCAGAGAAGGCACACTAGAGCGGCCTGGATTACAGTCGAGTAAAGGTTGACTTCACTCTGCAGCTATTTCCTCAGTAGGGTCTCCATCCAGCTGCAGATTTTCATCAAGGCTGTAAGGACACAGTATGCTGAGACCTCACCTCCTCGTTCTGAGCGAACTGAACCTGAGCAGCCTGTTCAAAAGGTTATTGCAGGGGTAAGAGGACAGACAAAGCATTATCAGATAAGCCCGACTTCCTTAGGAAGTCAGCTCAAATTAACAAGCACAGATTCTTCTCCCATAGAGGTGCAGATGGAAAACACCTAATCATCTGAACAAAGAACAAAGCAAAGGGGTGAAGGTTAAGGCCAAAAGAGAAATTTTGATCTTCTAGGCTACTGTGCTTCGCAGGAGAAGGAAATGGCTCAGAGTCATTTACACACTAGCACTTTAACCCATTCAAAAAAATTTTTGCTACTTACTACAACTGGCAAATTAATACTGCAATAAGGTGAAGGATTCAACATATGTATTTGCGTAAATCTGATACAGCTACACACATTTCCTGATGTGCTTGAATTTGGTGACCTCATGGTCGACACACTTCCTTGAATTCTTGCGCTTCACAACGCAGCATGGAACAAGTACACTGAGCAAAGGCACACCAGTCTGATTACTATGCATATATAAAAAACACCTCTTATCCTGAATGCTATGGCTACCCACTATGCCTTTTCAATACTTAAAACAGGTACAAAGCATAGAAACAAATGTACACACATTTTTTACAGTGCATAAACCTAGAATCAAATGGAAATACACAGAGAAGGTTTTGCACTTCTCCAGTGTTTGCTGCATTTTATTGATACATAACTGAAATAAAACACAAACCCAATATTCCAAAGCACATTTCATTTTTTGGGATACTGTTAGTCTCTGTGTAGTTCTCAAGACAGCATATCTTCAGAGGAAAACGCCATTTGCCCACATTGGCAATTATGCTTTACTCAGTGTGAGGTTCAAGGGCCAGACCACGTCACTCAGACTTTACAAAGATGGCTGCAGAAAAAAATTGCAGTTCCTCAGAAGAGTCATGTTATCTACATAATTCTGTCCCTGATGGTTCTCTTCAACTCGTATATTCTTTTGAACTAATAAACATTAAAGAAGTTGACCTTATTAATGAAAGAGTTCATTTTCCTTAATCTGGCAATGTCCAAAAACTTATTTTTAACTATATAACCTTTAATCTTCTTTCCATCACAGGAAAAGCCTATTTAGTTTTATAAGAGAATGCTGATAATTACTGAAGCAATTCCAAGTGTGTTTTTTTTAAACAACTGGCAATGACCTGAGGGTTAGAATCCTTCATTGTTTACAATGAAACCTGTGGTATTCGAATTATTTTTAAGGTACAATGAACCGAATCCAAAGAAAGTCTGTCTTCATGTGTATAAACAGCATATAAATAGATCAAATGCTGAAATGCAGCTTTCACATTAAATAATATATTGAGAATAATGAGCAACAGTTATGCAATATCCTTGTAGAGTGAATATAAGGAATGAGAGTCACTTACAAGAAATAAATTGATTTTTTAGTAATCAAGGGAATGAGTGATTCCTGAAACTATAGATCTATATTTCCTGACAAATCCACATTGTATTAGTCTTTCTTGAGACTTTAAAAGCTCTCATGCCCTGCTGTATTTCCACTCTTGGTACTTACTAGTACCAGACGTGTCACATGAAGACATACTGCAGCATGTTATCATGTGTAGGCTACCCTTCCACTGGGGTGAGCAAATGCTTTCCTCTCTGCTCCACTCCCAAGCAGGCACTCAAGTGCTGCCATTCCCCTTCCAACCTCTCCAAAGAAGGAAGGTCTACAATATAGTATGACATTATCAGAACAAGTCTGTCCATGCGTAATTACATAGCAGTTGGCATTTATTTGTGAGTTCTTGTTCTTTCACATTTGTTGTACCTTATTCCCCTCCAGCTTTTAATTTCTGCATATACATGCATTTGCATATACATACATTTGCCTCCTTTTAAGGTGGCAAAGCGTAGAAATTAATCTTAAGTACTCAGAAATACAAATATTTTCTACAGCTGATATGCATCAGAGCTGGTGTCTTTCCTAATTAGCTTTCATGGACGCAAGAGGGACCATTGCCAGGCTATAAAGAATATTCACTCTTGCACTTGTGCATGCATGTACATGGACACAGCTACTGGAAACGGAGACTCTCTCTCTCCCACACACACGCCTGCTCACTCCTTCATGGTACTGGTACCCTCTCATTCTCTTACTGGTTACAGCCTTCACTGGAGCCATGGACCCAAAAGACATGCAGGCACACCAAATCCAGCTGTCTGAAGCTAATACTACTCCCTTGTCCACCCTGCTCCTCTCACAAAGGTCTCCAGGTCCCTGTAATGGACTTATGGTCCACTTGTGGATCAGTTCTCAGAGCAGCACAGCTAGTAACCCAGTGCCTCAAAATAAATTGATTCAAACTGATTTCAAGAGAGCAAACTTTAAGCTGTTCAGGGAGCTACTTAGCAGAGTACCCTGGGAATCTGCTTTTGAGGGCTTAGGAGCCCATGAGTACTGGTCAGTTTTGAAGAACCACCTTTTAAAAGCACAAGAGCAGGCAACCCCATTGTGTCAAAAGTCAAGCAAGCGGGGCAGAAGACCAGCTAGGCCGAACAGGGAACTCCTCGTGGAGCTCAGGAGGAAAAAGAAATGGTACGATCTCTGGAAGCAAGATCAGGCTTTGCAGGAAGATTACAGAGCCGTGGTTCGCATATGCAGGGAGAAGACATGAAAGGTCAAAGCTGAACTAGAGTTAAAACCGGCCAGCGTTGTGTCAGAGAACAAGAAAGGCTTTTTTAAAGTACGTTAATAGCAAGAGGAGGTCTAAGGAAAACATTGGACCAATACTTGTTGAAGATGGTCACCTGACAAAAAGGGATGAAGAAAAAGCAGAGGCATTCAATGCTTTTTTTGCCTCAGTCTTTAATAATACTGATAGATCTTGGGCTGCCCGGTCCTCTGAGTCGGAGGACCATGACTGCGTGTCACGGATGGAGTGAGAGTGCACTTCACTCGTAAGAGAGAAGTAAAAATATAGTTTATTGATACAGAATAGGGAGTTAACAAAGTTCAATGCGACAGTGTTTTAACAAGATTCGATGGCGAGGCACACTTGATTATTTACTGCATAGAGGACAGGGTCAGACAAAACTGTCAGGGAGACCCTCCCATTGAGTCATGAGGTTCGGAAAGGATCCCCTTGCTTTCTAAACTCCTTCTCAGAGAGGAGTCTAGGTGCGGCTAGATCCAGTCCTAGTCCCAGACTTGGTCAACGGTTTATGGCTAAAGGATTATATGTGCGCAGTCAATCCTTTATATCACTTAGCTAAGATTTCAAAGTTTAGCATGCTGTTAGTCACTTACCGAGGATCTGTTGCGGCAAGGAATCTCTCAACCTCGAGGAGTAACCTTGAGAGGCGTCCCTGCTCAAGGGGAGATCCTGGCGTGCAGCCCGCTGCCGTGCAGGAGAGCTCAAAGGGCCCTGGGCTGTCCACTATTTAAGGAGTAAGATGATTGACTTATGGTCATATTTGCATATCAGCAAGAGGTTTAGATCCTTGCGTCAAAGCAGCCCTTGGCTACTTTGTTGCCATTTGTCCTCAAGGTCCAGGATAACTGGATGCAGCTATCAGGATGACTCCCACTGATGGTTACTGCTTGTGCAGGGAGCTGGGGAGCTGGGGGGGGGGGGGGGAGCACACCGCCACACTGCGGGAGTTGAATGCACCCTTAGCAAGTTTGCTGATGATACCAAACTGGGAGGTGCAGTTGACTCTCTTGAGGGACGAGAGGCCTTGCAGAGGGATCTGGATAGATTGGAGCATTGGGCAATCCATTAACGGCATGAAATTTAACAAGAACAAATGCCAGATTCTGCACCTGGGACGGAGTAACACCAGGCACAAGTATAAACTGGGAGAGGAGTGGCTGAGAGCAGCCCTGCAGAAAGGGATCTGGGGGTGCTGGTCGGCAGCAGGCTCAATAGGAGTCAGCAGCGTGCCCTGGCAGCCAGGAGGGCAAACCGCATCCTGGGGTGCATCAAACACGGCACAACCAGCCGGTCAAGAGAGGGGATTATCCCACTGTATACAGCATTGGTGCAGCCTCACCTTGAGTACTGTGTGCAGTTCTGGGCCCCACCATTTAAGAAGGATGGGAAGGTCCTTGAATGCATCCAGAGGAGGGCAACAGAGCTGGTGACAGGGCTGGAAGGCATGTCCTGTGAGGAGCGGCTGAGGGCTCTGGGGTTGTCTAGCTTGGAGAAAAGGAGGCTGAGGGGCGACCTCATTGCTCTCTACAGCTTCCTGAGGAGGGGAAGGGGAGAGGGAGGTGCTGATCTCTTCTCCCTGGGATCCAGTGACAGGACACGTGGGAATGGTTCAAAGCTGCGTCAGGGGAGGTTCAGACTTGACCTTAGGAAGCATTTCTTTACCGAGAGGGTGGTCAAACACTGGAACAGGCTTCCTGGAGAGGTGGTCGATGCCCCGTGCCTGTCCACGTTTAAGAGGCATTTGGACAATGCCCTTAATAACATGCTTTAACTTTTGGTCAGCCCTGAAGTGGTCAGGCAGTTGGACTAGATGATCGTTGTAGGTCCCTTCCAACTGAACGAAACTATTCTATTCTGTTCTATTCTATTCATGTTATCCTTTCTACCCCTCTAATAGACTTTGACACCCCCAAAATACAGACACCCTCAGCTCAGTTTTGGTGTACTCCTCCATGTCATCATCAGCTCTATAAATATGCAGCACTTCTTAACTGTATTGCCCTAACTGAAATCACTGATTGCAGTGCCAAAGAAACAAGATGCAGTTGTTTTACAATTAAATTAACATCCAGTTTTCAATTTCAAATAATTTAGGCTGAATATTTAGTTTAGGCAGAACATTGTTTTAAAACAAAACATATAAAAAGTTCAAATTTTGTTTTCCATTTCTGCTAGATGACTTCAAATCTGATTCAAACATAGACTGAGATCTCTCAGTCCACAAGAGTGAAAAAGATGCTAAAAAATTCCTGAACTGTTTAGAATACTCCAAATGAGAAGTTTATATCTTGTCTGTTGGTTGGATTTATCTATCTTAGTAACTTCCTTGATTTTGTTTGATGTAAATAAACTAGCAGCTCTTTAGCTGTTTCATGGAGGGTCTCAGAATGGAAAATACTGCTATGAAGTACCTCGCAGGGGAATCAAACAGTTGAGCAAACTCTGCACCATTAAAATAATGCTCAGCAAAAGGAACAAAGCAATGAAGAACTGAATATTTTAAAATAATATGTAAGATGTCTAGGACCCATATGTATCATTTTTATTGCTGTAAAATAAAGCCATGCTTTTCTGTCATTCCTTTTAGAACTTAGCAAAAGCAGTGAATTGAGTCCCTGTAAATAACCCATCAGCAAGTGCAGACAGTGGCATCTGTAAGGCTAATGATACCACACCTCATTTAAAACTGAAAGCAGCTCATAGAAAATTGAGACTACTACTAATAGGACATACAGTGAGTCAGTTCCACAAGTCTCTCCTGACGTGATTCACACTTAGAATAAGAATATAAAACAGAAATTTTCAAAGCCACAACTGCACTTCATCTCACATCTTCACATTCTTTTCACATGTCTACATCATCTGTAACTTGGATCTGCTTCTTCTCCCTCAATCCTCCCCTGAAAGCAAGATTCTTCTACTGAAGATCTTTTTTTTTGCTTTCTCTTCTCAAGGGTGAGTATAAAAAAGGGCTGTGGAGAGGGAAAAACAACTTTGGATTTTACACACACAAGTCATTCCAACTTTTCTATCTCTGTTTAACAGGGTTCTTCCTTCCTGCTGTTATTAGTAAATCTCACGGTTTACTTCTCTCAGTATTGAGCTGGCAGATGATTTACAAAAGAAGAAGGATTTCTTACTTATTAGCTTCTGTCACCAATAAATCCTGTACACCTACACACTGGCATGGAAAAATCTCTTCCTGTGGAAGGCTGTTCATCATTTTTCATGCATTGTTGCCGATACATTTAAATTTTTTGTTTTGCGATTCAGCAATGAAGCAGCTATTGTTTCCAAACTGCTGAGCAAGTCCGACTGTGGGAACGAGAGACGTGCGACAATTCTCAATGGTCTCTCTGGTGGCTGCAGATTGAGGTGCCCAGGCACAGGGGGAGAAGACAGGGGCAAGGGGAAACCTAACTGCAGAGAAGAGAGAGTTATTGGACAACTAACCTCTTGGTGTAGTTATAAGAATGACACGCTCTGTTTCAGTTTATTTTTAGTTTCTATTTCAGTCTTTTATTCCTTAGGAAAATTTCTGCTCTTTATGCATCTAATCAGGTCCATCCAGATATATAGTGCATGATTCACAAGGCCAAGCACATTCTTATAAGCTTACCTGTCTAAATCCAGAGACCTGCAAAACCTCTAATGTAAATTTCATGGTATGAAACACCAACATCTCACTTTTTCTTCCTTTTGTGAAATCCTCTTCTACAAAAGCTTGTACCAATCTCACCATGAAGCAAGACATTAGAACCCAAATAGCATTTAAAAATAACACCACCTCAAACATCTTTGGAGAGTACTCTGCTTTTCCCATTTCTGCAATCTTCCATACTAAAGAGCTATACACTGAATCTCTACAAGGATCATATTTGTAAAATGTATTTAGATGACAATGCATATGCCTCAGGGGCATAAATATTTGACTTTAGAGTAATATATACAGAAAGTCTTTGTGAGCTACAGCAGAAGAGATTAAAAAGATCAGAGGTACATATACGTACTAGGCATGTAAGTGACAAATATCTTTTTTTTTTCCAAATCAGAAAATTAAAAAAACCCCAAACAATCGACTGTCATTAAATATGGTAAAAATTAATGCACATGACTTCAAAGAAGAGATCAACTGGAGACAATTATTACTGATACTTGTTAAATTCTTATTAAAGTGATCAGTTCTTCAAATCTCTGGGTTTAGACTGCAGCATCTTATTCATCTTATTTCTCAAGTCCCATGAAACAAGCAGCTAAATGCTATCAGAGATCACCTGTGTCCTCTGACGAGAAGGTATTTCAAAGCCATGGAGTGCTGCTTGTGACTAACTGCTGATTTATGCAAGATAATAAACCTCAGTAACTACATACATACATGTCACTCCTGAATTTGCGAACACATAAGTATATGACTAATTCTATCTTATGAATAAAGGTATGCATAAACTTACATTTGCACTGTTGGCAGGAGCCCAGCTGCAGGAGCTTGTGATGGGCTTGGTCTTTACTCTTCAGTACAGGAGAGTCAAATGCTGAGGTGGGCAGTCACATTATGTACCTGAAGTTAAGATTCATATATAATCAATCAGGAAGAATGCTCCACTAGAGGATCACTCAGAAAAGATATGGAATTATAAGTATACCTTCTGTGTTTGAGTGTGGAGAGAGGAAAATTAACACTACTTTGCTGAAAGCCTGTTAGTGACCTAATTCTACGGGCAGCTATTGTAACGTGAGTGCTCGGTCACATTTCTGTCTGCAGTAATGCGCTGGTTTTGTCTGGGGTAAAGTTAATTTTCTTCATAGTAGCTAGTATGGGGCTATGTTTTGGATTTAGGATGAGAATAATGTTGATAACATACTGATGTTTTAGTTGTTGCTAAGTAGTCAAGGCCTTTTCTGCTCCTCCCCCCACCCCACCAGCGAGGAGGCTGGAGGTGCACAAGAAGCTGGGAGGGGACACAGCCGGGACAGCTGACCCCAACTGACCAAAGGGATATTCCATACCGTATGGCATCATGCTCAGCATAGAAAGCTGGGGGAAGAAGAAGAAAGGGGGGGGACGTTCGGAGCGAGAGCATTTGTCTTCCCAAGTAACCATTACGTGTGATGGAGCCCTGCTTTCCTGGAGATGGCTGAACACCTGCCTGCCCATGGGAAGGAGTGAATGAATTCCTGGTTTTGCTTTGCTTGCGTGCGTGGCTTTTGCCTTCCCTATTAAACTGTCTTTATCTCAACCCATGAGTTTCCTCACTTTTACGCTTCCGATTCTCTGCCCCATCCCACCGGGGGGGAGTGAGCGAGCGGCTGTGTGGGGCTGAGTTGCTGGCTGGGGTTAAACCATGACAAGTAATCACTGCCCAAACTCCAACCCAGAGTTACCTAGTGATTAGCAAGTATGCATACAGCAGGGCAAAAGGATAATAGACAAGAATCTAACATTTTCAAGGATACGTTCTTTGCATATTAACACCAGCTGCACCACTCATTAGTTGAAATATGGGGAAGCAACCAGAAAACATTCAGTTTTCAAAGTATCAGTTACCACAGCTCAAGCAAATAAATACATAAAAGTCGCTGAAAAGAAAAGTCCTCACAACTTATTCTGTATGGATGTGGCTACCTTACAAAAGCACTCTATCCAACAGTGCAAGAGAAAAGCTAGCCATTCACTAGTAATGGAAATGGTTTAATCCAGTACAAAGTTGATTTATACGCAGAATCAAATGGTTACTTAGAGCAATTTGGGTCTGGGAGATAGTCTGTTGTTGCAAAGCCTAAAACAATGCAACTATTTAGTTTAATGAGGTTACTTGATCACAGTTCTCAATTACCTACACAGAGAAAGGATTTAAACATAGCCCACAATATATGAGATATGAGAGTCAATGCCATGTAGTAGACCTTCACTGAAAAGTGCATATTGTGAAAAGTAAAGCTAATTAAGTATTGGCAAAGCTCTTCAAGGATGGGGTCAACTGATTGAAATAAAACATAAGATTGAATGCATTCCTAAAAAAATTCTAAATATGGGCTCAATACAAGTGTTCCCAGATTAAAGCCTTGGGTTCACATTACACCAACGTTCTACTAGATTAACATAATTATTGCATAGATCTTATATTAAAAACTGTTTTAATACTGAAGGAAGACAATATACAGGGGACAAACTATCAATTTTGAGGTAAGATTTAAAATAAGGGTCACGTGACAGCTTGCTGGACTTACATCCAGACTGATGCTGTTATTTGAAACATGAGGCAACATGTGGTCAGAAATATCTTCTTTCAAAAATTTCCTAGCATTTTCAAAAAGAAACAGGCCAGTTGCATTTAATTTGGAGAAGGCTGTTCTATATCGGGAATTGTGACAATGCTGTTCTAGCAGATGAATTATGAGTTACTTGCCTGGAAACCTGTATACTAAAGACTTCTCATAGCCATGACCTTTGGAAGAGTATGGAGCAGGGGGAAGGAGGGGAAATGGAAGAGGAACAGGTAGACTCTAGGGAACAGATATTATTATCCTCAGAACCAGCAGAAACCCTAGCAGAAGTAAATGAGTTTGATGTTTATGTCCACCTCACACACAGTACTTCAGTGCTTGTTGCACATAACTCAAGACAACACTGAAGTCTACAATATAAATAAATCACAGGTTTGGTTTGTTTTTTCTCTCTCTCTCTGCCTAGGATTAAACACTAAAAGCTTATCTCCTTGGTTTTAGCTCCAGAGTAGCTGTAAAACCTCCGAGATCAAACATCTCTTTTGCCGCAAGTGCTGAACTTGATCCAAAACATGAAATATTGTGAAAATTTGTTGTAGTTGGAATACTTATAACTTATGTTCACCTTTGGGCTTCAAAGTCTGCAGAAGCCCCACCTATAATACTGACCACTATAACTTTCTTCTGAAGTGCATTTGATTTAAGCAGCATTTTTGCCCTGCAGTAATATTAAGACCAATTATTTGCGAAGGATATTTTGAAGCTCTATCCTCACTGATTTTATAGTTAAGAGAGGCCATTAGATCACCCAGTTTAAGAAGGGCAAAATCCATGGTCAGCCATACAAATAGGGTTACATCACATGATGAGCAGCAGAGCTGTCTTGGCACAAGAGCTTCTGGGTGACCACATTAAGTCCTGTTTGGAAGGGAGAAGGGCTGCCAGGCTAAGGCAGATACCACCAGACAGCCCCAAAAGGCAACTGCCTGCCGAGGTCAGCCCCACAATGAGCAGAGCCATGCCTTGTCTCCCACTTGTCCAAATCTCCCTGTCCTCCAGGCTTTCCAAGATATGTAGGATGTGCTGTGCAACTCTCAAACATGCAAGTAATTTGAAATGCAGCTTGTAAAGTTACAGAAAGTATGAATATCAGAAATGCTCAAACCACCCCGGTGGACTGCAATGTGGAGGTATCTTCACCCCCAGCCTAAATGCTGCAGACGGGCTTGCCTTTGCACTGTTTGGGACCAACATGTCCAAGTCTGGACTAAACCACTTTGCAGCAAGTGGCCCAGGTCACCATCTGGCTCCAAATCAGCTTTTTGTGCGCTTCTCCATTCAAAGTGTTTGAAATAAAGAGAAAGTAATTTTTAAATCTTTAGGCTGAAATGTGCAGCATGCCCAAGGGCACAACGTGGGGGGCATTCGAGGGCATAAAGCCAGCTGGGATAGAGCTGGCTTGCTCTGCTCACCATGCTAGCCAAGCTTGACATAGGCCATATCCACACCATCTAGAATAAACATTTAACCATGCTATCTAGTCAACTGAGCCTGCATTTCCTCTTGGAGGGAAGTAATTGATTTATTCAGGGAGCAAAACCAGCTTAGATGGATGGCTGAGACCCAGAAGTAAAACACAGACCATTTCTGAGCCAGATTGACAGTGTAAACCATCTTCAACCACCCCTGTTACTTGCACTTTTTTTATACCTTTAAGCAACTTGTGCGATAATGACAAAATTAAGCAAGCATACAAAGCATTCCAGCATACTTTTCAGACAGTGTTTATCATCTAAATAAATCATACAAATACATTGCTTTATATAAATTTCATGATTATGCTCTACAAACTACCAGGCTACCTTGACATGAAGCTATCTAGGTTCAGTCAATATTACAAAGCTATTATGAGTACAGCTATAGGTACACAGAAAGCACAAATATATACCTCTATTTTAGGAATATATGTATATTGCAAAAAAAAAAGCTTTTGACTGATGATCAAAATGCAGTAAGCTATACTGGCAAAGAACACTGGTATAATGTTGCTCATCAATATAGCAGCATCCCCAAATAATCAAAAATGCCCAGTAATTCTCTAGACAATGTTACTATATCAGTGAAACTTTTTGGCTGGCCAGGAAGATGCTGCAGCATAAAAGCAACCCAAAGAAAGCCCTCCTTTAGCTACTTAAGACTTCAGGAAATTTCAGAAGGCTAAGGCTGGCTGAAAGGCTGCACTCTTTGGTTTTTCAGAAAGCTGCCCCTAAATTGCTGGGTTTACAGGTGAGAAAGGACTCTTCTCCCTGACAACACATGGCCCAAGAGAGGGGGAAGCCATCCTGCTCCCAAGCGCTCCCCTAACACCAAGCTGGCAACACAGGCTGCCCATCCTCTGCTGTGGGCTGTGCTGTGGGTCTGATTTTTGGCATGGTAGGAAGTGAGGCAGAAGGAGCAGGGAATTGCTACGGTGCTGTCCTTGTTTCCATGACACGTGCTTTTATAACTTGTGCTCCCTGAGGTAAAAGGCATAACTTGGACTCAACAGCCGACAACTCAGCAGTTCTCTGTCTGTGGGATAAGGGAAAGCTGCTTCTGTTGTAGCAACAGTCTTTGACCTCACTCCAATGCCAGCTCCAGACAGTGCATGGAAAGGAGGGGAGACACATGCCCTTCAAAACCTTACACCCTGACCAACATTCATACCGATGGGTTAGGAGTTATTTTTAGTTTAAGCACTTTCTGCTTGCAGTGGTTTCACTGCTACTAGGTTTCACTGCTACTAGGAGCGATTCCAAGAGACGGCAGCAGGGAAAGGCAGACAGCAGCAAAGTGGCAAAAGCCCCTGCTGAGAGTTTCTGGTGCTTGGCAGGAAGTGCAAGGACCCTATAGACGCACAGCAGGAGGGCTCCCACAGTCTGCAAATTTAGGGATTGCAAATTTTCCAGAGGAAGGAGGACAGCAATGACCAGCAAAAACCTGATGGTGCATATGAAAAACAGTCCCTGGATAGTTTTCTCAGTGTCAGATCAGAACCTCCAGATATCACTAATTCTAATTTACCATCTGCTAGTTTGTAAGTCAGCAAGTAAGGCAGGCAAAAGAACACGGGAACCTCTGCGTTTGCTGGTGATCGGTATCCTAGCTGCCCCTCAGCCCCCCAAAGGCAGGTAAGAAAACAGCTCTGGCCATCTAGGAATTTATATGGCCCCCATCATTGCCATGCTAGTGACTCTGGAAGAGATCCATAAGATTCTGGAAGATGATCCCTGGAGACATTTAACCACCTATAAAACCAGAACTTTTGACGCTTAAACCTAAACCAAACATGTTCCAAAATCACATTTAGCTGCAGCTAAGTATTAGTGGGGGAAAAAAAAGAAAAAAAAATAAGAGAGAGGTGATGATAAATTTTGTAGGCATCAGCATGCACAGATGCACAGTCTCATCTTTGACAGGGCCACAACACCTGCCTGATGCTTAGACACTCAAGATTCACAAAGCAATTATTCCCTGCCTGTGTCTGCTGATAAAATGTGTGCAGAACCACAGAATCGGGCTCCGCAGAAAAAGCAGAAGCCATTGCTTTTGTTTAAAGACATAGTCAGAAAAAGAAAGCAGCAGTGGTGCTCCCTTTTCTAAGGCAGCCCAGCCACTGCAGCATTTGCTGGGGTATGGAAAACATCGCTGACCACTCCAGAGACTACTCAAACTAACAGACGAGTCAGGATGGAGACTTCTCCAGCCCTTCTGTAGATGGCATTTCTCTCCATGGCTTAAGTAACCACTGACTCGGAGCAGGACTCCGTGTCCTTGTGAGAGGGCACTCACTGGAAGCGAGGGACCACAGGCTCCAGGTCCTGCTCCCAAGGATTATTTATATCTTTTTACATTAAACTGTTTATAGAACGAAATACATCAACCAGCCTTGGGGCATAGAGCACAATCACCTTTCAAGCCTTATCTAGAAGAAAGTAATTTATTTTTCTTATTTTTAAACAGAAATTTGATGCTTAACAGTCAAAAAGGATTTATAACTAAACCTCAGGGGAAAAGACACACCAAAACATGAATCATTTCAACTAATTCTAGCTAGTTATGGTAACAGGAGTAAAATTCATACCTGTTTTCTGTGTCTCCCTGCATACGAATCAATGTCTAACTCAGAGCAAGTGTCCCCTCTCAAAGAGCCACCAGTATCTCATTTGAGTTCCCAATCTTTCAATCTATGGGAGTATCTTTAAACTTCCCTCATCAGACCTTTTCTTCTACTGCTAATTAACATCCCTTCACTTGAATCATCTCTGTATTTCAACATCAGTCTGAATCTAAGATCCCAGTGTTTCTATTATAACTGTCCTAGATTGCTATGTATTATTGAAAATGGAACAAAACTAACTCCAAGAAGTTTCCTGATTTCTTTTTTCTGTTTTCCCTTCCATTATCCAAAAGCTGCCATTCAACAGCTTGAATAAGCTCATTACAAGATAATATAAACCATCATTTAAAACTGTATCAGATCATTTTTGCTTTCATCCAACAAATGTATCAGCGCAACAGGAACTGCTGAATTTAGCGTCCTCTGCATTCCTCTGAGCACTAGTACACAGTGTAAGTGGAAAAGAACCTCATTTACCTGGTCCCATCATCCATTGGCTCATTTGCAGAAAAACATAATCCATCTGCATCAGCCTTGTGATGCATTGCACTCTGCAAGACAGAGTCAGTATTTATAAACATCGAGATTGTTTAAGACTGCCAGACACCTTCTTCTTGAGGTACCGTTTCATCTTTCAGGTGGAATTCTTACTAACACACTGAGTTTAAATACATCATCTCACATGGCACAAAACTTGCTGTCAGTTACCCACTGGATTAAACAATGTAATATTCATGCTCTAACAGAGCTGCTTCTAATAGATTTATAGACTCTGTTCGAGCGTTACATATGGAGATTTATAAATTCAGATTTTTTTTGGACGTTTACTAAAGCCCTGAGCCGCACCATGTTGAAACAGATGTGACCTTATAGCCATAGATGGTAACTCATCAAGCACTTGAAAATTAAAGCCCCATTAATTCCATACTAAAGTAGCAGCAGCAGCTTTGCCACCTGTGAAAATAAGTTTCTCTCTCTTTCCTGCAGAGCATCTCCACCCATATGGCTGTTCCCACGTATTCCTGACTTGCCTTCGGCAAGTCTGCGAGAATGCCCTCACCTAAAGGTTAAGTCTCTCCCTCTCCTCAGCACACCTGTAAAGGGATTTTGCACAATCTAACTCATAGATAGTGCTTGCCACTGGTTGCTCTAAGTGACTGAAGTGATATGTTTGGAGAGTGCACAATGGAAACTGTTATCAGTTAATAATGCTGATAAAAGTTTGAATAGGTGAAACAGTGATAAGATGAAAGGATGTGAAGACCAAGTAAACAGAAAGCAAAATCAAACAAAATCAGGTGATCTACTGACCGCCTAAAAGCCTCCAAATTGCCTCCAAACCAGCTCCAAGTTAGTGATTTTTAAGGTTTCAATTTGTGGACTTCTGCAACATTTTCCAGTTTAGATACATAGCCCTGCACCCTACTGACACTAGACCGTCTTTTCTTAGTAGCCTCAGCAGACCCCTCAGAAGTAACCTGCAGACCCCTTCCAGCTAATGACAGGGAACCCATGCCGAGCAATACCAACCAACTGCAGATATGGCACTGCTCGTTCTGTGGATCCACTCCCTGCATTTGCTTCTGTCTCTTCCACATCCTAATCCTTCCCCTCATCAAACATAATTTTTGCTTTGATCTTGATTCACACTGGGGCCAAATCCAGGAGAGGTCTATGCACATGCTTACCTTTATCACCAAAAACGTACAGAAATCAAAGCTTATCTTTATCACCAAAACCGTACAGCATACAATGGTTGAGAAGTTAAGGACAAACAGACTTTTTGCACATAGAGGCGTTCATGCATTCTTCCCTACAGGATGTGCAAAGTGTCATTTATAAAGCACATATGCACTGATGGATCTACATTAAACAACATGCTGGCATTGCCACATGCTGATTTGAGAGGGAACAAGGCATGACATGGACTTTAATCTTCCCCACAGCTACCAAACCTGCTAAGTCCGATTAACAGTCTGGATTCATGCCGTGGAGTCGAACAAAGGGTGTAAGAAGAATTGAAAGAATTCTTTTACAGTAAGGAAAAAAGACAGAACCGACTTCCAGGTGAGATAGCAAAGGCAAGCCACATTGCCTTACCTAGGTAACAAGCTGGGTTTCAAATACAGCAGAAAGCTACCCAATGCCCGTGCTTCCCTGAAGGGAATTTGACAGGACATGGCCAGCTTGATTATGGAATATGAATATTTGACTACTTTTGCAATTAAGATTTTAAGTGTGAAAGTCTGTGGAAAAGAATCAAAGTGACAATTCCTACACAACAGCTCACAGCCTATGTCTCCCCGGCACTAGATGATTACAATATCTATCTGGAGCTTTACTCCCTTTTATAGCAAAGTTCCCAGGCATCCACCACCTATTACAATTAAAAAGCAAACAAACCACATATATCACCAATTCCTACCGAAGCAACACACAGCATGCCAGCACAATATGCCCAGTTCAAATTTACATACACATGATGAATTTTAACAAGGGCATGACGTTCTTTCCAGAACTACCTCAGAGGCTTAGAGAGATCTTTTTTAAACACATTCTCTAAACACATTAGAAATTCAGTCACTGAAAATAGACACGGCAAGCTGCCACCGCACCGGTGTCCCTGTACAGCCAGCGTGCGGTGAGGCGCGCAGCATGCCTGGATGCTCCCCAGCGGCAAGAAGGGGCTCTGGATTCCCCTCCCAAGCTCCCCCTTTTTGAAGGGTGCTACTTATTTAATTTTTTTTTTTTAAAAAAAGGCACAAAAAGAGGCATAAATATTTACCCACTGTTCAGTCCTTGAACCAGTCAACCTGCCGGCCAGCAGAACGAGCTGTTGACAAAGCGCAGCCTCTATTTAAGCCGCAGGCTCCGGGCAGCGGCAGAGAGGAGCCGCCGGTCTCTCCCCCGTATCCCCGGGGGAGGCTGCCGCGGTCTGCGCCCGCACCGGCTCCGACCCTCGCCGCGGCCCCGGAGCCGCCGCCACCTGTGTCCCCCGGCCGCTGCGGAGGGAGACTGCTCCTGCGAAACGCCGCCGCGCCGCAGGGAGAGCCGCGAACTCCCCCCCACGCCAGCAGGAAAGCAGGCGAGGGGCTTGGCAACCCCCCGCGGCCCCGCCGGGTCCTGGCCGGGCTATCAACCCCCCCCTTCGCCCCTCCTCGCCGGCACCTCCCCGGGACGGGCGGAGGGAGGGATGGAGGGGACATTTCTCATCGCGACGCCCGGGCCGCCCCCTCCCAAGTGCGAGCGGAGCGCCACCACGGCGCCACCGCCGGGAGAAGCCGCCCGGCCCGGGGGGCGACACTCACCCGCCGCCGCCTCGCCGTGCCCTGCGGCAGCCTCATGCCGCGGGGGGTGCGCGGGGCTGCCCGCGGCGCGGTCCCGGGCGGCCCAGCTCCGGCGGGCAGCAGTGCGCAGCGCCGACAGGAAGGAGGGATGGAGCCGGGGCGGGAGGGAGGGAGGGAAGAAGGGAGGGAGGGATGGAGGAGAGGGGCTGGCGGGCTGCCCGCGGGAGGAGCCGGCACCGCGCACCTCCCGGCGCCGCCGCCACCACCACCCCCGGCCCTACCCCCGGGGCACCGCCGCCTCCCGCCGCCCGGCACGGCCCCGCCGCTGGGGCCGCGCTCGGTCGGAGCAGCACCGCCGGTAGTCCTGGTTTTATTGGGCCGAATCTATCCAGGATTTCAGGCACGCTCCTGAGTCACTCCGCCTGACATCCGCCTTTATTTGTATTGCCAGGGTGTAGTCGGGACTAAGTTGTTACAGATACTTTAGTGGCTGGTGGTTTTGTTGGGTCTCTAATGGGCTATTAAGAGCATGCTGCGGGAGTAGATGAAGTCACGGATCTGATATGATCATTTCAGGTTCTCTCCGTGACATGGTCAAATATCCTTCTTAGAAAAGTATTTTGAATGTCTCCAACACTGCCAGCCCTCCAGGGTTTGAAGTGTTGGGCCTGGCCCTCCAAATCCAGGAGAATCTTGATTCATTTTATCTTTATTTTTGCCTCTAGTTTTTGGGGTCAGGGTCTTGACCTCCAACATTTCTTTGAAGCCACAACAGCTACATGCCAGCCTCTCTTTTAAATTACACTTGAAATCCTCGGAATCCCACAGTCTCAAGAGTCAGGCAATTAAAAAAATATATACCACGAGGCCCATAAAATCCGAAGAGTTGGCAAGCCTGTGGCCCCTCTCTTGTTCCCCAGTAAACCACAGCAGAACAGGGAGAAAAAGGTAACTGCTCAGTTTTCCTTGCATTTTTCTGCCTACGTTTTCCTACAGGGGTTTTCCAAGTTGCTGTAGATTGTTTTTCTCAGAACTTAGGTGATAAAGAACTGCAAATACTTGTATGGAGGTCCTGGGCCAGACTCATGTCCCATCTTGGCTAAGCAGATGATTTCAGGTCCCCAAAGCCAGAGCCTCCTGCCATCGTGCACATTCCATGCTCAGGCTAAGTGAAGACAGACTATTTTGTAGAGAAGAAATCTTCCACCGTTTCCAAAAACCTTTCCAGTGTTTTTGCTTGTGCAAAGAGAATTGAAGCATCAGTAGGCCAGCAAGAGACACATGAACCTTGTGGTTAGGTCATGCATCTCAACATGAGTTCAGATCTCTTCTGGCTCAAGAGCACACTTGACTTCAGGCCTTGTATCCTGAGACAGTTGTCTGTCCGTTGACCTGTGTCACCTTCTCAAGAGGAAGGATTGAGTCTCCTTATACACATACCATTCTTGGGAAAAAAGGGGTTTTTTAAACAGTATTTGGAGAGAAGCCCTGGACTGTGAATCCCAAGAAGGTGATGTCTTCTCCTGATGCACGTTGAAACATTTATAATTCCAAGGATGGATAGACTTTAAAAGAGTTCTCTTAGGGGTCTTCTACCCAGTAGGTTTAAGCAGTTACCTTTCCAGCACTTCCATCAGTCAGCTCTTCACAGTCTCAAATCTCTCCCCACTGGGGAGGTCTGCTGGATGGCTAATTCTGCAGTCTAGACTTCACTCCAGGCACCAAGAGGTTTGGTATGTCAGCTGCCTAAGACAATTTTTGCATTTAGTTCCCTGTTCCCATTCTAGCCCAGAAGCCCTCTTGCCCTCTTTCCATGCCACAGCAGCCAAATCACAATGAAACTGGGAATATCCATAGCACCAGAAGGCTTGGGGAGAAGTTGGCCATTTCATTGTACTTGACCCATCCAAGAGAGGACTGCCTCTGCCTTCCTCCGTTTCCAGACTTCATTAATTGGAGCCTGGTGCCCTCCCTAGAGTCCTCATCCAAGGCTCAGAAGGATGCAGCTTGCCCCTGTGCCATGGATGACAGACCCACAAATGCAGGTTTCCATCCATGAAAGCGACACAAGAACTTTCTTTCAAAGGCATTGAAAATGTTAAATGAAATTGTACCACCTTTCTTTTCTGCAGCTCATGTTATTTCACCTTTAGCAAAGGCTCACAGGCATCTCACTTGTCAGGAAGCCCTGCTGATCAAGAAATGTGTACCATGAGTAATTGCAGAAGATCTGGCCCATTTTCTATATGACAAAATCAAACAATAGTCATTTTTACTATTTTCTCTTTTTAATTAGCAAGGTAGCTTCCCTGTAATTCACAGACATTCCATACAGAAACTGGGAAAAGAGGTGTGGGGGTTTTTTTTAGGCAGAAAAATGTGATTGTGAAATTAGAAGAAGCTGCCATGAGAAATCAGAGGTAGGGGTAGTTCCTGAAGTTATTTTAAGGTTTTGATATTGTATTAATGACTCATTTTTAATGACTCAATTGGAAGTTAAGAAACTTTCTAGACCTGATGCTATTTAAGACAAGTCTGTATAGTACAAGTTTCAAGGTGATAAAGCTACAGATGTTTGGGTATCAGTTATCTGTTTTTTATACAGTGAAATATGCTAATATTAATATAAATATCCCCTAGACAAATGACTGGTCTAATTACCCTACTACTTCTAATCTGCAGAAAATATGCTATCTATGCATCCTGTCTCATGAGCCCTTCCCTGTAAAATATCATAGCTGCTATATTTTATAATGAAACTTATCTGCATGTAGTACATATATGCAGGCCATTTATTTTGTTTCCTGCCTTATCTCTGGTTTCCAGAAAATTGAAGGACAGATGCTGGAACACATGCTGTGCCTTTATAGACTCAGTGCAGGATTTTGTCATAGATTTTAACAGCAGTAGGACCGTGCCTTTCAACATTAATATTTTGGACAGTGAGAGAGGAAGGTTTAAGTCTCTCCAGATAGTAGACTAGTTTTAGTTTATCTTAGTTTATCTCAGTGCTTAGTATTACTTAGAGAACAACATATATGCTGTCTAGGTCAGAAAAAACTTCTTGGGGCATGTAAATTCCAAATGAAAGTGAGAAGCCCAGCTAGGACATTTTCATTAATGAGAGTTTCCTGGAGCCATTTAGTCTTGTATTTAAGGGTGTGTTGGTTATTTATGGCAGAGAAAAGGAACAGATGTCTTGATGTTCTGGAACTTTTCCTTTGTGCATTGTTTCCCATTTCACAGTTGTATTTGGCACCCACTTTCCTCCAGCCAATAAAGAATATTAAAGAACTTCCCTTGCTGAGAAGTTGTGCGCACATTTTACAAACCATACAGTTTAACCAGAAGTGTGAGAGGTAGTACTTCTACCAGCATTTACAAACATCAGAGATTGTAATATTATAATAGAATATATATTATAATATATATAATTATAATATAATACTGCCAGCAAAGGTCTGCCAATTATTCTTTTTATGGACTACCTATTCCTGTTTTCTTTAAAAAATGATTATATAATACAACCAACAAAGCAAATTTGGGTCTGACTGAATCTATTCGGGAAAGCCTATAACAGAACTCACAGTGGCTGTGATAAGAGCAGGAGTAGCCTCTGTTCATGCCAAGAATAATGTCGAGTACTGTGGATAGTGCATGTGTTTTGGTGCACTCACAAAGCAACAGCTCTTTCCTATGAGGTCTCAGTGGAAGCATCCCTGTGTTGTCAAGCTGGAGCAGAGCTATTCTTGGAAATGAGTACACTGACCCCAGAGAAATAAACTCTTTGCAATTCTCTGTATTTTTTAAATACAGAGAATTTTCTTCATCATTAGGGACCTATGCTTGTAAACACAGTGACATGTTGGCAATATATTGCTAAAGGGCTTAAAAAAATTCCCTGGTCTCCCCTGTCTGCAGGAAAACCATATGGTCTATCATGGTTTTTGTGTTTGCAGAGAGAAGCAGAGAGAAGTTTGCAGAAAGAAGACTGATCTACTGACCTGCACTAACTTAATGCCATGAATTTAAAAATAAATGGAAAGAAAAACACTACTTGCCAAAAACAATTAAATTGAAGGCATTTGCATTCCTTTCACTGGAAAAAATTCTACCTCAGATGCCTGAAAAATAAATTTTGTGGAAATACTGGATTCACTACCAGTAATAAAAGCCTTATGGTCAGCAGTGAAGGTAAAGCTTCTCCTGTGCCATATAGGGATGCTAGTAAGGTGAATCTCATTGCCACACCCTGCCAAGTGTCAAGATCTTTGTGTACAAGTGGTCTGACCAGGGTCATTTGTGCATAAGACAGGACAAGGGGCACCAGCTGTTGAGTCCTCACTAAGTACATTGGGTCTCTCTTGACTGGCAACAACAAACAATTTTTTGGACAGGTCTTTTAGATCTTCCTGAGTCACGCAATTGTTATGCAATGATTTTGCCTGAGACCCTTGCTTGCCTTATGCTCCAGGAACCTTTGGAAAAGTTTCTGCCCATTGGCTTACTCCCTCATTTTGCCATCTTTATGGCTACTGTCTGTCTTCCTCTTGGGAAGATGTTGTCTGAGCCCATGTTATCAGAGCATGGCTTTTGGGGTGATGAGTTGCCTATGCTGTGGCCTTATCAGACCAAGGGGACTGAACTTTTGGTCTTGTCTTGTGGTCTTGATGTGAACAATACAGTCCTCACCATTTCTTGATTTGACTGCTGTCATTCATGTCCATCATGTCCATTCATGTCCATTCTTTCCACCCTTGCTCTAGTGTGTCTTCTGATGCTTCCACATGCAGGCATTTCCACTCGTGCTTCATTCAGATGAGTCTTAATACAATGTTACAAATGCCTACAGTAGCTACAGTGAACTAATGCCTGAGAAGGGGCCTCCTGCTGAAGTTCCTCTGCTAAAACAGCTTACATGCTGTAAACTGATTAACAGTTGCAGGCCGGCTTCCCAATCTAAGCATTTGTGCCATCCTGCAGTTGATTATACTGACAGTGTAAAGTTCAGCACATGCTTAATCATCATATTGGATGCATCACATTGCTGAGCCCCATACAGTAGCATGAGAGGTCAGTCCTCAGGTCTGTCCTGGTTTCAGCTGAGATAGATAGAGTTAATTTTCTTTATAGTGGCTGGTATGTATAGTGGCAGGTATACTTACCTGGCAGGGGAGACACCATGATCAGGCAGGTGGTTTTTCCAGGGTCGTGGGTTCATGCCCCACGTTGGGCGCCAAAAAGGACTGTCGTGGTTTAGCCCCAGCTGGCAACTAAGCACCACGCAGCCACTCGCTCACTCCCCCCTGGTGGGATGGGGGAGAGAATCAGAAGAGTAAAAGTGAGAAAACTCGTGGGTTGAGATAAAGACAGTTTAATAGGGAAAGCAAAAGCCGTGCACACAAGCAAAGCAAAGCAAGGAATTCCTTCACTCCTTCCCATGGGCAGGCAGGGGTTCAGCCATCTCCAGGAAAGCAGGGCTCCAGCACGTGTAATGGTTACTTGGGAAGACAAACGAATGCCATCACTCCGAATGTCCCCCCTTCCTTCTTCTTCCCCAGCTTTATATACTGAGCATGACGCCATATGGTATGGAATAGCCCTTTGGGCAGTTTGGATCAACTGTCCTGGCTGTGCCCCCTCCCAGCTTCTTGTGTGCCTGGCAGAGCAGGGGAAGCTGAGAAGTCCTTGACTGGTGTAAGCATTACTTAGCAACAACTAAAACATCAGTGTGTTATCAACATTATTCTCGCACTAAATCCAAAACACAGCACTATACCAGCTACTAGGAAGAAAATTAACTCTATCCCAGCTGAAACCAGGACAGAAATTGAAGAGGCTTACTTTGCACAGTAGTGGAAGGGCCTTATTACATCATGAAAAAGAGGATTTATGAGAGTCAGAAGCTAATTTAGATTTGTAATAGCCAGAGAAGCATCGAAATCTGCAAATAAAAGATATGGAGAATATCTCAGACATTCATATACTCCTAATATTGCAAGGTCCTCTGTTGGCTCCCCAACATCAGTGTATCACATTCAAACATACTGCCTTGCTCTGTGCCACTTTCAACTATTCTCCTTATTTAGCAATTCTTGTCACTGTGCTGTTGGCTCTATTTCCACTGTCATGCCATTCCTGACAGTCATGTCTTTCTGCTCACCAATTTATCAGCTAGATATTGCCATGCTTTCTTTGTTTCTATGAGATCCCACAAAGGAATGTGTCCTACACTACAAAGCTTAGTAAGTTGATGCTTGTGTGATGCTTCAGATTTTCTGTGCTTCAGTCCATAGCCTGAACATGTCTGATGAATGTCAGATGAATTTGAAGCACCCTAAGCTGTTAGGAACTTTATATGCACTGCAGAGCTGATCTCTGCATCAACAGGAGACATTCAACCAGAATTCCTGTAACTCAGCTGAGCTGACAGCTTCAGTGAATCCTGAATAAGTGGCTAGAATTTTCAAAATTCTCCCTGCACAAAGTTTCCAGGCAGCAACACCCTCTCCCCTCACTGAACCATATCCAGGGAAAGAAATATGCCTTCTCCCATGCTATCCTTGGACTGAGCTGTAAGCCCACTCGCCGCTTGGAAGCAAATTTCTGTGCATCAGCATAAAAGTAGCGAGACAAAGACAACTCAGCCAGAGAGGAGGTGGAGACACGTAACAAATGCTTTTCAGGAGCATAGGAAGTTCTATGTTTACATGGTTCATGGCATTCCTCCTGTCAGTCTTTCCATGTCATTTTTCAGATGTGGGTTTCAATACTGCTTAACACAGTGCATCAGAGCTTGGGATTTCATAGTATTAAATAATGTGCAAATAAGATACCTTAAGGTGTGGCCTTGGAGGACACAAAGGCAAAATCCATTTATTAGAAGCAACTTTATCCTTTCTGGGCCTGACTTTAGAAATATTATTGTTTGGTGTTAACCATTTGCCCTGGTTAACCACAGTTCTCTTGCAGGCTAATAAAAGGTCTGTATTGGTACATAAACAGAAATTCTAACTCTAGTAAGGAAGATAATCCCAGCATATTTGAAAGTCAGGTTGAAAGATGTTTTCATAAAAGCAGGCGATTGTTTGCATTAGGTTAAATATTGCAGCAAATTCTGTATCCGTTCCAGGAGTTTCCATCAAGGTGGACCTATTTTTGTCCTCTGTTGTGTTTTTATTTTTATACAAAAACATCTCTACCAATGACGTACATTCCTAACCTAGTACCCACTTAATTACATATCTGCGTACATCCTCACATCCTCCCTTCTGGTGTAACAAGCACCTTTGCTTTCACTAGTTTGCAGATTGACAGCAATCTCCATCTGCCTCTGCACATCCCTAGTAAAGCCAAGGAGCTGCCCACCCAGGGAATGATTTGTTGTAGTATCAGGGCTGTAAGATTAAGCTTCTTCAGGCAGAAAACTATTTTCTGTAAAACACTTCTTAGAACATGTGTGGACAGCACTGGGAACACCAGAAATGTACGTACATGCTGAAAATTGTGCGACTGAGCAAGCTGTCTTGTTCCCCATCTTTGCCAAGCTGGATGTCTAGGCAACTTCCTTCCCCACTTGGGTCACATGAGATGCAGAGAACAACCATCCCGGTGTCACAGAACCGCATTTGTCAGCACCGAGCTAAAACTGATTCCCATTCACACTTGGCTATGTTCAGTGCTCCCTGCTCTGAAGCACAGCTCACCAGGGAGGCTGCAAAGCACGTTCTTGAGACAGGCACTAGGAGTGCATGAGGCACAGGCTGAGTTAACACGTGTATTAGCCTATATTAGGGTTTGGCAGGTACTTTTTCTGCCAGCAGTATGAACTTGAGCATCCATTGTGTTGCTTCTTCTATGATCCTCTACTGCATTGTGTTAGCATAAATCTTTGCACACATCTACACAGTAAGACAGATCAAGGAAACAATTCCTTTTTTTTTTTTAATTAACCTCCCCTCAAGGTATTTTTTAACTGAATAGTTCCCCTGCTGTGAATTACACTGAGCACAAACATCAAGCCACTGGAAGGCTGGTAGGAGGTAGAAATAAACAGGAATAAACAGCCAAGGGCAAAGGTTGGAAGGCTATAGGGCTGGAATAAACAGCCAAGGGCACAAGTTGAAGGAGCACTCCTGCCGTGTGTCAAACCACAGCCCTGGGCTCTTGGCTGTCCTTAGTCTGGGAGAGGTGGTGAGTTCAGCCTTCAGCTATGTGCCTTAGCCACCAGACTGGAGTATTTCAGGCATGGCCAGGGACCCAAGCACACTCGCAATAGCGAGGATGGACTGACAGTAGGAACCTGAGGAAAATAAGGAACTTGCATTTTGTCCATTGTCTGAAGCATAGTGACATATTCTGAAGATAGTGACAGTTGAGGGAGCAGAGCTGCATCCCTAATTGCAAAGATCATCTGGACTCTGCTCTTTGTGAACCCACATCTCAGCATGAGAGCAATGCTTATCGTCCAAAAACCTCTATAACCAAGTCATTTGGGTATCCACTGGAACATGGAAACTACCTTGCTTGGGAGGAGTACCTGGCTTTCAGGAGAACATACATCCAGGAAGCCTTTATTAGGTTCCTAATTCCAGTTTTAGAGGTACTCCAGTGAAGCCCCAGTAAAAGTGTTTGGTTTTGGCATGCTGGCTGTTGCAAGCTCCAAGTGCCGAATGCCTCTTCAGCCTGTACCTCTTCTCTGTTTTATGCATGGCACTGCTGTGGAATGCAGCCTGGAGTGAACATGCATAAGTTATGGGCACTGCAGCACTCAGCTTTTTAACATTCCTCATACTTTAGTTGGGCTGCTAGTTCTCCTTCATTTTAAGGAAAATTGAGAAGTCAAAAAATCAAAGCCCAGACACACTCTTTGCTGAACCTAAAATACATAATTACAAATCCATACAGATATCTAGTGAACAGGGCAGAAGGCTCACAGGAAGCAACCTGCTGAGGACAGGGCAGTTGTCCTAGCCAAAAGGAAATTCCTGTTGTCTCATTTCTTTTCTCAGTTTTGCTTTCCTACACAGCTCTGTAAGCTGAGGTTTTGTTGTCTTCCCTCTTTTGATATGCACCAGCAGGCAGCAATTCCATCATGCCTTGTTCCAGACCCCTGGCCTTACATGTAGTCTTCCTTCTCATGCCTGTAATTAGCAAGACTGATGCCAAGGAAGACTCTCTGAAAGTCTTGACCTTTAAGATGCAGAATATACACACTGTGTGAAGTCACATCTAGATGGAGTCTTTCCTGGCTTTGGAGATTATAACACTAACATCAGTCTTTTGTGTTACATCCTGTTCTACCTACTCACAATCCTCAGACTTCCCCAACTGGCATTTGTGGCCTGAAACCCTCTCTTGGATTTAAACACCAGAGAATTTCCTCTCTTTGAAGTCACGTGGGAGAAACAACAGATGCCATCATATGTCGGTGAAAATATTACCTCCAACTACAGAAGTGGTTAAAGGCTTGTTTGGCAAGTGGAAGAGCTGGGGTGCAAGGGCAAGGGTGCTCCAGAGGATGTTTCCCATGTCCACAGGGTGCTATGACCACCTCATTAGGCTAGAGGGCACTGTCCACTCTGCTTTTGAAGCATGGACATCCCTTAAAAAACAAAAGTGAAGCTATAGAGGCAGAAGAGGCTGGAGCAGAAGTGAAGGTGATTGTGCAAACAGCAGTGCCTGGGTAGGGAGGAGGAAGTGCAAACTTCTGGTCCCCACTCCAGGGCATGCATTTTTTGTGTATTCAGGTGCAGAAGCCATGTATTTTTCACACAAAACAGTTAGGCTTGCTGAAGAAGTTGGGAAGAAACTTGTATTTACCCATGACAGTCACCCTATGATTCACCCTGTCCCTTATTACAGGCAGCAACCTTGACCCATCTTGTGCAATCCTACCACTTTCCCGGACTTCCTCAGAGGAACACAAATCTTTGTGTTGAGCTATTCCAGAATGGCCTGCTTCCTCCCACAGAGAAACCTGCACAAGAGAGCCCTGACAGAAAGACTTGCTGTAGTTTCCACTCCTTCAACAGTTTAACATAAGCTGTGCCAGTAACAAGCTTTTCTTTAGGGTCCAAGTGGTAGAAACCTCCCCCAAACCTTCCACATGTGGAGGAGGCAGGAGCTACCTTCATGTTGTGTGATGCTCTCTTATGATATGGCTCTGCTTGTAAAACAGTTCCAGCAGGAGCTGCAGTAGCCATTGGTATGTGCCAACCAAAGCTCAGCAGCAGTGAGAAAAGATGACTCTCAGGAAGTAAGGGCTGATTATACTGTTTTGAGCTAGGAGTACAGAGCAGCACTGTCCTGCAGTGATACCAAAGCAGGCATCTCACCGTTTCCATGCCCGTAACTCCAGAGTGAGACTCCAGAATTAGGAGACAAGCTTATATGCTCCACAGAGGACACTGGTTGCATAAATCATTGCTTTTCTTGCAAGAAGTGGTTGCCAGAGAGACTGCAGGCTGGCTGTTATTATTGCATGTGGATGTGAAGTCTGTCCTGGTAGTGCAGCTGGCTCTGGCTCTGGCTCCAGAAAGAGGGAGTGTACCAAAGGCTTCAGGGAGAATTTGTACCAGTTCACCTGTGGGATGGGTTCCCACAGCTGGCAAGAGGAAGAAGAAGAATAAGGTCTGCTTCCAACAGGAACTACTCAGCACAGTCTCAGACTGACACAGAAACAAGCATTTCAGTTTAAGAAGAGAAAGTTTGGGGAACAGTGTTATCTCAAACACCAAAAAAATGTCTTGCTACAGATCTGCAAATGCTCTTGCCTCTCTCTCTCCCTCCCCTTGTTTTGTTTTTGTTTTTTGTTTTTGTTTTTGTTTTTCTTTTTCTTTTTGTTTTCCCTTCCTCCTTCAATCTCTCTTTCCTTTTATTATTGTGAAGCTGGTTAAAGGGCTACTCCTGCACTTTCTTACAGAGGGCTACCATCTCTAGCCCCAATTGTCATAGAAATTTCCAAAGAGCTAGCCCTCATTTCATACTGCAGCAGTCACTCACCTCACCAAATGTGATGATACTATTCATAAAACAACTCCATATAAATATAAATATAGTTTATATAGTTATATATAAATACTATATAAATATTATTATTTATATAATATTATAATTATATAATTATAATATTATATAATTATATAATATTATATAAATATAATTATATATTATATAATTATATAAATATATTATATAATTATAATATAGTATAATATTTTATATATATATAGTTATTTAAATATAGTTATTTAGTTTCTTTCTTTGTCTTTTTAGGAAGTGACCAAGTCTCACTTCTACATTAAAAAAACCAAAACATTATAATGGTCTGGTATATTCTAAACTCTAGTCTTCCTCCTCATTGTCTGAGAGTAAAAATTATTTTAAAATAAAGAAACACACATTCCTACTCCATTTACCTCCTCAGGCTGGCATTAATATCAGTGTTCTCAGTGATATTCTGATTGTCAATGTTATGAGGTACTTCAGCTACCAAAGTTTTTGTATCTACAGTTATCAGCTGCTAGAGAAGATTGTCTAAAATCCTCTTGTCAGATTACAGCCAATAGTTGGTTTTATCTTTATTTATCTCAAGTCCCATTTTTCTTTCTGCTTCCTTGAAGTCTCCAGTTATCCTTTGTATCATATTTTCTTTCTTTTGTAGGCACAGAAATCATTAGTAACATCAGAAGGACTGGTGAAGATAATCTAATTTCAGTCCCTCTTGCAAATTTTATAATTCTGCCATGACTCCCGGGACACCTTAGGAAGACATGAAGGAGTCAATCTTTCTGTTGACTCCCACTCTTATTTTCTAGAAACCACATTGCTATTCAGCTGTTATCTCCCCTGTGTAAGGGATGGGTAGATAAAATGTCACTATATTGGGTTTGTGTGGCAAGGTTTTGGTAGCAGGGGGGCTACAGGGGTGGCTTCTGTGAGAAGATGCCAGAAGCTTCCCCCATGTCTGATAGAGCCGCTGGCCAAGGCTGAACCAATCAGCAACGGTGGTAGCGCCTCTGCGATAACAGATCTAAGAAGGGGGAAAAAAACTTGCTGTGCAACAGCAGCTGGAAGAGAGGAGTGAGAATATGTGAGAGAACCAACTCTGCAGACACCAAGGTCAGTGAAGAAGGAGGGGGAGGAGGTGCTCCAGGTGCCAGAGCAGAGATTCCCCTGCAGCCTGTGGTGAAGACCATGGTGAGGCAGGCTGTCCCCCTGCAGCCCATGGAGGTCCATGGTGGAGCAGATATCCACCTGCAGCCCATGGAGGACCCCACTCCGGAGCAGGTGGATGCGCCCAAAGGAGGGTGTGACTCTGTGGGAAGCCTGCACTGGAGCAGGCTCCTGGCAGGACCTGTGGACCCATGGAGAGAAGCCCATGCTGGAGCAGGTTTGCTGGCAGGACTTGTGACCCCACACTGGAGCAGTCTGTTCCTGAAGGACTGCACCTTGTGGAAAGGGCCCATGCTGGAGCAGTTTGTGAAGAACGGCAGCCCCTGGGAAGGACCCACATGGGAGAAGTTCGTGAAGGACTGTCTCCTGTGGGTGGGACCCCACGCTGGAGCAGGGGAAGAGCGTGAGGAGGAAGGAGTAGCAGAGACAACGTGTGATGAACTGACCACAACCCTCCTTTCCCGGCCCCCTGTGCCACTCAGGGGGAGGAGGTAGAGAAATCGGGAGTGAGGTTGAGCCTGGGAAGAAGGGAGGGGTGGGGGGAAGGTGTTTTAAGATTTCGTTTTATTTTTCATTATCCTACTCTGATTTGATTGGCAATATTTTAAATTAATTTCCCTGAGTCGAGTCTGTTTTGCCCGTGATGGTAAAATTGGTGAGTGATCTCCCCTGTCCTTATCCCGACCCATGAGCCTTTTGTTATATTTTCTGTCCCCTGTCCGGCTGAGGAGGGGAGTGATAGAGCAGCTTTGGTGGGCACCTGGCGGCCAGCCAAGGTCAACCCAGCACAGTCACAAACAGGAATTTATAAACTGTAATGAGCAGGAAGTTTTGTGATACTTATTACAGTCTATTTCAACACACTTTAAAAAATGCTGGAGAAACACTATTTTCAGTCCAACAAAGTTAGTTTGCATAGTCTTTAAGCTATCTTATCCCACCATCCCACAAAGTCCTTTCCATCATCTCTCTGGTTTCAATAATTCAGTTCTAAAATTCCCAACATTTTGTTCTTTGTTGTTGCTGAGAGTTCAAACTGCCTGTTAAATCCCTTATAAATTTATCTTCTACAAACAGCTCAGCTATCTGTAACATGTCTATACTAATAAAGTATTTAAAGAGCTCCCTCCCTTCCTCTGTCCATAACTGCATTCTTGCATTCTGTCCTTTATCACACTCACAGTTGATCTTCTTGTCTCCATGTGTTGTAGCTGTCATAAAAGAGAGCTCCCACATTATATGCATTTTCCTCTTGCTCCATTTGGTCCACCAAATCCTGCAAACCCTGCATGGTCCTACAATCCTTTAGGTCTTTTTTTGGCTTTATCACACTTCTTAGCATGAGATCAGCTTGGAAGTTATATTCTCACTGTTGCATGCCAGTCTCCAATTACTTCCCAATGAGCTGTTAAATGATCCCTTGTTCTTATACTTGGAATTCTCCTAAATTATCGTATTTGGTTCAGTCTGTCATGAAATCTCCTGAAGCCTGTTTTTAATTGCTACCTATTCCAGCCTGTCTTTCAGATATCTCCAGGATGTTGTGTTATATCTGTAACTGTCTACTGAATTTTCTTACCACTTTTGTGCTATCACTCTATGATTAGCCCTTATGCTTCCAGTCTTTGGTTTGTGTCTTGAGACAAAATATGCAATCTGATTACTAAAGACCACCTCTGTAGATAGACAGATATGCCTGAGAACATTTTTATTAAGAAACTTTCTGTGCTATTCAACTGTAGACTTAACTGTAACAAAACCAGTTAATCTCCTGTCATTGTTAATTGTTACATGATAAACATTAGAGCCCTCTCACTGTCTTCCACGTCTTCCTTTTCTACTTTGGTATTGCAGCCATCCACCGCTATTTTGGTGCCGCACTTTGCAAGATTCTTGAAGACTATATCACAATCAGCACGGAATTAATGTTTTATGTTGTTAGGTATTTCTTTGCTGGGAGTACATTTATTTATTCCTAACGTACTAGATGTCCCACTAACTTGAGATACAGCCAGTTTGCTTGCTGTTGGCTTCAAAGCCTATAAAAGTTGATAATATCATTTCAGTCTGTTGGTAATATATCAGTGGAGATACAGAGCGACATAATGTCCTCCTCCTTGACCTTCTTCTAGCACCCCTTGCTGCTACAAGAAACAGTGATACTCCTTCCTAAGAAGCAGAAGTAGCCTCGGGCATCTTTCCCTCCATTTGGTATAGCCCTTAAGGACCACCTGGGAATGATACCTCTCTTTCCATGGCCATGGCACCACTCCCCATAAAATTTATTTCCATTAAACAGTTTGTTGATTGTTTTGTCTGAGTAAACCAGCATGGATTTCATAAACTTTATTAGCAAGGCTATCACATGCATGTCATTCTATATTTGCTGCACTATTTGGAGTACTCCTGGCCTGGGTAACAACATTCCTTATATGTCTGGTAAGGATTAGCATGCAGCAAAGGGTATTTCTTGGAGCAAACAGTAAGTCTAAGCTTCAAAGGCACCTAAAGAACAAAGGCCCCAACTCACATGGAATTTGAGTACCTACATCCTTGCACTCCTTTGAAAATTCCAGTCCAAACACAGCACTGAATGCAGCTGTCAGAGACTTTGAGACGTCTCACAGAAGATATACTTCTATGCTCTTTTCTGTCAGCACTTATTATGTCAGAATAAGAAAGAGAGATACTGTCTTTTACAGCAGATGTTATTCCAAGATTCCTTTTTCTTAAAAAAATCAGTTGAAATTGTTTAGGCAAGAGACAGTATGCTCTCATCAATATCGTGTCTAGAAGTCTGTGGGAATTCCTGTAAAGTAAAAAAAACCCCTATGTGTCCTTTTAAGTGAAAAAAGCATGAATACCCTTTCTCTGGATATCTGTCTATCTATATATCTATGTCTGACTATGCATATCTATCTGCAGGATAGTATTGCCACTGCAGGTCTAATTTAACTATTGAAAGGAAACTGTGACTTAGAATTTCTCTTCAGAATGTTTTTATTTCCAATTCCATTGTTTGTAATACTAGGGCACAGCCTCAGGGCCATACTTTCCTGCTGTTGAGATGCCAGGATCACACCTACAATGAAGTAGGAAGTGAAGCACTGTGAAGAAAAAGCAGGCTGCCTGTAAAGGATTGGTTCAGCAAATTATATAAACAAGCTTTAATTTGAGTGAATATTTAGTTTCTTTGTTGAACACAGATGGATTTGAGAGTAGAATTAAATCATAGCTCTATTCTGAAATACTCTGTTGAATCATTATCTCAAAACTGATAATGGTTCTGTGGGACACAGAAGACTTTACAAAGTCCTCCTACAGAGCACTCAGTAGCCTGAACCCAGTTATACCCCAAAGTTGCACACGGAGAGCATCTCAATGTGTTTGTCTCTTAGGCTTGGAGATGATAGTCAAGTGTTTCCTTGGCTCTATTCCCAAAATGCCCAACTGTGCAGAGTTTTGCAAGACTCCTACAGGTAAAAGTAAATAGAGATGAGGTAAACAGGCCAGCATTAGCAAGAGGGGCAGCAGAAGGAAGAGCAGCTATCTGGAAAAGCCTTTACCTCACGTGCCAACATCCTGAAGTACCCAGGGAATATGCTCTCCTAACATTCTGCACTACAAAAGCTCTCAGATTTTAAAGGAGACAAACCAGTGAAACTAAGGAAAATTCTGAAATTAGTAAGTACTTGGGACACTTCCTATGCTATTTTAATAGGGGCATTTCTAATGGATTCTTATTGTAAATTATTATACAGTAATACAACCACAGGATATACTTGATCGCAAATCTGGCCCCTCTAGTTTAAGAATCATTTCCATAGGGAAACAGATTAGTACAGAAAAAGAGACCTTGTAAAGAGCAAGACACTAGCATGGAAATCAGGTCTGGGCTCAGTTTTACATACTTCCGCAGCTGTAAATCTTTGGGAACGTCACTGACGATGAATACTACAACACTCATCACTGATAACATGTAAGTCCTTCTTCATCTAGACAGAAATAACAGGCTTTGGTTGAACACCCAACATCTTTTGCCTGTGACAGACCTAAGAACTGGAGGTCCAGAAGCCAATACACAGAGCCAGGAGTAGTGGAGCTGCTTAGAGCTGCCCGAGAGAAAACAATAAGAGGATGTGTATTTACCGGGTTGGTCACAGCCTCCCTCTCCCCCCACACTGGTACCATGTAGTGGGATGTGTTTCCTATCACGTGATGGGGGAGTCTGTGTATGTGTACCTCCTATTTCTTCTCATCAGCATCTCATCTGGATCCATGTGTGTCCAGATCAGCTGTTCTCATGAAAAAATGGTCTCTATTAATAACTTAATAGCCTGTTAATTAAAGCACCCAGACTGTGACCTGGGATCTCCTTTGGTTCAAATTTGAGAGCAGATCTTTCCTATGTCAAATGGGGCAAATTTCTTCAGCAGAAGTTATCCCTCTCCATATGAATTATTGAAATAATAGTCTTTGGGCAAGAAAAAGAGAATTGCTTCTGTCTCTTGATGCTTCAGACACAATTCTGGAGCACTGGGATTCCTGTCCCTGCTCCAAGCAGATATTTCAGCATTTTATGAGAAGTAGAAAAACTTGAACAGTCTAAAGTATCTACCAGTCTAAAATATTTACTTTAGAGGGCAGTGACTAGAGTGACGTTGGGAGATGGCAGAACTGAATTTAAATTCTTTCTTCTTTAAATAATTTGGAGTAAGGATTTAAAACCAATTCTTCCATTTATAGGGACCTCCTGTCTGACTTTAGAGTGAAGCCCAATGCAGAGACCTAATGCCTAATGGTAGAAACCAGAATTTTTAAAGGCAGGAAGTCAAACACAGAGATTCTAAGCAGCTAGACAGCTACATGGCAACTGACTCTGCTGTAGAAGTTCTTATTGGTAACATGGTACTGAAATATGGGCCCTAATATATAGGCACTTAATTGTCTTCATAAATTTAGCTGCTTTTAGAGGCTGTGCTGAGACCTTTCCCTTCTCCCCCAGTGAGATTCTGCATTGTCACAATTGGATGATCTTTCCTATTTAGACTGAACATTTTCCTGGCGGGGATTGTCTGTTTAGTGGATCCTGTTCAAAGCCTTGAAGTGTTGCTGAATGCAAAATAACCATAGGGAATGAACAACATCTTTGCCTTGCGTGGCAGTTCTGGGCAGACAGTTTTGAGATATTGTTTAATAATGGAACTGCAGCTTGTGTATGCTGAAATTGTTTTCTCATGTACAATATAACTAAGACATATTTAGTGTTAAGGTTGTAAATAGTCTTGTTACATACTTCTTTGTCCAAAAGTTTGAAGGTAATATTTTTGAGTGGAACTTTTCTTGCTACATGCCCAAAAAGCTTATCTGCTTTTTCTGGGCTGAATCAAAATGAGACATTACTTTCCCCTACAATCCTTGCCTCATTTAGTGTAGAAATTCTATGACAACTAATGATGAAGAATTACAGTATAACTAACTATATGATAGCTTTTGGAACTGTATAAAAGGAATCATTAGGAAATTTGTGAGCCTTCTTTACCTCCCAAACCTATTGTGCTAAATAGGGTGTACTGAAGTATCTTCTTTACTTTTGAAAGTCATCACTTCAGAATAGGATTATTTGATTAAAACAAACTCAGGAAATGGGTTTATTCACTTCTAGATCATATAAATAAGCATAAAGTCTTCATTTTCCTTGGCACTTTTCACAAGCACTAAATAAGGAAAACAAAAAATACAAAGCATAGCTGTGCAAATCCTCATCAACCAGGTATGCTATTGTTGAATACAATTAGCACTTAACAAGGTAAATAGGTAGATGTGGTTATGGTTCTCACCTTGCTTTACAACTGCTGTTAGAGTTATGTTTACTGTGTGCATGCTCCTAATGCTTGTGTTCACCTCAACAACCTTTACATGCTTTTAGTAACCTCATTAAGAGCTGCTAGTCACCAAAAATATACTTGTGATTAGTTATGCTTTAGAAATATCCTGGATTAAGTGAATCTACTTTATTAAGCACCTTAGTATCCAAGTACCAAAAATATATGTAGGCAATTGCAGTTTTATGAGTCTTCTTTACTTTGTTGCTCATAAAGAAACCTTGTAAGGGAGACTACTTTTTAAAGGCATAAAAGATAATGTAAACCCAAAATGTCATTTGAGAATCTTTAATTGCTTCAGAATAGAGCAATTATGTGCACTGGTGAACTGAACATAAAAGAGCTACAGCTAATATTTGTATGCTGTTTGGCTCAAATAAAATATTTATTGAAATAGGGCAGGGAGGTGAATTTGATGAGGCTGGAATTATAGCCAGCAAACAGGATAAGCATTCACTCTGAAAGTCCATCATTTCTAGAGAATATCTCTGAAATAACTAAGGGAAAAGAGAAATAGGAAGAAAAGGGAGCTCTGCCGGTCATGACAACATTGGTCTGTAGAAGGAGCAAACAGGATTAGCTATAATGAGATTATCATCTAATTCTGTGAGGCAACACCCATATAAATCAACAGACAAAGGGGAGGGAGCTGGATTCTGCAGTAATTGTTAATAGCAGAAACATATCAGTAATAAGAATAAGGCTTTTTTACTCCCATAATGTGGAACACTGTTGTAGTTGTAGGACTAAACTATAATTAAATATGATCTCTGATAGCAAGTCTTTCTGTCCAGCATATGAACAACATTGAAGCTTGAAGCTCTGAGCTTATAAGGGAAATTTCTTTAAAAAGTAGCCAGAATTATCTTTTTAACAACTTTTTTTTTGTCAGCGTGTTCAAGCAAGACAGCAAGACAAACAATGTTCCCGTGTTGTCCCTTTTCTACAAGTCACTGTTCTGCTTTCTGCTTATTTTTCTGGAAGCGTACTATTGAAGATATACATGCAATAAGCCACCAAAACCAAGGTAAATGTGGTTTCTATCTGTTATCACAGAAACAGCCCCATAATTAGGAGAGTATAACCCATCATGGTAGAATCTCGTCTTTATTAATGAGAGTCTACCTCTATCAGTCTCAAGCATGTGATAATCTCTAGAGGAATAAATTATCCTACCGTCTTTCCTGCTACCAAAGTCTTATCTGATCTCTGGCTTTCCTTTTCCTGTGTTGTCACTGGTGGACTCAGAGTTCATCATATTTCCTGTGCTATTTAAAGAACTTCTTGGCCTGGTACGTTATTTTAAGCCTGCCTCTGTATTCTTTAAAATACCAACAGGAAGCATTTACCCTACACAAATCTTAATAACTTTAGAGTTCTCAGTTCATACAGAGACACCAGATTTGGCACATGTTATATATAGAAACAAGATTAGGTTTGAAAACAGAGGACTCTGGACCACGTAACATTTTCCTTTTCCGCCCACTCTTCAAACACACTTTCCATATTAGGGAACCCTGCCACAAATGCTTGGGAAAGTCTTTGAATACAACTTGGGATGTGGCATGTGTATCATGCTGAAGAGGTCCTGTTGTAGCAAAGGATGTAGATATGATCAAGGAGCACGAAAAGTGTAACTTCTGAAAGCAACTGACTGTGAAAGCAGAGTTCTGTTGTGCCAGGACCGTTTGGGTCCAACACTTGCAGAGTTATTTCACCCATATACACCTCCACCTCTTAGGGATTACCAAGATCTCCTTTAACTACCTGAGATGTTCCACCACATTTATTCTGCTTTTGCTCAGTAAGAAGACTGTTACACCCTTGTACCAGGACCCCAAAAATGATTTAGCCCTAAGTAATTTTCACATGATTACTTTTCTCCTGTTAAGTCTAAACAAACAGAATGTCAACTTATTTGAAAGTTTTATGAAAACTATTTTTCCTATCAAATAGGCAGAATTATGGCTTATTATTTATCTGATGAATTTGAAAGGGAAAGGCTATGGAAAGCATCTAAGGTCACTCAAAAGCCAGCGGGACTCCTTAGTGCTATGTGTCCTGGATCACAGGCTGCCTCTTTCTCAAAAGAGGAGCAACCTACATGCATAGGATTTCTCTCAAGCGTGACATAGCAGGAGGATATAGGCCAGATGTTTACCAAACACACTTGGTTATGAACATCCTACATATGAAAGAAAATCTACTTAACTCTTATTCATCCTTGCTATTAAATTTGTTTTCTCCTTTGCTTTTTTAACCTTCTGCATCTATGACATTTAAACTAAAATGTAAACAAAAGATCAACTGAACTCAAACCAAGTTGCTGGCAGCCCAGTCCCCGACTTGGAAAGAAGCCAAAGCAAGCTGGCTCATGGGTGTGCAAACAAATATTGGTAACAATGAAACAATTTTTCTCAGCTATTCCTCTTGCCTAGGAGGCATGTGGCTCAGTTTGGACCACAGACCGATGTCCTGCAAGCATTAGTGCTAGTGTGTGTGTTAATTCCTCAACAATTTGCAAGGACGGTGACATCCAACGATAAGCTGGAAGTGATCTCTTCCCCACTAACATCCTCTTACATGTGCAAGGGCAGCTTCCTTCCCTTGAGCTTTGACAACCACAAATCCATGGATGCTCTCCAGGCCCACATACACAGAATCTCAGAATGGTTGATGTTGGAGGGGACCTCTGGAGGTCATCTGGTCCAATCCCCCTGCTCAAGCAGGTCACCGGTTGCCCAGGACCATGTCCAGATGGCTGTTAAAGTCTCCAAGGTTGGAGACTCCACCACCTCTCTGGGGAACCTGTTCCTGTGCTCAGTCACCTTCACAGTAAAACAGTAAAGTGTTTCCTGATGTTCAGATGGAACCTCCTGTGTTTCAGTTTGTGCCCATTGCCTCTGATCCTGTCACTGGGCACCTCTGGAAAGAGACTGGCTCCATCTTCTTTACAGCCTCCCTTCAGATATTTATACACATTGATGAGATCCCCCCTGAGCCTTCTCTTCTCCAGGCTGAACAGCCCCAGTTCTCTCAGCCTGTCCTCATAGGAGAGATGCTCCAATCCCTTAATCACCTTAGTGATCCTTCTCTGAACTCTCTCCAGTAGCTCTGTGTAGGTTCTACCAGCTATTGCACAAGGCTTCTTTTTATTTTCAGCAATAGCAAAGACCACCCTATGGACTCAGTGAAATCCTATTTCCCATCACAAACATGCTGGAAGAGGTAGGGTTTCTAGAATTCCCTCTTAATTCATCTCAAGAGTGGAAGGGAGGGTTATAGTGCCTTCCAGTCCCTGATGGAGTGGTCTACTCTCCAGCACTGCAGAACCCCTTTAAAAAAACAACCAACCAAAAAAACCCCCCCAAGCCCCCCACCAAACAACCCCACAAAAAAAACCCTCAAAAAATTACCTCTGAGAATATTCTTGCTTTGAAAGACTATTTTGCAGAAAGTTCACCTACTTCCTCATTCTAAATGTTCCTTACAAAATCTCCAATAATAACAGAGAAAACATGTTGCTTGTTTCCAAGTAGGATACCTTACCCTTTTGACTGAAACTGGTTATAGGATTTATCAAAAGGGAAAAATGTGTTCCTAGGTCCAATGCATTAAATGCTGCCAACATATGTTTCACAAGTCAGTCTAGTAGATGTGACGGAATCTCTGTTCTTTGCAACATTAGCCAGAGCAGCATTGTCTTTATTGTTTGCACTGCACCATCAAAATTAGAGGCATGAAAGTAGGACCCTGCAGGTTTGATCTACACATTCCCAGTGCTACACATTCAAATTTTCCCTGGAACCTACACCAGGTTTGGTCTAGTTAGCTGGATGTCATGGTCTTTTTTTCAGAGGACAGAGTACTTGCATGTCATGCTTCTCTTTTTAAAGGGACACAAACTTATCCCTTTCAAAAGCTGATTCTCTCTCCTTCCTCTCTGTTTAGGATTAATCCACTCCTGTCTCTTAGCAACCACTTGCCATTACAAGTCCAGCCAAGACAGCCAATAAACATCCGCTGTGTAAGCACCTAATGCAAATGGAGTTAATGAACTGTTTGTAAGTACTGTGCTCTCTAGCTAGTACAGCCTGAAAATCTACATGACGTACCCCTCTGTCAGCACTCTCAGGAAAGACATCTTGAGATTATCAGCAAAACCAGCAACATGCTGTTGACTGATAAATCTGTGCTTGAGTAACTAGGGAAAAATATGCTCTTCCCTTGACATACCAAATGCAGATCTGAATCTGGACTTGCTGCAGACCCTACAAATGCCATACAGTGACTGCTAAGGAGCCAACAGAAATAGCACATACATTCATACATTTATCGAGAGCACCTACATTTGGTGCTTAGTTATTAGCTTAGTTATTAGCTATGTAATGGCACTCAAGATGATCTGCTCCATAACCTTCCCCGTCACCGAGGTCAGACTGTGACAGGCCTGTAGCTCCCCAGATCTTCCTTCCGGCCCTTCTTGTAGATGGGCATCACATTTGCTAACCTCCAGTCAGCTGGGCCCTCCCCGGTTAGCCAGGACTGCTGATAAAGGATTGAAAGTGGCTTGGTGAGCACCTCCACCAGCTCCCTCAGTACCCTTGGGTGGATCCCATAGACTTGTGTGTGTCTAAGTGGTGTAGCAGGTCGCTAACCATTTCCCCGTGGATTATGGGGGCTTCATTCTGCTCCCTGTCTCTGTCTTCCAGCTCAGGGGGCTGGGTACTCCGAGAACAATTGGTCTTACTATCAAAGACTGAGGCAAAGGCGGCATTAAGTACCTCAGCCTTTTCCTCATCCTTTGTCACTATGTTCCTCCCCGCATCCAATAAAGGCTGGAGATTCTCCTTAGCCCTCCTTTTGTTGTTAATGTATTTATAGAAACATTTTTTATTATCTTTTACGGCAGTAGCCAGATTAAGTTCTAGTTGGGCTTTGGCCCTTCTAATTTTCTCCCTGCATAACCTCACGACATCTTTGTAGTCCTCCTGAGTTGCCTGCCCCTTCTTCCAAAGGTTGTAGACTCTCTTTTTTTTTTTTTAATGTTATAATCTAGATCAATAAACAAAGTCAATTCTAAAAAGAAGCCTCCAAAAAGTGAAGATCTCTTAGACTGAAGACTCCATTTGTCTTCAGTCTATCCACTGTAGACTACTACCCACTGTAGTCAGTACCCACTGTAATAAATACTGGGGTTGTTGTGTGGAGAAATCTGTTATAATTCTCAGCTGGATTCAGATCAGGTTTACTCATTGGCTTTTGGCAAGTGAACACTGAGTTCACACAAAAAGCATTGTAAGCAACATAAAATACGGTAAACTGTATGTGGAATACTCTGGAGAGCTCAGACAGGAAAGGTGGGATTCATCTTACTTCATGTTACATCTCTGCAACATGAATCTCTGCAGCTGAAGATGTTGCCCTATGCTCCTTTACAGATAATGGAGAGAAACAGGCTTTTAAAAATGTGATTAATTTCAGATGATAAGATGAATTGTGCTCTGCTAAGTGCCTGTTTCTCACCACTGACTGTAAGGAAGTGTGGAGTGACTAGCTCAGCTGTAGACATCTGTATTGTAGATCGCTATGAATTCCTCCCTGCTTTTCCTTGCAGAGACATTGTCACATTGTTGCTTTTATGTGTGTGCATATGCACACACATGCACATGTATATACACACACACACACACACAATTTAATTCCAAGATAACATACATGTCTGTATGTGTTAGTCCCCACATATAAGCCCATTCCCCTCTGATCTTCCTGCCAAAGAAGATTTCTCTTTATAAAGTGACCATGATATGTGCTACAAATCATGTGGCCTCTTCAAAGCTGAGAAGAAAGGCAAGAAATCAGGCTTTCTTCTCTTGCCCAAGCCCTCCATCATTGTGCCAGCTAGCAAATAGCAGAAGATTCAACAGCTCTCTGTATAGCAGCTCTCTCCTTGCACTTAACAGTTGGGACTTACTAAGCACAAAATAAAGCAGCACCAAGTGTTTGAATTAGCATAAAAAGCAACCAGTCCTTGGATGTCCATGCTCCATAGGCAGTTTAAGCATACCTCCTTGTAAGCCCCGTTAAATGATGTAAGAATGTACAAACTCCAAATTTCCAATGTTTTCCCTTTAACTAAGAGGAAATTTTAAGTTAAAGAAGTTAGCTAATAACCATATAGTGAGTCAGAGATTGTTTGCTGCAGACACTGTGTTTGCTGTGTATTGTCCTTGCACAAACATTCGTATCTCCTCCGCTATACACACTACAGTGAACTAAGTGTCCTTTCCTATGCCTTGTGAATTAATCCACTCATTGCAGTCACATATATCTAAAGAGGTGAAGGTGCTAGGACTTAGCTGCCCTTTACACCTAGAGGCATCCCTTGAATCTGCATTATTCAGCCTGAACTTCACTGTTACTCCTCTCCCAGCTCACAGACCATTAAGTGTTGGACCTGCAAGAGCCAATGGCATGAGAAAAATTCCAATACAGTTTCAAAAACTGCAACTAAGCATATTCACAGGCTGTCCAACATCTGGAGATTTCTGGGCCCATCTAGCTGCATTCTACATGGATTCAGAAATACAGAGGATTAAATAAAATCCCGGCCTCCTTCCTGCTGCTTTTCTGTCTCTGGACTAAAACCAAACTCTGCAGCACACAACATATTGCTTGTCAGAGTGCTTTTCTGCCAGAGAGCAATTTCCAAATTCAAATTATGCATCACAACACCCTTGCAAGGTGGAAAGGAAATTAAAAAGTTGGCAACAAACCATCACTTGTCAGAGCAATTTCATGTAGGTCAAAGCTTATCTTTGGGCATAGGAATTTTAAGTGGGAACACTGAGGGAACTCAGTGTTTAAGTGGGCTGTGGGAACACTGAGGCAGAGGACAGGATCTCCATAACCCTACCAGTGTGAAAGGGAATGGAGGCTACTCAATACTTACACAATCTTGGGCACCCTTCAAGTTTGATTGTTTCATACCTCACTGAATGCCTATTGCTTTTGAGAAATCAGTCTCAAAAAGCCAGACTCTTACAGTCTTTAAAGCAGCAGGATGGTGACTAACAGCCTTCTATGATGGAGTGACTACATCAGTGGAGAAGGGAAGAGCTACAGATGTCGTCTATCTGGACTTCTGTAAGGCCTTTGACACGGTCCCCCACAACATCCTTCTCTCTAAATTGGAGAGATATGCATTTGATGGGTGGACTGTTCGGTGGATAAGGAAGCGGCTGGATGGTCGCATCCAGAGAGTAGTGGTCAACGGCTCAATGTCTGGATGGAGATCGGTGATGAGTGGTGTCCCTCAGGGGTCTGTATTGGGACCAGTACTGTTTAATATCTTCATCAACGACATAGACAGTGGGATTGAGTGCACCCTCAGCAGATTTGGAGATGACACCAAGCTGAGTGGTGCAGTTGACATGCCTGAGGGACAGGGATGCCATCCAGAGGGACCTGGACAAGCTGGAGAAGTGGGCCCATGTGAACCTCATGAGGTTCAACAAGGCCAAGTGCAAGGTCCTACACCTGGGTCAGGGCAATCCCCAGTATCAATACAGGCTGGGGGATGATGTGATCGAGAGCAGTCCTGCGGAAAGGAACTTGGGGGTACTGATGGACGAAAAGCTGGACATGAGCCGACAATGTGCGCTCGCAGCCCAGAAGGCCAACCGTATCCTGGGCCGCATCAAAAGAAGCGTGGCCAGCAGGTCGAGGGAGGTGATTCTGCCACTCTGCTCTGGTGAGACCTCACCTGGAGTACTGCGTCCAGCTCTGGAGCCCTCAGCACAAGAAGGACATGGACCTGTTGGAACGGGTCCAGAGGAGGGCCACGAAAATGATCCGAGGGCTGGAGCACCTCTCCTATGAGGACAGGCTGAGAGAGTTGGGGTTGTTCAGCCTGGAGAAGAGAAGGCTCTGGGGAGACCTTATAGCAGCCTTCCAGTACTTAAAGGGGGCCTATAGGAAAGACGGGGACAGACTTTTTAGCAAGGCCTATTGTGACAGGACAAGGAGCAATGGTTTTAAACTAAGGGAGGGCAGATTTAGACTGGATTTAAGAAAGAAATTTTTTACAATGAGGGAGGTGAGGCACTGGAACAAGTTGCCCAGAGAGGTAGTGGAGGTTCCATCCCTGGAAACATTCGAGGTCAGGTTGGATGGGGCTCTGAGCAACCTGATCTAGTTAAAGATGTCCCTGCTCATTGCAGGGGGGTTGGACTAGATGACCTGTAAAGGTCCCTTCCAACCCAAACCATTCTATGATTCTAAGATCTCAAAAGCACCTACATCCTCAGCTCTGAAATCCCACAGATACCAACCTCGCTCTTTAGATGCTGAAATACTTTTAAAAACATGGCCTTAAATAAAGCACATCTGTCCTGGTTTCAGCTGAGATGATAGAGTTAATTTTCTTTATAGTGGCTGGTGTGGGGCTATGTTTTGGATATGTGCTGGAAACAGAGTTGATAATACAGAGATGTTTTAGTTGTTGCTGCACTGGTCAAGGACTTTTCAGCTTCCCCTGCTCTGCCAGGTGCAGAAGAAGCTGGGAGGGGGCACAGCCAGGACAGTTGATCCAAACTGACCAAAGGGCTATTCCATACCATATGGCGTCATGCTCAGTATATAAAGCTGGGGAAGAAGAAGGAAGGGGGGGACGTTCGGAGTGATGGCGTTTGTCTTCCCAAGTAACCATTACACGTGATGGAGCCCTGCTGTCCTGGAGATGGCTGAACACCTGCCTGCCCATGGGAAGGAGTGAAGGAATTCCTTGCTTTGCTTTGCTTGTGTGCGCGGCTTTTGCTTTCCCTATTAAACTGTCTTTATCTCAACCCATGAGTTTTCTCACTTTTACTCTTCTGATTCTCTCCCCCATCCCATTGTGGGGGCAGTGAGCAAGCGGCTGGGTGGTGCTTAGTTGCCAGCTGGGGTTAAACCACGACAACATCAAATACAAATCTCAGAGGTTGTGATCCTCCATGCCCTGAACAAACACCCTTGCCTCTAGAACCGGTTTCTATCCCCTTGTATTGTCTCCCTGCAACGTCTGCAGACATTGCGGCACCATTTGGGCAATCTCTAGTGGTCATCTTCCCTGCCAGTTCAGTGTTTGTTATTTCTATTTCTTCCTGTTTTTTAAGTTGCTTACGTGGCACAATGTTATTATAATGTTATTATTTGCTGGCCCAATAAAAGTATGATTAAAGCAAAGAATATAAACAGGCTTTGGAAAAAGATGTCATTTAAATCCTTGCCGATTAGTTTCATTCCTTTGTAGACTACCACTGAGTTTAGAATGAGAGGTGGGCCTCAGTCAACATTAACATCTGGACCCAGAGCCACAGGATAAATTTACAACAGTTCCTGTTTTTACAACAGAATAAACCACTCCTTTAACCCTAAGCTTCCCAGAAATTGGTACATTCAGACTCCAGGGAGAACTGTGAAGTAAAACTCCATCTCTGTATCAAGAGTCTGGAGCTCTGCTGCTTTGCAGTCATATGATGCTCAGCAGAAGACTTTACCTCCTGAGAGGACCCTGGCTGATGATGCTTCCCAAAGTTACAGAGCATATCAGAGGGGCAGTCAGGAATTGCCTGCTGGTGAAGATGAAGTGTAAAATGCCTGTTCTCCTACTACCACTACCTCACCTGAAACTCATTTCTCTCTTTTAGCAAGAATTTGAAGCGGAAGGAAGAACTTTGAGCTCACTGAATACAGTCCTCTGGGAACTATCAAGTTTATTCATCAGTAATTATTCTCAGCTGCCCTTCCTGGGAGGAGCAGGAGCAAAGAACCTATAGGCTTTCTGTAATTGATTTGTGATGGGTCAGGTTCACAGAGCATAAAATAAAGAGCTCTAATAGATAGGGTGAAGTAACCCAGTCCCTACTGCAAAGAAAAGCAAACAAAGAGTTTCCCTTAGCTCAGTCACTATGGTATTCTCAGTCTGTGAACATTGACTGACTTGATATTATGCACATATAGCGAAGCTCTGGCCTTCCCCACATTTGCCCTTTCAGTAGCCACATCCTGGCTAGCCCGCAATGCACAAACCCAGCATGGCCACCCAGGCCATGAGTATGAGAACGGCAGATGCAGGAGGGAGAACAGCAGCTGTGAGCAGCATGGAGGAGCATGCACTACAAATAGCATAAAGTGCCGAACAAAAGATGCAGACTTGGAGAGAGCTGGAATCCTCCAGGTCGAGGGAATTCTCTCCCCAACAAATTGGCTGGGAGCCACATTCCTACATTCCTGGTCCTGCCATGGAACAAGGCAGTGTTGTAGAGGCAAAGGCCAAATGCACTGTTGTGGGTAATGTACATCAGGACAGCTTGAACAGAAAGCCAAAGTTTTACAATTCCTCTGCTGGCCATATCCTGGGACCTGAACTTATAAACACTTAACAGATGATTACTAAATTAAGTTATGTAGCCTTCTTTTTTTTTTACAACCCACTGAGTTTTAAACAGTTTCTCTTACACTGAACTGAATTTGCTTGGATTAAACTACAGCCTTCCTTCCTGAAATGTTTCTGACTTGATTTAGAAATGCCAAGACACTGAAGCATCAAGAATAACTTTCTGCTGAGACTGCTAAAGAGATTTTACCTTGCAAACCAAACTCTAAGAATCACAATTGCTTCACACAAAATATGACAAGAGACTTGCACTTCCATCAGCAGTTTATATGCCATTAAAGCCTGTTCCTTTCACATGCTGAAACAGCAGAACAGATAAGAATTAGGAACATACATAGTGTTCTGGTATTTACTGTACTTTAACCAACCACTTAGGTGAATTAGGTCTTAGGTGAATTACTCACCCACTTGTTTTCCAAGGGATGAGGGATACAGGAGTTTCACATTTGGGAATGGTGTTTTCATGCATTGATGTGGTGGCTCAGACACATAGGCAAAGAAAAAATTTGGACTCCAGATGCATTGCTTCACTATCTTATCTGAAAAAGGCCTTTCCCTCTTCCTTTATAAACCACATCTGTACTAGGGAATATGGAGCTTGCCACTACCCCCCAACATCCTACCATATAGGTCCTTCCCTGGCTAGGTCTGTGTAGGGGGAAGAGGAGATACATCAGAGTGTCGAGGTGAAACTTTCTGATTACCACATGGAGATCCTGGAACCCAGAATATTTTATAATTTAAACCTTTATTGTACTTTTTCTTTTTGTATAGTGTCTATAGTGGTTACAGTCCAGGGGACAATTAGGTTATGTTTATACTAGTAAACTACATAGTGCCAGGAAACCTGTGTGCACATTGACAATCAAGTGCCTTCACCGTTCAACTGTTAAAGCAGTTGAATGGTGGGGTATGGCTTTAGCCAACGCCAAGTAGGGCTCTCCTAAACAATTCCCAGGCATGCTTCCAGGAATCAGTCCCAACTGGTAGTTTGGATACAGCCAACCCGTTTTGGAGGGCAAAAGAGCTTGACAGCATGGACAGAGCTGTTCTGTGCCAGTTAAACTGAGTGCCAAAGAATGCTTTTTGTTTCCTGGTATAGGAATTCCCTAATATACATTTAGCCTAAGAAGCCTGGCCTTGCCATGCTGAAGACAACTGATAGAAATGGAATACTAAAAGGTTTGGCTTTCAGCTGCATTTTTCCTTCCCCAATTCCTTCTGTCTCTCGCCCTGCAAAATCTGCCTATATGCTCTTGCAGTGGTCCCAAATATGCAAAAGTCTCTGTGTTATTTGGGTCCTGACCAGAAAAAGTGGGTAGGTTTGTCCTGTCTGACAAGGAAAAAAAAAAAAGAGAGAGAGAGAGAACTGTTTTTCATAGAAATTCTGAAAGAGTGTGAGTGAATATGCTGGTTTTGGCTGGGGTAGAGTTAATTTTCTTCATAGTAGCTGGTATGGGGCTACATTTTGGATTTGTGCTCAAAACAGAGTTGATAACACAGGGTTGTTTTAGTTCCTGCTGAGCAGTGCTCGCACAGAGCCAAGGCCTTTTCTGCTCCTCACCCCACCCCACCAGCGAGGAGGCTGGGGGGGCACAAGGAGCTGGGAGGGGACACAGCTGGGACAGCTGACCCCAACTGCCCAAAGGGCTATTCCAGACCATATGGGGTCATGCCCAGTATAGAAAGCTGGGGGGGAGGTTGGGGGGGGGGCTGCTGCTCAGGGACTGGCTGGGCATTGGTCGGTTGGTGGTGAGCAATTGTTTTCATTTGCATCACTTGTCTTTCTTGGGTTTTATTTCTCTCTCTTTGTTATTGTCCTTTTCACTACAATTATTATTATTATTATTATTATTTTATTTTATTTCAAATATTAAACTGGTTTTACCTCAACCCACGAGTTTTCTTGCTTTTGCTCTTCTGATTCTCTCCCCCATCCTATTGTGGGGGGAGTGAGCGAGTGGCTGGGTGGTGCTTGGTTGCCAGCTGGGGCTAAACCACGACAGTCCTTTTTGGTGCCCAATGTGGTGCTTGAAGGGTTCAAGATAATGACAGATTTGATTGGAATGTGCTAGATGATAGATAGAATTTATAGCTCTTATTGCTGTTTAGCTATTAGTCAGCAGGCTCCTGTGCTTGCCATAGGGCTTGCTTGCCTTACTGTATATTAGAGTCTAGCGCTCGTTAGTGGCTGCTTTTTGCTTTCACTGCTTGCTGTGCTGCTGTGCTGCTGATCACCTTACTCTGCTGTGCCTGGGAACATTTTGATAACAGCAATGGTGATGTGCCTGGGCTGGCAGATGGCCAGGGCATCGCTGCTGTTTCTGTGCTGCTGTACTGGACAGGCTGGAACTCCAGTGTGAACTCGAGTCACAGGGACTGTGACCTGTGGATGAGTCCGTGTGGGAGCAGGACACCCCAAAGCGTCTGTGCCCATGGATTAGCCCATGCCAGAGCAGGTACATCTCAAAGCGTCTGTGGCCATGGTTATGTCTGTGCCACAGCAGGTATACCTCTGAAGGGATTGTGGCCCAAGGATAAGTCCACGCTGGATAAGGTGCACCTTGAAGCATCTGTGGCTGTGGATGAAGTCCATGCTGCAGCAGGTACACCTCGAAGCATCTGTGGCTGTGCATGAGGTCATGCTGGAGCACCTCAGAGCATGTGGCCATGGATAAGCCCATGACAGAGCAGGTACGGCCCTGGAGGGTCTGCAGCCATGGGTAAGGCCATGTTGGAGCAGGTACACTTCTGAAGGGACTGTGGCTGTGGGTAAGGCCATGCTGGAGCAGGTTGATCTCTGAAGGCATTGTGGCCCATGGAGAAGGCCATGCTGGAACAGGTGCACCTCAAAGTGACTGTGGCTGTGGATAAGTCTATGCCGCAGCAGGTATACCCCTGGAGAGACTGTGGGTCATAGATAAGGCTCCACTTGGAGCAGGTACTTCCCTCAGGGACTGCAGTCTGGGGATAAGTCCAAGCTGGAGCAGGGGCAAGGGGAGGAGTTCATTGCAATGTTAAACCCTATAACTTGCCCCAAAGGGACCAGGGGTGGAGATTGTAACGGATATACCTTTAAATTGTTGTAAGCCATGATTTGAGTTGCATGTTATGGGAATTACTACAGCTGGAACCACCTGAACCAACGGAGGACAAGCCTTACAAGAAGCAGTGCCAGTGCAGCAGTGACCCGACCTGAGCTGGCTTTGTGCCCAATAACTCCAAGCAACACACCACCTCTCCTGTCCTGAGTGGCCACCATAACAGATGGAGCCCAAAGTCATGGACTAAATGAACTCAGTGGACATTTTGTGGACATTTATGGACATGTTACAGACATTTTACAGGAGTGGTCCATAGACTAAGGGAATGATATCTGTGTATCATATCAAAGGATGGGAAGGGTGGTGGTGGTTAATGAGGATGTATTGGATAGTGTGGGACCTGAGCATGATGTAAATGGTATGGAATAAGGGGTGGAGAATGTGCTGGTTTTGGCTGGGATAGAGTTAATTTTCTTCATAGTAGCTAGTATGGGGCTATGTTTTGGATTTGTGCTGAAAACAGTGTTGATAACACACTGATGTTTCAGTTGTTGCTAAGTTATGTTTACACTGGTCAAGGACTTTTCAGCTTCCCCTGCTCTGCTGGGTGCACAAGAAGCTGGGAGGGGGCACAGCCAGGACAGTTGATCCAAAATGACCAAAGGGCTATTCCATACCATATGGCGTCATGCCCAGTATATAAAGTTGGGGAAGAAGAAGGAAGGGGGGACATTCAGAGTGATGGCATTTGTCTTCCCAAGTAACAGTTATGCATGATGGAGCCCTGCTTTCCTGGAGATGGCTGAACCCCTGCCTGCCCATGGGAAGGGGTGAAGGAATTCCTTGCTTTGCTTTGCTTGCGTGTGCGGCTTTTGCTTTCCCTATTAAACTGTCTTTATCTCAACCCACGAGTTTTCTCACTTTTGCTCTTCTGATTCTCTCCCCCATCCCACCAGGGGGGAGTGAGCGAGCGGCTGCGTGGTGCTTAGTTGCCAGCTGGGGTTAAACCACGACAGTGACAAATAGCAAGAATCAGAACGGATGTTTTTGTGTATGTGAGCAGTCCAACTGCAGTTTCTCTTTAGAAACACATCCATCAAAGGCTCATTTACCATGAGTCAAGCCAATCAATTGGAAATCTCTATAATAATTTTTGTTTTTATCATGGAGTGGACAATACAGGACAACTCCAAGCTTACTTTTTTCAACCAGATTCCCTTCAGTTTTTCAGTCTGAGGTGACTAGATCACAGCTTTTGAAGAAATTTTGTTTTCTGAAACATGATCCAAACCAAAGGCCATTCAGAATTCTTTTCTTCATGCAAACCGTTCTATTTCTGTTAAATTTGATAACAGTTTGTTTTTACAAAATAAGACATTGATGCCAAATTGGAGCTGGTAATATAATTTAAAGAAGTAGCACTCCAGATATAAACAGGATATGTTTATAGTGCTGATCCAGTGATTAATGAATGTTTCCACATCTATATAGCAGCCAATTTTCCCTTTCCTTGGAGGTTACTCCATTACATAAGCTACAGAAGGGCCAGAACTTTGGTCCCACATATTGAAGTATATGAAAAATAACATTTCTGTGCAAATGCTGGCATGGTTTTCTCCCTTTGAAATCAAGGCATTCTCACTTACTCCAGTGGGAGTGGGAAGCAAGCCAATGTCTGAAAGGCTTTTTGCTCACACCTCTTTTTTAGGGCCAAAGCAGTTTTCTTCTGTTAGAATTCTCAGCCTTCCCTAAATTCATTCATAGACACCACTCCTTAACAGTCTGATTAGAGCTTAGTGAGAAACCCCTCACTTTTCCTCCCTCTTAGACACCCTAAATTTTTTCATGGCTGGGGGGGTGGGAATTAATTTGACTGAATAGTTCTGAACTGGATCTAGTATGGATCTAGCCAGACACCCACAGTAGTCTTTTTAGGCTGCCCATAATCTAAATACATGTTAAAAGGGAGCCTAACAACAGAGCCTTCTAACTGCCTGATCTAATTGTCTGACCAAAGAGTACCAATTTATGATAACAATAGCACAGGGCAGAACTTGTTAGCTAGTACATGCTGTCCCCAGACCAGCAAACCAGTGAAAAGAGAAAAATAAAGGAGTGTGTGTTTATGTCATCTTCTCTATTCTTTTTGCAAGGACATAGAAACCTCAGACACCCAAGGGAGCCCAAGACCTTCAGGATAGCTGCTTGGCACTTTAAGTTGCAAGCCAAGCGTACCAGCATTTGTTTAGTGGAATTTCTGAGAAGCAGAAACTGCACTGACCAGAGCCCCTCTAGGCAAACCAAAAAGAAAAATCAGGTGGAAAAAGAAAAACATGCTAGTGCTTTTCTAGTGAACTCATAGACAAGTTTAGACTTACTCTTGAGAGCCAGCCAGGTGTTCTTGAGCTTCTGCAAGGTGTCAAGAGATCTCTGCTTTTGCTGGAAGCAGCAGGAGTGAGGAGGACTCCACAGGAATCAGGATTACAATTCAGCTTTTGGTTTCTTTTTCTCTGTTCTTTTTGGAGAGGTTTTTCTTTGGCTTTATCAAGCACAAGACTGCCTTCTTCCTGCTTTTGCCATATGCTAGGCATCTGAGCTCTCCAGTAGCCCTTTGTTGTGTGAGGAGGAGAAATCTCTGTATAAACATTCACCTACAACATAAAGACCATCTGAGGTAATAACTTGGCAGAAAGACTCTCTTATGTAAGATTCTCCTCAACCTAAAATGTTTCTACCACATAGGGTATGAAGGGAGGAATGGGAGGAATGAAGGGTGTTTAAAGTTAATAACTCACTGTGTAATAGTTAACTTGCAAAAATGTGATTGTTCATATCTGAAACAGGTTGCCTTAGGGGAAAAAAAAAGAGAAATAGCATACTTAACTCTCTTTACTAATGTTTAGTAGACAGGGAAAATCTATATGTAATATGTAGCTTTATTCTGTAGAAATACATGCATCATGTATATATTGTGTATTTTTTATGTATATGTACATAGCAACTAAATACTCTAATTAAAGACATGACCTCAAGTTTGCTGAAGTCCATGAAACTGCTAAATGACTTTGGATAATTACTAGACCCAAATACTTAAATTTAGAAGTCTCCAGTAAAGCCAATAAAATTAAGGACTTAATTATGGCTTCAGGCTTAAGTAAGACTTAAGTGGGGCACAAGCACTCTGAAAGTCTAGCTCTTTTCTTGAGGCACATTGTCTCAAACCACTACTTCTCTTCTAGTTCTAGCCAAAAGACTACCTCACCTATTTGAAAAACAATCCAAGGCCCATGTTGTTCTTCACTGTGACACTGGCTTTCATTCACAACCAAGTAAATAAACTGAACTCAGTGTTTATCCCTTTCTATTTTTCACTGTTCTGCTTGCATGTGTGGAAATGTGTATATTTTCATTTCATTATTTATTTTGTGATCACTTTATGCTTCCTAAAGCAACAGCTTTCAGAGTCAAACCTGAGTATTCCCAGTATACTCAGACACTATTCAGGGAACAGGCAAGCTTTTGCTCTCCCTGTTCAAAGGGAATAGCTAGGCTGTAATGTTTCTGATGTGGCACTTAGGGACATGGTTTAGTGGTGGACTTAGTAGTGTTAGGTTAACGGTTGGACTCGATGATCTTAAGGGTCTTTTCCAACCTAAATGATTCTATGATTCTGTATCATAATTTCTTTTTCAAGTACGGACAGTAGCTTGCTCAACCACTTGCCAGTAGACAGCCTTCAGTTTCATCTCCCCCTTCTCATTTGAGCAACTTGTACCATCCTGCCAGCATAGTTCTTGGTATCACAGGTGTAGGAAAGACTACAGCTGTAGGAGTCTGACTATAAGAATGGGGCTGCATTACTGTATATACAGACATACACAGAGTTATATATTTGGAAAAAAAATAAAGATAAGGCTATTAATCTGTGCAAAATTTACAGCCAAGCCCCAACTTCTCAATATATTTAGGTACCAGTTACTTCCTTAATAATGCCAAGTATGGGCAAAGGATGTATATATATTAAAATTGGATGCATTTATTTGGGTCCTTCCATAGTCTAATTGTAGCTTGATGAAACTTGAAGCATAGACTGTAAAGGAATGGCATAGACTGTAATAGAACCACCTTTATTTTTGAAAAACAAAACACTACAAACTGTCTGCAGTCCCAGAGTTTGTTTGAGATCTAATAAAACTTAAGAAGGTCTTTATTCTTTCATTCATTCCTTAAAACAATGCTAAACTGGATTTTGTTTTGTTCAGGCCCCTGGTTCACCTATTTAACTTTCCTTTCTTGCAGGAGGTTTTGAAAATCTTTCACCATTAATAGATCTACTTTTAACCTGAACAGAGGAAAAATTGTCTCTAAAGTTACATTCTTTGGGAGAAAAAAATGAAACTTCCATTCACTCATTAAAAGTGAATGGATGAGGATCATTCACCCCCAATCCACACTTCATGACGATCTATGCAGGTTACTCTTCACTGCAGGAAGCTCTCATTCATGTAGAACTCTCTACATCAGATCTGTTAGCAAAGAACATACATCTCAGCAAGCAAGTCCTCCCTGTGACTGCCTTTGGTAAACATATGCATTAATATAACTGCGTAGAAAGATCTTCATGCTAAAATACTGATCTGACACCTACATCCATCAGTAATATGGAAGGCCTGGGATGTCAAGTTTGCACAACACAACATACTGCTAGAGACATAAGCTAGTTCCACTGAGCCGATACACCAAGTCTATGTAAAACCATTTTGGGAAACAGATTTGCCATTTTCACGTCTCCTAGCAGGGTACTCAGCCCAAGATTTAGGATGCGCTGGTTTTAGCTCCATATGAGCTAATAAAAATACAGAAGTATTCTGTATTAGAGTATTTTAATGCATTGCCAAGCATTAAAATATTCCACAATAAAGTCTGTACAGTACTTTATGTAGAAGAGAAATTGAAATTACATCCTTTTAGAGGGTCTTTGAAAAGTAGCATAGATATTTTGAGCTTTCCTGTAACCTGAACAGAGTCATTTGGAGAGGCAACAGTGGTAACAGTGCTTTGGCTAGATTTTACATGGTACAGTGAGGGCTAGCTGCTCCCTAAGGGAAGGGGAGCCAGGAACTGAGCACAATAAAGGAATGGCAGGGCAGGAGTGCCATCAGCCATGGCCCAGACCCCACACTGCCCAAGCAAGGCAAGCAGGACAGACTCAGAGATGGTAGCTAAGTTCAGCAAAGGCTCCAGATTATCAGGTGAGTTCATGGTGATACAGCGGGTCTGAGGTCAAGCCAGGAAGTAAATCCACAGGTCAGGACCAGGATCAAATTTGGTGAGGGCAACCCAAGGCAAAACATAGCTCAGTGATCATGGAGCAGGTCCGCAGTGATGAGACAGGCCTGAGAACAAGCAAGGAAGTCAATCTGCAGATCAGGATCAGTGTGATCCACTGGTAGGCTGGGCTGTGGCTGAGTTAGAGATCAGTATTCCTGCAACATACCTCCAGCAGGGACTAAATCCCTGACATGAGCTTAAAAGAGGCACCAGGCTCCAAGGGCAGGGTGTGGGTGGAGGCCCCAAGTGAGGTTGGTCAAGACAATTAAGGCCTATGGGTACACCCAGGGGACTGACAAGATCCAGTCTCAGTAGCCATAGTCTTGAAGATTAACTGAGTAATTCAGTCTGTTACTCCTGAATATGCATGTATGAGGAGACAGTTCCTCCTAAATCCATCATCTGCTAGTATGATATTTTATATATAGTATGTATAATATTTAAAATCTGTGTATTATAAATACTTATGCAATGAAATGATAATGTAATTTTAATATACTAAAGGTGCGATCTAAGTTTTCCTTAACTATTTTTGTACTGCAGCTTTACTCACTGCTGCTCTTTCTGCCTTCTCCTCAGTCTTCATTCACTCTCATACCAACAGGACTGGATGACAATTCATTTTCAGTAGCAAAAGAAAACACTTTTTTCTCCATGCCCTTATAACACTGTTCTTAGACCATACCATTGTTTTCAGTGCATTAAGCTCATCTGATGTATACTATTCATGCTTGATCAGCCATGTGTCACGCAAGAAGGCTCTTCAACCAGTGAATATTTGGATGGAGGCTCCAGCCAAAAACTGTTTCAGAAATAGAGATTTTACAACTGGTCACAGCTATTGCATGCTCTGGTTTTGCTGCATGCTCTAAGGAAGGGGGTTATGAAGGTATTCAGCCATGACCCTGATAATGAAACAGGCTCTCCATGACAGAAGCACCACAAGTAAGACTGCAGTATGGACAAACAGAGAAGAAAATGAGGGCTCGGAAGGAAAAAATGCAATGAAAGACTATTTTATCTTTCTCTAAAGTTCAAAGACTTTGAGAGTAGGTTTTGAGTGTGTACAGTTTTGTAACCCTTGGTCCTGTGTTCTTCTAATATCTGTGGTTTGAGTCTCCAAACAATTAAACAACCTGATACTTCACAGTAGCTTTTACAGGCAGTACTCTCATTTCAGGCTCTCATTCAGATTTAAACTGAGCATGAAGAATGTAAAGTCCTACTTTGGAATTGTTACAAAGATCCCATATTTATTGACATACAGGTACACTCCAAGATGCTTCCAATTATACCACGTACCATCTCTCTTTAGGTCATGTGTTTCTATGATACACACACAGAGTGTCTGGCATTGGTCTAGAAGACTGTGCCATGCCAGTATGCATGTAGGCAGAAGGTTAAAGGAATGGGAGAACTTGCAGATTTGTAACTATAAGATTTTTTTCACAAGATAAATAGTGGACTTGAGGAGCTACTATATTCTTCTGTATGCACTTGTGGCTGCTAAACCACTCAGAAGGAGCACAGTGGAAAGTATACTGACCTAAATCCCTATAAAACAGTGTTGATTTCCATTTACACCACACATAGCTGCAGAAAGATAAGCCAAATAGTGTAAGTAAGTGCACCTTAGTTGTAGTCAAGCATTTTCCCTGCTGAATAGGACCATCATTTTCACTGGATGGTTTCAACTCTGGAAGCTTGTGGCATTTTCTATGACACAGAGATCATTAGTTCAGCAGCCCTCTGTTGTTAATACATCCCTGAAGTAAAATGATATCCCTGATTCCTTGTTAGGAAATGATCTGGAAAGCTGGTTTGTTCTGGCAGTGCTTTGCAGGCAAGTTAAAACTTAGCTACCCATCTCCTCACCTTCCGGTCCCAGCAGATTCTGTATCTGGAAAGAACAATAGCCTGTCAGCTGCTACAGTCTGACACTCTTTTCTAATCTGGAGACATTAGACTTGCACCCACCAGCAGAATGCTTTTCCCACAGCCATGCCTTTTATTTCTGTACTTGGTTAGCCTGGTGATTACATTTTGAGCACGACCTTTCTTATTAAGAACGGTTAGTCATGCTTTGCCTATGCTTAGTATCCCAAAGTTAGGAGAATGGTTTCACCTATGTATATACCTCAGTTTCTCATCAGTATAAAATCAAAAAGGAATTATGTTAGTGGTACATAGACAGACAGAGACAGATTGTCAGGTACCACATATACTCCACATAGAGGTTAAAGACAACAAAAAAGAGATCAAATTCTCATGCTTCTTTGCATTTCTGTGAAAGAAGGGGAGGGGGGAAAAGTGAAGTTTTTCCTGCATATGTTTTTGAGAAAACCACTACTGTTCCATACCCAGAGAGTGGAAGGATACAAAGGCAGTAATAATGGACTTTAAATTGCAGCCACAATGATGAAGCTTAAATCTTAAGGAAAGCTTTCTTCTAAGAAAAACAGTGAAGCTCTAGCATGGCTTGGTTACAGAATCCAAAAGTGGAATCTCCACCTTTGGAGGCTTTTAAGAACCAGCTATGCAAATGTCTGTTAGGAATGACAAATGTTCTGTCTTGAGGAAGGAGATATCCTTACCCTGGGGAAAGGAGAGGGACTGAACAACCTCTAAGGGTCTTTTTGCAGGATTATTTTCTGATTCTTTGTATTTCAGCAGAGATGATTCATGTCCTGGAAAATCTGGCTTTTGGAGATTAATGAAGATTAAAAAGAAATTGATTTACTAAGTTTGTGAAAGAGATTAGAAACGCCGTGGGGTCACTTTCTTTTAGGATATACCACAAAGAGGAGAGTTCTCATTTACCTAACTGTCAATTTAATCTATCAAGGGTCCAGGCAAGTGTTTGTGGTGGGAAGATATGCTTAGAAAAAATTAAGAATAAAATGTGATATGTGAGCATTAATCATTAGAGAATTGATGGCATATCTCCATACTAGCACTTGGGGTGGATTTATTTCATCATTATTGCTTATGAAAATCTGTCCTCAACTAATTGTCTAGGCCCCCTCTATAGTCAGTGGGGAGAGACAGATGGTTCTTGGGGGTGATAGAGCCCATCATTCTTAGACATGTCAGCCTGCAATGCCTATTTCTGTGTTGACTGGAGAGGGAACCGACACAAACACCAAAGACTAAAGCTGAAATGATGCAAGACAAATTTCATCCTTGAAATCTTTACATTGATGTGTTTTCTGAAAAATAGGGTATAGTTCAACTGCAAGGAAGAGTGTTTGTCCTTCTTTAACTGTATGAATCAAAATAAGTTCCCCTTGGTCTTGGAGAGCTCCATACATCAGTCAGTCTTCTGCAAAATATCAGATTAAATAATTACCATGGTCCCATCCAGACTTGAATTCTATTAATCAAAAAAATTTGCAGAGGCCAATTAGATCTCATAGTTTCTACAAATGGGAACTAATGCACAGAGATATTAGAGATAAGATTTTCAAATGTAAGGGCCTAACATTGCTAGTAAAATTTTTTGCATAACCCATTTGTGTGTGGTAATAGGCACTAGCATATACAAAGGATTGACTGTATATTCAAATTTCATGGGGTTGATTTAGATAACACATTCTTTGAAAGACTTGTTATTGATATTGCCTTATTGTACAGATAATAGAGTTGAGCAGGGATGCAAGATACTATAATTTACAAGAAGAACTTAAAGTGGCTAAAAATGTCCAAAAGCTAAATTCAAAGAATATAGAGCATTCATATTAAAAAAAAATCTTGAAATAAGCTCATGAGGAGACATCTCAGCTTTTTTCATTAAACAAGTGATCCAAAAGGCATATAGGGAAGAGCTGCTGTAATGGTTCTGACTTATAAACACATGAAAATTAGCCTAAACTTTGCATGTTCATTTATTACTTCAGTTCCTTCCATTTTGCTTGTTTCTTTGCTTGTCAGTATCAATATGTATTCTTGGAAACAAATGCTTTTAAAATACACTTTTGTCATTTGTTTTATGGACCACAATCATAGCACTGGAAGGAGGACAGGAAGAACTAAAATGATATGAATCCCACACAGAAAGCTGCTGAGAAATGCTCTGTGATAGTGAACTCCAGCACCTTTGGCTCCCTCTTTCTGTATTAATGAGTTACATAAGATCGTAAGTATAGCCAGTGCCTGTAAGCCGCCGACAGTAAGTTGTCAGTGAATCCTCTGTCATCATTGCTCACAGTCCTGTCTCACAAATGCACCAGCTAATGACTTATTGGATTAAATCAGCTGAGACTGAAGAGATAGTTACCCTCAGGAAGAATCTAGCAGGTATTTGGCTGAAGTTAGTATCACCAGGTTGACTGGGCAGAATGTGTTTGTTTAAAAGTATATTTGAAAAGACCTCATACACAGCTCACCATTTTGTAGAATCTGAATGAAAAAGACTTCATACACTATGTTTTGTCCTCTCAGAGCCAGATGTGCTGTAGTAATGTTTAAAATCCATCTGGGGTTAAATGCTACCTGAGACAATATGCCAGTGATACAAAAGTGGATGCCTTTGTAAAAACCCTACTGCAATACTGCTTATATGTTATAAGCAATGCTGCCAAAGTAACAAACTCTTTTTGTATCTAGGATGGTATTGTCTACAGATTTCCTGACCCTGAAGATGCAGGTATCTGGATAGGGAGTACAACACAGCAGAGACTGTGGGCATATGGCCAGAGTGGAGGAAGCTTCTCAGTGTTTCCCAGCCAGCTAGCCTCAGTTGACATTTCCAGTGCCAGGCCACAACACTGCCTTTCATTCCCCCTGTGAGCAATAGTTTGTTCAGAGAACAGTTTCCTTGTTGCACTGTTTGAGGCCAGCACAGGACAGAATTGGCAGAATGCGCTGTCTGTATGGGTGGACAGGCCACCTTCAGGCACACTCGGAATCGCTAGAAACAGCAAGGCACACGTGCTAGGGCCTGCCAGGAGGTCATGAGAGGTTCACATGGTACAATGCAGAAACAGGACAGATTTCACATGAATAATGCCTTTATTTCCCTTCATGGTGAGGCACATGCCTTACTAAAATGTGGACTGCTTCTCTTCCAGCAACCAATACTTCTTAAGACTTGCTGATGAGAGCAAGTTTCTGTTGCTTTGGAAGAAATCGGTAAGAAAGATGACAAGGTGGCATATTAACTTATCTCAGCATTTCATTTGGCTTCATTTTCCATAGGAGACCTGCTTTACCCAAACATTCAGAGTTCAGAGATGAAAATAAAGTGCCCTTGCTGGTACTCTTCTTCTTTTCTTATTTATTTATTTATTTATTATTGTGGTCTCTCAAGAGAGCTGTACCGCAGACAGAAACCAGCTAGCAAAGGGCAGAGACAGCAATCAGGAATGATTACACCATACAAAAATGTCAGTGGCATAACATGACTTAACTGTGACTCCACAAATTATAGATGAATGCAGAGGCAGAAAAATCAAAAGCAGAAAACACACTGTACCCTTTATATTCAAATCCCCCAAATTTTACCAAATTCCTCGGACCAATTCCAGACATTTACAGAAACTAGCTGCTGCTTTTTGCACTTCATCCCCTGAGAAATGGGTTTAGGGTAGAAAAGCTGACTGGAGAACTTGAGATTAAACATATACTCATCTTAAAAGTTCAGATAGGTCATATTTACTGAGATGCAGAGAGCAGATTCCTACACCAAATGTGCTGATGGAAACAGGTTGGAAGCTGTGTGTAATGAAGGACAGAAAGTTTCAAAGGGTGTACAGAACACTGAGGTTCAAAGGGCTGTAACAACATGACCTCTAAAACTCTACTCCTACCAAAAAGAGCCATGTGTGCAAAGGCCTGGAGGAGGAAAAGGGAGATGTGGAAGCTTGCTCTCAGTGTTTTATTAACTGCCTCTTCTTAGTGGTGGACTATCAGCATGTGCTTGAGCTGAGACCCACCTGAGTGTGAAGGACAGTACCAGAAATAGAGGGTGTCCTGCTCCTGCATCCTCACCCTACCAAAGCCTAGGGTGAGCTGGAGGATCTCTGCCTCTGCTCTGAAGCAAGCTTATGTAAGACAGGGCAGAAGTTTCCTCTTGAATTCATGAAAAGAGCCATCCAGAGACAACTTGCCTAGTCTGCTGTACACAGTTTCTGTTCTGAGAAAAAATCTTGGAGGCTTCATAATTTGGTTTTGGTCCATCTAAGAAGGAGAACCAGACTGTCATATTTTTCTTATAAAAATAGCCAAAACCAGCAAACAGCCCAATTGAAACACTAGCGAGTCCATTTCACCTTCTCACTTTGCTTTAACTTTCCTGATAGAGTTGCTTTATAACAGAGTTAGTTCTGTGAGCAAAGCAAGAACATGCCTGGCCACCTCACAGTCCGGGGTGGGGTGCCGAGGTGGAAGCCTGCAGTGCACTCCCATAGTCAGAGTCAGGCAAGACAAATAAATGCTCTCTCAGGCTTTCCCCTGTTTCAGGTTAGGATTGTGTTTGGCTTCATCCTGGACTGTGGCAGAAGTTTTGTCAGTTCAGATAAATGGCAATCTTTGCCTTTAAACCCTGCTATTGCCCATCCAAAACAGTTTACTACTGCTTGAGAGAGACAAGAGTTAATTCTTTTTCTGACATTTTCACAGGACCCTGCACTGGCATGTTGCAAAGCATTTACAAACAGGAATAGATGATTCCTCCCAATATTCTTAAAAGGTAGAAAAGCATTGCAATCTTTTGTGTACAGACAGGGAAGGGTGGGGTGTCTCAGGAAGTAGCAGAAACATCACCTCTAGAGTCTATACGTTAGGTACTACAAGAGGCTTAGAAATCTTGCTCTGAGGGCAGTCAGGTAACTACTGCTGCAAGTACCTTCTTCCTATACACTATCTCATGTGATTGCTGACACACACAGGTACGTTGCCTCCTTCAGCCTCTCCACTTCTGACTGAAACCAGCCTAAGTACAAAGTCATGTCCTTGCCAGAAAACCCTCCAAGCTCAAGGGCTTGAGGTTCTCAGGTAAAAGACAAATTTCGGACAATTCTGGTCCCTGGAAGGGATATTCACAGGTTTCTTTCAACTCTGTTTTGTGATGGAAACAATTCTGAAGTTGTGCTTCTGGAATTCCCCAGAAAATGGAGAAAACGGTTCTTGCTCAGAAGCAGGGTACACAGAATGTCTTGTAAAATACTTTACAATCCCTCATAGTCTGCATAAAAAGCACATACATGATGTGTCCCTCAACAACTGGTAAGGGACATAACATGAAAAGGTATTATGATTACACAGCTGGACATGACAGGGCCATAGTTTCATAAGAAAGCTATTAAAATTGTAAGGTTAATGGATGTCTCTTCATCCTGTCATGCTGTTCTTACACTTCAGTGTTTTGTCAACTGAGCCTTTTTTTGTCTTGAACAATCTTATTGAAAATAAAATGCATGAAATCTAGGTGTAGCCTTATCTGCAGCTTAAGAAAACCTTTGAAGAGGTCACAGAATCATATCTCATTAAGAACTGCATGAAGTATCAAGACAAAAAAACCTTAGCCAGCCCAACAAACCCTGCAAACAAGGGTGATGCCACCAGCCAGGAAACATGTAGTGGCCCATCAGGTTGCTATGGTAACTGTTGGATTTTTTTTTTTAGCACTTGGCTCCCATGTTTGTTTTTTTTATTTTTTTTTTTCAAAACCACCACTACAACTGCATAATACTGTGAATCTCTGCAGTGATATATAAACTTGTCTCAATCAGCAAATCCTGCAGTTTTTCCTCAGAGGTTCAGAGCTGATTGTAACCAGGCCCTTTCGTCAGCAGCAGGGTGCATGATAGATAAATGGCCTAATTCTCACTTGTACCCAAGTGCTTATGCTGATATAGTCCCTAATATAAGTGTGATGATAAAGCTGCTTACAATGGTACAACATTGTCCCCTTCTAATACAGAAGCAAGCCTTAATGATACAGCTGCATTCACGCTACAGCCCATCTAAACTTGGAAGTTTTACTGGCAGAGACACGCTGGTTAAGAGTGTGGGGAAGAAACATCACACACCTCTCTGACAACTGTGCTGGCAGACACCCCAGAGGAGTCCCTAGATAGACAAAACAAGTTTCTGTAGGATAACCGTAGCTGTCTCTGTATGCTCTGCCCACATGAGAAGCAAGGTAGTTTGAATTAGCTTAGCTCCTTTTCACTGAGGCTGACCCAAGGTCTAAATCCATAGTCGTATCAGCCTAAAAGTGAGTAAAGCTACTGAATTCCAGGAACTGCTAAAGGCAGTAACAGCAAAACAACTTTTTTGCCAGTGTACATGTCTTTTCCCCAAGGAAGGAAGTGCACCACTATAACTACTATAAATAAGGCCTGAAGAGCCTGGGTTATACCTCTTCAACTATAACAGGAAAGTTAAAATGGTCCAGAAGTTGGGGTAGTCTGAGATCACTTTACTCTCTGAGTAAAGTTGACTGCAGTAAGAGATGCAGTAAGAGATGTTTTAGGACAATGTATCAAAACAGTTGTTAAGCAGATCACGTAGATATATTAAGCCATGGGGATTTATTAGGTGGTAGCAATGACACTGTTGTAGGAGAGAGTAAAATCGCAGGCTCAGGCAGTGTCAAGGAAGCTGTACTCGAAGAAGGAAGGGGGTTCCGAGGAATAGCAAATTTGGACATCCCATTTGTGACTCAGAAGCTGGGGAGGCTGCAAAAGCCTCCCTACTGCCTCATGTACAATACTCCGTCATTTTTCCTCCCATTGTTTTACAGGGCTAAAATTAGTGCAGAGAGTGACTGTGGAAAATGTGTATGGAAATAAGGAAACTTGGCTGAACATGGCTTTGTTTTTCATAACTTGTGTGTTCTGCTCTCAATGAAACAAAATCAGAAACTGTTGCCTTTACTTCAGACCTTGATCATCCTACTAGACACTCTGTCTTTCTGCAGCATCTCCTGGCACAGATGAGGGATAACCATTTTCAACCAAAGTCAGGCAAATAAGATGTCCAGTGTGAAATAGCCATAAATTGTATGGAAGTGTTTAATTTAGTATTTCACTGATGCTTTTTTATAACAAGAAGATGAGCTACTGAAGATTGCAAGCTCTCAACATGAGGCTGTCTTCCCTCCAGATCTCCCCTTGTCCTCCTACTGCCTGCCTTCCACATCCCTTTCCAAACACATCACTTTCCTTCTTTCCAACTCATTCTTTGCCTTCACTGCTGCAACAGTCTCACGTGGCTCCTTTCTCCTCAGTAGCAATCACCACTACTACTGTAATATTCCTAGAGGGCTGTCAGGGCCATGAGTGCACCAATAGGCCTTCATTACCCCGACCAGGGCTTTTTCCACTTTATCCACTTCCTAACAAATATGTTCTCCCCTTCCACCTATATGTACTCTACCTTTTCAGTTCCTATAAAAGTGTCTTCATCATCAGATCCGTTCTTTTTCCATCTACCCCAGTATCCTCAAACTCAATATTTCCTTCTTCTTCCCAATCTCAGAGCAGCCAAAAGTTGAAAAGCCATGTTTTCCCCACAAATGCATGCAGCTTAGATTGCCTGGTCAGACTTGGGCTAAAGTTAAGACTCTTTTGTGGGCCTCAGCAGCACTGCTTGGCAGACACTTGCTCTTGCCTACCCCCACAATGTAACAGCTGTACTATCACTTGCTTCTCTTTTTCTCCTTAGCTGGTTACAACATCAGTTTTCCCGCAGATGTCATAAAGCCTGCAGACAGGAGCAGCTTAGATCTTCCTACTTACTTTTTCTCACATACTTCAGAATGACAATAGAGTAGGCCTGCTTCCTTTCAGCTGCCTCTGGCTTTAAACACAGCAGCAATCTATGACAGAGTGTTTGTCACTGAAGACACCTGTACAGCTAGAAACAGATGAGAAACAGGTATGAGGGGACAGCAATCAGAGTGCATTTATTCAGAGGACAGGAATCTTGCCTTCCTATGGAAATGCCTAGACTATATATAGTGTGCTCTACCCTGCCTTCCAGTAGAACAGAGCAGAACATAATTTTCTGATCAAAAACAAACAAACAAAAACTGAGAAGTATCTTTTCAAAAAACATTTTCATTTTTGAAAGTTGCCAGGTTTAAAGCTTCCAAACTGATTATTATCCAAAAAGCTGGAGGGTTAGAGGAGGAGGTATTATTACCAAAATGCTCTCTGGTGCTAGCAAAAGAGAGGAAAATCCTTACATTGTTGGTTTCACTATCCTTCTCCTCAGTCAGTTCCTTCTTGCTCTCCACAGTGAAAAACAGTGGAATTTATCTGATGCTTAATCAGGACTGGCATAAAAACTACAAATGAAGAGAGTAAAAGTAGTATATTGCAAGCCATTCTTGCACAACCTAGGTATGGCAGTCCAAGAATGGCTTACAATATACTAGTTCTTGGGAACTCCTCTACAGTTCACAAGAAAGCGTCTGGATGATGCTCTTAGTGATATGATTTAGTTTTAGGTGCGAGGAGCAGGGAGTTGGACTTGATGATCCTTATGCGTCCCTTCCAACTTGAGATCTTCTATGTCTCTGAAATATAGGAGCGTAGGAGTTAAACGCTACGTAACAGAAACCACATAGGCTAAAAGGCTTTGTGCAGTCTCTTATCAGTGCTGGTACGTGTGGACTGGGAAAAGAAAAGGAGGAAATCAATGATTGCACAATCAATCAAAAGGTGCCAGACAAGTTTTCAGGGCAAATACAAGTCTGTGTTACAACTCTGCACACAAACCAGTGGAGACAGAATGATTTGTGCAGCGTTTCACTCCCCACAGCCCACAGCTCCCAAAGGCAAACTTCACTGGGGAAGAGCTGTTTGACAAAGGACACAGGGGTTGACCCTGTTTCAGTACAGATTTCTGTGAAACTATCTGCAGCAGACAGAGGAAAAACATGCAAGACAAAAGCCCAGGAGGAGAATGCAAAGTCAACAGGTGGGTTAATTGACTGGGGGAGTGGGGTGGGTGGTTTATGAAGTCCCAGTATACTAAAGTCTGCACTTAACTGCTCAACAGACACAGCAGTGCAGTGCTTTTGCATGCTCATTTGCCCATAAATATGACAACCAGGATGCCACATCTCAGAAGGGAGGCTTGAATATATATTCTTTTCTTTATATCTAGCTGATGGCTCTCCTGCAAATTACAAGAAATGCAGTACTTTCCTTTAAAAGCAAAAATGAAAATGGGCTTCTTGTCAGCAGAGAGACACTAGAACTCCCATGAATCTCACTTTCTTGCAACTAAAAAGCGGAGTTCAAACATCCTGCAACCTCTACTGATAGCTAATAACTTGGCTGTCAGAGAGCTAAGAATAAAAAAAATTAGAATTCTTACCGGAAAAATCAATGTGGCCCTTCCTCTTAATTGTAGCTTCTGTGCAGCGTGTATATTGAATGTAAAGATTTGCACCATATTTTGACAGAGCATAAAGTAAAAAGCCCAATACAGGCATCTGCAGTATCTACTGCTGGGTAAGTAGAAGAGATTCTATTTTTTTGTGTACTGCATGTTCCCTAGAGAAGAGTGTCTCCACTGCTATTTCGTGTGCCTGTCCAGTTGTTGAACATTAGTCATTCACCTAAGCATTTGTGAAACTGATTGTCATGGTTTAACCCCAGTCAGCAACTAAGCACCACACAGCTGCTCACTCACCCTCCCTCCTCCTGGTGGGATGGGGGAGAGAATCGGAAGAGTAAAAGTAAGAAAACTCATGGGCTGAGATAAGAACAGTTTAATAATTGGAACAAAATAATAGTAATATTAATAATAATAAATTGTAATGAAAAGGAAAATAACGAGAGAGAGAGAGGAACAAAACCCAAGGGAAACAAAAACAAAAAACCCCAAGTGATGCAACCGCTCACCACCCACCGACTGATGCCCAGCCAGTCCCCGAGCAGCGACCGCTGCCCCCCGGCCAACTCCCCCCAGTTTCTATACTGAGCATGACGCCATATGGTATGGAATAGCCCTTTGGCCAGTGTGGGTCAGCTGTCCTGGCTGTGCCCCCTCCCAGCTTCTTGTGCACCTGGCAGAGCAGGGGAAGCTGAAAAGTCCTTGACTGGTGTAAGCACTGCTCAGCAACAACTAAAACATCAGTGTGTTATCAATCAACATTATTCTCATACTAAATCCAAAACACAGCCCTATACCAGCTACTAGGAAGAAAATTAACTCTATCCCAGCTGAAACCAGGACACTGATCCAGTGACAGATGAAAATCCTTCAGTCCCACTGTTAAAACTGTTCCTGATTACTTTTGTATGTACTTTCTCTAACAGAAAATTATGTTGGTTAACCTGAAAAATGCACATCTGCTCTAAGTATGTAGGAAAACAAACTATACCAGTTATTATTTATAATTCATATGGTATGTTTAGCTTTAACAGAGCACTGTAAATACACACATAATTGTTTAAAAAATAGTCAGATGAAAGGATGATGATAGTGATTTGTGAGAACAATAAATGTAAATACTGACAACTACATCCATAAAAAACAAGTGATCAAATGTTCATAGGAAACAAGCATCAAAGTCATGGCCTGACCAAAGCAAAATCATTACAACCTGGAAAATCTTGACTTTTTGATAATTGTTCTTTAAGCCTTACTGCCAGTTCAGAAAAGGCAGATTTTTTGATAGGATGATTTGATACTGATTGGTAATGTGTGCCATGACCCACAGGGTAAACATGGATTTGTAACTCTGGCTTCAATTTTGCTAACCCTTCACACAGGAAGAGGTCTGACTGCCACCAGTGGGACAATGACCTTGAATTAGGAATTGTCCTAAAAAGGTCTGTACACAGAGCATCAAATCCACTGATCTGTGTCTGTGGTAGCTCTTCATTCCTGCCAGATGGGAATAAAGTGCATTTGCTGAACAGGACCAATAATCTTTCAAACACACACTCACACCTGTATGCACTTACACACATTTACCATGCTCTCTCCTAGATATCAAATCTAAGCCTTGAACTGAAGGCAGCCACAAGGAACCAAAATAAATAATCAGAAATAAAATTTGTGGCATTTATATAAAAGCATTAACACCTCTGGCCCAGACTGCACTCAGCCCCTCCATGCTACACAATCCACCCTTTCCACGTGATGTCCCACTGCCCCCCTGCAGCCTGGTCCATTAGCTAGGCACGCTATTTCCCGTCACACAGCCACTGGTTACAGGGTCTTTCTGGAGGAGCAACATTTGCATCTGCTCTACACTTGACCTGGATTTAAGAAGTGCTAATGGGACAGTGCTAAATCCTTTCAACCTCCTGGCTGTCATCTATGTAGCTTGAGAGGATGGCTTATTTAGAGGCACACCCTGGAAATCTCACCCTGGCACAAGCTGCCAAAGCAGGTCCCAGCTCCTCAGTGGGAACCATGGGACTGGACTGGGCCAGCTGGTTCAGGTCTCCAGGGGGTACATTTGTGCCCTTTAGAGGGTCACAGAATAATTCCACATCTGGAACACATTCCATAAATACTAGGAAAACAAAATTGTTTTCCTTTATTTTTAGGCTGCTGTGGTACGTTGTGCATCCTCTCACCAATGTATACTGAACAGCCCTACCTGACTGCTCTGTTGCTCGGATTACGTAAGAAGGTTTATGCAAATTCTTAGACTGTACCATTACCTCATCCTCCCTCTAAAACTGAGTTTTAAAGGTTCCTCCTTTTCACCAGACTTGCCTAAAAATCAAACTCATGCTGGTGCAAGTTTGATTTCAAAAACCTGCCTTATTATCAGACATCTGTTTCATGCAGACAGCTGTAAACTTTAATGTAAATGTCAACAGAAAGTTCATTCCAGTGCATAGTTTACTTGTTTCATTTATTTTTCATTTTATTTATCTACAAAAAGTTAATATTTTCCTTTATATGTTTAAGAAATGGGCGTTTCTTTGTTTCTTTCCCTTCACATGAAGTTATACATACACTTGTATAAATGATTTTTTTTTGTAATAGCAATTATTTTCCCATCAAATTCAGTTATTTCCACTTTAAAAATGAGAAAAAAAATTGAAAACAAGCTTTAAAATATTTGGAAATAAATGGTTCTTTTATTATGTAAAAGCATTAGGGTGTCTCCAAGGTACTACAAATAAAATAATTTATAGTAAATGAGATTATTATTGCTGGGAAAAGGACCACTTAATGCCAGTTTTCTGTGGGAAAAAACAAATCAGAGTAACCCAATAGGGGTGCTCAGAAACATACAGCAAATACTTAAAAGCTTCAAGGATCTAAAGCAATAAGTGAAAAATACATGCTGAGGCAGCAAGTTGGAACAGGATATGTCTGTTCATCCTTATCTTAGGGAGGTAGTCTTAGTGTCCTGAAAATGATGATAGGAAGCCTATTTTATCATTGTGTTCTTCTAGTTTTATACCAACTTGTCCAAAGGAGTTCTACCAGCGTAAATGTGGAGTAATGCAGTGTTGAGCCAAGCCTGGATACATGGAGCTGAAATAGAAAGTGTTCAGCATTGGGAGGATGTGAATTACTGTCTGGAAATCCCATAAACAGACCTGTGTGGCTGCCCTGAGCAAAGCAGTTATGTCAGGGTAAATTTGGCTCAACATACTGCTATAGCAATCAGCTAGTAGTGGCTCACCTTCCAAAGATAGCACTACTACAAAATTAGTAACTTAGCTATACAGCCACATAGCTGAACTGTTAAAAATCCAAAATGAGCCTTGAAAATGACCAATAGGTGCATAATATTTACTAGATATAGACATCAAGGAATGCATTAGAGGTTGATCTGTATTCCCTACTCTTTTTACTTTCAAAGTATGACAGTCTCCTTCTCTTCTCCCACAGATGCCCTCAATGCCAAATGCCTCAGCTGCAGTTCTCACATCAAAGGGGGTGACAGCATTTGGAACCTGCAAGATCAATAGGGCAATAGGTTCTGCCCCCTGCATGTGGAGGACCAGTCCCTATCTGTTACAAGGTGCATTCAATCTGAACTCAGTCTCATTTCATACTTGTGCTCTCATGTGCTCTGTTCTGGCTCTCTTGGATGGTTCATGAGGCACCGTGGGGGTTCAGGCTATTTATTACAAAAAACTACAGATCTGTGAAGCTTCACACATCTGAGGTTCATGCTTCCTTGCCACTGCTCTTCCATCTCACCTGCTGAAGCACTATAAGGAAACTTTTCTCTGTTTTTGACATTTCACATGCTTGTTAGTGCAGAACAAACTGATCAAAGCACAGACACATGGAGGTGGAGAAGTCTGAATGAGTTCTACTGGATCTTTTCTGTCGTTCAGTTTATATGGTGTGAATACCTATTCTAATGTTAGGATTAGCATAACAGTTTGCAGTTTGTAGAAATTTTTGCTCTTCGCATGCAATACAGATGTGAACTAATTAATCCTCATGAGAACGCCATCTTAAAGACAACAAAGCTAAGAGACAGAGGGATTAAAGCTAAAATGCAATACAAACATTTGCCAACTAAATAAACAGCCTTACTGACCTCAGTGACTTGCTAGAAAGCTTCTTAGATTTCTAACAGCTAAGTATCATCTGCACTTGCAGCCAGGTTTCTAAAGACATTTCAACAGCTCATTTGATTCTAGTTTTGAAGGAGGTAGGAGTTAGATGAAACAGCTGAAAAACCTGGCACTAAGAAATTAATCCAAGACCACACTGTCAGGACTGTGAGTGTACCAATAGGTCTTAATTGCTCTGCCCAGCCTCACCTGGGACCTCCACTCTTTGCCCAAGGCCCAGGAGCTCCATGTAAGCTCAGGCCTGGGCCTTTACTCCTTGCATGAGCTATGTTGTAAGTGTATCTACCTTCAGCCCTACCCCCTAGATGACTCTTGGACCTATGCTGTAGCCTGGTTTACAGTCCTGTCTCTGGTCCCAACTCCTGCTGCTCCTGACTAGACTCCCTGAATGGACCTTGGACATCATTCATCACCTCCCCTTGTGTGGAGCTGTTGATGCAGTTAGCAGCAGCCTTATTCTGCCTAGCCTGTTCAGCTGTGATGGACCTGTGCTCTGGTGAGAGCACAGTCTGTGTTGTGGTTGCTCTTGGTTTGTCCTACCTTGTAGAGTAGCCTGCTCCTGCTGCTCCTTGACACACAAGACAAAGCCAGATTTTAGGGATCCTTCCACTACTAGAACGAGTGCACGTAAGATCAAAACCAAAACCAGTGGTCTTTTTTATAAATACTTGCACATTTCTATTCAATGTGTTGCCTTGCTGTAAAATAACTCCCAAAACACACAGAGTATGTTTAGAGAGGAGACATTGCTTTATTCTGCGCAGGGTGCAAGGTGGAATATTTCCACAAATCAAGCACACCTATTGCAATTCTTTTCAGTATTTATACATGAAAGTTAACACACCACGCCTATCTAATACATAATCATCAGACTAACTAATCATCCTCTTCTTCCATTGGTCCGTATTTTCTCCGCTTCAATTTAAAGCCACAGTGTGATTTTAATTCATTGTGCATGCTCACAAGGGGGGGGGGGGGGGGTAGTCCTTTTGTCCCCTAATTGGGTCGGTGGCCGCGATCTCCCCCTGCCGCCTTTACCTTTCCCCTAGTTACTGTTATTCCTGTTGTTTTCATGGTTGTTGTGGTGTCCCTTTATCTTTACGGCTCTCCCGGTAAGAGGATGTTCCCGTTATTGGTCTTTGAAGGGTTACAGCTTCGCATTCTTTTAGGACAAACATAGGCTTGTTAGTAAAATATGCAGTGCCTGTACCCTCTTATCTAACTTAGGCATTATCTATTACCTTGAAGATTCTGCAATTCTCACAGTCTCGTATGCTAGTTTCTATTTCTAACTGTGATCCCTTCTTAACTACTAATAACTCTTATACTATTTCTATTTTGTTCTAAAATATTCTAAAATACATACTCATATATATACAATTCAAGGTGACAAATGTATTGGGCCAAACTGCAATCTCAGCATCTGCTCTGTAAAAACAGAGAAACTTCCTGAAGTTCTCCTATACATAATGATACCTAAATGAAATCAGAATCTATCCAGAACAGCTGGACAGATATAATGATTAAATGAACAGGGAATATGTCACTGATAAAATAAAAAGTAAAACAGCTCTGTTTTGAAGACCTGTGATATGGCTTCCCCGCATGTTTTTTCAGGTAAAAAGATCTGATAAAAGCTTTGGGAACGTGCAGGCCATTAATATATATAATGAGAAATTATTCTATGATGTTGATTACACAGTTGAGAAGAAAATCAAGATAGTATTATGGGCTCTGACCCTCTAAAATCTTTTTTCTTGGAGCATATATTATACCTGTCAGTCAACTTTGACCTGCATGTTAGCAAATGCCATTTGCAGCAGAGAAAAATAATCTGTATGTTGTTAAACATTCTGAACCAGGAAATGAGTCAGGAAGAAAATACTTCTACTTCTGTCCCTTTCATTTTTTACTCAAGGGATTGTTTTTGCCTTTTTTCATCAGGCTCATTAATTTTATTAATGTTCTCTCTATGAATATTCCCCATATGGAATAAGAGCTCATCTGAACACTTTTTAAATTAGGCCCCAGTTTGTCTAGCTAAGTTCAATGTTAACTTCTCATCTGTAACGACCTAGGGGGCTAGTGATTTACTGGCACCAGAGGATACCAATGGAAAAAAGGAACCCTCCCAAGTTAGCATTCCATTTCATTCTCAACAACAAACTGATGAAGTGTTGGAAAGCACTCTGACAGGGTTGTGTATTCAGAGAAAGAGGCATCTGAAATGATTTATAGGGTGAATATATTTAGCATCATCAAGATTTCTTTTTTTTCTTAGCTTACATATCTGTCTTTGTCCTGGCTGTCTTCTTCTATCCTTAGCAGCAATGAAGTAGCCACTGAGAAGATGAATGAGAAAGTGTGAATATTTGTTATACGTATACCCAATACGCAGTGCTTTCAGCAAATGTTTCTTCTCCTTTTAAATGCTTTTATGTTTCTTGTGTGTTTTCTTTCTGATCTGAATATTTCTTTTTAAAGAGCTGAGAAATCAACTTTTATGAGATCAATTATGAAGCAAAATATGTGAATGCAATGACAGAAGATGAGCCTTTGTGCCTCTCTGTCTTCTGTCTGCTCCACCCCACACTGTGGAAAGTGTTGTGCTTCCCCACCTTTCTCTCCTGCTCCCAGTAAGTACATTCAGGTGCTCTTGGAGAGGGGGCCATCAAAAACAGACATCCTCTCTGCTACCTGACCTGCTTCTTCCAAGAGAATACACAGACAAGACATAGTAAACTGCAACCCTTGCAGGCTCAAGAAAGGATTTAAGAATATTACACTGAATCTGTCAGTGGCTGTTAAGCACTGTCCAGATGCAACCACAGGCTCAGGAAGTCATTAAGCTGCCAAAGACCAACAACTAGGATAGTATACCAGGCAGCAGGTCACATTATTCTAGCTCTTGCTAGGCATCTGTTACCGATCCCTGTCAGAGATAGGATACTGGGCAAGAGGTCTTGTCTGCTTAATAGGCTTGTCAGCATGACAGTTCTTATTAAGTGGTCAGAGTAATGACTTGGCCTTCAAGGGAGGAGGAGGAAGGGGAAAATATATTATTCATCTTTCCTACCACGTAGTTTTTGGTTTTTGGGGAGCAGAATGTGTGGAAGAGGTGCTCTGTCTTGGGAAACCTTGGCTCCCAATTTAACCTAATGGATACCAAATTTAGGTGTAGTCTTATTATCAGGCACATTCTGGGGATTTTCATGTGTTTAGAAACACTGGCTTCTTAGGAAGAAAAAGGATTTTAAATCAAGCAGCCCTAAAGATTAGGAGAGGCCCTTCATAAACAGCTTCTAAAATACACAGCCTTCTGTATTTTATATTAAGTACACAGAGATACCACAAAAATTACTGAAACTACTGCCAGAAGAAAGCATGAGGTCATCTAGGTCATCTCCCTGCCCAAAGGCAGAATCTACAGTATCTGTGTCACTCTCAGTGATACTTGTCTAATTCATTCTTAGTTTCACTGATGGGGATTCAACAATATCCCAAGCAACTTAATCCAGAGACAGACTAACTAAACTTTACCTAATGCTTCTAGCACATATCTCCATTGTTGCAATTCATACCCACTACTTCTTGTCCTCTCTGCAAAGGATATAGAAAAAAAATTTATTCCTTTCCTCTTTTCAGCAACATGCAACATATTTGAAGCTGTACCATGCCTCCCCACAGTCTTTTCTCCGCCAGACCAAACAATCACCTTTCCTTCCATCTTTCCTAACAGGTCATGCTTCAGACCTTTTGACCTGTAACTTTATTGCAGTACTAATCACTCAAGGACAATATTCCCTGAAATGATGCAACTCAGATATACCAAGGTTAGGCAGGTTGCCCAGTGGAAGCAACTAGTCATTAGGTTAAAACCATGCTCATTTGCTCATTTGCTGCTGATTCCTCATCCCCAGACTGTCAGTTTGTTTGTTTTAATCATCTGTTGCATCTCATCATAAACTTCTCAATCCTCTTCTCAATACATCTGAGCAGCACGTAGTACAGTGAGGCCACACACCTCCTACTGGACTTCCCATGCTCCTTTGTGTAGACATCTAATAGCACTCAGAGTTACAGCTGAAGCACTTTGGAGGCTTGACAGGTGCCAAGTATGTCCTGACCTCCAACAGACCTGGATTCATATACCATTTGTGTAAAAGTGTTCAGCAGCTCTCAGGTGGAAAACCTGATCAAAGGATCTGTTGGGTTTTTATAATTTCTCCCTGGTATCTTCCCAGCTCTCAAAGAGAAGAGTTGAACCTCACTATTGTGGTTTGTCAAGTTCAACAGCTTTTCCTGCAACCCTTGTCCTTTTCCATATTAGCACACTGACATTTCTCATTATGGATAGAGATCAGAGTTGATCACTGCTATCAGTGTTAGGTAGTTCTAGTCGTGCATGCAATGAGTTGAAAGGGGTTGAAGAGGGGAAAGAGAAACACACACAGTTATGAGGATGAAGCATAGGTAGTGCTGCATGATAATTAAAGTAATGGATTTGTGGAGGATGGTGGATTTAGCCCTTTGGTTGCTCTAACAGAACAAATAGTAGAAACTATGTGCACAGAGTAGAGCCAGGACCAAGACATGTGGTGGCATTCTGTTGTTTCAAACACCACCTTCTGATTCATGTATTTTAGGCTGTCTGTACATTCAGAAAATGGGAAAGCTTCTCCTGACTTCAGTGGTGGAAAACTTTGAGATCATTGGAAGAGTAGGTGGATGGAAGATATTTTCACCTCTGTTGCACAGGTGAGATCTTACTTGTGCACTTCTGTGGTCCAGTACATAACTGCAATACAAAGCCAAGTAAAACTGCTCTGAGACAGTCAGCTTCTTTTTCTTACTGCTCAGCTGCACTGTAATATTTTCTGAAGGAAAGCCAGACCAAAGGAAAGGAAACTTGTTATTATACATTAAAACAGTGTTTGCTTTCAGTGACTGGAACAAGTCTTTCCCAGGAGACCTTCCCACAAGATTTCTTCTGTCCTACAATGCTCATTTACTCATGACTTTCACTTGCTTTGTCTTGGAATTTCTAAGCAAATTATTACTTTCAGGTTTTCAAAAAAGAAAATTTGTTTCCAAAGGTGATGCTACTTGAACCCTCAGACTCAGTTCTCTGCTAGTCCAGATGCAGAACAAACTTGGATAAAGCTCTAGTTATCCTAAAGGCAAATGAAGATGTTCCCATATGGTGGCTACACCATATTAAACATACTTATATTGTATATATTGTATATAATATATGTACATAATATGTACATAATATATTGTAAGGTTTCTGTACAGCAGGAAATACCCACGGTTTTATGGATAGTTCTGAATTTCTCCTAGAAGAACAATAACCTATGTGTCTGAGCTTTCCAGAGAAAGGAAAGGCTACTGAAAATCTCTAGATATCTTGCAGGCAAAGCGTGTCCTGGCTTTACTGTGTGACTGCTCTGACAATCTTGCTTGAGAACAGTTCTGCATGTTTGGGAAAACACCTGAAACTTCGTGCTTTTGGAGGGAGGAATATGCTTATGGAATTGAAGCAATTTCTAAGAAGTGTTTCATTCTCTGAAACTTTTGAAGCTTTCTGAAGCTGTTTAAGGGCAAGACAGGCTTTTGCTGGGAGTTACTGGTCTTTTAAGCATACTCTGACTCTCTCAGTTATGGTCAGAAGTGCTAAATTTAATGTTCAAGTGGGGACAAGGCAGTGATGCTGAAATTAAAAGTCCCCCTTCTTGCATCAAACATTTAGAGAGAGATTAAGGCACTGCTATATCATTTCACTATGTCAACGGTAGCATTACTCTTAGTCATGGCAGTGAAAAACAGATTCTTAAAAGTCTCCTAAGACTCCTAAAAGTGCTTAACAGTCTCTCAGAAACTGAATATTCTGTGCAATTTTTTCCCTAGATTGTGCTGGTTAGCCATAGCTTAGCAGGCCTGGAAAATAGAGACCCAGAATTGGTGTTTAGCCCAGCAACTAAAAAGTCATGAGCTGAGCTCTTAGGAGTTTTGGAAGGTAAGCTGCATGGCAAGCTATCAGTATTCAATCAACTCTGAACACTCAGACTGCAGTCATGACCTTGAATATGTGGTTTCCTTCCTGGCAGAATATCACAAGTAAGGACTCCATCCTTAGAAACATCATATGGGAAGACAGAAAGCATTTCTAAGCTATCAGCCCAAAAGAAAAGACTCAGTTCAGCTCTAGAGCAGAATGAAATATAGACCTCAAGGTTTGCTTTAGCAAAGTCTCTGGATATGGCTTCTCAATACAGCTTCAGTGGTTGATATACCCAGGCTGGTACAGCACTCTGCAGTTGTGTGCAGGAAAAATCAGCTTTCAGATGTAATTCACATGGATATTTCTTCAGTGTGCTCCACAGAACTGTGGAGCTGCTGAAAGCCCACAGAAATCCCATGTGTGTGTTGAGTAGCAGCCCAATCTGTAAAATGTCCCACTGAAGCCAATGGGACAAAATGACTTCTATGGTACTGTAGCATCCTCACTGATGGCATTAATTCCCCCTATTTATATGGGAGGGCTTTTGTATTTCAGATGGGCATCAATAGATATGGATTGTATAAACTTGGAGGTAACAGAAGTGCAAGTATCTTCAAAGCTCCTCAAAGCTCTAAATGAGGCCCAGGGATTTCAAGAAAACATTCAATCCCATGTTAAAAGCCTGAACTCCACATTCTCTAACCAGCTGGGGAAATAAATGTCATTCCTGCTTAGAGTGCACTGAATCACTCCCTTCAAGGCCAGTCATGATTAGCCCAAAAACAGATGAGGGATTTCAGCAGGTTCCACAGCCATAACCCTCCCTTCACTTCTCTCTGTGTTCTTCTTGGGAAAATCTAGTTAAACTCCCCTACATTTACCAGATTGTTTTTTGGGTTTTTTTTTTTTGCAGACTAGTGCATAATACTTATCCTGAAATGCTCAATCAATCCTGAAATAAAACAATAGTGTAATTTTATACTGAAAGCTTAAATTGAAATATTATCCCCTTGCAAAGGCCCAGTCTAAAGCACGAACCACTGGTTGACTGTGCCCAAAAGGCTATATTACATCTGCTCTCATTCACAACTTTGAGGCTTATGACGCTACCTCAATCCCCAAGTAGGGCAGTCACAGCCTCCAACAAGAGACCAAGAAAAGGATCATTTTCTTCAACGCTAAATAAATTTGACACAATTAAAGAGAATTCTTGTCTCTGTGGACAATAAATTTTTTGCTTCTGGATGCCAAGGCCAAATGATGAGGCATCTTACTGCCTGCACAAAGTAAAACTCCACTCACTGTCACTTGCAGCCTAGCTTTGGTATCTGAACTAAGGTGTTGTATCTTCTAGATCATATTCCCTTGTTCCTCTTTGCATATCATGTCCCATTCAATACTCTTCAATTCAAAATATACCATCTTCAGAGAATATCAGTAGGACTGGCTATTTTAAGTAGCATTGCTTCATTGCACACAGGCTGAGCTTCTGAAGATCTTAAGTGTTGCGTGTTTACTGGCATCCAGCTAAGGCCCTATGAAAGTGATGTATGTCCTATTTACTGACTAGCTAATAACTCAGAGCCAATGTTAGGGATCCCACCAACCTCAGACAGAAAAGGCGCTTAGAGAACCTCCCGTTCTATCCCAGCTGTTTGCTGTATATGTACAGTACAAGCAGACTGCTCCCAGGTCCTGGAGAAGCTACACACCCCACATACAGCCCTTGCTCAGAGGACCCTCTTTGCTCCTTCCCCAGGGAATCCACTGGAGTTTTCACTATCTTTCCCCACGTCATCACTTTCTACCTACCTGTAGAGCGATCTGTCCCCAGTATGAGTCAGTGTTTTTAGCTCTGTTTAGATTCAGACAGGATTCTGACGATCCCATCGCATCCCATCCCATCCCATCCCATCCCATCCCATCCCATCCCATCCCATCCCATCCCATCCCATCCCATCCCATCCCATCCTATCCCATCCCATGCACTTCTTCCACCAGTTCCCTCTTTTCTCTTATGTGACAGTAAGCTGTTTCTCTTAACTTCAGAGGCTGTTCCCTCCTTACTTATCATCCCTTCTTTAGTATCTAAAGGCTGATTCTCACTGACCAGTTTGAAATACCAGTCTCCATACCTCTTGCTCAATTTTCAGACGAGTGTTCAGAGCTTACAGATGCAATCATGCAAGTCTATTCATTTAACCTCCTTGCAAATTATTTTTTCAAGGTCATATGCTGCTGCTGTGCTGTGATTACTGTTCACCAGTATGGGAGAGCTTTTCAAGGGATAAGAAATCACCCATAACTATTGTGTTAGCTTACTTTACTGATGAAAACAATAATTGTCAGCAATGCATAACTAACACGACTATAGAAAACAACACTGAATTCTGTTCTGCCTCGTATATCATTGATAAAGCTGTCATCTAAGGCTTCCCTTTTTGACTTTTGTCCCTGGAGATCGTGACTGGCCTAGAAGGAACTTAGCTTGGCTTTTAGAAATACTGGTATGTTTGAAGTCATGAAGAAGGGCAGATGGAATGAAAATAAAATCCCACAGAGCTCTTTTTAGAAAGATTTTTCTAATGACAGCTGGATTTTAACCAAGCCATTGTCCCTGTTTCTGAATGTTGACAGCAGCAACACTTAGCAAGTACCTATATCTGCTCAGATGATGATCTGAGGAACAAATGCTATTAAATTCAGATTCAGCATCAAAAAAAAGGACTGTTAGGTAGTTATTACTCCTCTATGAGACTAGTGTCTGTGCTTCACTTCAGCAGCAAAAGAAAAAACATATTAGAAAAAATAAAACTGTATTAGAAGGAATGAATGCAGGGAAAAGGGGATATGCTTAGAGAGGATGTAAACACAAGAGTCTATGTTATAAAGATTTTGTTATAAAGGAAGATGAGATTTTGTTTAAAATCTCCTTTTTCAACATTTATTTATAGACACTTGGCTACTCCCACACAGGCACCTTTTCTGCTGCCTTCAGATGCAAGGCACAAGGCTTGAGTTTTGGGTCAGGCAGCTTCTAAATTTATTTTTTTATTTTGGAATCACAAGCATTCTTAATCTCTTCAAACTTAATGGCTCCTTCTTTGGAGCTATTTTCTCTCCTCTTCCCTACCACCGAGTGCCCTCCTGCTTTCAGTCCTTGTAATACATTTTTCAGGCCTCCTCTCCTCTCTATGCTTTCTTATCAGAATGCAAAGCATAAGTCTCACTTGCTGTCAACTGGCATTTCAATTAAGCCACAATTTGGCTTTTCTTCTAACCATTTTCTCATATTTCTTTTCCTTCAATCCAGACTTTCCCCAAAGACTCTCTAACAAAAAAGCAGAAGATAGGATTAGGATTAGGATTAGGATTAGGAAGTATTAGGATCTATGCTGCTGCCCCTGAGTTTCATTGACTCTTTGTCCTTTGCTTGAGCCTTGTGTGTTACTCTTCAAGAGAGTGCTGGTTCCTTGAAATCAATCCAAACTATGAGAGATACAATAGCACTATCAGAGTGACTGTGAAAAGCGATTTTGTCAGGAACTTCATATAAACTTTATTTTCATTAAATTACTTAGATGTTCTGAGTGTTGCAAAAGATCTTTCAAAAACCTAAGAAACTAAAGAACCTCATTTATTTCAATCGGATTTCTCCTGATTGTCTCTGTGGACAACAGGAATGATTTTGCTGTTCCATAGAAAGTTTATAGGCATTTCAAGGTGTTCCCACATTTCTTTTTTGCAGCTACACTGATGAGTAAGGAAGGCCACCTCCTTCACCTAACAATTTGAGAAAAACAGAACTATGACACAGTCTGAACAAATCTACCCAGCTCCAGTTAACAGTAGACTGAATGGTGCTCATTATATCAAGAGTAAATTGGCAAGACTACAGCAAAGTAGTTCCATTAACAAGTTTATCCTTGTGATACAGTTAAGCTGCTGGAATGTGCATTTGTGCTATGTTGCCAAAACAAATTACACTCTGGTATAAAAGTCACTATTGTTTTTTCTGGTGCTGCAAAAGATTTAAACACTTCAGAGCTTAATGATCACAGTCCTTTTCAGATAAACCTGTCTTACTATGAGAGAGAACTTGATTGCTGGTCAGAGAAAAGGCCCAGAAAAAGATAAAGTGTGAGGACTTCACTCCAGATCAATCAATAACTTTCTTTGCAAACTGTACTAAGTCATTTGATCTCTTTTCCAGTGAATTTGACTGGAAAAAGAAATGGCTAAAGTTTGACATTTAGAACATTTCTAAATCCTGGCTGCTCGAGTGTAGCAAAGTTTCTTAGGTATAAATAGAAAATTAATTTGTAAATTCCTAAGAATCAGAAGTTGGAGGCTACTTATCAGGGCAAAATAAACATTTCCCTCGCTGAGAGGAACATGACTGAGTCTTCATGTTCATAATACAGGCAGCCAGTGAAGGAATGCTGAAAAAAACAGAGCTTGTAGAGACATTCATCAGCTGGAAGCTCAATGCCAGGTCTTGCCATAAACCCTACACTCAATGCTTGTCAGATCTGGTATCAATGTTATTTTCCAAGAACCTTCAGGTCCCACAAACCTAAGTACTTTTATAGAGATTTTGTGGGTAAGGACTATGTTACAAAAAATGTCTTATCTACAAAGATTAAAATCAAGAGGGAAAGCAACTTGCTCAGGGTCATGTAAGAAAGACAACCGATATCTCCTAGAGTTGAAGTAAATCCAAAACCAGTCAATCCTTAAATATAACCCTTATTTCTCCCTCTATCCATAAGAAAACACAGGCAGTGGGGAGTAAATCAAAATACCTGCAAAAGGATAACTGAAATTAGACCATATTTGTTTATTCAAATATCAGAAAGGTATTGTGCATACTAGTCAGCACTCAAAAAAGGTTAATAGATACATTAAAGCAATACACAGAATTATTTGGTGAATGAAGCCCACAATTCCACTGCAGATAGATTTGTACTGCATACTCAGGTGTATTATTTTAATGTTGATACAGGCAAGAAAATTAAGACCTAGGAAAACAGAAAGTTTTAGTAATGCTGACTACCAAAGAAAGGTTATATGTGAATGGTCAAAAATAAAATATGAAAGAAGTGCTTTTAGAATGAAAATACAAAAGAAACTCACGATTCTGGGGAAAAAAATGGAAAATAAACATGCCAGCCATATGTGTATTTTCATAATGAGATGAGGAAGTTACATGGCTCTACATAATATGTAGGCCTTACTGCATAGGAATAGTCTGCCTAATACTGTAAAATTAGAAATAAATTTCAAATCCATTTCTTACAGGAAGCATTTTAAAAAACAAATTCTGGCAGTAACATTTAAAAATTAGCCTACCTTTTGCCTTCTGCTATGAATTAAAATATTTCCTATATGCGTTTTCCAGTTTTTCCAGAAAAAAAAGGAAAAAAACCCCCAAATTCTTGTCGACAGTATGTTTCTGCTTTTCTCATTCAAGTCCCATATACTGAGCCTCCTAGCTGAGTGCCCACATGCTGTCCTTCAGGAGTGCCTACTTATGACTGGCTTACAAGTACTAGTGTGAAAACAGGAAATTCACTCATTCTAGAAGAGTCTGAGGCCCAAAAGACTTTCTTTTTTTCTTTAAAAATCTCAGGCCTACTCTTTTAGCAGGTTTTAAGAGGTTCATAGCATCATAAATCTCTTCTACTGCATGGCAAGTGGGGAGAGTGGCTAGCAGAAGGATCTTGTGACTAAAGAAACAAAAGCACATTATGAGCATGTCAGCTAGGTTTATGGTCTTGAGATCTGCTGTCTTAAAGACAGCCCGTGGTTAAAACAAGGGGCACTTCAAAAGGCAGGCTGCATTTCTCAAATAGTGGCATTGATTCATGCTGAAAAAAATCTCCATTCTTAGCTCAGCCTCAAAAGATAGAGCAATGGTGTGATCTAACTGTTTATGGCGAGAAATCCTGAATCTTAGTGCACAGCATGCTTACAAGGAAAAGCAAGCTCAGTAACTGTAATGCTGCCGTCAGAATTCGTGAGAAGATTTCGCCCCACTGCAACCTCAGATCTGACACACAAGTCCCAACCATTACATGCACTTCTCCTCCGTGTGCTCCTAAAAGAAAGTTCCAGGTACTACAGTGAAGAAAAACAGTCTTTACAAAAATCATAATTTTCAAAGCCATTTTCCAAGCATAAAGATTGGACCAATTAAGCACAAGACAAAACTGGGTTATGCCACATGCAACTTTGAGAACTTGGGCAGTTTCTCCCTGTTCCACCTTAACCATCCCCTGAGCTGGCAAGATCTGAGTATGTAAAAAGAGTCTGCAAAACCATTTCTTCTTGTGCTGAAGACAGATGACAGTAGATACACCTCTCACGTCTGTACGTTGCCCTTCTACCTCTGGCTTTCCTGTCTGCCTGTGACTGAACCTTGTAAAGAAAAATTGTGACAGCTTCTGCCTATTGCTAGAGAGGTTTGTGCTGCCCTACATATGACACTGTGTTTTCATGTGCACAAATGCATTTTCTCATAAAGCTGAAATTCTAAATTTGGGTGGATGCTGAGCTAGGTAGCCAAAGAGCTGCTGTGAAGGTGCACAGTATAAGAGTTACTGAGGAAATCTTATTGCAGAGGGCAAGGGATCCATTCCTGCCTGTTCTTGATTCTTGTGTGACTGCACCAAGTTGCATTTTTCTTAGCTAAAAGGATAGAAAGGCTGCACTGTCCCTATTGGACTGAGATAAAGACCTGGACACAATTTTCAGAAGTCTCCAGAAGCTTGGTCAGATGCACAGGAATCCTGCTGAGACTGGACAACTTGTGACGAGGCTGCTGAGTACACAAATGTCATGCAAGATCCGTAACTTCTGGCAGCATGGCTCTTCTCTCTTAATGTTCTCATTTTAGAAACAGCCACAGTCATATCCTGTAGCATCTTTAGGTTCATTTTTATTTCTCCTACTCACACATGCACAGACAGATAAAGAGGAGACTTGACATTTGTGGAGAGGAGTTTTACCACAGATGAAAAATTCAATCATTTCTGGCAGGCCTCACCATTCCTAACTTCTCAGAAGATTTTCAGGTGAACTGTTACACTTCCTTCAACCCTACTCTAGCAAATAAACTGATGCAATACTTCCTGCTTTAGCCTGGGATTATTAAATGCTTGCAGTGCTGATTTGTGGAGCCAGAGTTGTGGTTATTAAAGTTCAAATTAATATCTTATTTGAGAAGCACAATCAAGATGCTCTCTGTATACCTGCTGCATAGGATCAGTTTGGATTTTCAACTCTTGAAGAAAGATGATCAGTGATAATATCACTTTCCTTCACTATTACCTATGTGTCAAAGCACAATATGACCACTAGAAAAGTCTGCTTGCCTTGTCACTGCATCTGTGTACTAAAAGGAAGAAAATGCAGTGTTTCTTTCAATTTAGCATCTCTAATCTCATACAGTACAATCAGACTATTGCTGATGAAGTTTTGACTGTGGGCATTTTTTGTTTGTGCTTGAGTTTATAATTACAGGCAGAACCTGGCTTCCCTGTGGTTTAATGTTCCAAATGCCTTCAGTGAAATCCAAACACAGCTGCCTTGTTCCAGTGTGCTGCTTAAAAATTTTTCTGGTCCAAACTGCTGGTAGTACCCGATACATTTGGTAAGCACTGAAAAGAGCAGAGATATGGAGAATGGGGAAAGGGAATCAAGTGCTGTACAAGCTAAAAATCTGTATTTAACAGAGAAACTGAATCTATGTGGCAAATACAAAGAAAGTCCTTTAATTGCTCACATGCTAAAGCAGGAACCCCAGGTAACTAATAAACAGGACTGGGAATTCTCCTGGATGAGAGGGAACAGTCCAGTCTCCAGGCTTGATTTCCATGACTGAAATATAAAATCAACTTATAACTTTGTTAAGGCCAATGGAAAAGGACTGTGCATAAGAGATCAACCACTCTGGAATTACTGAAACATCACACACCAAGGAATACATGTATGACTCAGTTCACTAATATAACCCCAGAGAAGGTACTAGTGAAGGTCCATAAGGAACGCTCATCCTGGAAAATTATAATGAAACACTTTGTAAACATTCGACTTACTTAGTAAGAAACTGTTTTAGTGGTTAGGAGATGTATGCTGTGTTAGAAGATGTATGCTGGATGCCTTCTGCAGATGCAAAGAAAACATGGTTAGAATTTCCAAAGCTTACACCAAACTGCATTCATCATGAGCTAATTTTTTCTTTAAACAATGGAGAAGATTAATCACTGAATTAGAAGCTGAGACTAGAAGCCTTTATCAGACCTGCTTATGTTCCAGTATTACAAGCATTTGTCTGTCAAGATGAGTTTTATATCTGTAGACGTACACAGAGCCACACATCACAGGTACTAATTTAACAAACTTAAAGAAATTATTATTAGAAGAAAAAAAGACTAAAGAATAAGAATGCAAATTAGAAAGTTTCCAGGATGTATTTATTATGTAGCCAAAAAAATGCTCCCATAATCAAGAAAGATGAACTATGAAGAAAGAAAGATGAACTAAAAGTCTGGTTCAACATAAGAAATAAATGAAGAATGAAAATAAGCATTAAAAAGGGGACTAATTAATATAAATTAGAAGTTACTAAATACATAAAACTGATAAGGAAAGCAGAAGATTATAGAGAAATCTATAGCTATCAGGATGAAGAACATGGAAAGGATTTCATAATTGTATTAGAAACAGAATAAATCCTCTCAGTGTAATAGTTCTACTTCTGGATGGGTTTAATCCTACTAGAAGACTGGTTGAGGAGAAATTCTGCCTGCCGATATTTGGTTTTAATAAAGCTTGGAAGAAAAGGGAAATTTCAGAAACTGTAAGAGAGAGAATGTTGTGCCAATAGCCAAAAAACATTGATAAAGTACATACTTACCAGGGCTAAGAACCAGCCACTTCCTAGATTTCTGAAAGCTGCAGTCAATAGGAATCATAACAGGTTGAAGGCTTTTCAAGGGAAAATTATCAGTCATCATTTTTCCAGGACTAGATGCTATCCCACATTTTCACAAAGAATTTTCACTTGAAAATAAATATAAAATCACCTTTGTGGATGACAAAATTAGGGGTGTGGCAAGTAAAAACAAAGGTAAGCAGAGAACAGCCACAAATCACTTGGCTGAGCTGGATTCCTTCAAACTAGAACTTTAAGTGGGTTTAGATGAACAAAAGGAGGGAAAGTTTCCTAGAAACAGCAAGTTTGAAATGAACATGGGGCCAACTGGACAAGGAACTCCATAGAAATGTCAGAGTGATATAGTGACAGAACAGTAAAGCTGATGTGACAAGGAGGGAGAATTCAAACAGAGGGAAGCAGTAGTATTGCCTCTAGATGTAAACTGCTGGGATCAATGTAAAAATAATACAGTTCTACAGTCCACATTTTCAAAAGATTTTGAGGAACTGACAGGCTATAGAAAGGTATCTCAAAAAGTCTTTGACTGGTGGTGAAAATACCTTATACTGAGGGAGTTATTACACCATCATAGGGCCACTCAAAGCAGTCCAGACCATGGATCCACTCACCTCTTACTCCCAAAAGATTTGAATGCAACCTGCAAGCCATTTACGGATGGCCTGAGTACCCATGGTAATAATAACAACCTAATGGTTTATTCACACTGTGCTAACCTGAAGGGGATTCAAATGACACAGGAAAAGCAACACAGACGAGATCTTTTGATATCCTTGGATTGTGACTGGTGATTGTGACAGATGAAGACATATTTTAGCCAAAATACAAATCATGCATCAGTGAAACCTGGATCACACAAAGTTAAGAAATTTAAGAGTTTTTAACCCATTAGGTCATACAGATTCTGAAGTTTGAATATAATCCTGCAGATCTAAAACTTCCTTGATATAGATAGTTAATCTCCAATTGTTAATTCAAATACCCCAGATGTTGTTCTCACTGTTTGCTGGTCACCTTAAAATGTCTTTATTTTCTCCTAACTGTCTCTCATCCATGGTTTCCTCCTTGCCCAACATTCACATGACTACACTCCGTTTTCACTGCTATATAGTGAGACATCCACCATTAGGTGAGCTATTGGGCAAATTTCATAGTAGCTTTCAAGGCATTTTATTACTGCACATTACCACAAAGAAAACGTGCAGTTATGGGCAACCACAACAGAGTTATTATGATCCTCTGATCCCTTCCTGTGAGTCAAAATGAGCCAAATCCAGTGCAACCACAAACTCTTCAAAGTACATCTAAGCATCCACTAGACGCTCAAAGGATTAACAATGCCAACTACACAAGAAATAACTTGTCTCTCACCATTCCTTTTCTCCTCCCACATAGGGTGTTTGGGATAGCTACAAGATAACATTCACTGAGGCCAAAACAGAAAAACTAATATCATCAAGTTGTCATTCATGTATTCTCATGTAGGATTTATCCATCCTTCAGAAAACTTTTTGGGTGAATAGAATTGGTGAGAAAGCAGATGAGGTAGCATTATGGTCAGAAACAGGAGATAACACAGGTTTGCTGAGCAGTACTTTCCTTTTATGTGGACTGATCAAATGAAGTTCTTATTTCTTTTGGGATAATACCTCACAAGCCTGAGTAAGCAAAAGAAATGTGGTTTTTTATACAAAAGCTATCACTTGCAGTGATGTAAAAAGGAATTTACATGAATTTGAGAGCACTTCTTGATTTCTTCTCTGTGTCTGCTAGGAATAAGAACAAACTTATATTTGTAAAGTTATGAGCTGGTAATTGAAAGGTCATTCAGTGTCTGGGACAGGAGACAGAAGTTGATAGTGAAGCAGTGGATCTGTAACGATACACAAAGGATTGCCCTAGCTGATCAGAAAATCACATGGAGTAGCAAAGAAAAGAGGAGAAAGATGTTGAAGGGAAATGAAAGACGAGCATCTTCCTCACAATTGTGTCATCAGCAAGTAAGACTTGGTGTTTCAATTATGTCAACGGGTTTAACAGGTAATTTTGAATCATAAACCATGGTAGCAAACCTCCAGTAACCATGAGTTCCCTGGCATAATCTTGATGCTACCATGTAATATAGAATATGAAGAGCAATTCCTAGCAGAGATAAAGAACGAGCCAAGGCCCACTACCCAATCAGTAAAAACAAGCTCACTCAGTGACCCAGTTCCATAGAATAAACCCAGATATACTAATAATTTGTCCAGTTCTTTTAATTTATATTTAATTCACCATATTACCCATAGATTTTTCCAACCTTAAACCATTTGCTGGTAAATTTGATGACACTCAGAAATCCACTACACTTCCCACACTCTCCTTTTCTGAGATAACACCTAGTCACTCAAGTCAATAACCTAGGAATTATCATTGAGTGATGTCTCTCCCATGTCTTTACCTGCAGGTTAGGTCTAAATTTTAAGCATCCTTTCCACATAACATTTCTATGTTAGCCTCTTCTAGCTATATAGCTAGGTAAAACTCTTCTGAAGACTGCTGTCTCCCATGTCAGCCACTAAGGAATTCTCTCCAGCCTTGCCCAGCTTGACCTGCTCATATCTATCCAGTACACTATTGCCAGCATTTTGTTTTGTCTTTCATTTTGACTGGTTACCTTTCTGTATCACACCACTGATTTCCCTTCTTTGTGATAAAAAGTATCTTTTCTTTTAAGGCCTTTCATGGACTAACCATGCATAGGTTGCCAAGCATAGGCAACCTTGCTGACCCTTAAACCAGAGGGCTAGGAACCACAAGACACTCACCATATCCCTCAGAGAGCTGAGTGGAGAAAGAGCACAGTTCATACAAAGATGACAGTGGCTCCCCAGGAGGCCCACAGTTCTGTCTGTGGTTTGGGGTTAAGCTGGGTCCTAGCATTATCTCACAGTGCCAGCTTCAGAAACCATTGCTAGCTTACTTTCTCCCACAGAGAGGAGCTGAGAATACTCAGCAGCCTGTTCCAGCCCAGCCCTGGTGACATGACATAAACCTAGAATGGAAGCCATGCTTGAACAGCTTGAGAAATGCGTGTAGTGTGTTTGCTTCCCCAGAGCACCTTGACACTCAATATCATAAGGTTGTTGAAATGTCAACAATAGCTAGACTTTCATATATAATCCTGCTATTGCTACTTATCACATAACAAATATTGTTTCTTTGTGCTTCCCTTTCTGCATATAATCATCAGCTGTCTTTAAGTTTCCACAGCTGTTCAGAGTTTACACTTATTTTGTCCAATATTTGTGCAGGACTTAGCATAGAGGAGATTGAGGGTCCAGAAGAGAGATTCCTCAGTAATTTAAGCACTTACCTATTGCTGGCTTTTTCATCTGGGTGAAAAAGCCAGCACTACCACTTAAGCCTTACCACTCAAACTTCAGAATATTTCCTCATGCAGCTTTCTGCATGTATCTCTTATGATAACACTGCACAAAGTGTGTGGACACTGGCTCAGTAAAACTGGCTCAATAAGAATGCCTAAGTAGGAGGTATTTGCTGTTCTAAAGCAGTATCACCTTGGTTCACACTTCTATGTATGTCCACCCAGTTTCTTTCAGTTGCTGTTGCTCTCCTGCAGAATAGTACTGTTACTTTCCTTCTGGTCTAAACCTGCCAGAAACAGTTCTCTGTAGTGGTTGAAAACACCACAAAAAGCTGGCATAGCTCTGGCAATTTTAAGAGTAGGAACCCTAACAGAACACTACCAAAGTGGATCTAAACCAGCTCCTTCCTTAACCCCATAATGGGACAAGCAGATTATCCTGGAACAAGTTACAAATGTGAGCTGTGAATGCTGATATGAGCTGTGTGTTGTGATTCTTGGGATTTGTGCAGAATTAGCTTGTTAAGCAATTGCACTTCTAGTTCAGAGCAGAGCCTGGCAGCAGAGAGCTAACACCAATGTGTCTGCACACAAAGGAGTAGGCTAGATCACACTGAGATGCCTGAAGCTGCCCTATGCTATAGAAATAGATTGTAGTGAAGGGCTTAAACCTACCACATAAAGGTTTTCATGGCCTCTCACTCTCTTCAATTTCCCTCTGTTGTCTTCAGCTTTTGTGCTTACCCTGTGTCTCAGAGCAGACAGGAGATATTTTGCTTGCAGGCACTCAGCTCTCAGCCTGGTGTTTACAGAGCATTGGTAACTTCTGTGAGACATTTCAGGAGTAGAAATCTAAAAAAAAATAAAAATTAAATAATTGAAAGAAGGAAATGGATTTTTCCTACTATCCATTACTGCCTGGATGCTAATAGCTTTATTGTGCCAGTGGCTGAGAATGTCCTGGAAGGAAGTGAGTTACCTCATTATTTTAATGTAATTTGAGTGCACTCAGTGCCTTGCAAAGGCACTTGACACCTCACAGGAGCAGATGCTAAATACTCAGTACATTAACCATCTGACTGTTACCCTTAACCTTTTTGATAATTGGGGTTATTTAAAATTCCACATACTGCTGCTCAAATATTGATAACTCCTCTCCTGACCTCTTCTAAAGAATATAATTAACTCATTAATCATCACTTAGTTATTTTCTGCAAATAACAATACATGAGACAGACACTTATCTTGAGCTTTTTATGTAAACAATATTCTCTATCTGAGAAACTAGCAGTCTACTACAACCTAATTTGGCAACAAAAAATTATTCCATTTAACACTTACTTAGTAGCTTCACAAAACTGTCCAGGTAGTTCTTCTGAGTTTTTCCAAGCAAAACAGTAATTTTTCACTACAAGACTCAGCTTTCTTTTTTACAGTAGATGGAAGAAGTATTGAGGGCACACTAATAATGTATTTTCAGAATTTTTTCCTTTTCTGTGGAGGAAAATGATTGCATTGAGGCTTTCTTTAATGTTTGGTAAGTATTTGGAGACAGCAGTTTATTGGTATACAAAACATCTATAAACACACTCCTGTGGCATTCAAGAGGGCAGTAAGAATGAAATAAACTCTAATTTTCCCAAATTAGAAGCAGCCAAACTCTGTTTACCCTCAGCTACTCTTCTGCTTGGAAGGCACTGTACAAAATATGAGAAAAGTACTTTTGTTGTTGTGTCCAGAAAGGACCTTGGAAGCTTTTCTATGTGGACTTTTACTTCGATGAGTATGAAAAATCATGAATCAGAAAATCCACAAAAAGCAATGAGGTTTGCTCACATTAATCAATGCATCGATGTGTCAATAAACATATGACGCTGTGGAAAATTACAGGAATTTTCAGACCTTAAAACGTCTTAAAAACTAATGCATTAACCTACTGTGCCACCTAGCCTTGCCTGGAGGACATTTTCCCCTAGAATTTGTTGACATAGTGTATCAACCAAGTGTATTTAAATACTGAGTACACACTGAAATACTTCCCTGGGTGACACACTCTAGTATGAGGATGATATTTTTCTATCTTGTGTTTCTTGTCTTGGAAAGCTTTATAGCTAAATCAGAAAAGCTACCCTTGTAGAATAAGACTTGAGATGCAAGCTGCTATACATATGTCAGCAGAGAAAAAAAACCCATCATATTGCTAAGTAAGTGATACAAGTCCAACCTTGTGTATGGCTTACAGCCCAGTGCAAACACACCCTACACCAGCAGAAAAGCCACTGGTTGGCAGCACTTATTTTTCTCAGGGAAGCAGTGGGAACAGTGAAGACAACAGAACTTTTCTCTAGTATAAGTTGTATCTATCTCCAGCAGAGGCTTGCTGATACAACACAAGGACTGGAATAGCTGGTGTAGGAATGCCTATAATCCCCTGAAGCATGGAATAATACTTGTGAGTATGCCCAGAAACAGCTATACTGACATATTCTTTGGGTTGTTCCTTCCAAAGTCTGCCTCCTCCCTAGTTAATGGTCATTAACTGGCACTATCAGCCACAGAGATCTCAACTCCCAGCAGTCCACAGAGTATCTGATTGCTTGGTGCTCTCTGTTGACTACTCCAGGGTCTGCTTCTAATGCCTCCTCTTCACAAGCTAGACTTCCTCAGCCTTGCCTTGATGCACTGCTCAATGCAACACTGGCTTTGCCACACAGATTCTTTTATTCAGCATGACAGATAGGAAACACTGCACTAAATGTCAGCCATCAAACCACTGCACCTAACCATCCAAAGAATCCAAGCTGCAATTTTCTTTAAATAATATAGACAATCTTTTATACATTGTATCATGCATTCACATTATGTCGTCTTCTATCGTGAATTTATGATGAGCTTCTAATTGATTAATTACCTTATTCATTCACTAAATATACATTTGAGTTTCAACCAGTAATAGCACTATTCATGGTGTATAACTTAACTTAAATATCTGAGAATCTCAGCTTACTGAAGAAATAGTACGTAACACTAATGTACCTAAAATTTCAAGACCTTCTGCACTCCAATTTATTCTTTCTTATAATCTCATGCATCCTAAGCCAGACTTTGAATTTTGGGGGAAGAAGAAAGAGATAACTCATTAATTCTCAGTGGTGGGAATTTGTTTTTCTCCTTCTGCACATACACATAACACCCAGCATTTTTCATTTTTCCATGAAATGCATTAGGTTTGTCATCCAGGATATCTCAACACCTTATAAAGAAAGGATTCTGATTGTTAATGAGGTATTTTGAGTTATACAGCATCTGAGAAAGCTTACCTCCTCTTCTACAGCTTGATTCTGCTTTCCATGAACTTTCTACTGAACAAGACTTGCCAGGAACAAGACTGATGAATACAGCAATCCAAAGCCAAGACATGGGACAAAACAAACTTCATTTTTTCCATGTATATCACCAAAGGGCTCACAAAGCCCATTTCCAAATTAATTTGACTGGCTATCGTGAACTGACATATAAGCAGGTATATAAAGGTAGTGTTACTATTTGAAGATGCTACTTTCAGTTGTTTATTCATTTGAAAAACTCAGTTGGGCTGGAATTTTCTATGCCAGTTGTCTGTAGTAGGCTGCTGTATGTTTTTTTAAACTTCAAATGACTTATCAGTTTCTGAGAATGATATTTAAAGGAAATCTGGAGACTGTTTAGAGCTGTTCCACTACCCCCAATGCTTGATACAGTGGAAATCCCCACAATCATTTTAAATAATTTGCAGAGAGGCCTGAAAGCATCTGGCTGTAGCAAGCCCATTTAGCCTGCTAGTTCAGATTTCTCAATTCAGTCTACGGTAGACATACCCTGAAACTGCATGTAAACCAGATAATTCTCTTATGGGTTAGAATAGCATAGTATTAATTTGGGAAAGTGAAACACTTATGGAAACAACTGTTTTTTTTGTAGCAAGCCAACACTCACCCTGTGGGAGACAGTCATTTGCCTCAGTCTCATTTGTGTAATTATCTGGTAGAGAAGCATGCCTGTACTGCATCATGTCCTTGTTGTGTCCCAGAACTCAGGAATGGCCTTAGGTCCCATGGCACCAGAGGGATTTTTGCAGACAAGTAACCTATGTGTCATCTCTTGCTAGGTGCTAACTCCAACTGGGATGCTGGATTTTGCATCTGGAAGCATTACTGTCCATACACTGATATGGCCCCAGAGCATTCATTCTTACATCCTTGATTTTTGCTCTGCAAATGCTGGGCAAAAAGGGACCTCATCCTACTCCATTACTGCCTTCTTGCCCCAGTGCCTTGTCTGTTTCTCCTCTGGTTACCCCAGTTTCATCTGTGCTGAATAAAAATGGGTATCAACTAGAGCTCCTTTACTGTTATTGGCTTCAGTGGGAAATACCCATGATTTCTGCATCAGATACTGGGCAGAAGACTTCATATCTGTTCTTACATCAGAGTGAAGGTCCATAGCACAGCAAGAATCCACAGGGAACCTTCTCCTCCTTCTGAATATGCCCAACTCCGTTATACAATCACTCAAAATGGGCTGTTGTATCTGGACATGAGAGACAGTGCTGTGTATATGACCTGAGTAAGTGCGGTCTAATGTAGCCATAAAGGTCATCAAGTAGCCCTGCTACCACTATAACTAATGTTCTGATCACACAGAGAGAAATCCCGGGGCCCCTTTTTTATCCTAGCAAACTTTCTCACACACACACACAAAAAAACCAACCACGTATCCAGAATATTTGAGCACATAATCTCAATATATGACAGTGGAACAACTACTTTGTTCCCGCACACTAAGTGCTGTTTACTCTCCTATCCTGGAGTGTTCTATCACACTCTCGATTTTTTATTAGTCCAATGCTCCAAATATGGAACGAATTTTAACCCATGACTCCCACATAAGTAAAAGTTTGCTCTTGATGTCTCTTCCTCTAGTTTACCACAAGATGGTAGCAGAGAGTTTCTCCTAAGAAAAACTAATCTGAAAATAGTACCTAAGTGTCTCACATTTGGGACCCAAAGAGTGGATGTTTTTGAGCTTAATCTCTTTGGGATGATCCAGTAAACCATACAGTCACTTAAAGAGGCTCTTAGGCAAAAGTTAATCCCCCCTCTGAAATCCCATCTAGCTATCCATTAACCTGGAAGACTGAATTCACTTGGCATCTCTTCATTCAAATTCCCCAAGCACCTAGACTTCACACACACAGAATTGTTTCCATGTGAGGAGCATACAGCCTGCACAAATGCTTCTGAGGTCAAAAACTAGGTGGGGCAATTCCCAGGAATTTCATTTCTCAGTGTATGACTATTCCATGTTGCACATATTTGTCCCTCATAGGAAGATGTTGAGGACACCCTCTTTTAAAATGGGAAAGCACACAGTCCTTTTGTAATAGCCTACTGGCCAGAGTGCTCAACCTGAAAGTAAAGAGGTGGATTCAATTCTCATTCCATTGAAAGAAGTTCAAATACATGCTTGGAACAACCCCAAAGAATGACTAGAGGCATAGATTTAAGGATGGTGTGAATGGAGACAGCCACTGCCCTCCAGTTAAGGCTATGTCATTGTTCAGAAAGACAAAGGAGCTCATGGGACTTGGGAAGGCAGCCCACTTGTGCCTCGTGCAATCTGACAGGAAAGAATAGTTCTGGGACATGAGCAGGTCAGAATTTATCTACTCAGAGGAGAAACTGAGACTTTTAAAGGTACTTGGAAGACGCTGGTCTCTAGACCCCAAACAACTTCAGGGGTAAATAAGTGCCTAAATGGTGTAAGTACTCATTAGTGATTAATTTATTACTGTGCTCAGCTGAACCCAGCTGCACTTCTCATACCACTAGAAAATGTTGGTAACTTTGGCATCTTTAGTTTCCAAGTAAGTTAGGTGGGGAAATGATGGGAGATGATTGTGATTAAATTGATGTACATAAATTTGAATTATATGACATCATGGATAAGGACCATAAACAAAAACATTATAGAGAATAAGTTATTTTAGCTTCTGAGCTGGGTTTGAATACTGCAGAATAACTAAGCTGCAGCCTTTCCACTTGACAATTGGAAGAAAAAAAAATATGGAAGATCTGCAAAATAAGTGAACTTCATGTATTCAGTGCTCACTGGGGAAATGGACCTTGTGAATAAAACCAGAACTGAAATAATTAAGCACTATATAACCATGTATATACATTAAAAAGTGACTTGAAGTTACATATTAATTCTAATGTTGGTATTTCCTTACATTTCACTGCTTTTTCACCTTAATAACAATTGTTTAACATAGGGATTTTGTGCAATTATTAGTTAATGGCAAATAACTGATCATTTTTTTTATTCAGCAATCCCATAACTTATTTATGCTACTGTGCTTTTCATTTTTTAGAACAAACCTACACTTGTTACATATTAGCTGAGATCATATCAGATTATACATATATAACAAACACCTGCACCATCTCTTGTTAGGAACCACAATTATTACTGGATCAAAGAGATATGCCTGGAGGAGAGACTGTTGCTGGAACCACACAAGTTTGTGTACAATACATTGCAATTCAATACAAGCTCATGCCTTGCCCTTTACAGCAACCTACCACAGGTACAGTGGAAATGTCTACAGAAAGCTCAAAGCTTATTTGTGTAGGAGACTCAGGATGCACCTGCAAAACAAATGCAGACAATTGCATCATTCCTCCTACATTTCATGAGACAGTTCAGGTTGGCAGCAAGGAATCCTAGCTTGACTCCAAGCTAAGCAGCCTGTTGAGAGACAAAGAATATTAGCTCAGTCCAACACTAATATGGCTATACAGCTTCAATGACCTTCCTCTGCAGCTGTGGGATGACGGAAACTACTCCCAGAGGAACTCCATGGATACTGATGAAAACCTCTTGTCATTCTGGCTCCACTAAAAAGTACACCTGAAATTGTTCAGTCCAGTGCAGTTCAGCTCAAGAACACATCACTGTCCTTTGCTTTGAAACAGTATTGAATCTTCTGCAACTACTGACTCTAAACAGAAGATGTTTCTGGATAGAAATCAGATTTTGCATGAGGAACACTGTTCATGGAATACAATGGTTTGCTTTATTTTGGTTTTGGAAGTTGACACTGTGCAGTCAAAAAGCAGTTATCAGTGGCTCACTGTTAAGAAGGAACAATGTCCTGAGTGAAGTTTGCAAAGAATCTGTCCTGGCTGTTAGCAGTCAACAATCTGTCTGATAAAACAGAAGATGCCTATTGGATTTCCAAATGACATGACCAAGCTGGTGAAGAGGGCTTTAAACTAAAGTTGCCAGGGGAGGGGAACCTCAATCCATCCCACTCCTACCAGTTTGATGCCAGTGCCAGCAATAGATGCCCAGAGCCTGGAGAAGGATTACAGGTCAGCAGGAGAGCACCTGAAGAGCAGCACAAAGGAATTCCAGCCACTCCAGCCAGTAAGTCAGCTTCATCAGGGGCCCAACTTAAATCTATGCAAATGCACGTAGCATGGGGAATAAACAAGAGGAGTTTACCAAGGGCAAGTCCTGCCTGACCAACCTAGTGGCTTTCTACGAGGGAGTTACCACATCAGTGGACAAGGGAAAAGCAATGGATGTCGTCTATCTGGACTTCTGTAAAGCCTTTGACACGGTCCCCCACAACATCCTTCTCTCTAAGTTGGAGAGATACAGATTTGATGGGTGGACTGTTCAGTGGATAAGGAATTGGCTGGATGGTCGCATCCAGAGGGTAGCGGTCAACGGCTCAATGTCTGGATGGAGATCAGTGATGAGTGGTGTCCCTCAGGGGTCCATACTGGGACCAATGCTGTTCAATATTTTCATCAATGACACTGACAGCGAGATCGAGTGCACCCTCAGCAAGTTTGCAGATGACACCAAGCTGAGTGGTGCGGTTGACACGCCAGAAGGACGGGATGTCATCCAGAGGGACCTGGACAAGCTGGAGAAGTGGGCCTGTATGAACTTCATGAGGTTCAACAAGGCCAAGTGCAAGGTCCTATACCTGGGTCAGGGCAATCCCCAGTATCAATACAGGCTGGGGGATGATGTGATCGAGAGCAGTCCTGCGGAAAGGAACTTGGGGGTACTGATGGACGAAAAGCTGGACATGAGCCGACAACGTGCGCTCGCAGCCCAGAAGGCCAACCGTATCCTGGGCCGCATCAAAAGAAGCGTGGCCAGCAGGTCGAGGGAGGTGATTCTGCCACTCTGCTCTGGTGAGACCTCACCTGGAGTACTGCGTCCAGCTCTGGAGCCCTCAGCACAAGAAGGACATGGACCTGTTGGAACGGGTCCAGAGGAGGGCCACGAAAATGATCCGAGGGCTGGAGCACCTCTCCTACGAGGACAGGCTGAGAGAGTTGGGGTTGTTCAGCCTGGAGAAGAGAAGGCTCTGGGGAGACCTTATAGCAGCCTTCCAGTACTTAAAGGGCGCCTATAGGAAAGACGGGGACAGACTTTTTAGCAAGGCCTATTGTGACAGGACAAGGAGCAATGGTTTTAAACTAAGGGAGGGCAGATTTAGACTGGATTTAAGAAAGAAATTTTTTACAATGAGGGAGGTGAGGCACTGGAACAAGTTGCCCAGAGAGGTAGTGGAGGTTCCATCCCTGGAAACATTCGAGGTCAGGTTGGATGGGGCTCTGAGCAACCTGATCTAGTTAAAGATGTCCCTGCTCATTGCAGGGGGGTTGGACTAGATGACCTGTAAAGGTCCCTTCCAATCCAAAGCATTCTATGATTCTATGATTCTATGAGTTAGAGACATGCGCATGCCTGCAGGGCTATGATCTTATTGGCATCTTGGAGATGTGGTGGGATGGCTCCTGTGACTGGAGTGTTGGAATGGAAGGATACAGGCTCTTTAGGAAGGACAGGCAGGGGAGACGAGGAGGGGGTGTCGCCCTCTATGTCAATGACCAGCTGGAGTGCATAGAGCTCTGCCTGGGGATGGATGAGGAGCTGACTGAGAGCTTATGGGTCAGGATTAAAGGGAGGGCAGGGGCAGGTGACATTATAGTGGGGGTCTGCTACAGGCCACCCAACCAGGAAGACTGAGCGGATGAGGCCCTCTATAGACAGATAGGAGCAGCCTCATGTTCACAAGCCCTGGTCCTCATGGGGGACTTCAACCACCCCAATATCTGTTGGAGGGACAACACAGCAGGGCATAAGCAATCGAGGAGGGCACACAGCAAGCTCACTACCCTGGACTTCAGGAGAGCAGACTTTGGCCTCTTCAGGGATCTGCTTGGTAGAGTACCATGGGATAAAGCCCTGGAGGGAAGAGGGGCCCAAGAAAGCTGGTTAATATTAAAGGATCACCTCCTCCAAGCTCAGGAGCGATGCATCCCAACAAAGAGGAAGTCAGGCAAAAATGCCAGGAGGCCTGCGTGGATGAACAAGGAGCTCCTGGACAAACTCAAACACAAAAAGGAAGCCTACAGAGGGTGAAGGCAAGGACAGATAGCCTGGGAGGAATACAGAGAAATTGTCCGAGCAGCCAGGGATCAGGTTAGGAAAGCTAAAGCCCTGATAGAATTAAATCTGGCCAGGGACGTCAAGGGCAACAAGAAAAGCTTCTATAGGTACGTCAGTGATAAAAGGAAGACTAGGGAAAATGTGGGCCCTCTCCGGAAGGAAACGTGAGACCTGGTTACCCGGGATATGGAAAAGGCTGAGGTACTCAACAACTTTTTTGCCTCAGTCTTCACTGTCAGGTGCTCAAGACACACTGCCCAAGTTGCAGAATCCAAAGGCAGGGACTGGGAGAAGGAAGTACTGCCCACCGTAGGAGAAGATCAGGTTTGAGACCATCTAAGGAACCTGAAGGTGCACAAGTCCATGGGACCTGATGAGATGCATCCAAGGGTCCTGAGGGAACTGGCAGATGAAGTTGCTAAGCCACTATCCATCATATTTGAGAAGTCATGGCAGTCAGGTGAAGTTCCCGGTGACTGGAAAAGAGGAAACATAACCCCCATTTTTAAAAAGGGAAAAAAGGAAGACCCGGGGAACTACAGGCCAGTCAGTCTCACCTCTGTGCCCGGCAAGATCATGGAGCAGATCCTCCTGGAAACTATGCTAAGGCACATGGAAAACAGAGAGGCGATTGGTGACAGCCAACATGGCTTCACTAAGGGCAAATCGTGCCTGACAAATTTGGTGGCCTTCTACGATGGGGTTACAGCATTGGTGGATAAGGGAAGAGCGACTGACGTCATCTACCTGGACTTGTGCAAAGCATTTGATACTGTCCTGCACAACATCCTTGTCTCTAAATTGGAGAGACGTGGATTTGATGGATGGACCACTTGGTGGATAAGGAATTGGCTGGATGGTCGCACTCAGAGTTGCGGTCAACGGCTCAATGTCCGGGTGGAGACCAGTGACAAGTGGTGTCCCTCAGGGGTCAGTATTGGGACCGGCACTGTTTAACATCTTTGTCGGGGACATGGACAGTGGAACTGAGTGCACCCTCAGCAAGTTTGTAGATGACACCAAGCTGAGTGGTGTGGTTGATACTCTAGAGGGAAGGGATGCCATCCAGAGGGACCTGGACAGGCTAGAGAGGTGGGCCCGTGCCAACCTCACGAAGTTCAGCAAGGCCAAGTGCAAGGTCCTGCACCTGGGTCGGGGCAATCCCAAGCACAAATACAGGCTGGGCAGAGAATGGATTGAGAGCAGCCCTGCCAAGAAGGACTTGGGAGTGTTAGTTGATGAGAAGCTCAACATGACCCAGCAATGTGTGCTCACAGCCCAGAAGGCCAATCGCATCCTGGGCTGCATCAAAAGAAGCATGGCCAGCAGGTCGAGGGAGGTGATTCTCCCCCTCTACTCTGCTCTGGTGAGACCCCACCTGGAGTACTGCATCCAGCTCTGGGACCCCCAACATAAGAAGGACATGGACCTGTTGGAGCAAGTCCAGAGGAGGGCCACGAAGATGATCAGGGGGCTGGAGCACCTCTCCTACGAGGACAGGCTGAGAGAGTTGGGGTTGTTCAGCCTGGAGAAGAGAAGGCTCTGGGGAGACCTTATAGCAGCCTTCCAGTACCTGAAGGGGCCTACAAGAAAGCTGGAGAGAGACTTTTTACAAGGGCATGTAGTGATAGAACAAGGGGTAATGGTTTTAAACTTAAAGAGGGTAGATTTAGATTAGTTATTAGGAAGAAATGCTTTATTGTGAGGGTGGTGAGACACTGCAACAGGTTGCCCAGAGAAGTTGTGGATGCCCCCTCCCTGGAAGTGTTCAAGGCCAGGTTGGATGAGGCTTTGAGCAACCTGGTCTAGTGGAAGGTGTCCTTGCCCACAGCAGGGGGGTTGGAACTAGATGATCTTTAAGGTCCCTTCCAACCCAAACCATTCTATGATTCTATGAAGCTATGAGGCATCACAAGCACATTAGTAAACAGGATTAAGATTCAAAAGCATCTTGACAAATTAGAGAAATGGTGTCTCAATAGGGAAAGTGCAAGGTTGTAGTCTTAAGCAGAAATAATCAATTGAACAAGCAGGAAAGAGAAGAGTTGGCAAGATAACAGTTTGCATAAAATGATCTGTGGCTTACAGGAGATCACAGGTGGATCTTAAGTCAACAGTGTTCTGCTTCTGAGGAAAGAGCAAATACACAGACAGGTAGGAACAGAAGTGTCATCTGTAAGTAAACACAGTGTTGATAAGGCCCCTGTTGGGAGTGCTGTCCCCTCCATTTCTTCTTTCAGAACTGGACTTCAAGAGAGATGTGAATAGCGGTGATCACGATCAGCATTCTTTAAACCACTGAAAGAATTGAGCTTGTTTAGCCTAGAGAGGGCTGAGGGGGTCCCGTTATTAATTTTCAATACTTCAAAGGCTGCTGCAAAACAGAAAAGAATAATTTGGTCTCTATTAATTTGTAGGCAGAAAGTGGTGGGTATAAAGAGCTAGTAAGTATTTTTGGTTTACATATGAGAGAACTTTCTGCCACTAAGGATAGTTAGGTCCTAACCAGAGACCGCCTTGGAAGGCAGTGGAGTTTTTGGCAGTGGAAGTTTTTAAGAAAAAATTCTGAGAATCAGGATGTGGGTGTGATTCATTCTGCTTTAGGGCTAAGGATGGCCTCTTTCACACTATGTTCAATATAAATTTACAACTGAAAGGATTCAGGCTTTTTCATACAAATTACTGGCTTTTAATAAGAGATTCAACATCTGTAGTAAACTGTCCAGAAACTCATGGGTGTGATTGATTGTTAATTAACTGGAATCAGAAACTCTTGAAATACAGACTAATATTTCTGTTTCTACTTTAAATAACATAGTAAAGGAAAGTCTTTCACTGCCTTGGTTAATGAGGAACTTTTAACTACCCTATTTCTCATTTCAAGTCTTTGATTCAGTGCCTGACAAAAGGAATTCTCTTTTGTACATACTCTTTGAAGATTTTTTTTGTTTTCCTTTAAAATGGTCCTGTTAATGTAGATAGCATTGTTCCAATGGCTTACTTTCTTCTTGAAGGACAGAGAAAAAAGGAAAATTACCTGTTTAGTACTCATAAGGGGCACAGTTACCACACCATATAAGTCAGTATGGAGTAAAAATTATTAGTATACCAACATCAGTGGTAGATTTTGTAAATGCTGAAGGTAGATTATGTAACATTACAAGCACATTGTTGAACACAGTTCTCGATAGAGAAAAATTAGGTTTAGATGCTGAGAGCCTACAAAAACTTGATGTGTGACAGGGGAAATATTCCATTTTAGCTATAGCTGACACTAAAATATTGAAAGTACATAATTTAAATAAAGGACTTCTAAAATGAATATGGAGAAATTGCGAAAATTAAAATGGGAATTCAAGCTTACTACCACCATCAGCAGCCTCTCTCTTCTCTGCTAGTGAATACACTTACTTTTTCATTCATTCATTTATTCATTATTTATTTATTAATGAATTTATTTATGCATTTATTTTAAAGTTGGGACTAAAATATCCTCCTGGGGTTCATGTCCAGTTATGTTATATAGCACAGCAGCAAAAGCTAGAGGCAGTCTTTGCTCTGAAAAATTATAAGATATTTTTTAAAAGAGCAAAAAGGAAATATTATTACTTCCAATTGATGAAGGAAAACTGACTCATGGAGATTGACATGACTATTTTTCTATTCAGAACTCTGAGCTATTCTTCCCTCTTCCCTTTTAGGCCAGGTTATTTTCTCTGTCTAGCCAAATATCAGCAAATAGGATTTGCAAAATATGCAAAAAATCTGAATATTTTCCCCTGATTTGTTTACTTTTTTTACCCCAGAATTCTGCCCAGGTGAATTCTTAGTGAGTACAACCCTACATTGCCTGAATTGTAGGCAGACAATGAGGAGTATTCCTAGCAGAAATATTTATATCAAGAATCCCTGTCTGAAGGAAGATACAAAGATACACACACAGAGAGATCTCTTCATGCTCCCTGCTTATTTATGTGATGTGTTTAACCTTCCAAACAGCATTGCTATGTTTTTGCTAGTGTTATATATTCTGTGGACTTGCTGTTTAAAATCCAAGTTTTGGTGTGTTGCCAGTTAAGGTTTCTTACACAAGTCCAATAGGATGCTGTAGTTTCCTGAATGGTAATCATTTCAACACTTGCCTTCCTAAAGCATAAGCTCAAAACTCTTCACCTGAATGTTCCTACTAATGAAACTTGCAAATGTTTGTATCTGGAGAAAGCAAAGAAAAAAAAAAAAGACATGACTAAATGATGACAGCTAACAGAGGCAGCCAACAGACACAGCAGTCTGCACAGCAGTTTCCAAGCTCTGCCTGTAGATTTTCTAGATCTTATGGGAACTTCTTCTGGGTCATTGGAGGACTCCTGGAAACTCTTTGAGGAACTTCAGGGCACCTACTGCTGCCAGGAAAAGATAGCTTCAGGAGACCTTAACTTCTAACAAGGTCTAGCAACTTCTAATGAGTTCTGTCAGCTATTCCTGATAAAAGGGTGCTTTGAGCTCTTGTCTCCAGCTGACTCTGATGGATGCTAGAGAGAGGCCTAGTTAAGCACAGCTCACCAGAACATCTCCAAGATCCTACAGATACAAAAACCTGAATTCCCAACTGTACTGAAGGAGGGACAGGTAGCATTTGTGTGCATTGGGTCAGGAAATGGAGACTCCCATGACAGTACCAGCTGGAAGCTTGTGACTTCTGGCATCAGGAGGATGGCTCCTTTTCTGCCTGCAGATCTGCAGCTACAATCTGCAATCTGTGTCCTGGAAGCAGATGAGGGAAGTGTGACCACCTGGCTCTGGGGGTTAGACCCAAGGGCAAGGGAGCTCAGGTGGTATCTCCTCACTCCTTCCAGTGAGGGGGAAAGGTGCCCTCAGCGAGTGGAGAATTCTGTGGGTCAATACATGTTTTCACAGCTGGTGTCAACAGTAAGGAATCCACTTTTATGACAAAGGGACCCTTGCTGAGCATTGAGGACTGCTAGGAAGACATGAGAGTGACCTAAGTGGGACAAAAGAATCTTTGCCAACAGGTTGGCCATTCTGAGGAGAGGTTTAAACTAGGAATGATGAGGAGAGAGATGATGACTGACAATGAAGTGAGGGAAGTGGTGGACTGGGTTGGCAATCAAAGGGTGCTCACCCCAAGCTTATGCACACAAATAAGGAACCTGAAAGGACAGCATTACGGGGGAAGCTCTCATACTTTGGGGGGTAATTATCACACCCAGATGCCCACCTGAAGTGATGCTACGCTAATGAACAAACAGGAGGCATTAGAGAGCCCTGTGTGCTGGTGCAGGGCTGTGATATTGCCTTTAATTAGCAACAAGGAGACTGTAATACTGTGTGCAGTTTGGGACATCCCGGTTCAAGAGAGATGTTGAGAAACAGGAGAAGATACAGCAGAGGAGTACCAAGATTGTCAGTGGCCTAGAGCACATGAACTACAAGCCTGGTTAGTTTCGCAAAGAGGAGGCTAAGGGACCACCTAAAGGCAACTTACAACTACCTGAAAGACAGTTACAAAGTGGACAGGCAACTCTTCTTGATAGTGGCAGATGGCACAAGATAACAAGAGGCAACAGTCACAATTTGTGGTTTGGAATAATCAGGTTGGATATTAGGAAAACTTTGCCACTAAGAAGGAAGTGCAGCACTAGAACAGGTCACCTAGGAAGGTTCTGAAATGGCCTTTCTTGGAGGTTTTCAAGACTTACCAGACAGGTGAAGTCCTGCTTTGAATGGGAGGTCTGTTATGTGCCATCTTGGTCAGCTTGTTCAGGTACTTTTAGCCAGGTTGTTGTGGTTTAGCCCCAACGGGCAGCTAAGCACCACGCAGGCGCTAGCTCACTCCCCCCCCGGTGGGATGGGGGAGAGAATCAGAAGAGCAAAAGTAAGAAAACTCATGGGTTGAGATAAGAACAGTTTAATAATTGGAACAAAATAATAGTAATAATAATAATTAATTGTAATGAGAAGGAAAACAACAAGAGAGAGAGAGGAACAAAACCCAAGGGAGGGAAAAAAGAAAACAAAATTTTTTTTAAAAAAAGATACAACCGCTCACCACCCGCTGACCGACGCCCAGCCAGTCCCCGAGCAGCGATCGCTACCCCCTGGCCAACTCCCCCAGTTTATATACTGGGCATGACATCATATGGTATGGATGGGCAGTTTGGGCAGTTTGGATCAACTGTCCCAGCTGTGCCCCCTCCCAGCTTCTTCTGCACCTGGCAGAGCAGGGGAAGCTGAAAAGTCCTTGACCAGTGTAAACACTGCTTAGCAACAGCCAAAACATCAGCGTGTTATCACTATTATTCTCATACTAAAATCCAAAGCACCGCACTATACCAGCTACTAGGAAGAAAATTAACTCTATCCCAGCCAAAACCAGGACAGTATCCACCCCTTATTCTATACCATTTGAGTCATGCCCAGGTTCTACCCTTTCTAATACAATTAATCACCACCACTTTTCCTGTCTCTTTATATATATATATATATATATATGTACACACAGTTATCATTCCCTTGGTCTATGGGCCATCCTTCTAAAGTGTTTGTTAAGTTCATTTAGTCCATGACTTTGGGCTCCATCTGTCATAACAGTCCTTCAGGGCAGGAGAGATGGTGTGTGGTGTTGGATTGTTGCATGCTGAAGCCAGTTCTGGTTCCATCACTGCTGCACTTTGCTTGGTTTCATCAAAGCTCATTCTTCATTAATCTGTGTGATTCTCACTGAAATACCATTGATATGGCATATAGCAGCCATACAAGTGATGACACACAGTATTATATAGCAATTAACATCATACCATTCAGTTCATTGGCTATTCTCACCCAAAATCAAATCCCCTTGAGGTACACAGCGGACTTCCCCATCCTTTCGCATTACCCACCAAGTGCACCCGGGTCCTTGAGCAAAAGCAATCCCACGAATGGGCTTGCCTTTGCCTGAGGCAGGAGTAACCCAGACTGTCTTCCCCAGCATGTTTTTTATGTCCACTACAGGGACCTTATCCCCTTCTACAGTGTGTAAAAGTTTTGATTGGGCAGGGCCAGCTCGATTGGCAGATCCCCTAGTGTTGACTAACCAGGTGGCCTTTGCTAAATGTGTATCCCAGTGTTTGAATGTCCCAGCACCCATTGCTCCCAGTGTAGTCTTTAACAGTCCATTGTATAATTCAGTTTTCCCGGAGGCTGGTGCATGGTAGGGGATGTGATATACCCACTCAATGCCGTGCTCTTTGGCCCAGGTGTCTATGAGGTTGTTTCGGAAATGAGTCCCGTTGTCTGACTCAATTCTCTCTGGGGTGCCATGTCGCCATGGGACTTGCTTTTCAAGGCCCAGGACAGTGTTCCGGGCGGTGGCATGGGGCACAGGATATGTTTCCAGCCATCTGGTGGTTGCTTCCACCATTGTAAGCACATGGCGCTTGCCTTGGTGGGGTTGTGGGAGTGTGATAGAATCGATCTGCCAGGCCTCCCCATATTGATATTTCAGCCATCGCCCTCCATACCACAGAGGCTTTAACTGCTTGGCTTGTTTAAATGCAGCGCATGTTTCACATTCCTGGATAACCTGTGCAATAGTGTCCATGCTCAAGCCCACCCCTCGATCATGAGCCCACCCCTCGATCATGAGCCCATCTATATGTTGCATCTCTTCTTTGATGGCCTGAGGTGTCATGGGCCCACCAAGCTATAAATAATTCACCCTTCTGTTGCCAGTCCAGATCCACCTGAGCCACTTCAATCTGAGCAGCCTGACCCACCTGCTGGTTGTTTTGATGTTCCTCAGTGGCCCAACTCTTGGGTACGTGAGCATCTACGTGATGTACTTTTACAACCAGGTTCTCTACCCGGGCAGCAATATCTTGCCACAATGCGGCAGCCCAGAGGGGTTTGCCTCTGCGCTGCCAATTGCTCTGCTTCCATTGCTGGAACCACCCCCACGGGGCATTTGCCACCATCCATGAGTCAGTATAGAGATAGAGCACTGGCCACTTTTCTTGTTCAGCAATGTCTAAAGCCAACTGGCTGCCTTTACTTCTGCAAATTGTCTCGATTCCCCTTCACCTTCAGCCGTTTCTGTGACTTGTCATATAGGACTCCATACAGCAGCTTTCCATCTCCGATATTTTCCTACAATACGACAGGACCCATCAGTGAACAGGGCCTATTGCTTCTCATTTTCTGGCAATTTATTGTACAGTGGGGCCTCCTCAGCACGCGTCACCTCCTCCTCTGGCGATATTCCGAAATCTTTGCCTTCTGGCCAGTCCATAATGACTTCCAAGATTCCTGGGCCATTGGGGTTTCCTATCCGAGCCCGTTGTGTGATCAGTGTGACCCACTTACTCCACGTAGCACCAGTTGCATGATGTGTAGAGGGGCCCCTCCCTTTGAACATCCAGCCCAGCACCGGCAGCCGGGGTGCCAGCAGGAGCTGTGCTTCAGTACCAACCACTTCCAAAGCAGCTCGAACCCCTTCATATGCTGCCAATATCTCTTTCTCAGGTGGAGTATAGGGGGCCTTGGATCCTCTGTATCCCTGACTCCAAAACCCTAGGGGTCGACCTCGAGTCTCCCCTGGTGCTTTCTGCCAGAGGCTCCAGGTAGGGCCATTCTCCCCGGCTGCCGTGTAGAGCACATTCTTTACATCTTGCCCTGCCCGGACTGGCCCAAGGGCTACTGCATGAACTATCTCCCGTTCAATTTGTTCAAAGGCTTGTTGATGCTCAGGGCCCCATTTGAAATCTTTTTTATTCTGGGTCACTTGGTAGAGAGGGCTTACGATCAGACTGTAATTTGGAATATGCATCCTCCAAAAACCCACAGCACCCAAGAAAGCTTGTGTTTCCTTTTTGCTAGTTGGTGGAGACATGGCTGCTGTTTTGTTGATCACATGCATTGGGATCTGACGACGTCCATCTTGCCATTGTATTCCTAAAAACTGGATCTCCTGTGCAGGTCCCTTGACCTCACTTTGTTTTATGGCAAAACCGGCTTTCAGGAGGATCTGCACTATTTTCTTCCCTTTCTCAAAAACTTCTGCTGCTGTATTGCCCCACATGATAATGTCATCAATGTATTGCAGATGTTCTGGAGCTTCACCCTGTTCCAGTGCAGTCTGGATCAGTCCATGGCAAATGGTAGGGCTGTGTTTCCACCCCTGGGGCAGTCGATTCCAGGTGTACTGAACGCCCCTCCAAGTGAAAGCAAACTGTGGCCTGCACTCTGCTGCCAAAGTGATTGAGAAAAATGCATTAGCGATATCAATTGTAGCATAGCAATTGGCTGCTTTTGACTCCAGTTCGTATTGAAGTTCCAGCATGTCCGGCACGGCAGCACTCAGGGGTGGTGTGACTTCATTCAGGTCACGGTAGTCTACTGTTAGTCTCCACTCTCCATTAGACTTTCTCACTGGCCATATGGGACTGTTAAAGGGTGAGCGAGTCTTGCTGATCACTCCTTGGCTCTCCAGTCGACGAATCAGCTTATGGATGGGAATTAGGAAGTCTCCATTGGTACGATATTGCCTCCAGTGCACCGTTGTGGTAGCAATTGGCACCTGTTGTTCTTCAACCCTCAGCAACCCCACAACAGAAGGGTCCTCTGAGAGACCGGGCAGGGTGGACAGCTGTTTAATTTCCTCCGTCTCCAAGGCAGCTATACCAAAAGCCCACCGGTACCCTTTTGGGTCCTTGAAATACCCTCTCCTGAGGTAGTCTATGCCAAGGATGCACGGAGCCTCTGGGCCAGGCACAATGGGGGGCTTCTGCCACTCATTCCCAGTTAGGCTCACTTTGGCCTCCAATACAGTCAGCTGTTGGGATCCCCCTGTCACTCCAGAAATACAGATGGGTTCTGCCCTGATATAGCTTGATGGCATTAGGGTGCACTGTGCACCGGTGTCTGCTAGAGCCTTCTACTCCTGTGGGTCTGATGTGCCAGGCCATCGAATCCACACAGTCCAGTAAACCCGGTTGTCCCTTTCCTCCACCTGGCTGGAGGCAGGGCCCCCCTAATCCTGGTCTTAGTATTCATTACCCTTTTCTTGTATATACGAGTCAGGAGTTCCTTCATTAAAATCAGGAGTAAGATCAGCCCTTTTACTCTGTCTGGGGAACTGTCCACTGGAAACCGGAGCAGCAATTTTCCTGGAAGAACCCCCTTTGGTGATTGTTTTTCCTTGCAACTCACGTACCCGTGCCTCTAGGGTCGAGGTAGGTTTTCCATCCCACTTCCTCATGTCGTCTCCGTGGTCACGCAGGTAAAACCATAGGGTGCCCCGTGGTGTGCACCCTCTATATCCTCTCTCTTGAGCAGAAGAATGCTGACTCCTAATAGCTGAGACGCTGGTCCGTATAGGTGGGGAGTAGGACATATCTTCTTCCAGTTGCTGGACCTCCCGGGACAGTTTCTCCACAGCTGAGACAAGGGAGGAAGAGAGACTTTCTTCGTATTCCCGGAGGTTACTAGCAGCTTCATTCACTGTTGGACCGTCTCCGTCTTTCCAGGTCAGTATTGCCAATGAGTTGGCACACGACGGTGGTGCGTTTCGTACCAACTTCCGCCACATAGGTCTTGTGCACTGGACTTCATCTGGATCTGTGGGTGACCGCACGTCGTCCAGGTCACCATAAATCACCTCCAGCACAGCTAATTCCCTCAGGTACTGGATACCTTTCTCCATGGTGGTCCATTTCCCGGGGCGATATACAACACCTTCCTTGAAGGGATATCTTTCCTTCATAGCTGACAGGAGTCGCCTCCAGAGGCTGCGGGCTGGTGCCCCTTTTCCAATGGCTTTGTCAATGCCCCCTTCCCTAGAAAGGGATCCCAGCTGTTTGGCTTCCTTACCCTCCAATTCCAGGCTACTGGCCCCACTATCCCAGCACTGGAGCAGCCAGGTGACAATGTGCTCCCCTGGGCGACGGCTGAAATCTTTTCGCATATCTCGCAGCTCACTCAGGGATAGGGATCGGGTGGTTTCCGTCTCCTTTACGAGTTCTTCCTCTTCCTCTCCCTGTGATGGCCCTGCTCTTTCATCTTCCCTTTCTAAACGAGCTGACTTTCACTTCCAGGATTTCTTCTTGTGTATAGGGGCGACTGATACTGACACGGGTTCGTTCCCTGTTTGAACCGCAATGCTTGTAACGGAGTTGTCCGGAGCAGCTGCAGCTGCAGTGCCTGTCGCAGGGGGGGCTGGAGCAGCTGCAGTGCCTGTCGCAGGAGGGGCTGCAGTAGCCGCAGTGCCTGTCATTTTGTCACCAGATCCTTGAGGGTACTGAATAGTGTTGAACAGGGCTCGGTAGGCATGGGCCAGGCCCCAGCACATTGCAGTGATTTGTGTCTCCCTAGAATTGCCAGGGTGACAGCATACTTTTTCCAAATAGTCTACTAATTTTTCAGGATTCTGCCCTTGTTCAGGGATGAAGTTCCAAAACACTGGAGGTGCCCAATAACTTAGGCATTTGCCCATGCTATCCCACACACCCTGCCACTCATAACTATCTGGCCTTGGGGCAGATCTCTGGATGATATTCTTAAATTGCTTACTAACCTTGGACAAAACCAAAACAATATTCCCAAGCAATACCAATAGAAGTATCCTAACTACCCAAGGATGTTCAAGATACTGAAAAGTTATTGTAATGAAGGAGGAAGCATTGTAGAAGAAAGTAGTGAAGGTGCCATTCTGCATTTCCTCCATAAAAAACCTCTCAGAGGAAGAGGTATAATTGCGAATTGTCTCCATGAGGTGGTACCCGACGTACAGTAATGGTGTCAGTACAGCACTTAGATACCAAGATAAACCCAAGGTCACTGTTTTAATAACAAATCTCACAGGCAAAACATCACCAATTAAAGCAGAACACAGCAAACTGCAAAAACCAACACCGATCTTTAACATGTACAGCAAAAAAATGAGCATGGTGCAGATCAGGCAAACCAATGCTAGGAACAGATGGATCAATATTGCATCCCGGAACTACTAACAGATCTAAATTCCTTAATACACTCTGGTTAATCTGTTATTATCTCAAACCCTTCGTGCCCCACGTTGGGCACCAAAAAGGACTGTCATGGTTTAGCCCCAGCTGGCAGCTAAGCACCACGCAGCTGCTCGCTCACTCCCCCCTGGTTGGATGAGGGAGAGAATCAGAAGAGCAAAAGTAAGAACACTCATGGGTTGAGATAAGAACAGTTTAATAATTGGAACAAAATAATAGTAATAATAATAATGAATTGTAATGAGAAGGAAAACAACAAGAGAGAGAGAGGAACAAAACCCAAGGGAGGGAAAAAAGAAAACAAAATTTAAAAAAAAAATTATACAACTGCTCACCACCCACCAACTGATGCCCAGCCAGTCCCCGAGAAGCGATCGCTGCCCCCCGGCCAACTCCCCCCAGTTTCTATACTGAGCATGACACCATATGGTATGGAATAGCCCTTTGGTCAGTTTGGATCAACTGTCCTGGCTGTGCCCCCTCCCATTTCTTGGGCACCTGGCAGAGCATGGGGAGCTGAAAAAAAGTCCTTGACCAATGTAAACACCAGTTAGCAACAGCCAAAACATCAGTGTGTTATCAATATTATTCTCATACTAAAATCCAAAGCACAGCCCTATACCAGGTACTAGGAAGAAAATTAACTCTATCCCAGCCAAAACCAGGACACAGGTGCAGAGACTCTGCAAGAAGAATGTATATAATTCAAAATAAAGCAGTTAGTTATTGGCTAACACACACAAAAGCTAGCTAGGGTTTAATGAGCAATTAGACTATGCATTTAGTATTTTTTTCACTCATGTTAAGGTACCCAATAAGTCTTTACTGGGCAGGCAGGCATGAGTCAGAAGGGGAAGGGTCACTTCCCATGGCTCCCTGGAAAGGATTTCCAGCATCGCTAAGTTGCCATCCTCCACCAGCTCCATCAACACTGATGACATGACATGATGATTCCCAGGTAGTCCCCAACTAGACTGACTAGCTTGACCAGGCTTCCCCAAGTAATTTTTCCCTTTACATTTTCATGCTAGTGCTTTTCCTCTGAAATCCTTGAACTACCAACAATCTCATGTCAACAGCCCTACTTCTGTCTGTACTTTTAACTTTCTTATCTCTCTACAGATGCTCTCACAGCTCTCTCATAGCAGTCTGGATCAAGGTTATGCAGCTGTGCCATACCAGAGCTGGGCCTTGGATACATGTACGCAGGCAACTAAGCACCTAGGAGAGGTGGGGGGAAATTCAGAGCCGTGGTTACAGAGAAAGAGGGTCTCAGGTTGGATTGGATGTCTTGTTCTAGGCCTTTCCAAACTACATTTCTATGATTTGGTATATAAAGAACTTTGGCACCTAACTTGGGACTTTAGATTTTGTAGACACTGTGACACTCGACATTGCAGTGCCCGGTTCTTCTGTGGATTTACCTTTGTTCTTTTCTTTCTATTTCAGTTTCTCTGACTCAAACATGAGAAATCTGATACCTTGTTTTTAAAAAAACTTTCCGACCAAGAATGAAAATTCCTTATAGATATTATTCAATAACTTTTTAGGTTTTTGGGGACTAATTAGTACCTTGAACATTATTTCTGGACAGCAGTGAGAAGCTAGTTCTTAAGTCTGGAGCATTCAAAGGATAAGCTATTACGTTGTTCATTCTGGAACTTCTGGATTATGTGGATCAGTGTGGAAAAGCAAATTATTGCTGCTACCCAAACAGAGAGGCAAGAGAGGGCTGAACATCTATAATCCACAGCAGAGTTGAAATGATTCAGAAACTGTTAAATATATTGCCAGATTTTAGCAGGTATCTCCAGTAGAGGCCTAAAAGAAGAAACATTTTCAAACACAGATGAGGGATGTCAAAGCAGAAAAATGACTTAATATATTATCTTTAAAATAGTATGTGCAAATTTTTGCACCCCTACATTACAAGACCAAAAGGAGTGCAATGACACCCATTCAAAATTTAAAAAGTGCTAGAACTAAGCTGTCTTAATTTATTCCCTTCAGTTTTCATTATATGATGATATGCCATTTTTCCCATCAGATCCCTTAATGTACAACCCCCCCATGTTTTATTTATTGCATAATATTAAAATCCTACTTTCAAGTATAGAATTGATAAATTTCCAGTAAGCTTTTCTAATTATACTGTCTAAACACATTAGAGGAAAGAACTTCTTAACATATTACAGTGAGTTGTTAATAAGCATAAGGGAAAAAAAGAGAAAAAAAACATGCCAAAATTTTGGCATCCAATTTTAGACATCTGTGACTTGTATTTTCAGTAAAACTAAGCAGTTAGATGACCCTTCATGTATGTGCTCCTCTGTGTTCTGATGCAACAGTAAATGTTGCCTAGTTCTAGTTGTTCTAGTGCCTCCAGATGGGCATGTGGGCCATGAAAAATGAGTAACTAGTGACTCTCTGTGAAAAGTTCAGTTTACGTGACTCACACAACATGCACGGGAACTCTGTGGAAGAAATAGATGTAATTCTCCAGAATAAGGTTCTGAAGAATAAAACTGTCCTTTGACTAGAAATCATTTGCTTGACTAGAAAGCAAAAGCATCATGAGAAAATGGAGAACCCGACTAAAGAAGCAGGGTGTTACTCAACAGAGGGAAGCGCGAGATATCACAGTGATACAGAGAGGCAGGGAACAACTGGCTAGACAGCAATTCAGAAGAAAAGGATCAAGGTGCTAAAGTGGATCACAAGCAAAGTGTAAGTCGGCAACATTATGCTGTTAAGAAAAAAGGCAAACTGTATCAGGAGGTATAAAAAGTAATATAGCCTGTAAGGCAGAACACTTCCTAGTCCACATCCTTCTGAGGAAAAGCAACCAAGCTTTGAGAATTTGAGACAATCCAAAGAAGAGCAAGGAAAAGTGTCTTAATAGGTACATTACGTTTAACCTACAAACGTAGCTTAGGAAAAAGAAAATAAGAGACAGAAGACATCTTTTATGTAAAAGTGCTACAAATTGGAGAAACCTTCACCACAAACACCCTGACAAGGATAAGTAACAGGTTTAAACAAAACTTTTTCATGGTTAAATCTTCTGATGGAAGCAGTGACCCAGGAAGCTTGTGGCACACCGTACATCTCTGAACGTCTTACTGAGGCCTGTCAGATGGAGACATGCAGCCGACACCGTCCTGAAGGGCAGGACAACGTACAAGGTGAATTCCTGATCTCCTTTCATGCCTTATGGTCCTATGATTTTGGGAGCAGAGAGTTTGACTTTGTGAGCCTTAGCATTCCTTAACGTGGTTTCTGAGTGGGATTTCATTGGACAGCTGCATGCAAGACAGTGGCGCAGCACCAGGCCGATTACAACCCCGAGCCCTGATGCAAGCGCCAGTCCACCTCCTCACCCCGGCTGCCTCAGTGGCCAGAGCAGCCCCCTCCTTCCCCCGTGGCCAGACCCAGGAGACACAGGAACCCTGGGGCCATGGCACCAAAGATACAGGCCAAGGGAACTGGCTGCACTTTCCAGAGCGGGGGGGTGAAATTCCCGAGGCGCTGCCCACCCGGCCTTGTTAAGCCCTCTTCACCCTTTGCCTTCCCTTTAATCCCTGTTTTTCCAGGCATCCCTTGGCATGGCGGGTGTGGTAGGGCTGTGGGAGGGAGGGGAGCCGGCGCCTCAACACCACCGTCTTCGTATTGCTCCTTAATCTTCCAGAAACAGACTGCCCCGGCAGCACGATCACTTACCATTGAATTTAACGTGTTTTATGCCCCAAAACCTTCTCTGCTTTCAAGATGTCACTGCTTAACTAGAGCATAAAAGTTGCTGGTTTGACCTGAGCAAAAATTACTGAGGTACATCATGGGATGCGGATGCTGCTCCTGCCAGGTGATTAGGTTTGATTTTAACGTCTCCCATTCCTACTACTTCGAGAAGGCGTTGACTTTTTCAGAAATGCAAGCCCAGACCTTTAAATCCAGCATCATACAGAGAAGAAGTGTTGCTCCTGCTTTCTTTTAAACAGCTGAAATCTGCTGTTTAATCTCAATGCCATGAGAAAACATCATAAATTCTAGTGTGGTTCCTGGGTTCTTTGGAATTTTACTATTTTTTTGGCATAACCTTTTTATCTCTTTTTATCTAAATATTGCATGCCTGGACCAGTCCCTACTCCAGTGGAGTAAACCAGATCCTAACAGCATTGCAAGTAGATCATGCCTGAAAAAACATGGTAAAATTATTCTTCCTGTTGGTATGAGTCATGCCACCATGTTATGTGATTCCTTCCCTACAGTTGTTAGCATTTGCTTTTTGATGGGGCAGGAGTAGTCTGTTGAGTGCTTCACATTTTTAGACCCCATTTTTTCCCCTATTTAATTGCTCTTTTGTTTGGATTCTAGCCTTCATGGGACCATGAAATACATGTTTTCCTGTTTTGTCAAAGCTCTTTAGAAAACCAACAGCATGCATCAAAGAGCTTTATATTTATCAAAAAACAGGAGATAAAGCTATCCCTAAGTAATCAAATTATTACATACCTATCAGACTTTAGTTATAGAAATTCCTTTCTTTCATGTGCAGCTTTTTTAACTTGTTGCTCACCCATTAGATCACAAAGGCTTATTAGGAGCTTTTGGTGTCTTACACACAGATGTATTTTCTGTAAATAAGCTAAGTGTAATTGAAACAATCTTTAAAATTGCTTGTGAGAAGAAAGCTTGAGTGCAAGGCCTAAAAGAAGGGTTCATCTGCTTTAGAATTTGGTCTCAGCTATTCATTTTTTTCAGAATTGTTGCAAATTAAATTTTGTATAAACAGTGTGATGTTTATTTTGAAGAGGGATCTGTTTAGTTGTAGGATGCTTTGTCAGATGCTACTTTACCAACACTCAATAGGTTTCTGATGGCTTGACATTGTTCCCTATTTCAAGTAAAGCTGCCTCAGTTGGATGTCAGCTCTGCACTGTTGATTTGCAAGGGATATCATATTGGGAATTGCAGGAGTCAGGAGAGTGGAGGCATGCTTCAGTGCAGAGTCTTTGTACAAATCATTGACTTAGGGCATTCTAGCTCATTTTGGCACTTACCTAGTTATCTGTTTAAGAGGAAAAAACCACCTCTGGAGGACAAGTTAGTCTATCTATGGTCTGGCTTACTTTCCAGGGGTTCCTCTTTCTCTTTGGTGGCTATGGAAGACGTTTATAGTGATTAGGTTTTGGTGCTAAACACATCAGTTATTTTAGCAACCTTGTACTGCATGGTATGAATTTGAATTGTGATTCCTGTCCTCAGTCTGTGAAGTAGAGGGAATGAGAACATAGGATGGAAAATGTGATATAAATCCAAAGTATTATTACTGCATTTGCCTCACTGACAGTCCTCTTCCACATCTGGTTTAGGAAAATTTGTCCTATCAATAGTGTTTATGGATTGGTGTCCCTATCTAATACTCTCATTTAAATGGATAAAGTTTTCTGGATCCTAGCAGCTGAAAACATTTCTTTTCCCAGCCTGTGTACACGCTCTGGTTCGTTTGAGGATGTGGGTTGTGACTGGCAGCTGTTTTCAATAAGCAAAGCAAAGGGTGCTGAGAAAGGAAAGTTGTATGAAGTATGATTTGGAATATGCAGCTTTAGGAAGATTGGTACAAGACAGATTGAATCTGTGGTCAACTAGTACTAGATGTTCATAGCAGGGGCTTCCTTTTCTTACACACGTGGATATTCCAGGTACTGCAGTAGTATGTGCACCGTATAGCTCCAACTCCCAGCCAATGACTCCTGAATACTATGAGCCTGATCTTGAAAGAGGTTTCAGTTGAATTTTGGTGCTTTAATGCATTTGAAGAGAGGTTTGACAAAAATGTTTATCTTAGGCATATTTACCAGATGAATAATGGGAATTTCTTTTTCCTCTCATCCGTGGCGTCACAAAAGCATTGGCCTGGACAGGACTTCAGGGATCATCTAAGCAGCCTTTTGCTCTGAAGGAGAAATAGTTTACCTGGAGATATTTATTTAAACTATTCACAAACTACCTACTGAAGGAGATTTCATCTCTTCCCAAGGTAATTTGCTCCTGCACTGTCTCCACTTCTTGAGTGATTGCTCTTTAATTGTCAGGTCTCTGAACAATTCCTGTTGCTGCTGGATGTTACTGCAATTGCCGCCAGGTCTCCAAAATGGGTTCTGTTCTATTGATGTATCTATCAGTACTGATTAATTTCAAGTTAGGCTGGGGAGTCCTGAATCCAGTTGTATGTGTTTTATTACACCCCAGGTTACATTTTTCCAACAGCAAGAATTACAAGTAAACTATATATTCATGAGTGGAAAAAAAAAATCTATCAGTGATTCATGCTACAGACTGACAAGACATCTGTCTGCTTTATTTCCCCTACAGATGCTGAATTTTTAGAATGGGGAAGAATATAGGGTAAAATGAAAAATTTCTTGCTCAGCTAACTTCTATAGCTCTGACAGATCATTTTGTGCCCAATCACCCTCAACTTACGGCTTAGTATTATCCCCCATTTTATAGATCATTTTACAGTGTGTCCCAATAACCAGATTCATCACAGAAATTAGAACTGGAACTACTATTGTTAATTCTGGTAAAGAATTAGAGCTTAGGGGAGTGATTATTTCCTTCTGTTTGGCACTTATGAGGCCATATCTAAATTACTGTGTCCATTTTGGGGCTCACAGTACAAATAAGACTGACGGACTGGACTGAGTCCAGCAGAGAGACACCAGGAGGCTTTGGAGGCTGGAGCACATGTAGGAGTCACTGAAGGAGCTGAGTTTGCTTAGCCTTGAGAAGAGAAAGGTAAGGGCAGCTCTAACTGCATTCCTCACTTAACTAATGGGAAATTACTGAGAAGACAAAGCTAAGCTTTTTGCAAAGGTGTACAGCAGAAGAGCAAGAGGAAATGGGTGCAAATTGTAGCAAGGAAAATTCAGCTTGAATATAAGGAGAAAAAACCTTCACAGTGAGGGTGGTTAAGCACTGGAACAAGTTGCCCAGAGAAGTTGTGGAATCTCCATCCTTGGAGTTCTTCAAAACTCAGTTGGACAAACTGCTCTGTGATTCTGTGACAGACTAGAAAAATGCCATTGCAAAATTATTTTAATGATAAAAGAATGCATGTCTGTGCTCCATATTCAAAATCACTGGCATGAGAGCTTCTTGTTCTTACCTGCAATTCATGGAAACAAAGTACACAGGCATTCCAGGTTGAAGCATGGTGATAAAACATAACTTCTCTTAGGCTTAAAAAAAAAGTCAGCAGTGATTCATTCTGAGATGAAGAACTGTGGTATACTAGTGTGGTATTTCTCAAAGAAAGAACATCACTTCATATCTTTTCAGATTGGCAAATCTGAACCAAGCTATTCACCAAAAGAATGCTTGTGATTGATTGTCACTTTTTCTTGTGGCATTTGATAGTTGCTCACTAGTTCTCAGAGGTAGTACTTTTGCCTCTTTCAGGGTGATGAATTATTTAGATACCTAAAAACCTTCCCTGGCTTCCTGTCTTCATTCCCTTTGTTGTTCAATTATTTTCACTTTTGGCAAGGATGTAGTTGATCTGTTATCATCATGGGTTTTTTTTTTTAAATGAAATTGATAATGTATTTTGTACAACTGTTTTGATTTTCTTTTAATCTTTTTAACCAAGACACAGATTTTTTAAATGATAGCTTTATAAAAGTACTTAATTATTGACAATACAGAATAAGTGCTTGACATTAGTTGGTAGTAATTACTGTCTGTGATTAATTTGTTAGGCAGAAGTTTCTCCATAAAGATGATTTAGGTCAAAATATTACTCATCTATTAAGGACTGTATTTCTTTTTTCTCAAATAGTGTTTCATTTATTTAAATTTACTTCATATTCTCTTTTGTTAGAGAATTCCAAAACTTTTCCCATAATAACTGGTTTGATAGCTACAATTGCACATATTATCACAATCATTTAGATATCAGAATCAGAAATGATATCAGAATCATTTAGATTCTTTATTCATGTTGATTTTAGTGTTGTCCAAATACTTTTGAGGATATTGGTATAATGGCAAAAAAGACTGCAGAAGCCTATACATTAGGCAAGGCAATGCTCACCTTTTAAATATGGGGGCCTCTGTGTGAAGCATTGTGCTCACAAGGAAGAAGTTGGGGCACACTGCAGCAAGGGTGCTTGTGAGTGTTGAGCACTGGGTTGCAGTGCTGCACCCAGGACTCTTCTACATTTTCCATTTGACCTTTAGAAATTTGCAAAAAAAGGTTGAAATCTTTTCTTTTGAGCCATTGGAGAAATTCAGAGCTTCTCAAAACCAATGAATCTAAGGCAGGGTCATTAAACTTAAGTGTCTGTAGCTCTGAAGTATTAAATCAGAGGGTTTCTGCTAGGAAGAAATTCTGGAGTGAATTCCTGGCCTGTCTGAAATCAGTAAATGATCTGTCCTTGGCTCTAGTGGGGACAGAAGGTCATCCTGGTTATCTGTCCTGCTAAGCAGTTTCAGCTTCTATTATGGAAGCAGAGGTAGAAGACTCCCTTTATCAGTATTGTACATAGCTCCAGAAATGTAAAATGTGGAAATTAAAAGTTAAAGATAGCTGTATCCATAGTCCTGTTCCTGTTGTTTAGACTCCTGTACCCTCTGTGCCTGAGTGCTTTTAACCATACTGCTGCTGTATGTTTACCTCTCCCTTCTGCATGGGGGAATTTGCAGGTGATTCATGTCTTATGAGATCTGACATACAGTCAGTCCCTCAGGACTGAGCTGCGCAAGTCAGAGTTTCATCCTGTCACAATGTGAGCGTAAAAGGCTAGATAGAGCTATGTGGTGCTTGAGATGACAGTCCTTCTAGGAATGGAACTTGCTAAGACTTTGATACGTGTATTTCAACTCCAGTCTAACTAAAGCCCTCCATATAGTGTCCTGGGTGCTGGCAAAGGGCAAGATCATGCTTGCCTAAGTCTGCTGGATTAATCAGTGAGGCTCTAGGTGGAGCAGAAACCACGAGGCCTTTCACACCTTTGATGCTTTTTTTTTCCTCGTTAGGATGGATCTCTTGTTACTTGTGCAGGAGGAAAGCAAAAAGTATATCAGGACAAACTTTTGTTTTAATATTCCTTAGCAACAAGTGGAGGTAAATCTTTAAATGTATTGTGTGTTTTATTTGTTTAGATTAAATTGAAGTTTTCGAGTGTGGTGTGTTTTTCCCTATGCTGTAACTAGGTCCTAAAAACAAGAGGGTTTTTTCACTCCTTATCTTTCTTTGTCCATTCTTCCTGAATTTCTCTTAAACTGCCTGGAGTCCATGTGGTTGGGTTTTTATCTATTCATTCTTAAATACAATAGTCCAGATAATATTACTGTCTGGCATGCATTTCTCCTAAAAGAAACAAATAAATAGAAATGTCTTCTTTCCTGATAAGTCTTGTGCAGGAAAAGGCGGATGAATGATGAATCACTTTGTGGTTCTGGCAGTACTGCTCCCCCTGAGGACTTGTTACACTACATACTCACAGCAAGGTAAGCGTCTGAACATTTCCTATTTTTTTGGGAAGCAATCTACAACAACTGAAGCTTTGGATTTGCTCATTTGTAAGTATCCTGTGATTAAGCAACATGTTACACACTTAATCAAATTATTATCTTTGGTAAGGTGATGAAGCAACTTGTACAATTACCTTTTGTAACCCCATCATGCAAAATTGCCTGTTGAATCAATAACTTGCAATGATGTGAAGCCAAGAGTGTATTTATTTATCTGCTCTCCCTCTGTCTCATATGTTTTTGATCTGTACTCTGTTATCTTCAACTAATTTATTTCCTCTTTTGACAACTTTTATGCTTTTCTACCTCTTCCCTTCACTTTCCCTTTCTTGTTTGTCTCATCTATGAAAACTTTAGGACTTCTGTTGGCTCTTTTCTGATTGTGCCACAAGATTTCAGGACAAGATTTTTATTTCTTACGCTTCACATATGTATCCAATACAAAGAAAAAAGCAAATATGCATATTCAGAAGGAACAAAGTTGAATATAAGGATAACTTTCCAGAAGGCTGTGTATTTTAAGGTAAAAGTACTGATTGCACACTTGCTGCTGGCAATAGCGTTGGGCTATTGGGCAAAGAAAAAAGAAAAAAAAAAAGAATGAATATTTTTAATTGAATTTTCTGTGACCACCATTAAGAAGGTAGAACTTGCCAAAGTATAGTCTGCATTATAGAAGTTGTATTGCCTTAATTAAGTTGGTGAAGGAGGGAGAGGGGTTTTTTTTGTATAAATGTACTTGTTATCATACCAAAGGGGTAATATATCTGTTTCAGACTTTTCAACCTTGAAATTCATGTGTTCATGCTCCATTCAACCAAAGTGCCAGTTCCTCAGTTTTGAGACTCTATTACCAATGCCCCTAGAGTGGCAAAACTTTGTAATGCAGGCAAGTCCAAACAGTTACTGCATTACAGTAACTTGGTCACTTGTTTTCACATGCAGTTGTTCAGGAATAAAATTAGTCTCTGTTGTTAATCATAAAGCTGTTCATATAGTCTGAGTTAGCTTTCAAGTTAACCAAGGCATCTTAAGACTTGTTTTATTTAACTTTACTAGGAGGGGAAGATTATAACTGTGAATACTACAAATATTTCTACGTGTGTAAATTATACTACAAAAGTCTTTAAGTCCCACATTGTAACTCAGTGGTCTTCAAGATCTTGGCTATATCCTTAGCTATATTGTTTCTTCTGTTTGTTGGTACTGTGTATAAGCCCTGACTGGTGATCTAGACTCTTATGCCAGGCTCTGAGGAAAACAAAATTGTGTGAGGTCCCAAGTGATACGTCATCTAAATAAAAGGAGATAGTGGAGGGATGCTCGTACAGATGGAGAAAAAACAGAAACCAATGAGACCTTTGTTTTTTTTGTCAGGTTAATTAAATATGGCAAGTGAAACTATTCTCCATGGTGAGAAACAGGATGAGCTTTTAGCTTGGACAAAAAGAGGCAAATGTAGAGAAGAGAGGCAAGCTCATAATCACTGCAATAGGTGTAGTAGTGCCACTTGCAATTAGAATTGGCTAGAGAAGGAGCAAAAAAGAGGATAGGGAAATTCAGAAGATACACAGGGGTTTCTTTTAATGGTGCACCCTGAAGGAGGAAGGGGTTTCTGCCAACTGGCTGGCTTTTCTTTCAGGTATATTTGTTTCCTTTCCCTGGGAGTCTTATTTTGCACCTATGAGTTTCACTGAGAGACTAGCCAGGTCCCTTCCTTTAGGTTTGTTTATTTGTGCTGGGCCCATCTGTCTTCAGCACTGCAGAAGGAAAACACAAGAATGGCAAACATCTAGAGCTTTAGATCAGCCATCTATTTGCATATGCAAAATAAGATCCCCTCAGAGGCTTGGTACACGGTGCTTCAGGTAACAGGATGATGAAGGTACAGGTAAGGCTGACCAAAAAATGAGCAGCTAAGATTACATACTGCAGAGGAACAACATTACAGTCAATTCCTTAGCATAAGTGGGATTTTAACAGCCTTTATCTTGTTTTGATGGTGAAAGTCTGTAGAATGTGGGGAGATTGAGTGTGTCTTGTCTTACCTTCCCAAACTAAAATAAGATACTCTGCTTCCACAGTTAATTTACAGCTCACTTCATTGCTTTGGTTGTTCTGGCTCCCTGCCTGGTCAGTTCTTGGCAGTGAAGCTAACAATATTTCTGTTTTCCAGTAAAACCTAAAATTGCTGCTCCCTTGTCATTTAGGCAAGTGAAATTTATGCCCAGGCCTTCCACTTTGTTTATTCAGTTCCAGGCATCTCATAGGTGCTGGGTTTCCTCGTGGTAGTGTAAAACTGATGGCCATTATTTTTTTACTCCTTACTGTTCAAAAGCAACTGCCAAGCAGCAGGTGTGTTTTTTTAAGGACCATGTCATAACCATGGCCAAAAAGGAAATTTTACTTCTGCATGTGAAACATTTTTGCATTTACCTTACAGGAGACACTAATGCTGTCAAATTCTGCTTTCATGTAATTACACATGTTCATCTTTTTCCAGTAATTATATATTAAGGCTGCAGTGAGAATTGATAGAAGAGGAAGGTACATGTGCATATATGTGTGTGTATACTTCTTCCTCAAAAACTTTTTAGGATACCACAATCCTGTTTCTGAGACCAAGTGTTTGAACAATGAAAACTTGATTTCTCCCTCCAAGCATATCTGAAGAAGCCTATGCCAGTCGTTTCCTCTAGATCAAAAGCATGTGGTTTTCATTTTGCTTTGACTTCCAGTACCTTTCAAAATGGAATGGATTAAAAATATACCAACAGAGTTTGTAGATGATTTGCTAAAAGAGAAGCAATCCTTTCTTTCAGCAGTTTTTTATAAGTTGTTACTAATTGTACAATACATACTTTCCTCCATTTATTCTTTAATTACAGGTTGGATTTGTATAAACAATGAAGCTGTGTCAGTGTCTGTATTTTCATAAGTAATAAATATGCTTATAAAGTATTTTTTGCTTCCTTTGATTGATCAGGGATTGTTATAACTACTGCTTCTCTCGAGCCTTTCATTTCCTCCAGTTAATGTAAAGATCCATACATAGGGAAACTGCTGCAGAGAAGTTAGTGCACAGCAGGCACTGCAGGATAAATTGCAAAACAGTCTGGATATCTGATTGCTGCCAGAAGCATCTATCAAAATGTAGATTCTCAAACTAAATTTCCTGAATGCTTGCGTTTCTGCCAGTAATATTCTGTAAAAGTCTCAGATAATCATTGAATCAGTGGGTGAAGCACATCTGGGAGAAATGACTGGAGGTGGCAGTTTTGTGAGAAGGAGCTGCTGAGGTCTCTCAATCCAGGCTGTCCCTGAGGACTGTGGCTGTAGTGGGGCAGGAATGCCCAGGATGAGTTCTGTTTTATTAAAACATACAGTTATTTCTGTGATTTATTTTCTGTGTCCTGGTCAGTATAAGCATTCTGACTCTGTCATTTGTAACAAGCAGAAGCACCTTGGAAAGCAACTGTGGCAAAAGAAAAAGCCTAGTTACTTGGCCATTTTGGTTCCCTGGCTTCATTAACAACCAGATCAAGTTTAAGGTTGGGTTTGTTTGTTTGTTTGTTTGTTGTGAGTTTTGTTTGTCTGAGTTTTTTTTGTTGGTTGGTGGCAGTTGTTTTTCAGGGAGGAGAGAAGATGATACACATCAGAGAGTGCATATTTCATCTCTTCCAAGAGTTAGGGTTTTTTGGGAGGGTGACAGAGCAGACATCTAAAAAGGGGGACCATTCATAAGATGATCTGTAGTTTTCATCAGGCTAGTCTTCTTAAGGGTCCTTTCCTTTCCTGACACCAAAAGGGACTTCAGTCTGACTTTTAAATTTTATTTTATTCTGGGAATTAAATCCAGACCCACAAAAGGATGGAGGTGCAATTATAACTAGGTGTCTAATTCCAGTAGAAGAATCCACAGCCCTGACTAAAGTAGCTAAGCTCTGTGTAGAGCAACCAGGAATGTGCCTAATACTAGACTATCATCTGAGCTAGCTAGTGGAGGGAAACTCTTAACCTATCCTGTTCAAATACTTGATTTGCATTAACTAATTTAATCTTAATTATGTCAGAGAGCAAAAATGAGCCTGGATTTTCTGCCCTAATGATTAGAAGGGTTGCTGGGGGTTGGGATTTCTTGAGATTCAGTCTCTGTTAATACATTATGTTGTTCCTCTTCATAGGACTATAAAGGGATGGAACAATATTCCCATAAAGTAGCTAGTAAATTGAGGGCATAAAGAAATTAAATAGCATACCAAATGTCATGGTGGGGGGCTATTGAGTAGATTCAGGAACCTCATTCTAGCCTGCTGATGCCTTAAGATGAAAGATTATCTTTGCTTTTGATATCAACAGCATGGACCTTGATAACTTTCTTTTTTTCTTCTTTCCCTTCAGAACTGTCTGGAACCTATCTTACCTCTAACCACTGTTGTTTCAGATCTGCTTTGCAACTTGGCCATATTTGAAGGACTAAAGCATACATAAACATTAATATTTTTGTGTCCTTTTTGTGCTCCTAGAATCCCTTGTATTTCCAGTAATGTACCTTAACATTTCCAAGGATTTGGCTCTTCAGCATCTGCTGGTGGAATGGGATGTTGGCAAGTCAACACATGATGCTGAGCTATCAATGTCTTTTGAAATACAAGTCCGTCGAACAGATGAAACTACTACTATATGGACAGTAAGTGTATTTTAAAAAAAAAAAGGTATATTAGTTTTTTACAATATAAAGGAAGCTAAAGGAAAATCAAATGTTCAGGTGCATATGCAGATAGCTTTGCTGTATAGGTTTATGATTTACAATGTAGTATTTACAAAACTGTACTAGAAATACCTCCATATTTCACTAGGTGACAGACTTGGTCTAATGTTATGCCCAGTTTTTGTGAAAGCAAAATATTGGCTCAGATGAAGAAGTAATTTCCACCTGTGCAGAATGTAGGTATGCCTTGCATACCCTTAGTGAGGGATTGTGGTGGCAGACTTAGGAGATCTGATTTTAAAGGCCTCTGTTTCCCTTCCAAGGTGCAGGTCCCCTAAGTGGCCTCCGAGAAACATCCCTTCCATTACTCCTAAAGGCAGTCTTTTTTGTAGCATGATTACTACCCTTCACTAGGGACTAACTGAGCATGAGTCATGTTGCTGCAACTCCTCTCACCTTACAAACCAAACAGGGTAGTCTCAGTGTGAGCGAAGCCTTTTAAGCCCTGTGCTTGGCCCTGTTAGCAGTTACCTTATACCCGCCTCTTCCAGTTAAGAAACAAGTAGTGATGTCTCTTTTGCAAAGTCCCTATCCTGCTAGTTTTCCTTAACACCTAAACCAGCCAAATTTTTTGAAGAGGTGGAGATATGATCACCCAAATAATAGGCTTAGGCCTGCTCCTGATTTTTTCCCCAGTCTGTGACTTCAGTGTGAGAACTTTCGTCTCCCAAGAAAATTTCCTCTCCTTTGGATCTGACAAAATCTTTTGGGAACTAAATGCATGTCTTAGGGATATTATAACCTATTATGAGTCATCTGCTGATTGAACTATGGAAGAATATGAAATGCACATGTTAAAACTTAGTAAAACTGGAAAACTGTTCTAACTCATTTAAAGCTGCTATTTGTGAGAAAGGACATAAAGCAGAGAAGGGCTTATTTTTCTGAAACCAGAAGTCAATAAAATAAGATGGGCACTGTTAAGAATCACAACTTACTCTGATCAGCTAAGTTGGTAGTATTTTGTCTCTGAGTTTGAAGAACCACATCTTCACTGCAGATGAACTCCATACAGTTCAGAAGATTTTGACCACTTTGATACACGAATTAGGATTTTTAACACCCCATGAGCAGATCTAACCCTGAAGTCCGAAACTGAGGCCATATAGCTCCAAACAATTAAGTGGATTTTTGGAGTATCCTTCCAACAAACTCTTGTTAACTTGATGGAAGAAAAAGATTTTTTTTTATTATTTTTTTAATTTTTTTTTATCCAAGGATGTAGTCTGTACTGTTACTCATAATAAACAAGACAAGGAAAATAAACAGAGTCTTTTGGATGCCACTACCACACAGGAATGTATTTGCTTCTGTGTTTCTCTGAAGAATGTGTACCAATAAAGAAACTCTGTGAGTCTGCTTATACCAAAGCACAGACAGTCTATATAACTTCCAAAGCAGTGACTACAATCCTCAGTGCTATAACTGAGAAATTAAATTGTAAACTGATTGCAGAGTTTTTCTCAGAGTAGTGGTACTATGAAAGTGCAGGTGTTGCTGATGGAAAGCAGTAATGGAGAGCAGTTCTCTAGTTGTCAGTGTGAGCCAGGGCTCTGGTACAGCTCATTGGAGCAGCACAGATCTACATGCTGAGAATCTGGTACGGTTGTTTTAAGAAGTACTTAAATATATGTTCTGTTATAAAATGTATTCATAATTACAGGTGATTTAATATAATTTTTGAGCCATTTTTTCCTGCTTCTTATGGGCTCTCATGCCAGGAGAGATTCACACTTGGGATACCTTTTAATCTGTCTGTGTGACTACATGGTGCCCTGGTTAGTTTGAGCTGCAGTGCCATGTATTAGTACAGCCCACTGAGTGCCCAGGTGGGCCTTAGTAGGTACACGCTGAGAGAGATTTGTAGGGTATCTATCTATCTTCTCTTAGAGAGCAGCACAACATTTTATATTTTTTGCTGTTTGTCTACATTTATATAATTCAATATAAAAATGTTTGCCAAATTAAAGAGCATTTTGCTCTCATGTTTTTTTAACTCCATTTTATATTTTAGGCCATCCTTCTTCTGTTACCTTCATGGAGCTCTAATACTTTTGGATGTATTTTTTTCATGTTTCTTGCATGTGCATATTACAGCAGTCAAGCATTTTGGGGAAATCGGCAGCTATTTTTCCTACTCTGCCTGTCACTGATGGTAGTGCTGTCCTCAGATGCTGTGCCTCAGAACTAGATTGAGATAATATCTGCATAATTCCTTACTGGCCAGTGCAGATGCCTGCTGTAATCCAAAGACAGAGATATTTAACCCAGAGCATCAGACAAGGTGCACCTGCAGGCAGCAGCATGTGTGCAGACTGATATAATAGCAGGCACAAATAACCCACTGAAAGTCTCTGAGAGTGAATCCATTTCTTGAGAAGCAGGGCCTGACTCACAGTTATGTTGCCAGCATCTCAGTCACTCCACCACTGCTAGTGCAGATTTGTAAGCAGTTACTTAGCTTACTAGTTACTTAGTGTGAGATCACGTGTAGCAGGTAGGATTTCAGAGACTCATTTTTCAAAAGAATTTTCCTTCTTTGAGCCATCTCTCTCTCTCTCTGCTTTTGATTGTACTTCCAAAGTATCTACACAATGCTGTGTTTTCAATACTTTGCCTTAATGGCCTTTGTTTGTAGAGTTTCATAATTATAGGAGTTTCATAATTCATAGTTCCCTTAGTCTGTGCACCATCCCTGTAAAATGTCCACAAAATGTCCACTGAGTTCATTTAGTCCATGACTTTGGGCTTCATCTCTTGTGGTTGTTACTCAGGACAGGAGAGGTGGTGTGTTGCTTGGAGTTATTGGGCACCAAAGCCAGCTCAGGTCGGGTCACTGCTGCACTTGCACTGCTTCTTGTAAGGCTTGTCCTCCATTGGTTCAGGTGGTTCCAGCTGTAGTAATTCCTATAACATGCAACTCAAATCATGGCTTACAACAATTTAAAGGTATATCCGTTACAATCTCCACCCCTGGTCCCTTTGGGGCAAGTTATAGGGTTTAACATTGCAATGAACTCCTCCCCTTGCCCCTGCTCCAGCTTGGACTTATCCCCAGACTGCAGTCCCTGAGGGAAGTACCTGCTCCAAGTGGAGCCTTATCTATGACCCACAGTCTCTCCAGGGGTATACCTGCTGCGGCATAGACTTATCCACAGCCACAGTCACTTTGAGGTGCACCTGTTCCAGCATGGCCTTCTCCATGGGCCACAATGCCTTCAGAGATCAACCTGCTCCAGCATGGCCTTACCCACAGCCACAGTCCCTTCAGAAGTGTACCTGCTCCAACATGGCCTTACCCATGGCTGCAGACCCTCCAGGGCTGTACCTGCTCTGTCATGGGCTTATCCATGGCCACATGCTCTGAGGTGCTCCAGCATGACCTCATGCACAGCCACAGATGCTTCGAGGTGCACCTTCTCCTGCATGGACTTATCCTTGGGCCACAATCCCTTCAGAGGTATACATGCTGCGGCACAGACATAACCATGGCCACAGATGCTTCGAGATGTACCTGCTCTGGTGTGGACTTATTCACGGTAACTCTACCCCAGCCAAAATGTGCTGGTTGTGGCTGGGGTAGATTTAATTTTCTTCACAGTAGCTGGTATGGGGCTATGTTTTGGATTTGTGCTGAAAACAGATTTGATAACACAGGGATGTTTTAGTTCCTGCTGAGCAGTGCTCGCACAGAGCCAAGGCCTTTTCTGCTCCTCACCCCACCCCACCAGCGAGGAGGCTGGGGGGGCACAAGGAGCTGGGAGGGGACACAGCTGGGACAGCTGACCCCAACTGCCCAAAGGGCTATTCCAGACCATATGGGGTCATGCTCAGTATATAAAGCTGGGGAAGAAGAAGGAAGGGGGGACATTCGGAGTGATGGCATTTGTCTTCCCGAGTAACCACTACGCGTGCTGGAGCCCTGCTGTCCTGGAGATGGCTGAACCCCTGCCTGCCCATGGGAAGGAGTGAAGGAATTCCTTGGTTTGCTTTGCTTGTGCGTGGCTTTTGCTTTCCCTATTGAACTGTCTTTATCTCAACTCACGGGTTTTACTTTTTTTTTTTCTATTCTCTCCCCCATCCCACTGGGTGGGGAGTGAGCGAGTGGCTGTGTGGTGCTTAGCTGCCATCTGGGGTTAAACCATGACACACAGTCACAGACACTTTGGGGTGTCCTGCTCCCACACGGACTCATCCACAGGTCACAGTCCCTGTGACTCGAGTTCATACTGGAGTTCCAGCCTGTCCAGTACAGCAGCACAGAAACAGCAGCGATGCCCTGGCCATCTTATCTGTTTGAAGAAGCAGGAGGCAACATGTATTTTGCTTGGTTCTGAAGCTGACAGGCTGATGGATGGGGAGGCTGCTGGTGTAACTGCTGCGTTCTGGCAGTGCTTCCTTCCTTAGAGGCACTGATTACAGTTTTGCTAGACCCAGTTTTTCATATGACTTGTAGGAACATATGTTAAATGCCTGTCTGTTAAATTTGTCTCAGAGAGGCATGAGAGTTCAAAAAGTTGATTATTTGATTGTTTGGTGGTGAAAGAAATAGAGCAGGAAGAAAGTGGAGGAGTAAACTGACAGGTTGTAGTGAGACAACACAATATTATAAACTTAGTTTTCATGGGAAATCAGACTAAAATAGGTTACATTCAATGTGCTAAGTACATTAAAGTTTTAGTACAATCTTCTTTTTCCAGTTCTAGTGATTGTTACAAGTTGAAGAAATTATATATATTTATGATGAGGTAACCTTTCAACTAGTGATTGCCATAAAGTCCTTTATGTTTTCTCTGATCCTGGACATATTTACAGTAGAATTTTCCTTACTTAAAGGATGTCAGCAAATAAAGGAAAACTGAAGTCCATAATTTCCAATTCTGCATGTGGTAGCTGGGACATTCTATATCAAACACAAGCTCCTTTGAGTCTGAAAGTTCTCAGATTGTAATTCGTGGTCCATGAAGTTCTAGGTTAATGGCCAAAGCTGTAAACATACCACTCACTTGCATCGCCATGCTTATTCCTTACAGTTGCACTGATAATATGGGAGAGTTTGAGATCTGCTGCTCTCGCTGAATACTGCTTACATAAGCAGTAAAGGATCTCAGAAATCTTTTGCAAGAAATAGCATTGGCACTGTTTACCAGAGGGTAACTACTGGCACGAGTCAATGTAAGGGTTGTGAATAAAATTTCTGGTGAAGAGGCTGGATTCTGGGGTGTAGAAATGTGACAAACGTTACTCACCATGCTACATCAGGAGCCTCCGCCAGGCCCTGGATTAGAGAATTTTACTGCATTTGCAATAAGTCTCTGACTCTTTCTTTTGTTCATGATGTTCTAAAATATTTCCAAGTCAGCACAAGAGGTTTTTTTAATCTTGTATTACATTTACTTACATTTACATTCTGAAATTAATTTTTACTAATTTATATCTGCTTCAAGGCCAGGTTGGATGGGGCTTTGAGCAACCTGGTCTAGTGGAAGGTGTTCCTGCCCATGGCAAGAGGGTTGGAACTAGATGATCTTTAACGTCCTTTCCAACCCAAATTTATTCTATGATTCTCCTAGACTGGCAGAAAAATCTGTATTTCTTATTTGCTTTTACTGCTCAGCTCAAATACCTTAAAATACTTTTGCATATATTTTATGTTTTACAAGAGCTAACTCAGATTCTCCATTGGCAGTTTATCCTGCTGCACCTTTCCAGCTGTGGGAAGAATGCACAGATACAGAAATCACATTATATTGGAAACATCAAAACAAAGGAATTGAACTCTTTTGTCAGACTGAAGTGCTCCAACCCAATGGGAAAGTAGAACTGGTATGAAACCTGAATTTCATACACAAAAGCATAGTAAATATCTTTTTGACTTGAGATTAAAAAATAATTCCCCAGCAATATGAATACACTCTAAATCTTGTGAGCGTGTTGATGTGTCTGTTTTCTGGATTTGTTTGCTCCCAAGCTCTACACTGATCATGTAGTCCACATGGGCAGCCATTGCTGGCACTAATTCATATTCCCAACACTAGTTATACTGCTGGCTAAAGTATACGGTGTGACTGGTCTGCATATGTGGCTCTGTCCTCCGCTGGATGGGTTCTGAGATTTGTTGAAGTAAATGAAAATACTTATAGGCCTTATAATTGCTGTTAGCTATTGCTAATCTTTATTTGTCATGTTTTTATGACTCATATCATCTTACACACAAATGGTGGAGAAGTGTGTTGAAGGCTTTTTTTATATTAGTCCAGGAGCTTTCTGTGTACTGTTGACTGTACTTGATGGTAGTGTGTCTGGTTTCTAGTGAGGGAACTCCAGAACAGTTTTTCTTCCAGTACTCTTCCATGTCTTTGAAGATAATTTGAGTAGACTCCTTGTCTTATTCCACCTCTTTCACAAACAGTGAGGTTGATTGACTCTTTGCATACGTACTGTGGTTTCTCTGTAGCCTTTGTCTTATGAAGGTAGCTTGCCTCTAGCATATTAAAAGGCATTATGAAGATCAGGAGCAAGCTGTGTTCTGTCTTAAGTATTGCCCAAGAGCTGTTAGATCAAATGGCTGCTGCAGTTGACCATTGCAGGAGACTGTTTAAAGGAGATGCTTAAAAGCATGCTCACTTTTTGACTCTTACCGGAACTCACCCTGTCTCTTAGTAGGCAGTGGGGGAAAAAGTTGGGGAAAAAAAATGGAAAGAAAAGGCAGCTGTAGATGCTGTGCATATGTCTAGAACAGCATCCTACTTACATGACCTGAGTAAGAGATCCAGATTGGGTGAGGATAAGGTCTCAGTAAATTCCCTCCTTGATGTAAAAAGTAGTTATTTGTGAGTTGTGAGTAGGTTGTGAGTCACTCCTACTCAAACAGTTACACAGAGCTGGCTTGCAGACCTCTTTTTGGATCTTCCAGTCTTTGGATCTTGTGCATATCTTATTTTTTTTTCTTTCTTTCTTTTTTTTTTTATTATTGTTCCATGATTATCTTTTCCAAGTCAAGCTTAACTGGCTATAGTAAGATCTAGAGGAAGAACTATTTTTTTCAGACAAAAGCCTCTTGCTCATAAAGCCAAACTGAACTCTGACTGTTCTGTTTTTCTGTCTTGCAGCACAACAGTTCAGACATGCATCTCCATTATGCCAGCATGACCCTGGGTGGACTGCAGCCATACATCAAATACACAGCTAGAGTACACTGTGGGGCAGTTAAGCACCTCTGGAGGTGGAGTGAATGGATCGAAGCCTGAACCATCAGAACAAAGGAAGCAAGTATGTCCAGCCTACTGAGAAGGGAAGCTTGAAGGATGTTTTTAGCTTGCCATCTCTGTTTCCTATTTGCTGCTACTCTTCTACTGTGTAGCTAAAGCAGAGGCCTGCTGCCTGCATGAAAGTAGAAGCACACTAAGCAAACTTTAAGAAGGTGGCTTCTTAAACAACTTTCATCATACCTGCCAGTCTCTGCCACTTCATCTAGTGCAGGCTGTGGGAAATCCAGATGACTGGGAGGATGGACAGGCTGAGTTACAGTGTTCTGTGAAGGCTGGAGGAACTGTGCAGAGGTGAAACAAGCACCTGGGAACTGCAAGCAGAGAAATATTTTTCTAGGGAAATGAACCAGGCATTCATTCAGAAAAAAGAATGAAGGCAGAAAGAAGTTAAAGGGTAATGTTTTGGCAAGACCTGGGAGTGATGAGGAAAAAGAGGGTTTTGGGGTGGAATTTCTTCATATGGGAGGAAGCAATTAAACAGTTTATCCTTTCTGCACCTACAGCATCTTTGTTTTGCTGTATTTATTGCAGCTCCATCAGGGAAACTGAACATCTGGAGAGAAATTATGCTAGTTCTGGGGGGGCGGAATGTGACCTTGTTCTGGAAGGTGAGACATGGGTACAGAAATGGAAGCAAAACCCTTCATAAAGGGGTTGGAAACTACTCCCATGAACTTTAACAAGTTTGTGTGCACTTAATAGTAATTCAGTATGGAAATGTCTTTTAAGAATCTAAGACAAATATTATATATAACATATTTCAGAATGTATGTAGCTGTATGATGGTGTGATGTCCTGGCATTTCATACATGTATACTTCTGTTTTTCTAAGCATTTTAACAAGACAAATCCCATTACTGAGATTTCTGCATTTGCATTTCAACCAGTATATGTATGCATGTATGCAAACAAGTGTTTATATTGTTACAGAAATAATACATCAGAGTAGTTATTTTAAGTTCTAATTGCTCTTCTCATATTTTTTCAGCAATATTTAGTAAGCAATTGGTGTCTACCCACATAATTTTTTTTCCCAGCAAGCACCAAGTTTTTGAGCAAATGGAAGAAGTATTTTATATGAAGTAACCTGGGAAAAAGTAGAAGATGGCTCTAAGCCTGAAAGCATCTCCTTTTCATCAGTCTGCAATAGCACAAGGATTTCCATTGGTAGCCATCCCTACAGAATCAGTATCATGGCAAAGAACAACGTTAATTATTCACTTCCTTCAGTATTGATCATCCCTAGAGCTACAGGTAACAGTAGGAGTATTTTCAGTTAGATTTCCATTATGTGAGTTTTGTTTCTACCTATTTTAAGTGAAGTGATAATTTATCATTTTGGGGGAACAAATTAACCTGGCCTGTTAACTCACATCGCTGCTATCTGGAAATCATTACTGTATTTTTGCCTACAGGGTGGTAACTGTATGTATATTAAGCTTAAGTAAGTGCCTTGATCCATCCCTTACAACAGAAAGTCTGTTTTGCACAGAGAGTGTCTGCAGAGCAAAACACATTTAGTCTTAAGCTAGGGCGTCAGACCTGCGGCAGGTGCCGTGAAGGTGCAGCCAGTGCCTTGCAGGGAACTCTTGCATGTGATTAGCCTCTTGTGACTTTCTGTTTATGACTCCAGGTTTCTGTAGTTGAGTTCTTTTTATGAATATATGGTAATAATTACTGGATGTTTTTTTGAGCTGTCAGCTTTCAGCATACAAAGAGATCAGCTTTCAGCATGTGAAAGAGCCCATATGTCTGATAGTGAAGGAACGCAACTATTTTATTGTTTTAACATCTTAGCACAGAAACTATATTGACCTTCATTTATGAATCTGAGGTCTCATGCAGGAAAATAATAGAGACTCTGTTTTGTTCGTTCCTAGGCACCAAAAAATAGCTCAGTGGTTCAGAGCTTAAAGAAGAACAGGTTAATGGTACAGATGATGGCATTTTTCTTTCCTGGGAGTCCAAACATATATATGAAAATTACATTATTGATTGGTGTAACTATCCGATGTTGCAGCCTTGTGATTTGCAGTGGAAGAGATTTGGGCCCAGCACTTCCAGTGCTCTGATCAACTCAGGTGAAAGTTGAACAATTTTTCTTTCTGATGTCTGTGCAGCAACCTTTCATGCTGTGGGCATTAATTGAATTTAGGAAACAAATCCTGTGGAATATTGAAGTCTGTGCAGTGCAGGTGTAATTCTTCAAAGACATGTGGCATCATGTTTTGCTTAGCAAATGAATTGGACACCACAAATGTGCCAGTACCATTAAGCCTTGGCAGTCAGCATAGTATTTCAGAAAAGTCAGCATAGTATTTTAGAAAAAAACTCTTCTGAGTAGCTTGTAGTAACATCTTGAAGGAGGATGGTGAGATTAATGAAGGAGTTAAAAATCTTTTAGCAGAAGAGATGCAAAATGGAAGCCTGCCTTATCTGTGACATGGGTCAGAAGTTTAGACTCGGGCAATTTAACACCCACTGTGAGAGGTTTAGTGCTGTCAGTGTGCCACAAATTATGTGTCACAGTAGCAGTCCTTGCTTAGGACCAGTTGTGTGGTTTTTATCCTAGTGGTGGCCATTAGACCTAAATACTTTTTGGCTGTGTGAAAGTCACTCTGATATACTTCTGCAGCTGCAGGAATATAGCCTTCCTGGAGTCTCTTGAGCTGAGAGTTCACTTTGGAATGAAATGTGTTTGAACAAAATTTGACTGAATGCATTTCAATATGCAATAAAGAAACTGCACCTCAATTCATATGAACACATGGGAGCCTGCCTCCTCACTGAAGAAGAGTGTGGTAACACATGGAAAAAATGTTGTCCTGTTCTTCAGTGGGTGGCACTTGTTTAATCCAAATGGGAGTGGATGTCAGTGAGAATAACATGGAATCCTGATGCATGGGTATGTGTCTACATTAAACAGTCCAAAATATGACCTTTGTCTGTGCCAGAAATGGAAATGAAATTATCTTGCTCTTTGATGCATTCAGAGTCTATTGTGCACTCATCTTGAATACTCTGGGGCAACAAAAATATATCAGAAAAAAACCCCAAAACACCCTAAATTCTCTCTTTCAGACAGAATACATGTGTTCAATTCACATTATGTACACTAAGAATTGGCTTACTCTGTGTCTCCTTCAGTTGCTTTAATAGCACAATAGCACACAGAATATTTCTAATGGATTATAGACCTCTCTCTAGAAAGCAGTTAAGTAAAAGCAAAACCAAAAGACAAACCATAACCTATTTTTGTAATCAGTTCCACTATTTTCTAGCTGCTTTTGTTCTGGGGGTGAGATACAACTTCCACATCTATGGATCTGTTGCTAATAGAGCCTCCTTATTGGAGAAGAAGACTGGTTATCTCAGGGAGCTATGTAACTTGGCCACATATTTAGGGTTTGTGTATTTGCTAAATTCATCTGTCACAAACAGAGGAATTCCACAGCCTTCCTCCTGTAACTAGCTAAACATGTATTTGCTGTGTTGTTTCTGTATCATCAGTGAAGCATTTAAAAGTTGTACAACAACATACATGGCCTTACATCGAGGATGTTTGACTAGTGCAGTGACCAGGTAGAGTCCATGTTAATTAGAACAGCTAAACAAAGCTGTGATTAGCAGTCACTGCTTTGTGTATAATGTGGACTGTGTGAAGGCTCTGTGAAGTTGACAGTTTTTGTGGAGCACTTTGGCTTTGTTCAGCTTTTAAATACAAGTAAGATATAAACAGAAACACCACATGGGAATTTAGACTTTTTCAAGTGAGAAGATAAACATTCTTGAAAAATAATGGCAAGTTTAACTTGAATTTCCTTTCTTCCAGCTCCTCTGCATGACCCTACTGTGGAAAAAGTTGAACTGAATTTCAATGCAGTAACACTATCTTGGGATTCTTATCCCACAAATGAGTCACAGTCTGGTTTTGTAAGAGGCTACCATGTTTATGTGTCGCCTATACAAGAGGACTGCAGTTTGAAAGGGTCAAAAAAACATGTTCTTCCAGGTAACTGAGCTCTGGGATTTAGGAATTTGTGTCATTGATATAGAGGAAAGACTTTGTGGCTGTTGCTGATATTGCAGCCTCTTAGAATGTTCACATTAGGCAGGCAAATTGGCTCATTAGGCAATATATAGATTTCAACACCTGCTGCTTTTGATTCCTCTCTAATGCTTGAGGTACAAATGGGTGGAAGTGGGTCCTGGCTTTATACAGATTTATAGCCCCGTCCTGTTGTCCATAGCTCCTTTTAACTCCAGTGTGAGTTCCAGAAAAGATTCTTGCAGTACTGTAGGAGGAGTCAAGTTTCTGCCTCTTGTGATCTGAGTTCTGCGTGAATTTTGAAAACATCTGTTTGTGGTCTGCTTGGATGAGAGTCATAGGAAGCATGTTAGTTTTACAAGGATTTGGGGTATTTTAGAAACAGATGGGATACAATTTATTTCCTTCAGAATTGGAGCACTGTGTAAATTCCCCATTTAAATTCTTTTATAGTGAAAGTATTTGTGGCTGTGCTCTACAGTGGAGTTCCTTCAGCAGAACTGAGCTGTGGGGTGGCACAAAGCCACATTTAAACTTTTTATATCTGATCTTCCTGCTCCACACTCAAAACTGCTCTAGATGACTTTGCTCCACTGTAATTTTCAGATGTTTCCAACATATTCAAGGATATATATATATTTTTTTTCCTTGCCTCTTCTTCCAGTTGGGTCATCTCCTGTATCAGATCTTTCTGCTGATTAGACTAGTATCAGGCTAAAAAGCTTAGTTTGAACTGAAGGAGACTTATGTAGGAGTTCCTGTCACAACTAAACTAACCATAGAAGTACCATAGTTCTGCAAGTAATCCCAGTTATACTTTAAAATGTTTAAATTGAAGGCTTCCTGCTTCCCAGTTTGTCTGAGCTAGTTTGTCTGTGTGACCCAGTTTGTCTGTGTGACTGGGAACTGGAGGAATAAGCTAACCCTTTTCTCCCTGAGGCCTGGGAGTTGCACAATAAGAGGCAAAGGAGTTTTTTTCAGGCAGAGATTTCTTGCTTTCAATTATCTTCAAAGAACTTGACCTAAGCTTAAGGGCTACAGGATTCTGGCAAAAAAAGAAATGGCAAAACCCAAATAATTCTGTTTAAAAAGCTCTAGTAAAAGGAAACTAAAATAAACAGTTGCAGCTTTTGACAGCAAGTTTTTAGGTGGTCTGCCAGAGGATGGGCAATGCTGTGGACAGTCCAGTTAGAAGGGATGTGAGTTCAGCCCAGTGGCAATGAGTCAGGATGCATCATCCTTCTCAGAAGAAAGTGTGCAAATTACAGAGAAGGTGGAATGCAAATGTTCTGTTATTTCAGTGGTCTAGCGGTCTCAGTTAAGCTGATTTGTAACATTTTGGGGAAACCTTATTGCAACCTTTCAATACTTAAAGGGGGCTTATAAGAGAGATGGAGAGAGACTTTTTAGCAGGGCCTGTAGTGATAGGACAAAGGGTAATGTTTTTAAACTAAAAGAAGGTAGATTTAGATGAGATATAAGGAAGAAATTTTTTACTTTGAGAGTGGTGAGGCACTGGAACAGGTTGCCCAGAGAAGCTGCAGATGCCCCATCACTGGAAGTGTTCAAGGCCAGGCTGGATGGGGCTTTGAGCAACCTGGTCTAGTGAAAGATGTGGGAGGTTGGACTAGATGATCACAGCAGGAGCGCTGGACCAGATGATCTTTAAGGGTCCCTTCCAACTCAAATGATTCTGTGATTCTATCTTATCTGTTTAATTTTAGATGATTCAGTGCTGTGTAAATACACAATTGAAAACCCAGAAGAAAAGAGGTACACCGTGAAAAACCTATTGCCAAACACAAAATACAAACTAGTGGTTAAAGCATATACAGGTGGAGGAGAGACTCCCATTGTTAACTTTATATACATAGATACACCGTTTAACTGTGAGTATTGGCTGTGGAAAATTTGTCTTCTAGCAGAAGGGTGGGATGATTTAAAAGGTTAGAATAATATTCCTTTCTCAAGGGAAAACATTTAATTCAATGTAACATGCACTTGAGAAAGGAGAACTGAGAAACGAAATGTGCATACCAACATGGTATTTTGATACTTTTAAGTAAGTAGCTATGTTTTTTTTATTTTAGAATGAAAATAATTTTACATGCTTATTTAAGTCTTACATCTTTCTGGGAAATAGCTTAATATATGCACATTTGCATGACTAGTGAGTCCTGTTCACTAGAATGCGTTGAAGAATTGCATTTGGATTTAACTAGTTTTCTAATATGGAAAAAACTACAGACCTGTGTACAAACAGGTAATTTCTGTATGGACTCTTGAACTTCTAATGTTGATTCTTACTCTCATCAGTCTTTAAATCCATTGTCAAGTTAACTCCTTCATAAGTCAGTAAGAAAGGGTTGTTGGCTTGAGCATTGAAGTTTACTAACTGGGCAGATGTGATCATCAAACCAGACAGGGAATCACTTGCCTGTAGTTCTGTTCCCTTGAAAATACCACTCAGCAGTCCTCATTGTGAAACTTATGATCCAAATCTGAGATGTCTGGTTTTGGAAAATTTGTCGGGGGTGGAGGTGAAGGGAGAGGGGTAGGAAAGGGCAAAGCATTGGCTCATGCAAAGATACTTCATGTTTTAGGCTAACTAGCAGACCAGTGTCTACACCCTCATGGTACCCTCACAAAGGCAGTACTGCCTCTTACACCTGTGTTCCAGCTCCCATTAGCCAGCCTTCTCTTGTGCAGGCACAGACGTTTGTACAGCCATGCAGGGAATCAAAATGGGGGCTTAATTAACCCAGAAAAGATGAAAGGAGTATGTAACACGTGTCCATTCCCTGCTGTGGTGTGTGGTAGGGACACATAAACTCGCTGGCACAGGGCAAGAGGGCACTGGCCAGGGCAGAGGGAGAGCGAGCACTAACTAGTGCTCCCCCTTGGCCTGCTTATTATAGCCTCAACTGTTTGTGAAAAATGTAGCCCAAGGCTGTGTCTTCCAACTAGAAGGAAATACTGAGATTCTTGTGTCAGCATAAATCCTAGGAGAGCATGAACACTTGTGTAGTGTCTGTCTTGCTGTAGTCCATCCATAGTGGAGGTACAGATGTTCTGTCAACCTCTCATGGTAAAAATCTGTCTTCTTTGGGGATCTGAGAGAAAACCTAAAACAAATAGTTAAGTGAGGTTATCATTGTCTTAAGTTTTGGAAATTTACCCTTATAGTTAAGATGCCAACATGAGGGCAGATTAAAAGCAATCTAGTAATAATTCAATTTTGGTAAAGGAAATCAAGGTCAAAAGACTTGCAGCTGTATCCCAGAACTTCCAGCCAAACTGTCTTGCAACCACGGACCACACAGTTTTACTGCTGAGTTAGTGGCAGGTATCCCATGTGGGCTGGATGTTATTTTTGTCCCAGAAACTTAGGATATATTGACTTTACAGGTGAGAAGTTGAAAACAAATTTTTAAAGTATTTTTCTTCCACAGCAAACATGCTGTACCTTCTAGTCCTGCTAGTGATAGTTCCAGCACTAGTAGCAGCTATATGCCGCTGGAAGATGAAGTGGTAAGTTATAATGCATTTTCCTGTTGTAGACAGAGAACGTAACTAGTGTAATTCACAAACCACAGCTGCAGCTTGTTGCTTCCAGCCTGTTGTAAGGCCTCATTCATTTTTACCTTTGGCGGTCCCAGCTGTGTGGATGTTGTAAGTATTTGGCTTGTGGCACTTCTGAGACACTCATCACCTGCTACTGTTTCTGTATACAGCTATGTGTGGCTGCTGCTGGTAGAATATGCTTTGATGAGAGAACAAAACCATCATTTGTTTTGCCCTTTTATTTCCAGGCTGAAGGAGTGCTGCTGTCCTGTAATACCTAGTCCTAACAAGAGCAAAGTGCTGTCATTCAAAGAGTTTAAGGTAAGATCACTGAAAATCTAGTATTTTTCATTTTTCCATTCTTTGAGTAGTAGAGTTTCAGAAAAAATATTTTTCTTGTGTTGACTGCATTTAAAAATGAGTGACAGTCATTATAGAGAAATAAACATAATTTAGTATCATCATTTATTGGACAATTCTTTTGATATTCATGTGACTCTGCAGTGATCGGTTTATATTCTGCAGTCTGTTACTGCAAAATAATTGGAGCTCTGCAGCATAATTGGAGAAGAAATGAAATCTTTTGATACAGTAGGCAATTTTTCCAGTATTACTGTTCAAAACCCAGTACTGTCTGAACACAACAGACCAGACAATACTGCACTCTGCTGCAGCCAGTGGGCTGTATCCACCCACTCCTCCTGTCCCACACACCCCTCTGCTGTAGGGCTCTGCAGAGTGATGCACTTGCAGGCCCCTGGGAGGATGCAGGGGGTTCTGCCAGGCACTGCCAGGTCTGGCTGGGAGGAAAGGATTGGCAAAAGGCCTTCAGCTTCTTCCGTAGGCTCTTTGAACCAGGAGGTGCTGCTTCCATGCTGCGTGCGTGCAAGGGGGTTGCAAAACCAGGACTCTGGCACACAGGGGGCTGCTGCCGTTTTTGCTGTGGGTGTTCACTGAACACTAGCACCAGAGGGAGGAGTCTGTACAACCTAACAGCCCATGCTGCTGCCTTCCAGTTGCTAGTGGTTCAGACTAAAAATTGCACACATCAAAAACCCGGCAAAGTCTTTACAGGGACATGGTTCCTTCTTCAAATATAGTCATATTGAATTTACTCAAAAAAAAAAAATCTCTAAATAAATACTCTGATAAATTCCACATAAAATATGTCTTCCATTGAATATTCTGTACATATATTTTCCTTCAAATTCTGTTCATTTATTTGAAAAATCCAAACTAAAAAAAAAAGTAAGAAAATATTAGAAGTGCCTGAAGTAATCACTCCCTTTCCTTTACTCTGGGCTTCTTTCATTGAGTAATTTTTTTGTTTTATGATTCTCTTGTAGATTGGTTCTGGGAAAGTACTGAAAATAAGTGACTGCATTCCTGACATGCTAGCAGTGGACAATAAGGCCGAAGCCCAGAAATTACATCCATGGAGCCAGTTGTCTTCAACGCCAACAGAAGATAAGATTGATGGTCCCAGTTCTTCCTGGATTTACCCTAGTGAAAGCGAGGAGAGAGACTTTACACCCACACCTACACCTCAGACTCATACTTGGTTTGAAAATTTTGCTTATTCTTCTCATCTTGCAGTTGAATCTGAACCCGAGACACTAGAAGCAAGCAAGCCAGAACTGTCAGTAGTGCTGTACCAGCCACACTACTACTTTGATATTTTTAATGAAGATGCTGCCTTGACACCCAGAGAAACAGCTGGCAGAAAGAGCAGTCTGAGATATATTTCACAAACAGATGTGCACTGCCTGGGGAGGGGGCTTTGATGTACTCTCTTCCATTGAGTCCACCCAGTGTTTGGGTTACACAATATAAACAAGAATTTCTGAAACCACAACAACTTCTCTTTTTGATGAAGGCTTTCACAAGCCCAACTGCCCTACTTCTGTTAATGCTGCAAAGCTCTTGCTTCAGGACTAGTTTAGAAATACTGACTTGGTGCACAGGAATGACACATTCTACAGTTTCATCACAAGTTATGGGCATTATATAAGATTTACAGGCTGTTTTGTGGCCTGTATTGTGGAGGGTTAGATCACAGCAGTTTCGCATAGCCTGATGCAAATGTCCTATATTTTGCGGAGATTAAAAATTTATTCAGCAAGCAGAGGGACAAGTTAAACAAGCAGGTAAGTTGTCATGCTCAAGGAGTGTATTTCATTTGCAGTATTCTGTGTGCGCTTACTATGTGCTCTGGCCACCCCTAGCCAATGTGTATTATACAGCTGTGCATGGAGCATTACCTGGCTTCGGAGTATGCCTCAGAACAGTAACATCAGCGGGGGGGGGCAGGGTGGTGGTGGTGGTTGGGTTGTATTTTCTCTCTCTCTCAAATGATGTAAGGAATCAACGTGGAAGGGTTACCTGCATTCAGTGTGGTGCATTACTGAATGATTAGAAGGAACTTTGACTTCTATAGGAGTGCTACCCTGTGCACCAACATCCAGCGATCATCCTGCTTTTACTTCACCTGTCTTCTAACTACACTTGATGGGTGAAAGAGCACAGAAAACAGATTTTTTATAGTACAGGCTCCTGTTAGTGGGCTGCCGCTCCCATTTCTGGTAACTGCGGCTTCTTACACTTCTGCCTTCTCTGCCTGGAAGAATGACCCTTTAAAATCCTAAACAAAATTCTCTTCACTAAACAAAGAAATTTGTTAAACAAATAAATTTGTTGTGGGGAGTTAAGTGGAAAGAAACTGTTTTTCCATCAGGACAGCTGTTTGCAGAGGTGTTACCATGGCACTGCCTTTCCGCTTGTGCACATGAACTTAACTTCTTCTGGCATTAAGGCCTGCGCTTACGTAGCAAGCCCCAAACAAGCAGTTAAGCAGAAACAATAGTCAGATGCATAGGTATATTAATCCTATTTGTGAAGATCATCATATTCAGGCTGCATATCAGCTAGATCTTCCAATGCTACATTTGCATGTATTAAAACAAACAAAACAAACTTCCTTCAGCTAGTGATAAAAGGCATTGCTAACTGTGATTTCAAAACTCAAAGACATTCTTCTTAATACCATACTTTTTTGTCTTGCAGTATTTGCAGAAACACAAATTGAGTACTATAGATTTTTATTATAACTCTCAGAATCCCTACAGTAGGCAGCAGTGAATTTGGTCTTCCATTTTGATCTTTAAAAATTGTATATTTGTAATGAAGCAGAACAGTTGGAATTGTATCTGAAAGTCTCATCAGATTAATGTCCATATATGCAAGGAACCCTTTGGTTTTGCCTAATTATGATGCTGTTCAATACAAGATGAAGAATTATACATGAAAGAACTGACTCTGAAGCCTTATATTTGTGAAGTGTTCCAACTTAAGAGCACAGAATAATCAGTTTTCAAAAGGGAAAAAAAATTGTTTTTTACAATTTGATCTTCAGCTAATTTGTTAAAATGCAGTTAATCTTCTTCCCTATGTTTAACTAGTATCACACTTCCTAAAAACTAAGCAGCTGCAGACAGAAATGTATTTTGATACTGAACCACATCTAGGTTTTATATTGTTGCTTATAGATATTATTGTAATGTTGAGGAGCTGTGTTGCTACAGGAAAAACACAACACAATTTTACATAGACTTTGGCTGAGACAAGCATTGACTGCAAATGGAGGGAGAAGTATTCAGGCAAAGGTGAGGTACAAAGATACAAACACACAGATGGTTAATTGTGGTTAAGAGGTATCCAGTCAACGCACACTGTGCTGTGTCCAAGTGTAGGTTGTACACAGATTTACTTGAGAAGTAGAAAAAAAAAAATGCAGTATGATCTTCTCTTTCAGCCTTCAGACAGTGGAGTAAGGAAACATGGTTGGTCACATTTAGCTGAAGTGCAGTTTGAGAGAGCGCAGGGAAGTAAGAGAAGAGGCTGATGCTATTTGATAGACATCCCAGAGAAACTTTTCCTCCCTTTATGTTACTCTCCTTTGAGTTATAGTGAATTTGAAAGTTTGTTTTCTTTGAGTGCTGAACACCACACTATCTTTACAACTTTGAAAAACATTTTCTTCTCTACAGTGTTTAATCACATCATATGTACTTGTGTAGTTTACAAGCTGTACTGCTGGAAGAAAGGCCAATAAACAGAAGGGAGCTGGTTTGCCACTACCAAAATAAAAGTTCCTAGCTGTGCAATTCTAAAAAGGGACTGTTTACTGAAAAAGGTTTGAAAGGTATCCTAAATCAAGAGTTACACATCTAAGGAATTCTGGTAAGTCAGTCAGACTATTGCACGAAATGTTTTAAGTTTCAACATGCAGTTGAAACAAAAGTGTTTCAACTTTTCATTTAAAAACATTTTCATTTAAAACATTAAAAATTTTTCATTTAAACCATTTGAAAATGAAATGTTTTAAATTCCAACATGCAGTTCCTCATGCCAGGCTGTAACAAAGCGCAAATTCCTCCTTCTGAAAAAGCTGCTGTCACTGGGGTTTGGCTGCAGTGATTCAGCCCCGGGGGGTGTGTGGGTCGGGGTGATGTAGCCAGTTGTGCCTTCCTGATGGTGGGGTGAAACAGCTTGGCCTGTTGAGAGTTCCCACCTCAGCTCTGTCAGAGGCAGCTCCCTTGGTCTTTTCCTGGGGAGATCCTGCACTGATGAAACTTCATCACCTGGAAGCAAGGAATCACCTTACCAGGTACCAGATTGCCTGGTGAGGGGATAAGCAGCCAGCTCCTCTCTATCTATAGGCCTTTCTGCTCGCTGGCCCTGATGGGTCATGGTGTTTCATGAAACCACCTGTGCTTAAAAGCACACAAACAGAGGATTCCAAGGAGGATGCCTTTATGCCAGCCAAAGGGTACAGTCCACAGGGCACTAGAACTAAAGATTAGAAAAGTATTTTTGCATGGGTGGGGAGGCATGTATAATTTTTTTTTTTTAAGACATCTGTCTTACATTAATGGTTGAATAATTTCAAAACTGAAAACTGTTTATTTCTGTCATTGTTTATAATTCAACTTTCACATCTGTTGTCAAAATGCTAATACTTAATGTGCAAACATCACATAATGGAAAATTATTAATTCTCAGTATCAGTACTCTAAATTTTTAAAATTTTAAAATAAAAATGGTGTACAAACTACTACAGAGTCCCCTTCTATTTTTATAAGACATCTTACAAAGCATTAATATAAAATATATTTTTGACAAAAAAATATGTTTATTTGTAAAGCTTCAGGTTGTTCTAGTTAATTAGTAACTTACAAATATGAATAAAATTCCAACCCATTTCTAGTGCTGAAAGGTACATATGAGACCAGAACAACTTTAAGAAATTTAAGTACATTTTATTAACAATGCATCCCTTTGATAAGATTACGCTTCAGGAGGCATTTAATGCCCATAGAGATGAACTGCACACACTATACAAAAAAAAAAAGACACCCCCCACCCCCCCCAAATCAAGGCAGGCAATACCATTTTGGAAGAAGCCTCTGTTTAAATTATACACAGCTCAATGCAGTATTCTTACGGAAAATATATAAATACTTTTTCTTTCTATGTTACAGGTATACAATATAAATCAGATTTCAATGTCTGTTCAGTGACCTACAAACACTAGAACCTCCAAATATGTAGCAGCGTATTACTAAATAAAAAAAAGACCACACGGGACAGGAAGAACAAGTCTTGAGATTTTCCTTGATCTCTTCCCTCCTCAGAATGATTAACTTAGATAATATCCTGTAATGCAGTTTTAGGGATGCTGACAGCCCAGTATTGGAACAATTTTTCAATTAAATCTAGAAGACATCTTGGGAACACCCCAAGATACTGCATCTTGTGCTAAAACACCCTATTCAGTGGCAAAATGGCATGTTACAGTTTTTGGCATAAATTACATTTCTCAAATAAAATAGTGTATTTTACAAAGCAAGTCAAGCAAAATGTGCAATTTCTGCATGCTGTGGCATTGCTATCCATCTATGTTACAAAAATAGTCCAGAGAAAATCCACATTCTTTACTGAACATACAAGTCTGTTGAAAACAAAACGATCCAGAGAACCAGAATCAGGAGTTAAACAAAAACCAAGGAGATGGGGGGCTTCTACCAAAATACAAACATGGTTTCTAGCATGTTCCCAAAGGTCTTTTACAGTTATCAGATTTTACTCTCACCTAGTATACCTTTAATAAGCACATGATAATACAAGTGTAACTGAAAACAAAAGTTACAGGACCTGCTTTCAACTGGCTCCAGTGAAGCTCTGAATAACAGGACTTCTGCACAGCCCTGCTGGGAGGCAAGCAGAAACCTCAGAGATGCTCTGCAGCCTGGCAAGAATTCTTCCACTGCGATTGCTCAGCTTGAGCTCACACTTACAAGGTAACACCAGCTTCCTGAAGTCCAAAAAGCCAAATACCAAAACCAGGACATAGACTAACAAGAAGCAACAACTCTTTCATCTCTCACTAGGCTTTGAGTATTGCTTTTTTCTCAAATAGCTACCTTTCTCTTCAGGCACCTAGTAAAGGTGCTATAGGTATTTTCAATCTCTCACTGCAAATTACAACAGTCTTGTTCAAGACCACTAGATATGTTTTGAAATAAAATGACAAAAAGACAAGCAGTATTCTCAATGCTGCCTTTTTAAATGTTTATAAGGGCAGCTTACCTCAGTGTGCCGAGCCACTGCACCCTCAACTACCAAATATTTTAGCACTTCATTGTGTCTTGGGAAAAAACCAACAAAACCCAATGAGAGCACATTCAGGGTACCTACGTCAGGTCAAATAAGAACTATCAGATGAGGAAAAGCAACTGTTTCAAATACAGCATGCCAGGGGCCCAACATACAAGCTAGGCACCTCAAAGCCTGACCATGTCCAGCTCCAAGCAATGTCCACAACAGCTGGGAGCATTCAGCATCTCTGAATTTCAGACAGCTGAAAAGGTCCCTCTCTCCAAAAGGACACTCGCAGCACCCAGCTTTGTCCTCCTCCCCACTCGGTGGAGAGAAAGAGGCCCTCAGGAAGTAATAGGGAGCCCTTTAGTTAGCTCTCTGCCCTTTGGAAAGGGCTATCCCTTTCCAATGACTGCAAAAGGAGACTAAGAAAATTAGCCAGCTAAGTTAGTAGACTAAATGCGACTGGTTTCAGAGCCAGCCTCTCCTTCCCACAAAAGCTTTCACCTCAGAGCTGAGTATTTTGCGTTAGCACGTTGAATCGTTCAGGAGTTTTCTTTGCCACAGCAACCAAATTGTATATAGTGTAAATGAATGCTATATGCTTTACCATTTGTTCAACAGTATCACAAATAGTTACGATTGCAAAAAACACAAAGTGGGTGATCTGTCAGCTTCCCTTGCTACCCTTTCTAGGGGAAGTGGAAGGATTCTTTGTTAGGGTTAATATAAGCACAATTTTTATTTACTGCTGTTTTCTTTTGAAGTTTTATCATGAAGCAAATAAAACCCCAAAATACAAACTTTGAAAGGGATATTTTTAAAAAAGAAATCTATAGAATTAGAAATTCACAGTTTGTAACTAGGCCAATATTAAATTCCTTCAATAAGAGTATCCCTTCATTTGCCAATTAAAATGAAACATTAATGTGAGCTTAATGTAAATATGTAAATTAATTCTAGAAATGTTGTATGTTATGTACAGTACAGACTTTACATCCTTGATGCATACTTGTTGAAATCGACTGACACTCATACTTCCAGGAAAAAAATTATGTTTTGTAACTGAATTTGCAGCAATAATTCATATGTCAAGTTTCTGTTGTCATAGATCCCCACACAAGCAAGTACTTCAGAACACATAAGCACTTCAGGATGGAGAATATTTCAAAAGTATATTTACATCGCTTTTGCTTACCATTTTATAATCAGAGGCCTTCCTATGGCGCTTTCTATATTAAGTGCTACGGGTTAAACTGGCAACAAATGAACAAAGGTGGTTTTGTTTTTAAGTACATGTGATAAAATTTGTTTATTTTGCTTTAACTGCAGAAAAATAACATGGAGTTGTTTGATGTAACCCCATCTAGTTATTAAAACAAATCTCTTCTACTCTAGCCTAACTGAGGTAGTGTTTGAAACTACTGTATGAGATATGCTAGCCCCATTTTTAGGAAAACTACATTTCCTTTGGAGTTTATACCACTATTTGGTCTACTGTGATTGACATTTTGGTTTTACAGAAGCATTTATTTCTTATGACCAGAGAAGTCCAGTAGTCACTAGTGTGGTATCTTTTCAGAGCATTTCAAACATGCCTTGACACATAGATACATTTTCTGTGTCACTGACCATAACAGAGTTGAATCAGTTTCTTTTTGCTCCTTCTTTCAGTGGGAACTAATGAAAAGATAATCTTACAAACTAAATTTGACTATGAGCAGCAACTTACAGTCTGCTTTACCAGAACCTGATGGTATGCAGTGCACATAAGAACTCAGTGAAGTGATAGCTGCAAAGCAGTGCTTATGTGGCAAGATGAAATTTCCAATAAGAACAAATAAATTCTACTTTTCACTAGGAACTGTGTTTTACTGTTCACAGGACTACTTATTGAAATCTCCACTAGCATAGCTAGTTAGAACAGAGTTATAAGCATCAGGATGAATTTCACTTATCTTCACTTAAGTATTAATCTGACAATTATAAAAAAATCATAAGAGTGAATGGATAAAAATACATTCTACCTTAGTACAGTCCAGCTGAATTATTCACCTATAACAAAATCAAAGGGTAATCCCTTCTATTACAGGCATTCTAACAAAGGTGGCCATGCTACTGTATATACACATTTGCATATATTTATATTACCTTTGTACAAAGGCTTCTGAATAGATCCATGATAAAAGTGATGGGGATTTTTTTTTTTTTAAAGCTTGCAGTCATTAATTTAGAAACCTCACTAGTAATGTGATAGTGGCAACTACTTCAGTCATTAACAGTCACTGTATCATTCACCTTTTGCAACAAGTCTTAAATACCAGTACAAAATTATAAGTACTGCTGCTCCAAAATTTGGTACTTAAGGCTTTTCACTACAATTATTAGTACTATCTGATGCTTGATCGCTAATCCATTGAAAATTCAAATAAACCTTTGTTTTTATAAAAGGCTGTTTCCATGGAACTTGGAGAACACTCATATGATGTCTTCTCACAAAAGCAGCAATGATTAAATGTCTTCAAGTTTAGTTTATACAATATTCATTTATCTGATACAAATCATGCTTTTTAAAGGTTTTTAGTTAAGAGTAAGACCAACATTCGTACTATATGAGCATGAGTATAGAAACTGCACACACATGCATATCATTCAGGGAAAACAATCTGATTTCATCATTTTAAGTTTAAATGATTTGTTATTTTAAAAATCAAACTGTAGTGAAAATCCTTAACTGGTTCAGATAAGATACATGTACATAAGTGTAATGAAATTGGAGAGACTGCTAATAAAATGACTTACAACTATACCAATATTAAAATAAATTAAAGGAAACCTCAGATTTGCAGAGGCTTTTCTTTCTTTGTGAAGCTACAAACCCCCAAGTAGTGTTATAAACAGTACAAAAACCAACAGAAAAGGGCTAACATTAATCCCCTGGTGTCTGCAACTACAGCACGGCTCCCCATTGCTGGCAATGGAATGCACCCTCATCTCTCTGATTCCTGGTGTCCAGGGTTTAAAGAGCAAGGCATCGTTCTGCTTCTCTGGAACAGAATCGGAAGTCAACCATAAAAGATGTCTCTGCATGTTGTCCTGTTTTTTTTTAATTTATGGTAAAAAATGAAATGAAAACTTGTGGAGGTGTTCAGTGCTCGGCTCTTGCATATACTGGTAATTACTATTATTAAAACTATGGTAATGTTTAATTCCCCAAAGGGCTCAGAAGACTGGGGCAGTCATTGGTTGAGGAAGAAAAAGTTTTCAGTTCAATCTTCAGGTACCAGTAGCTGCTGGAACGGTCTAGGAAATGATGCTCCAAGCTTTTTATCCAGTCAGTCGGAGGTTGTCTGAGGATTTCAGAAAGTCTATATGCAATGCACTGCATGAGACAGAGGTCAGGATTCAGCTGATGTATCGATTACTGGCTGTTTTGTTGGTGTTGCTAAAATAGCCTCTGCTTCTTCATGCATCTAAAAGAAAGAGGCAGATGAAGTATTCATGTTGTTAGAGATTTTACTAGAGAGACATTATAAAATAGTTTCCTTTAAGACATATCTGAAAGCATTCAGAACATGAAACCTGCACCCAGCTGGCACATTTTGGTGTACTCAACGCACTTGAACCCTCCACTTACTTGTAAGAACTGTACATCTTGAAATAGCTCCTGAATGAACCTTCGATATGGAAGTCGAAATGTACAATGTGCTAACAAGTAGGACACCTCAGAGTAAAGGCATATGTCATCAAATGCTTGGGGATATTTCTCCTTAATTCTGATCAACAGGAAAAACAAAATTTTAAAAGTCTTGAACAGATTTCCATCATATTTTTAAAAACTGTTCAATTAGATTTTGATTGTCATCATTAACAAAGTAGAACTCTTCAGTAATAGGCATTATACATTCAGAATCTGATGAAGGAAGAAAATCAGGACAGCATTATTTTGTACCAAACTGGAAGAAATCTATATTAATGAGATGAAACAGAATATATAATTTGAAAGTTGTACAGAATCTCTGAGATCACCTAGTCTTAAAATAACAGATGTAGAAAGAGAACAGTATATCAAAGAATAGGCATCCACATGTACAGCAGTAATAAAAAATACAAAAGCTAACTTAATTACCTGTAAGCATTTTTAAAACCAAAATGAGCATTTCTGCATTTTCTTTTAGCAGTTGCATGTCAGTTTCCAACACCACTAGCCCAGAAACCTACAGGTTTTATTATAACATATGGTCCCTGGATTTATATTCCTGTATTTTAACAGGAGTTTTTCTATAAATTAATTCCAGTAGTTGTACTCTTGCTTAAAGCAGATTTGTGTTTCTCAAGAAGTTACTTTCAGATTGTTATTCTGGTGTCCTGGTTTCAGCTGAGATAGAGTTAATTTTCTTTATAGTGGCTGGTGTGGGGCTATGTTTTGGATTTGTGCTGAAAACAGTGTTGATAATACAGAGATGTTTTAGTTGTTGCTGCACTGGTCAAGGACTTTTCAGCTTCCCCTGCTCTGCCAGGTGCAGAAGAAGCTGGGAGGGGGCACAGCTGGGACAGTTGATCCAAACTGCCCAAAGGGCTATTCCATACCATATGGCGTCATGCTCAGTATATAAAGCTGGGGGAAGAAGAAGGAAGGGGGGGACATTTGGAGTGATGGCGTTTGTCTTCCCAAGTAACCATTACGCATGATGGAGCCCTGCTTTCCTGGAGATGACTGAACACCTGCCTGCCCATGGGAAGGAGTGAAGGAATTCCTTGCTTTGCTTTGCTTGCGTGCGCAGCTTTTGCTTTCCCTATTAAACTGTCTTTATCTCAACCCACGAGTTTTCTCACTTTTACTCTTCTGATTCTCTCCCCCATCCCATTGTGGGGGCAGTGAACAAGCAGCTGGGTGGTGCTTAGTTGCCATCTGGGGTTAAACCACGACATCTGGTTATCTATGTTATTTGGCACAAATAACAAAAAAGAATTATAATTTCTTTTTTAAAGATGTATGCTATACTGGGTATGTAATGAAATATCACCACAGCTGAATTACTGATTTTAAAAAGACTGGGGAAGAGTAAGAAATTAAAGACAGAACAAACATATTAAAAGGAAAATTCTTTGCTTAGCTTTTACGTTACGTTCAATCATCCCCAGTAACCCACAATAATACCTGCTTGACAATTTTTTGAGAAGTCAGAAATAAGGTTAATCACTATCCCAGAGATCTTAGAGAATACATACAACTAAATGTTGCTACAACATCTGAAATATATTGAACTTACGTCAGGAGTCCAGTTTCATGGCCCTTAGTTCCTACTGAACTACTCAAATTGATTACTAAACGTAAGACTTCTTTCCGCAGAAGTATTCTGCACACTGGTGTATCGTCTGGAATTGATTTTACTCCTGGAAAAACAAATTCAACAGTATGGAGTTTAAGCAGAAGAGTCTTTGTGCTAAATCTTATGCCACATAAGTCTGTTTTAGCATTACACACACAAGTATGTATTTATGCATGTATTCTGAACTACCAACAAATATTCCCATTAAAATTAAAACAAAAAATTATTATTTTCATGAATTTTAACATGGAAATATTTAAAAAAGGTAAACTAGTGTTTCATAAATGCTGTGTGACATTTAGAAAAATCTGTGAGATTCAATTACAGTGCTGTCTATCACTAAATCATGTTGCAAACTGGGTGATTACCTGCTCTGTTTGTATCAGATACTGGCAAAGTTAGCAACCAGCTACTTCATAAGAAATTATGATAATTCAAAATGTGAAATACAAGCCTAAAAAAGAAATGTCTTTCTCTTTACTGAAATTCAGTAATTTTTTTTAAATATTTTTTTTTTTTTTTAAAACTAACTTCAGTGTGGAAAAAAAGGCAATCAATTTGCTTGTAATGTAGGATACAGAGCTGCATTTACATTACCTGCAAAAATGCCATATAGCTAAAGCAGAACAGTTTGAAAGTATGCCATCTGCCATAGTCATTGATAATGCAACTACCTTCCTGGATAATAATTAGGGCATCCAAAGAGGGTTTTTTTGTTGTTTGTTTTTTAAATTAAGAGCATTACTTTGTTGCAGTATATATAAATAAAATATTATTTTTCCACAATACCTAAAAAATACTTTAAGAGTTATAGTCTCTAATAATCATAAGGCTTCCAAACTTACCTAGTACAAGCTCTGTACTCTTGGTGCTGCTAGCTGAACCATGGGACACTGCATCACTACAGCCTGAAATTCCAGAAAATTTGGAGGAATGCACATCTAAGTGATTGTGTATGGTCTGCCCACACCAGTCAGTATATGGAATGTCTGAAAAATCTGACATAAACAAGGTGTTGCTTCTCTGTTATTCACACTCTTCCTCACTTCAAATGCTCTTCTTATTTTTCAACAATGGTAAGCATGCAAGACACTGATGCACTATGTACAGTAACTATCAGCATATAAACCAGCTGGAAACTAGATGTTTGATTTTGGAGAAATCATACTCAAAACATCCAAAAATATATATATTTTTAAATCTTATAATATTTGAGTGAAAATAATCAACTCTTAAGCACTGACAGAAGCCTAAAAAACTGTAACCACATGTAGAGCTCTTACATAAGACAGAGCATGGATATATCAATAATATAATAAAGATGCTCTTGCATATGTGTAATTTTTTTTGTTCATACAATTACCACAGGTGTTGCAGAAAGGGCTCTGACTTCATCAACAGAAAGATGTGACAAGTAAAATTCTTCTGGGAGGTTTCACTCTCCACAGCCTTCGGCATTTTGGATTTAAAGAGATGAATATAAAATCCAAGCTTTTAATTGTTGCACAGTTAACAGAACCACAGAAAAACACCGGTCTGAAGGGACTCCTGGAGATCTCCTAGTTCAACCCCTTGCTCAAAGAAGGGTTCACCTCAAAATGAGATTAGGTTACACTGCGAAGAGTTTTTCCCCTTATGTTTAACTGGAATTTCCATTCCTACAGCATATGTCCATGGTCTCCCATCCTTCAGCTGTGTACCTCTGACAAGAGCCTGGCTCTGCCTTGCCTGTAATCCCCTCATGCTAATTGAAGACTACAATTGGGATTTTATTTGCCATCTCTTCTCGATACTGAACTTGAGCTCAAATTCAGCTCTCAGCCATTCCTCACATTTTGAGCATCCTCACATTTTGTGCATCATCCCCCTTGCCAACAGTACTCTTTATGTGTTGCTACCTGAATGTGTAACACTGTTGTAAAATGGTAAGGATTCCTACTAAGCAGAAATTGGAATTTCCATTATGGGATTATCTTTTTATTATAGACATTGTAAAAAGGCATGTAACTGCAAGCTCTGCAGTGAAGGTCAGGAAAAAATAATTCTGAATTTGATCTCAAAATATGGAGGTGCGCTCCCCCCCTGCCCCCACGTAAGTAGTAACCACCAGTGGGAGTTGTCCTGATGGCTGCACCCAGCTTATGCTGGACCTTGAGGATGGATGGCAACAAAGTCGCCAAGGGCTGCCTGAAGCAGTGATCCAAACGTCTTGCTGATATGCAAATATGACAATAAGTCAATCATCTTACTCCTTAAACAGTGGACAGCCCAGGGCTTTCTGGGCTCTCCTGCACAGCAGCGGGCTGCATGCCAGGACCTCCCCTTGAGCAGGGACCCCTCTCAAGGTTACTCCTCGAGGCTGAGAGATTCCTTGCTGCAACAGATCCTTGGTAAGGGACTAATAGCATGCTACACTTTGAAATCTTAGCTAAGTGATATAAAGGGCTGATTGCACATATATAACCCTTTAGACACAAACTGTTGACCAAGTCTGGGACTAGGATTGGATCCAGCTGCACCTAGACTCCTCTCTGAGAAGGAGTTTAGAAAGCAGGAGTTCTCTTTCTGAACCTCATGACTCAACAGGAAGGTCTCCCTGACAGTTTTGTCCGACCCTGTCCTCTATAACCAACTGTACCTTGCCATCGAATCTTGTTAAACTACTGTCGCATTGAACTTTGTTAACTCCCTGTTCTATATCAATAAAGTGTATTTTTGCTTCTCTCTTACAAGTGAAGTGCACTCACTCCGTCCACGAGAGAAGGAAGATGACTAAATCCCAGAAATTACAGCTCAACTTCAACAGATTCCTCAATCAGATTTCCTTTGGTTTTTTTTTATGGTACAGACTTGCTTTGAAGTCAGGCTTTTCATTAGTTTGATAGCAAGCGTCAGTTTTCAGGACATGGATTTTAAGTACTAAATAAGGTTTCAAATTTTATATTTTGATAAGCTCTTAGAAACATTTTAAACAAACATGCAGGCACCTAGTCATACTAACACCACTAGAAACAGAAAAGATGGAAATGACCATAGAAATACCATTGGTTACATAGTGAGCTTATTAAGGAGAATTAATTTCAAGGTCAATAGTCAGTAAGAAAAAACAAACCCTAAACCAACACAACACACACAAAACCTTACAGATTCATCAATTTTAAAGATTAACAAAATTCAATATTTTCATTCAGTTTTATCACACTTCCCCACAAGGAACACTAACCTGTACGACTGTATGAAGAGTTCATTTTGTTGTTAGGCTGATAACCCAGTATTTGAATACAGACACAGTAAAGGCAGTTCTCATCTGTGTGCTCCTGTAGCCCCGTATCCTCTGTATTTTCTAAAAACTGAGAGGCATCTGAACGGCTGGTATTCATTATTTCCGTGAGACTGATCTGCTGTCGGAGCATCTGAAAAGGACTTTTGACAACATCACTTGTACCTGATGGAAGACCTGTAGATAAGCAATTAGACATCAGAAAAAAACACACATAACCAACAGTTAATAAAACATTCTTTCAATTACATTTCCCCTTTTAAGCCTTTTAAGGCTGGGAGGGGTGCGTGTGTGTGTGAAGATCTAGAAACTTTTTGAGTGGTTAAGCTCCCAAGATTGTTAGCATTCAGGAAATAGACATCACGTTTTAGTCCCGGCTTATCATACATAACAAAACATAGCAAACGACAGAATTCAACTTCTAAACACACATACTGTAAGAAGATATGTGGTACATCCTGACATGATAGCAACATTAGTAATACCCATGTAAGACTAATACATTACCAGTTTTCATAGTGTCAAACAAGATTAGTACAACAATATACTGGATATTTAAATGACACATGCACCAATGACCACAGAAACACAATTTAAAAACTGTAACTTAATGCCTGTAATAGGAAGAAACGAGACTCAACAATGCAGAAACAAGATGAAGACACTTTAGTGATGTGCTCTTCCCTGGGTGGAAAATACCAACAAATACGATTTTGAACAAGAGTTACTTTACACTGAAACTTAATAAACTACAGAAATACACTTTCAGGAAAGTCATCTTATATATTACATTAACAGCACAAAAGAAAAAAAAAATCAGTAAGATGTGTCTATTTGGATGTTCAAAGTGCTTGCAATAAAGTTCCAGTTAACTAAGCAGCAAGACAACAGCTATCCTGTACTACTGACCAGTATCAATGTTTCTTTTTCAGTTGTCCTACTGAAAAGATACATACTGATGCCCTACAGATTTCTGACTACTCTGGAGTAAAGAAAAAGCGCATTCCAGAACAAGCCAGGCATTACAGAGCACTTGCAATTTTCTTGTATCATGTTCCATCACCTCCGCTGATCAACTGTCACAGAAACATCACAGAAAGACAAAATTTACTTTCTGAAATACACATCTAACACCTTTATTGGTTCCTGTAAATTCACATGTAATCAAAGGGGAGTAAAAATATAACAGCTCAATATATATGTGGCATACATATTTTATCTTAGCTTAAATTTTGTTACTTTCTTTAATGTAGTATCACTACCAGTCTTCAATTAACATTAGATCATATTATAATCAAAGATACTTCGACTTTCCTTCTTAGTTTATTAGAGCTGGATCAAGCTTTGAAGCAACATCACATTATCTTGAATTACATAAAACAGGGAATTAATGGCCTGCTATCCTGAATCCAGAGCACACCTCTCAAAACTTAACAGCTAAAAATAACCTTTTCTGTAAAGAAAAAATAAAAAATAAAAATCAACAAATAAACCAACACCACACCCCACACAATGTACAAATAAACAACAGGAAGGTACAGGAGAGGAACAAAACCAGTACCTCCTGCATCAGGTGCAAAGACCCTAGCTCCACGGTCATCAAATGGAGGTGTGGTTTTCTTCTGGAAATATGGAGTTTCCTTTACCTAGAATATGCAAGTGAAAATCAAAATTAGCACAGGTGATAGTTATATACAAAGGAAAAATAGGAAATAAAATGTCAATTTTTTACTTCAGGAAAAAGATCTAATTAGAGGATGAAATTAAGAATGGGCTCCTGACTACTAAAGAAAAAAAATGAGAAAAACATACATTTGTGAATGAACATTTATTAAGCGAGGCTTATGAATAGTCAGTAAATGTTAAAACAGTGGTGACAGGCTGTAAGGAAACCAGTGACCCAGAAGTGTCTATTAATGATCCATCCATGATCACTCTACACCACTGGAGATCTCAGGAGAGCAGTGCAAAAACACCCAGGACCTCTAAAATGTTGCCTGTAAGATGCTGTAGAGTTGAGCTGTGTCTCAACTCTACAAAAAGAGTTGAGAGAAAAGAAGTGAGGCAACATAAACATGCCATAAAGACTGCGGAGGAGAGAGAAATAAAATAGTAATTTCATAAAGGGGAAATAGAAGCAGGTATGATGGAAAATCTTGCCTTTTCTCTAGCTTTAGTAATTTTTTGAGATTAGTAAGAAAGGAATTTATGTTTGAAAGGCAAAGGCTAAGTAAACTAAAGATAAGCAAGCCACTGATTTACCTTTGACATAGACCATGTCCTGTTTTTGATAATTAGGTAACAGAATATTAAACATTGTGATGCATCAGTTTGTTAGATGGGACTGTGTTTTAACTAAGTAGAGAGAGGAAGGCAATAAGACACTTAAGATAATCTGTTTTAACTTAAAGAAATATATCTGTGAGGTTAAGTACAGACAATATAATTTAATGCTATGATGACAGATATACAAATAAAGTAATATTAAATCAAGATCACAGTAGCAGAAATCATGGTAGCAGGAAGTTTACTGTGGGATCATGCACATCATTTATGGTTGATCAATGAACATATCAATTAGTTGGCTAAAGAGATATTAACAAGCGTCCACAGACTACGCTAATTTTAGTATAAAAGCTAGCCATCAGCTAAAAATCTTATGACAACATATTTATGCTACCACCGTTTAACACACTTCTAACCTAGTCTGTGTCATTATTTGCCTAATAATACAAAACAGACTAGCACTTTTCTGTAAACAGGGTTAGAAAAGTAACTCTTGTTCTCCAAAACACATTCCTTGAAAGTATCACATCCTGTTTTCCTCATTTCCGTAGATCTAATCTATTCTGATGAAAATGCAACAGTTGACTACCTTCCAGTATGAAAATGCAAATGAATCCATTAAGTTATCACATACATACCTGAAATATTTCATTGATATCCACTGGGAGAGCAAGGCCAATGTAATCATCAGAGCTACCATATGTAGCATTAGAAACCATGGAGCGAACAGAGGAGGAACGCTGAAGTGTGTTTTGGTTAATAGGACTTAATAAATCTTCTTTATCTAACGAAGCATAACTTAAAGCTTTCATGAACCTGAAACATTGAAATAATAAATCACAATCTTGGTAAATCTCTCATTCCAGCACATTAAAAGTAAGGACTGCTGATACAAAGACTATCCTCATCTGCCCATTGTATAACCCACAGCTTGTTACTCTGTCAAATTACAGCTATAGGCTCATTGCTTTTGTTCTGTCTCATGTTGTATTGTGTGGTTTGGCAGTTCCTCAGGTAAAAATTTGTGATTTTTTTTTTTTTTTTTTTTTAAAAAGTCCTGGGACAGGGACATCAAAGATAGCAGGATGGAACTTCTGCTTAAGGGGTTGCCAACTCTGCAAAACAACAAGTTTTGTCCAACTTACCAGGCTGCAAAGATTTACAGCTCAGCTATTGTCTGTAAAGATTTAGGCTTTTAAACTACTAACTGCCTCATTTTGAAACGTACCTATACACTGAACATACCTTCCCTGGATATTCACAAAATCCAAGCTAAGCAGGCACATCTCTGCAAATGCAAAGCTTGAGCCTGCTAAGGCACCAGCAATGTGAGCAAGGAACATTTTTTTCCTGTACTCTAAAGGAGCCACCCATTGAGTCACCCAAGCATGGAAGAAGAATTTGCTCAACATGAACAGACAAAGAACAAACTTGAACCTGTGTAGTGAGCAGAGCTGACTGTGACATGCAGCCCAAGGAACAAAGAAACAGGTTGGGGAAAATGAGACAGGAGAGAGAAGGTTGGAGAAAAGTCCTCAGTGCTGATCAGAGTCCTGATGATGGAAATCTCATTTGGCCATCTCTCATTTTACTTCTCATTGAAGATAAAAAAAACCCCTATGAATTCTTTCTGCTAATCAACCTAAGTAGATGGTCTATGCAGTGGATCAAAGCTTCCTAGTAAGAGACACTCCTTAGGAACAGTAAATTTTTATTATATTATTGCAAATTATTATACATTGGAAGGTAAGTACAGTGAACATTTTATTTCTTGAGCTGGACTTTCTGCCTTAGAAATAATTTTCTATAATTTTTTTGTTTTAGATGGGCAATTAAAATGTCTTATCCATAACAGCTTAACAGATTTATACTGAGAAAAATAAATTATTATGGTTTGACCATGTGTTGTTCAAGATATTATTATGCGATGGGAACGTGCGGAACACAGATTATAGGACATCAACAGTTTTCTTGCTACTAATGCTGACCCATGCTAATGACAGCAGCAGTGGACTTACAGTAAAAGTCAAGCCATACTTCAAAAGAATGAGAGGAAATGGCCTCAAGTTGCACCAGGGGAGGTTCATATTGGATATTAGGAAAAACTTATTCACTGAAAGGATTATCAAGCATTGGAACAGGCTGCCTAGGGAAGTGGTAGAGTCACCATCCCTGGAAATATTTAAAAGATGTGTAGCTGTGGTGCTTAGGGACATGGTTTAGTGGTGGACTTGGCAGTGCTAGGTGAGCAGTTGGACTCGATCTTAAAGGTCTTTTCCAACCTAAATGATTCTATGATTCTAAGACCCCAGAAGTTACCAATTGCATTAGTTATTTCATAATAAAGCATTCTACAATTACTCTCAACATAAAATTAAAGATAGAAATATTAATCCTAAACATTTGTCCCTGCTTTTCCTGGAAAAGCTAACAGATATATCATTAGTAGTGATAAGCACTGATAAGTTTTCATGAAAGCATGTCTGCAGGTGATGGGGCGAGAGCCACGATCAGGATTTGAGACATGCACCTTAACATTTTTGGTTGGTCTTTAAAGACAGAGATGGAAAATTTAGCCTCACAAAATAATTTGTGCAAAGAAATAAGCTTTTCAACCTTCTGAACGAATGGAACAACTAGAAACATCACTGAAGTCAATTTACAGCTGCTACTTGCTATAAACACATGAATTTGTCAATGAAGCATGAATCAAATAAATTTTTCTGAACACTGACAGAAAAATAGCCTTGGCAGACAAAAAGGACAGAATATTTATTTCCAATTTATTACTTAAACAGCAGTTAAGGACAATATTTAGCTGGAAGTAGTAACATACTCTGAAATTAAAAGAACAATTATTCAGTGGAGACACTCAGCTGTAACCCAGTAAGAAAAATACATATACTAGTTAAGTCATAGTCTTTCCAATCAATTATATCAGTAACCAAGACAATCTGACAATCTTTTGTAATATGTACATCTGCAATTTTTTAACCTTCTCGGAGATACAAGCACTCCAGTCATTTCAGTTCAATGTTAAACAGGTCAGCTTAAATCCTTGAGCCTAACCACTGATATAAGAGATTGTGAACAGCTAAGCACCAGGAATACTGTTAGTATTACATTGCATGCAGAGACTCAGGATGAAAGTCCACTGCAGCAAGGCTGCTTTGCATATCAAGGGCATGACTGCAAGGAACAGTACAGCATGACTACAGCCACAACAGAACCTGTACTGCCACTGAAATGACACTGACTTGTTCCTGTATTAGCACAGGAAGCCAGTGACAGAGCAAGGAACAGCACTTCTGATTTCCAGGATAGTGCAGCTTAACTACCGAATTATCCTTAATCACCACACTCAGTCTCGTTCTAACTTACCTGAACAAAGGGAACAAAACTACTTTTTACAGCATCTTTGCAGAATCATGTGAAAATATAAAAAAATTAATGTTGCTCTTAATCAGGAAGGAAACTAGTAGTAATAAACAGGCATTGTAGACACTCAACTGGATATGTGGACTGAAATTCAGGGACCGGACATTTGCTCTTCTGTGCAGTAAGGAAGTGACTAATGTGCTGGTAACTTCTCCCCTCTCTCTCATGTGAGACAGAATATTTAGGTAAAAACAGAGATAGAAAGCATCTTTTCCCTTTCAATAGTAATCTGAAAATCCAATCCACTAGCTAAAAGCTGATTTGAAAGGAAAAGTTTGGGAAGTAGAAGAGCTTTTAAGAGAAAGTTGTTAAGCACTGACTGTAGCTGCTGGGAACAGTGTCAATGTCATGAGCTAGATATCTAACTATCTAATTAGTCTTCAGAAGAGCTAATATTACTCAAAAATAAAGAGGTTTCTGCAATCTAAAAATAAACCCTATGAGTAAAATCTTTGCACTGTTGTAGCTAAGAAGCCAAACTTACATTCATATCAGTGGTACCAGTATCTCACCACTGGCCTCAGTGCCACAGCGAACAGTAATATGGCATATTGACAGGAGCGCCTGTCCTAAAACCTCACCAAGTGACATCGAGAAAATTCTCTTCTGAAACACAGCTCTGACTGCACAAGCAATTTTGTGTGATTGTAACTTTAAATGCAATTTCACTGCTAACATTACTAAATATTAAAAAAGTTAAACAGGAAGCAAATGTGATAGAAGGAAACATACTCCTTTGTCACTAACAGCATTAAAGGGACTGAGGACAGCTATGAAAGCTGGACTTCTCTGACAGCACTTACAAAGTTCAGACTTCTCATTAGCCTATTATTCTCCCAATATTAGTACTGCTTTCAGCAAAGTTATGAATCATCCTACAACAACTGTTACTTTTAGGTGAAGTTGGAAAAAGATATTAGAAAGATACTTTTCTTATTTAATTGGTCTTACAGCTTTGAAGTAAGAAACAAGCACATAATAATCTCTTACCGGCTTGGGGTCAGCCGAGAATCCAGACTGCCAGACTTCATGGTAATAGTGTCAGTAAACAGCACGTCCTTTGCTGGAGATGCTAGGGCTTCTGAGTGAGACAGTGAAGGATGCATTCTCTGCTGTTGTAAGCGTTTTAGTGTAGCATAGCCAAAGGCATCTCGAGAACTTGTGTAGCTAAAGTTATAGTCAGCAAGACTTTTTATCGTAGCAAGAGAAGGAGCTTTAAGAGACTGGGCTCTTCGGGGAAGTGTATGGGAAGACCCTGGCAGTACCAGGGATACAGAGTTGGATTTTGAGAGAGGCAGGTGGTTAGACTGTGGTGTTGAACAGTGACTTGGTTTAACTGTTTTTGTGCTTACCACAGTACTCAAACTTCCACAGTCAGTATCTACATTTGTAGTGTCCACACCTACAGTCTCCCTTGAAGGGCTAGAGCTCATTGAGCTTATGCCACTTGTTGTGGTATCTGTATTAAAGCTTAGGCTACGACTCTTGAAATGTGTTTGTGTAGTACCATCTCCAATTAGCCTTTCTCTACTTGTGTTTTCCTGGTGAATTTCATTTCCAAGACCTTTTGGCAGCTTCAGATCATTTTCTCCAATACTTGGAGTACTATCAGTATCTTCCATGTGCTTACTTCCAACAAAAGAAGTTTCTAATCGTAAAGTTTGGATTTTAGGAACTCTGAAAACAGGGTTGAATTCTTCCCCAGCAGGAAAGTCTATGCTGCTGGAAGGTTCTGTTACAGTACGATTTCGCCTCAGGCCTGATTTACTGTCAGATGATGTCGGCTTTCCTCCTTTTGGATCACTGCTACTTCTGTGTTTTTTATTAGGTAGAGTAAGAGAGTTTAGAATGCGATTTTTCACAAGTCTACTAGAAGAAAAAAAAGGAAAGGGACTACGGTCTTTGTCCTTTGAAGGTCCAGGTCTGTCATAAAATATTTGTTCTGCATCTTCAGTAATATCTAGGAAGAACGTACTAGTGGAAGTACTACCAAAACGGTCATCCTCCATGATGAACATACCTGGAATTAAATGAGACTTTGTCACTGAAAATGGACGTTTCTTCAAAGTGTATAAACTATGTTGCGAAAAAGTAAGCAATTCTATAAAAGCTAAAATGGGAGACTATGTGTTTTACCACAATTTTAATTCAACATTTTTTCTGCAGAACTTAGTACTGTAAATTAAGTATCTTCAGGAGTACCTGAGCTGAAGGTCTCATTGCTTCAAAAGAAAAGCCACACTATCTTATTTCAGCGCAAATATCCAGCTACTAGGATTACAACTGATGTGCTCCTTTAATGATATCTAAATACAGTATATTTCTGGATTTAAATTCCAAATATCCATAGCAAAATTAAAATTTATTAGATACTCAAAATATACAAGAATTTAAATACAGCAATACTCTCTGTGTGTGTATATACACACAAACTACATGTGTTTATATTCTAGAATATTCCTTTCAGGACAACCAAGTAAATGTATCTTTATACCTAAGCACGCAGATTTCTGCAGGGTTTTATAGCAAGCTGCCATAGCTTGACATAAAAAACTAGTAACTTACCCCAATGTTAAAATTTCTTACTTCTACACCAAATGCAAACCTAAGACACTGTCCTCTTCCCTCTCATTTGTCTACATCTCTCTGAAAGCATATAACCCTGTCCCTTTGCTTGCACTCTTCTTTCTTGCAACAGCACCTTTACACCATTTGCCTGAATCTCATCCTGCCAAAAGGTTAATAAGAACACCAAAATGCTGTTTTGTGGTGGGGTTTTTTTTGTTGTTGTTGCTTGTTTGTTTGGGGGGATTTTTTTGTTTGTTTGGGGTTTTTTGTTGTTACTTACTTGAAGGTGTAGATTCACTTTCACTGTTATGCCTAGAACTGGTGGACTCAGAGTTCAAGCTAAGAGTACTGGGTATAGAAGAAAGTTCATTGCAGAGCTGCTCCATGTCATCAGGGACCACTGGCCAAGGCTGTCTACGACTGTGTCTCACTGCATCCCAGTTATGATGCTTCAAAATGTCACATCCTTGTTTAGTTTTGGCTATTAGACCAAGCACGTAGACACAGGTTCTGTATTTAATGTATATATAGAAAAAAGAGCAACAATAACAGCATCTAATTTAACTAAACTTATTTCTCTTTTGAAAGGAAACAGTTTCAAAACAATTCAGCAGAAATTTCACAAGATTGCCAAATAGCTTTTTGTTCATTTTTATTTGTAAATCAATGGAAGCTAAAGAAATGCATTAAAATACCCGAAAACAATACACTATTAAAAAATAAAAAATAATTATTACAAGAGCCTGATACAAAGTAGAAAAGTACCTTTTTTTTTTTAAAGGACAAACGTTAATGCAGTAGCAGTATTAGGCAAGAGACCATCTATTTATGCTTTCTTTTTAAGATTCAAAAAAGACACTGAGTAAAAATGATGGAATAATAAATAGATTCCAACAGACATAAGTAGCAAATATTATAATTGTTTTTTTTTTAAAGGAGAAAAGTAGTATGTATCTTTTTTCATAGGTTTCATTTGCTTACTGCATGTTCTTTCAGAGTTCCTATACAATTCTGTGATTGTATAGGACTGAGATTGATACTCAGTCACCAATGATCTTTAATAACTGATTTCCACGTAAGTGCAAAACTATATCACATAAATTAGGTAAGGCTATTTGAAAGCCTACTGGAACTACCATATGTAAATTTTATGTATAAATCAGATACACATACCCTCTAACAGAGAGAACCTCACAATGTTGTGCAAGTGCCATTATATCGGGAATTACATTCTCCTCTTGAAGCAAGTTAAGACCCCAATTTGATGATCCAATATTGCCCTGGAATAAAACAGTTTGTCAAATAAGTTTTGATTTTGATGTGATCTGCAGCACTATCAGTGTAAAGCTTTCAACATTTTTGTTTGTTGATAGTACAGCTTCAAGCCATATCTTCTCAAAGCAATTAGAGATTTGAGCACCCTTTTTGGCATTTCCTAGTCATGCAAATCCAAAAAAGGACTCGGGACACTATGTATAATACCTAAACTTGGTCACAGTTAACTACTACGTATTCCTCATTTTACCAATTCTACTACAGCCAGCAGTACAATCTTGAATTATTCATTTTACATTCTTCCTAAATAGGCATTTTATTACATACTTACAATATCTTCCAGTAATAGTCACCTTGGACAAATGTTCCAAAATAAACTTTAGGGAAAACAAGAAAGAAGCAGACGAACAGCTGAGGTGGCAAAGCAAATTCAGAAGTGTAGCTTTGATAGGCACAGACTCTAGGTTTTCACATATCCCAAGTACCAGGGGTGTCATGACCATGTATCTTCACATGCATCAACAGTAGCGGCCAGCTTTCTTCCAGAAAAACTGAATTTGGAAGACCACAGTAAATATATTAAAAATAGACCACAGCAAGCGGTAACCAGTGGTTCCATCGTAATACTGTTACTACATGTGGCAATCTGTTTTTTTTATTTGGTTTAAAACAAAACAAAAGAAAAAAAACCTCACATAACCCGACCAAAACAACAATAACAAAAAAACCACCAACACCCCCCCCCCCCCCAAAAAAAAAAACAAAACAAAAAAGAAAGACAAAGCAACTATTAAAAGACTCAGAACAAAACAGGTGCAGTGAACAATTCTCATCTGAAAGTCCAGTTAAGGTACTTTCCACTAACTTGGAAAGTCACACACATTTTATGACAAAAACCCTAAATAATGATTTTAAGGGATTTTGCTTAGTTATTTCAGAATCAAGAGACATAACAGAACTCAAAACAACTGCAAAAAAATTGTAAATCTATTACTAACCAAGGCCCAAAGGGCTGCTTTCAGCTGCTTAATTCCTTCCCACTTATCCAGCATTGGGGAATGAACAGTGTAACTTAGATCTGTAACAATATTCTGAAGGAGAAAAACAGAAGAAAAAAAAATACTTAGTTGAAAATGAAAAGGAGGAAACCTCAGTAAAACAGGTTCTCTTGCAGTTTTAATAAAGGTAAAGTGCTAATTTAAAGTATGTACCCCAAAATAAAATAGTGGTAGTTCTAGCATAATAACCATAAATTAACAGCAATGGTAATGCAGATCGAAAATTTTAACATTACCACTGACTGCATCAAGTTAATTCAGATTTTATAAAGATAACAAATTAATCAGACTAACACACTGCAATATATAAGCTTTCTCTTGAACTTTTCAACTATCATATTAAATTCATTACATCATCTTGCAAACCCACATTAAAAGTCAATTTATTTAAGCAACTATGAATTGGCTTAGAGTTTGTTTTCTTAGCTCTTCAGGATATTAGAAAGAAGACTTTATTCCCTCATCTCCACATCTTTGTATGCATAAAAGAATAGGCACAGTTTTACTTGTCAATATACAGTTCATTCACAGACTGAAAAATTATTTCTATTGGTGAGTTGCTTTCCATTCTAAGATTTTGCTAGCCATTTTAAGAAAAATGTTGCAAGGTATTTCTCTGATATTTCAGTGTCAAGAAGGAATTTTACATGAGACTAGATGGCAAAGACTGTCTGCACAACTTTTTGGCCCCATGTAACTTGAGACTTTAATTATCAACTTATTTTGCAATGACTGTTTAAATACCATGTCTTTTAAAACATATTTTAAAAAGGTTACAATACTCTTGAAAATCTTTCAAGTTACAAATAGTTATTATCCTCACCTGAGACTCCAATAAATGGCAGCCTGTTTTATGGTGCACCAGTTGGCCATAAAGGTGAACTGGCAGGTACACGTGTGGTCGCTGTAATCTGGCAGAAAGAGAAATCATATGCTTTCCCAGCAATTCTGACATTTCCTTTTAAAATAAATTACACTGCAATGTAATGCAATGAGCTACTCTTGAGTTTTTTCAGATGAAGAGGATTCTTTTGGAGAGTTTACCTTTGGTTGCTCCGACGAACATAGTTATCACCATCAACAGGTTTGCGATAAGTTGTAAGTGCTTCATTAAGTTGTTCTTCAATCAATTCAACATACTTTAAGTTATATTCCTAAAAGATGACAAAGGTTGACAAAATACATTCAGGTGGTTAATGTTTTTATAGTATGGTACTTTATAAGGAAGGAACAATTGAAGTGCTCTTTAAGGAAGGCTGAATTTCTTTATGATTTGAAGGTGAGGCTCACCAAAATTACTGCACTTCACACATACAATGAGTCTGCAGAGAGCTGACAACTGATTCCATAATTATTTCAGTGAATTGTTAAAAAAGGAAGGAAAGAAGGAAATACTTCATATGACTAACCCGAATAATCTCAACAGACCACCACGCATTTCAGTATTCCTAGAGAAGTGACAGCTTATAAATTAGTAAAAAAATTGCCTAAAAGCCAACAGGAATGAGACCAAGCACTTATGATCAATTATAAAAACAAAATAACGTATGAAGAGTTTTATTCTAGTCTTGACAATGATGCATTTTCCTTAATGGGTCTCGTTGTTCCTATTTACTTCCTAATAGCATAAGCTAATTCTATCTTCATGAGATCTAGATTTAACTTCAATTAGCAAAAACCAAGACCAAATGTTCTCAGGGTACCCAGCCCCCTGAGCTGGAAAACAGAGACAGGGACCAGAATGGAGCCCCCATAATCCAGGGGGAAATGGTTAGTGACCTGCTACACCACTTAGACACTCACAAGTCTATGGGGCCTGATGAGATCCACCCGAGAGTACTGAAGGAACTGGCAGAAGTGCTCACCAAGCTCCTTTCCATCATTTACCAGCAGTCCTGGCTAACCAGGGAGGGCCCAGCTGACTGGAGATTAGCAAATGTGACACCCATCTACAAGAAAGGCTGGAAGGAGGACCCAGGGAACCACAGGCCTGTCACAGTCTGACCTCGGTGCCGGGGAAGGTTATGGAGGAGATCATCCTGGGTGCCATCACACAGCACATACAGGACAACCAAGGGATCAAGCCCAGCCAGCATGGGTTTAGGAAAGGCAGGTCCTGCTTGACCAACCTGATCTCCTTCTATGACAAGGTGACCCGCCTAGTGGATGAGGGAAAGGCTGTGGATGTTGTCTATCTAGACTTCAACAAAGCCTTTGACATGGTTTCCCACAGCATTCTCCTGGAGAAACTGGCTGCTCATGGCTTGGACGGGTGTAGTCTTTGCTGGGTAAAGAACTGGCTGGATGGCCGGGCCCAAAGAGTGGTGGTGAATGGAGTTTACTCCAGTTGGCGGCCGGTCACAAGTGGTGTCCCCCAGAGCTCTGTGTTGGGGCCAGCCCTGTTTAATATCTTTATCAATGATTTGGACAAAGGGATCGAGTGCACCCTCAGTCAGTTTGCAGACGACACCAAGTTGGGTGGGAGTGTTGATCTGCTTGAGGGTAGGAAGGCTCTACAGAGGGACCTGGACAGGCTGGATCGATGGGCTGGGGCCAATTGTATGAGGTTCAACAAGGCTAAGTGCAAGGTCCTGCACTTGGGCCACAGCAACCCCATGCAACGCTACAGGCTTGGGGAAGAGTGGCTGGAAAGCTGCCAGGCAGAGAAGGACCTGGGGGTGTTGGTTGACAGCCGCCTGAATATGAGCCAGCAGTGTGCCCAGGTGGCCAAGAAAGCCAATGGCATCCTGGCTTGTATCAAAAATAGTGTGGCCAGCAGGACTAGGGAAGTGATCGTGCCCCTGTACTCAGCACTGGTGAGGCCGCACCTCGACTACTGTGTTCAGTTTTAGGCCCCTCACTACAAGAAGGACATTGAGGGGCTGGAGCGTGTCCAAAGAAGGGCAACAAAGCTGGGGAAGGGTCTAGAGCACAAGTCTGATGAGGAGCGGCTGAGGGAACTGGGGTTGTTTAGCCTGGAGGAAAGGAGGCTGAGGGGAGACCTTATTGCTCTCTACAACTACCTGAAAGGAGGTTGTAGAGAGGTGGGGGTTGGTCTCTTCTCCCAGGTAACTAGTGATAGGACAAGAGGAAATGGCCTCAAGGTGCGCCAGGGGAGGTTTAGATTGGATGTTAGGGAAAATTTTACTTCACCAAAGGGGTTGTCAAGCACTGGAACAGGCTGCCTGGGGAAGCAGTCGAGTCACCATCCCCTGGAGGTATTTAAAAGACGTGTAGATGTGGTGCTTAGGGACATGGTGTAGTGGTGGTCTTGGCAGTGTTAGGTTAATGGTTGGACTCAATGATCTTAAGGGTCTTTTCCATCCGAAGTGATTCTGTGATTCTATAACCAGAGGTGACAGGCATCTTGAAAAGTAGTATTCCTTTCCACACTTCTCTAGATAAGACCTTACTGACTTTTCAAAATAGGTTGTTGTGTAAGTCACTACACTCCTGAAATATTTGCTAGAATATCAAAATTATATAAAAGGCTTGGGTAAATCAAAAGCACGCATCTACAGAGGAGCTATGGAACTGTACGTCCCTGTCAACCTTTTTCAGCAAAATCATAAGTCACTGACGGGGGAAAAAAAAAGTATTGGCATTAGCAATACAGATATACAAATGTACAATATTTTAAATAATCTTTGACCCTCTAAACCTGCGTATTCACACCCTTCCTCCTCCTAATTTCAAGCAAACGCCCACGTTTTATTCTTAGTATTACCTTTTGCCACTTTTCCATTTGTTTTGTTACATAACCTCTTTCATTTAGATATGAAAACCCCTTTGGGATGGACAGAAATCTGTAAAGTAACATCAGACAGTTAGTACTCCACTTAAATCACATGATTTGAATAAAAACAAACACTTCTTGTTTCCACAGTGTAAAGCCAAACAGCGTATTCAACATTTACCTTAGGAGTAGAAGCAAACCTTTGTCTCCAAGGTGAGAAAGAGCTGGTTTCATTTGGATAAGGGCATGAAGATTGGCCTAAAACAATTAAAAATGCGTAAGGTATCTGAGCACCATGTAATTCTGAAAACTACAACAATTACAACAATCTGCCAGCAAACCAGCAAGTTTTTCACAAAAGGAAGTATCAAACAGCACTAACCTCATCCTAATATTATCCACTTTAAGTACCTTCTGTCATTAATATATATCCCCTTTACAGAAAGTATAATGATCAAAATACCTGAATTAGTCTGAATTAATATTTAAAAGTAGGCATAATCCAGAAGTCTACATTTTCTTGTCATTAATACTGCAGTATTTTCAGCAAGGGGTCTATAAACTATTATTGAGTCCATCAATGAATCAAGAAAGAAAATAATCAGTGACTTTCTGCATACTTTTACTTTGCTACTGGGGGAGGGGGTGGGGAACAGCTTACAGGGTAACATACCAAAAAGAGGTTGAAAAGGGAAAGGATGCTCACCTTGTCTTCACATGCCTCATCTAGAATATCAAGTGCCTCAGAAGAAATAGTTTTATTTTTATCATGTAACTGGGTCACCAGTAACTCAATCCCCCAGTTGCTGAAGAACTCTACGTTTGCTCTCAGTAATACTCGTAAGTGTTTTGTTGCATACAACCTGCAGCTCTGCAAAAGTAAGGAAAATACTTTTTTGAATGGAAGAAAAATAGCTAAAGTAGTTAATGATTTATCACTTTAAAAAATACATTTCAGTTACCATATTTTATAGCAAGTAACTGCAATGCACACCTTAATGCATTAAAACTACAGTCTATTAGAGAGCTATTTCTAGCTTATCAAATGGGAAATTTGAGTCTGAGATCACAAATAATCTGGTCACTGCAAGTCTCCTTGGAAAGCCCTTATCAATTAGTCATTCACTGTGATGGCACCACACAAATTCATCAGGATACACAGGAGAAATACCTTGTAAATGACCAGTGCAATTGCATATACTTTCATGTACGTAATGTTTTGAAAAATACTTTAACAAGCAAATCTTAGAACCTCTGGGGAATTTATTTTAATAAATTTTAAATTGTTTCCCAAAAGTATCTGATCTTCAAAGCTTCTCAGAAAACCTTCTAAATATAAAAATGTTATTTTCTGTAATAAGACAGTTTCCTAACACTTAGTTTACTACTGTGAATTTCTCTAAGTGACAGCAGAATGAAGTACCTTGTCAGTTCCTGTACTGCTGTTCAAAACTTGCTGAATAAACATCATAAACTGATTAACCTAATTTTTATTAGAAAAATTACACACAAAATAGAAACCAACAGGCTTAATCTACAAGAATTTGTTCTGGAGTAAGCACAGCATAACCCTGACAATGTATACTTACTAGGAAAGGTGTTACCTATACTTAGACAAGCATAGCTGGAAAAGACAAAATCAGGTGCCCAAATCTTTCTTCAGGTCTTCAGTCCCTACACCTTTAAGGCTATGATAGCTATAACCAAGTAAATTTTCTATACATTAAAACACAAACAATCTATGTTGGGATGTATGTGAATATCTGTACTCCAAGAGATAGGCGAATTGATGCAGGTTGGACAGCACTACCTAGGTTAACAATATCTTCTGGATTTTTTTTTTTCCCCTCCTCCAGAAATACTTGGCAAGCAGGACTTGAAAGAAAATGGGAGTAGGAAATGTGAATGTGCACAGTTCATTTTGAAAACCTTGTCTCATTATTTCAACTTCAAGTATCATGTGCACATTTCTATTTATTCAATATACAGAGGCTTATTTTTTGGAGGGGAGGCAGGAATGACATAACACAAGTACCAAGAATGACTGTGGCAGTCATTTGCAACTCTGATCTAGGCTGCACAACAGTTTTGAAATGGCTTGCATCCCATTAGTGGTATGCCTTGTATGTGTAATAGATGACTAGCAGCATACTTATTTAAGATGAGAACAAGAGCTATTATGCCAAAATGATCACTTGATCTAGATGTTAAGCCTACAAAGTAACACAATAATGTGAAACCAGAATTCAGTGTCATGTAGTTCAAGTGTTAAAATCTGTCTATAAAGAATCATCGTTACTGCTATAACTAT